>NC_090937.1:62137846-62784247 GCF_040938575.1 Ambystoma mexicanum
CCACTGAGCGGGTTTCCCTTCCAGACCCTGCGCCTCTGTGGAACCTGTCACATTGAAATTCTCTCTTCCATGGCGCCTAGTAACTTACGCAACATTGGCTTTAGGGACTTTTCAAGGTCTTGCAGTGTTTCGGTGCCATTGCATGGGAGTCCCCAAATACACGGGTTATTCCTCTGTTTCCTGCTTTCCATATCATAAACTTTGTGTCTGATCTCTGTCCCTTCGCTTCAGCTCCTTGAATCTCATGTCCACCCCGACTTCCAGTATGTCTGCTGCGTGTTGCGTGTGCTCTAGCATTTCGACTCTGTCCTCCACCTTCGTGACTTTCTGTGATGGCCCCAATTGAGCCATGGACCTCTGCCCTGAATGCATGCAGCTCTTAGTACTGCTTGAGGTGCTCCCATGGCCCCTAACTTTTGTGTGGCTCTCGCCATCTTGGCTTTTTGGGTGGGACCCCTCTATGTGGCTCTGCTTATCTCTGCTTCTAGTCTGGCGAGCTCTTGGGTCCCCTCTCTCCCTTGGGCTGCGGGTTCGCTACTGGGAAGCTTCACTTGGGATTATTTCTCACATCCTGAGCACTGTGTGTGCCTGTGTCCTTCCCCAGGTCTAATCCTATGATATTGCAGGGTTGTGCACCCTGTGGGGGTCCCTTTTTTTCCAGGGTCGGTGCCCCTTATCGCTGTATGCCCAGGGTTGGGGGTCTCTGCCTCCAGTGGGCCCTCCTCAGGCCTCCCCAGTCTCTGAACTCTTGTTTAACTTATTATGGTGCCAGTTCTCCTGAGCCCCTTCACCTTGCCTTGGGGGTGTCTACATTTCTGGCCCTTAGCCTCCCTCTACGTATCAGAGGGGGAGGGTAGGCCCACAGCTGGTGGTTGCTTTCTCCTTTTAGCGCATCGATCACAGTATGTCTCTCTTCTGGGCTTGCTCCCACCATTCTTCTGGTGCGCTCCACGCCTCTCTGGGCTCTCAACCGCCCTTGGCTCATGTCTCTTCCTGGGGGGGGGGGGGTTCGCCAGCTGCTGCATTCGGTGGGTGGCAAGTCTGAGGCTGCCTTCACAAAGGATGAGCCTCACTCTGCAGGAAATACGGCTTCCACACCATAGCAGATCCTACGGTACTGCTCTCCTTCAGGTCTGACACTGTTTTGCCGTTGCTCTTCACCTGTCGGCATTCCTAATATATTGCTTTTGGTTGGCCTTCTGCAGAGCTTTCCACTCACGTGGCCATCTTCCTCCGCGCCCCTCGTCATGAGTTTTTAATTTTGAAGCATGCCTTGTTGCAGGAATACATTAATTCCAAGGAAGCTTGGCCCTTTACCAGTTTACTTGCAGAAATTCCCATGTAACAACTATTAATATGTGTACATGAGATTCAGATTTAATTTATTGGGTATGTGCTTGGTTATAAGATGGATCGCACAGCACTATGTAGGTTTACAGGTGTGGGAGTGAGTAGAGAATTTGGGAATTCCCTTCAGAGATATGGTTTGGTAGATATTTGGAGGGTAATGCATCTGAACGAGAGAGAATTTACGTTTTATTCACCTGGCCATGATTCTTTTTCGAGGATTATATGTTGGTTTTTGACAGGCTCATCGATAGGACTCTTTGTGTTGATAAAAGAGAACAGGGAATTTCAGACCATGCATTAATAGACTTGCAGATGCATCCTGAGGATGGCGGTTCGAAACTTGTTAGGTGGTGGCTAAAACCTGGAATTTTAAAAGACTTCGAAGTGACTACTGGTCTGAAAGCCTTTATTGATATTTATTTTGTGGAGAACAAAGAGACTGCTGATATGCTTGCAGTTTGGGATGTATATATTTATGATTGGTTATTTTTAACGCGCTTAATACCCAGAGGTTTCTAAGCGCGGACCCCGGGATTGAACCTGTGCTGCTCTGTGTCGTCCTGCTTCCAAGTCGAGCACGTTGCCTCTGAGCTAACCTCCCTCCCGGGATAGTTTGAAGGCAGTACCGCGGGGTGAACTAATTACTAAAATGTCTTACATCAGGAAAAAAGGGTTGAAGGAATTTAAATTATTAGAGAATGTGCTCTGGGTTTTGCAGCACAGGTATGCACTATCCAAATCTAATAAAGACACATTCAAATTGAAGAGGGTGAAAGATACTTTGGACAACAAAATTAATGGGCAGGTTGTGAGTTTATTTACATTTTTTTGTAAAGCAGAAATATTGGGAACACAGTGACAGAAGTGGGAGGTTGTTAGCCAAATAAGCTTAGAGTTATTACAGAAAGATCCTACATAAGCGTATAAAGAACCCGAATGGGAGCCCAGTTGTGAAAAATGCAGTGATCTGTGAGTGCTTTAGGTCCTTCAATGAATCTCTATATAGAAATCACTTGAGAATGTGGCAGCTATTGATCAACTTAATGTGGGGAAGTTGCCAGGGTTAGAGTGTCGGCTGAATTTTATAAGGGCATTTTTGGAGTGTACACTGCTGAAGATTGGATTTGGTCCTTTTTTAAGGCTGTGTCTTGCTTGCATTTGGAAGTGACAGCAGATATCTGGGCAAATGGTGTGAAATCTGACTAGTTCTGTTTAACAAGGAGGAACAGGGAGGGAAGTCTGTGATCACCTATCTTGGTTAGAAAATTACCTTGGAACCACTAACGGCTTACATTAGGCAGTAACAAAGGTTTTGTAGGGCTTGTGTAGGTGGTTAGGATATAAAGGTGTTGTTTTATGCAGATGACATGAAGATAATCCAGTCTAATCCAGGGTATGGTCGTGTGTTATTAAAGGCCATGTTTGAGGAGGTCAGAAAATTATCAGGATATAAAATTAATTCGGACAAGACAAAGGTTTTCCCTCTTTCACCTTCTTACAACAGAGGGAGAAAAACAAATGACCTCCAATAATGCCACACAGGAAGCATTGGCTATCTTGCTGATTGAACCCAATCAAAATGTATGGTTGTGGGATGATGAATCGCTATGGCACAATTCAGCGTTTCAGATCGGGAACAAAACTTTGCAATGGTGGAGTAGAATGCGGGTGTGTGATGTTTTGAGGGATGTAACAATTGTGAGTTTTGCATAACTTCGCCAAAGTTTCATTTGGGGAGGACAGAGCGTTCAAAAGAGTTATCTGCTATCACAGAGGCTAAATATGTTCGGCACTACACTGGGAACTAAATCTGCATTGTGCAGACTTTTTCACACACCCAAAACATATGGCATCTACTTTCATAAGTATGATACCTATGAAACCTTTGCATCTGGAATGTTGGGATAAACGGAGGCAGAAAGTTGGTTTATTGTCATGTAGAGGGAAATGTGAGATTATTAGGAAATATGAGCAGTGGAATAGAGCTATAGTAGTTGCGACAAAGCAAATATTAAACGTTTTGACAACTCAAAAGAAACCAGATGTAGAGGATTGAGTTACAGACCCTGGCCATCTATAACAAGTTAATGACGTTGATTAAGGAGCTGTGGGCACCTTTCAATAATCTATATGGCTAGGATTTGGTTTTATGTTGTACTAGGGTGCACTATACTAGGGTCCCACCTACGAAACTGCACTTGTGTGTTCAAACGGCCCTGCCTCTCACCTGGTCACACAGCACCCGGAAGATGACCAAAGACACCATCTCTCTTCATCTCACACCACTCCTTACTTGAGCACCTTGACTCTGCAGACCCAAATACCTTGACTAGGGCAGTGAACACGGTAGCCCCACCAGCTCCCCGTAAGGCCAAACCGGCAGGACGCACCAAAGTCTAGTTCACACAGGAAAGCCGGCCCTTCTCCTTCTCCTTGATTTATCAGCTGCCTTTGACTTGGTGGACCAGAAAAATGTCATCACCTTACGGCTGCCGCCAACTTCTCTCAAGAAGCTATGACCTGGGTTGCCTCATTTCTCAAAGGAAGATCCATGAGTCTTCTTTGAAACATCTAGTGACCCACTTGTCCCCATTCCTATTGCTGTCCCGCAAGGATCATGTGTTTGCCCCACCCTCTATAATATATTCACAAAACTCCTTTTGAACGCCATTGGCATAGCCTATACCAACTATGCCGATGACACCCAAACGCCCCTCTCCCCTTGTCAGACACCTATGATGATGACACCTGCACTATCAATAAAATCTACTTGATGTTCCATGCCTGGATGGACATGAACCATCTATGGCTGAACGGCAAGACGGAGATCTTGCTAGTGAGATCCTCAGCAATGCTAAAGAAGCTTAACTTAATCCCCAATTCACATCCTTCATGATTGATGGGATAGAGATCCCGGTTTCGGCATCAGGAAAACACTCTGCATTCACCTGGATGGCACCCTCTTCCTCACCAAACATGTGAATGCTATCACCTCTTCAACTGCTTACACTTCCAAACGTATTAATGAGGACCGACAATTCCTCACACCGACAAGTTGCCCCACCATCGCCCGAGCGGTCATCGGCGCAAAGCTCGATTACTGCAATGTCCTCTTTGCAGACACCGCTTAACATGACATTAGTAAAATGCAGGTAATCCAAAACAACGCTCTATGCTCAGCACTCAACATCTTGAAAAGAGAGCCCATCTCAGCAACAAGAAGGGAGGTTCACTGGCTCTGTATCCGAGAAAGGAATGTTTTCAAAACACTCACTATCACTCGCAAATGTCTTTCTAATACGGCACTGGCGACCCGTGCGCTAAAATTCGTAGAACCAACGCCATCCCATCGGTAAGGTTAGTCCACACTCATTGCTTTGCTCTACCGACATTCATAAGAGCCAGAGGAGGCGGCGCTAGCGTCCCTACAGTAGCTGCGAATCACTGGAACTACCTTCCACCCTCTCCAAGAGCAGAGGAACCATACTGGTCCTTCAGAAAAGCACTAAAAACGTTGTGTTTTGCCTAAAACACTGATCACACTAAGACATGAACTTTGCTTGTTTGGCAGAGAAAGTATCTACTTTAACTATGTTTGAAATGTACTTCCTCCAAGTTTCTTCACTGTGTTTAACTAGTTCCGCAACAGCGTCTTGATGCCTGTCGGCTCAGGCGCTTTACAAATGCGAACAATATATAAATTAAATACTATGATTAGGTGGTTAGGGGTGGGATTGTGTTGTGAGAGTTGTGGATGTTTGTGTGTGTGTGTCTTGTTTTCGTTGTTTTGTAAATTATGGTTGTTTCATTATGGGATGCTTGTTCAATACTTTATTAGAATTTTGATATAGTTTAGGAAAGAACTTGACAAATGTAGGCAAAAGGACTTCTTTTTTTTTAAAGAGAAAATTGTACCTTATACCTGTTAATGGACTTTGTATGAAAATGTATAAATTAAAGTTTTTAAAAAAGAAACAAAGTCCTAGACATAATTAAAAAAAAAGAATCTTGCTTTTGCCATCTCTGTAGAGCCACAGAACATATGGAGATGCTCAAATATCTCGCAATGTGTTGCAGTGTGTTAACAAATATTAGGACGGAAAGATTTAAAAACTTACATTATCAGTCTTTAATTTCTACCAGAGCTGCCTACGGCACTACGGCAGGATGATGGCTGGTTCTCAAATGTCTTTAATCATTACAATGGTTACCTTTGCATCTGAATTTCATAATATTTTAATAGCGAAATTGTAATGGGCCCTGAGAAAACCAACAGTTTTACCAATTTTTAACTAGATCCTTTTTTATGGAATTTTGAAAATTGTGTATTTTGATTAAATGATTGATGAAATGTTTGGGTAATGTTGTGAAGGGTTTTAATTTTAACCAAACCACAATAAATAAATAACAATAGCAACTAAAGGAAATATATCTAACGTATATTGTTATAAAGATTGCCATTTCAATTTGTAGTCAGCTAAAATAGTCATCTTGTTAACGAATGTACACACCCGATGTCTAGGAAAAGAAAACGCTGATGCCTTCTGCAAGAGTGGCCATGTGATGGTCACTTTGCTGACAGAAGTTAGCAGATTAGTCAGAATATGGATAATTATTCCAGTCTAAAGTAGTAAGAGATGCTACATTTATTCCCGCACTTGGGTCTCTGCCTCGTGGTGTTCTGTCCACCCTTCGTATCTCAGCTGACGTGGCTGCCCCAAGGGATCGGTGGTTGTTGATGGGCTGAAGTATGGCCCTTCTGGGTGACCTCCGATCATGTGGCAGGTGCCCCCCTTTTTTTCTCTTTCTTCTTCCTTGTGTCTCCATGGGGACGTTGTTTCTTTTTTTTGACCCTGGGCTCGCCTGTGTGTTTTGTTTTATGTGTAGGCTGAGGGGCGATCCTATCCGTTGCAGCCGGGCCGCCGCCAGCGAACCAGTATATTCCCTCTAACTGCTAAGGTCTAGGATGTCTGGCAAGTTCCGTTTATCGTTTGTCCCTGGGGCTTACCCCCATAGTATGGTGCTGACGTTTAGACCCCTGTTACTGGTCTGTAGCATTAATGCGTTCAGGGAGGTTGTTCCGTGCACGGTGGGGGACACCTTACTGTGATGTGCGTTGGTGTTTTTCTGCCCCAATGGTCTGCTCCGCATTGTGGGTCGGGGGTGTATTCCTTAGCCACCGGTCCCGCTCTATGGATGAGAGTGAGCGGGGGATGAACGCCGCGGGATTCCGATAGTGTTGAAGCTTCCATCTCCTGGTATCCTCGGGGCTGTGGCTGTGTTCTGAGGCAGGCGGGCGTACTTCCATGCCACGCTGCCTGCAGGCGATATTGCTGGTGGGTAACACTGTAGTTTTCCCCTTGCCCCGAGGAGTTCTCTGTGGGCTGCGCTCCCGGGTCCCTGTCCCCTGCCCAGTGTCTGCCTACCGGTCATGTCTTTGGTTCACCCTGTGCGATCCGGGTTCCCCCGAGGAGCGCGCCCCTCCTTTCAGCTTCCACAGCATTCTTTCGTTCAGCTGCTTCTTTTTTCTTTTCCAGTTTGCATACGGCCCTGTCCCAGCCGCCTAGCGGGTGGAGTCCACCTCAAAGGACGTCTCCCTTTTGCCCTGTTCTGTGGCTTGTTGGGTCTCTCAGTCGGGCTCTCTGTGCTTGTCCCAGCTCGCACACTTTGTTGTTTCCTCTGGGTGGTTCGGTCCGTCTGCCTCTCCCTCTACTACTCCACCCCGTCCACGGCAGGGTTGTCTGCTTGTGGAGCTCCGAGTCCGCTATATTGAGTTTCTTTATTGGCGCAGCCCGGGAGGGGAGACTGAGCAACACTCAAGCACGTCTTCCCCCTCACGCCCGCCATATTGGAAACCCACAGTTTGATTTTAAGCACATTTCTAACCAATTGCAGTGTTCCTGATTTTTCTTTTTTTGTAGTATGGGAAGAACATGTTTATACTGTTAATTGCAGTGCTTGCTTTGAAGCTGTGAGCAGCTGTATTCGTTAACTTGCTACAGGGGTAAAGCAATTGCCAGGTGATGTAATGTTTTAGCTCGCCTATTTTTAAACTTCAGCCTGTGAGCAATATATGTCAGTTATCTCCTTTTCTACTTTAGGTTTTAAATCAAAATTTCCTGAGTTTTTTCAAAACAGTTTTTACCTTTTGGTGATATTTCAGCTCGTCCTTGATTTTTTTCTGTCTGTCTTCTGTTACGAAATAATGTATATCTTATCTAATGTTAAATGCAAGGCATCACACACAGGGCTTCAATAAATCTCTCTATGGATTCTGGACTCTGAGTAAGCATATGAATTTGATAAGCAGCCTGGGAAACTGGTAAGGGCCTGATTCTAAGATCGATACAGAAGTTTGAGTAATGCTGGGAAGATGATCAGGGAAAGATATGCCAGGGAGTCGAGGGCAGAATATGAATGCAGTGGATTTTTCATGCCAACTGATTTGGCATAGAAACGCCCAGACCTAGGATTGCAATGGTGCGTGTACTATGGACACTTATGCTTTGGAATTGTTTGGGCTTTGCATATGGAGAAGTGAGCAGAAAAAGGATTAGTGTAAGCCAGCTGTAAACAAATATTTCTTTTTCATATATGATTACAACTATTTACTGTGTCATTTTGAGATTGTTTTTATACATTTTGTGATTGGCTGGGCTTGCATTAGGAAATGGTATGTAAATGTTTAATTTGCACATGCTAATTGTGGTAATGGAACTGGCATGTTGAATAACTGTTTTAATTCTGGCTGTTATGCATTTCATAGACCAACTATATAAGCACCACTTTAAAGTTGTGAAAGGGGACGCCTGAGTAATAGTCACTTGTATACAAACATAAGTCAGCTTCTGCTGGTTCTTTACATGTCGGCATATATCTGGCGAAGTAGATGGGGATGCCACTCTATTGATTGCCCACAAACAAGGTGGTTACTGTACTGCAAACCTTCTTTACCTCCAGTAAAATTGTTGTAATCGGCTCCCCAGTGTGTTTTATTTTTGGCTCTGGCTAGTGTAAGGAAGGCATGGTATCAAACAGTGAAGTCAGATGTCCACAGCTGACAGTGAAGCCAATGTCCACAGCTCGGCTGCTTCAGAAATTTTTCGGCACAGGGCTCCCTGCGTCAATGGCGTCGGGTCGATGTCCCTCGAAGGCCTCCGTCGAAAGTGACGTCATCGGATGTTATAAGCAGCATGCACGGCACCCGTAGCCTCAGTTCCGTTTTTTCCGCAAACGTGTTTGCTTCGTTAAACTCAGTGCGCCTTGTGCTTACTGTGAATCCCGATTGTCTTCATCTTCTACCCCGACAACCCAGAAGTCTGGGTTTAAGAAGTGTCGGGACTGCAGCTCCAACATGTCGATCACGGATCTGCATCGCATTTGGCAGTGGTGTCTCGGCGAGAGCCACGATACGCATGACTGCTCGAAGTGTCAGTCGATGACTGCCAAGCCCTTGCAGGAACGTGAGGGGAAACAAAAGGTAGGAAAGGTATCAAAGCCCTGTAAATCCTGGCCTGCTGACTATCGACTGACGAGTCAAGGGGTGACTCTCCTTGGCAGAAGAGGTCCAAGCGGTCACGATCTAGGAGTGGTTCCCTCTACTTGTCCTTGTCGAGGCATCCCAGGAAACGGCAGCATCGGTCGCCTTACTCGTCCTCTTCGTCGGACGCCTCCCCAAGAAGGATGGTATGCCCGTCCAAGTTATCGACCCCTGCGGAGTGGGATGTTTTCCGGATGGCGATGATGATTTGACGAAGCCAGCAAAGAACGTTCTCGGCCGGATACTCTTGCGCCTTCAAGCCTGGGTAGATGGCGTCATAAACACCGGGAGCCTTTTGCGGCCACATTCGGACAAGGCATCGAAAGATCACCCGAGACGTGCCAAGTCAAGGTCTTCGTCTCTGGCAAAACCAGCAAAGCAGTCGACACCATCGAAGCCCTTGAAGGCATCAGGGCCATGCCAGTCTGGTACACTTGTCGTCTTCAACCTCAGTCGTGCCCTTGACGCCGTTGTCAACGCCGTGGATGCCATCAGTGCGATCTGGGCCAATTTTGCCAGTGAATATTCCTGTGCTTGTGGGCCCTCTGAGGAAGGCCACTGATAAGTCTTTAAGACCTGTTTCTGATAAGAGGTTCACTGCTTTCCGGAGGAAGGATTTTTTTTTAAGTCCCTCACTAACATTTATGAGGAGGAGCAGCAATCTGATGAGGATGTGGTCCCTTTGGTCTCCAATATGGGACCCCTAATGACCCCTAATGCCTCATTTCTGAGGAGAGTCGGATGGAGGATCTGTCAAATCTTGTACAATGCCAGTGGCATTGACACTTCCCCTGAACTGGAGTTCGGCAAGCCGGACCCAGGGGAGCATGCCGACTCTTCATATCGCAGGCTCATGTCTAGGGACATGGAGTATCTGGGCTGGTCCAGGCCTCCTGTGCCTTTTTGAGCAAGATGACCTTATGGATATCTTGGTTCAGGGTCAGTCTACTGACCCTGTGTTGCCGTTTCATATGGCTCTGCAGAAAAGGGTGGCTGCAAATTGGAGCACCCCGGAAGCTACTCTGGCGGTGAACAAGTCTCTGACGAAGAAATTCCGCCCATTCAGTAGCGACCCTGGCTACTTGTCCACTCACCCCACTACAGAGAGTTTGGTGGTCCAGGCAGCTACGGCTACCTCAAAGCAGGCGGCTTACCCTACAATCCCACCTGATGGGGATGATAAGCGTATGGCTGGATGGGCACGCAAGGTGTTTTCTGCTGGGAGTATTGCGTTAAAATCGGCCAACTCTACTTGTGCCTTAGCAAAATTTTCGCACACTCTATGGAATTGCATTTCTTTAGCGGCTGAGCATATTTTCAAAGGGGAAGAAAGGGATAGTTTTCTGGCTATTCAGGATTGCAAGGATGCCATGTGTGAATCCCTTCACTCTGGGTTGGATACTGCGGATAGTGTAAGCAGGTGCATGGCTACGAGCACAGTGTTTGCAGGTTTGCGTGGTTGCGGAAGTCTGGTTTTGTACCAGATGTGCAGGCTCGTCTTCTCAACATGCCCTTTGACGGGTCTCATCTGTTTGGTAGCAAGGCTGACGAGAGCCTTGAGAAGTTGTAGACCTCTAGGCAGCTGCCAAGTCATTGGGTGCTGCTGTTTGGCAACCTCAGCCTTTTCGTCCTAGCGGACAGGAATGGAGGGGTGGATCGTTTTGTTTCTACTCCTCATTTGGAAGGGCGAGAGGAATGGCCAGTCAAAGGGGCCAACGTAAGTTTCCTCGTGGTGGACGAGGTAGGGGTGCCAAAGCCGCTCAAGCAGCAGCCTCTTTGCCATCAGGCGCTGCAGCCGCCGCTTCAAAACCGCTCTGAGGCCTTGAGTCACTGTTCACTGGTACGGGACAGGCTGTCTCATCATCTAGAAGAGTGACGAGCCATTACTTCAGATGCGTGGACTCTGGAACCAATTGTCCACGGCTACTGCCTACCTTTTCTATGACAGCCTCACAACAATTCACCAAGGAAGCACTCTTTGAAAGTTCCGGATCCGCTCCTTGTGCAGGAAATATTGACCCTGCTGGAGAAAGGCGCTATAGAACCAGTCCTTGTGGCGGAGAGGAACAAGGGTTGGTATTCCCCATATTTTTTGATTCCCAAGAAGGACGGAGGACTGAGACCCATCTTGGACTTACGGTGCTTGAACAAGTTCCTCAGGAAGGACATGTTCAAGATGGTCACTCTTTCTCAGATCCTTCAGGCCCTCCAGCTTCTGGATTGGTTGGTGTCATTGGACCTACAGGATGCTTATTTTCATGTGCTGATCCATCTCAAGCACAGGAAATACCTGAGGTTTGCAGTTGGCGGCTTGCACTATCAGTTTCGGGTCCTGCCATTCGGGTTAACCTCTGCACAAGGGTCTTTATCAAGCTCGTGGTGGTGGCAGCGCAACTCCGGAGGGGATTCATGTCTACCCCTACCTGGATGATTGGCTGATCAGGGCGCATTCTCCCGACGAGGCCTTTGATCATCTCAGTGTCACCTGCCACTCTCTTCACAAACTGGGCTTCTCCCTCAATTTCAAGAAGTGACATATGAAACCTTCCAGTACATCGGGGCTGTGTTGGATACGGCCTTAGGGGGGGGAAGTCCTCGCCACCCAAGGTGATGGCTCAACACATTCTCCAGATGGTCACCAAGTTTCAACATGCCCAGAGTCTTCCGGCTTTCAAATTCTTAATGGTGCTCAGCCTCATGGCATCCTGCATTTTTCTGGTGCCAGAGGCCCGACTGAGAATGAGATCCCTTCAATGGGCTCTCAGGATGCAATGGTCTCAGTTCTCAGGCAAGATGCCGGATCTCAGTCGGATTCCGTTCCTGGTCTCACAGGATCTTCTGTGGTGGGCCTGCGAGGGAAATCTCAGGAAAGGAGAACCTTTTTGGCAACCATGGCCAGAGGTAACTATAGTAATGGACGCTTCCCTCACAAGGTGGGGGGCTCACGCCAACAATCTGACCATCGGGGGATGTTGGTCTCCATCGGAGTCCAAATTACATATCAGTCTTTTGGAGCTGAGAGCAATCAGGCTAGCACTGAAGGCTTTCCTGACGTCTGTACGGGGGAAGAATATCCTGTTAATGACATACAACACAGTGACCATGCATTACCTCAACAAAAGAGGTGGTGTAGGGTCGATGCCACTGTGCAGAGAGGCGATGCAGCTCTGGTTCTGGGCAATTCAAGAGGGAATCTCCCTAGTGGCAGTGCATCTTGCCAGAGAGGAGAACACAGCAGCGGACCTTCTGAGCAGGCAGAGCGTGGTCTCCCACGAGTGGGAGTTAGCTCAGGAAGTCCTTCAAGAGATCTT
Organism: Ambystoma mexicanum; assembly: GCF_040938575.1. NCBI lineage: Eukaryota > Metazoa > Chordata > Amphibia > Caudata > Ambystomatidae > Ambystoma > Ambystoma mexicanum. The sequence continues at coordinate 62,150,048 of NC_090937.1, forward strand.
CACCCTTTGGGGAACCCCTCAAGTGGATCTGTTCGCGACCAGTGCCAACCCGGAAGTGCGAGAGGTACTGCTCAAGGTAATTTCCTCCAAGAGGAGCTTTAGGAGACGCATTTGTCGTGGATTGGTCATTCCCGCTTCTGTACGAGTTTTCTCTGATCCCAGTCATTTCTCAAGTTCTAAGGAGGTTGCAGAGGTTCGGGTCCCACATGATCCTCGTTGCTCCGGAGTGGGCCAGGAGAGCATGGTACCTGGACCTTCTAGACCTGTCCATCTGTCCTCCGATGAGTCGATCTTCTCTCGTGAGAGGAAGGTCAGGTTCTACATCCAGAGGTCAAGAATCTCAGCCTTCATGCATGGTTTCTGAAAGGTTGAGATATAAGGATTGGGATCTTGCAGATTACGTAATAGAGGTGTTGCTTCCGGCCAGGCGTCCAGCAACAAAGTCCCTGTAGCATTGCCGTAAGTTTTGCGACTGGTGCAGAGGGAAGAATGTTGATCCTTTTCAGTGTTCAATTCTGTAGGTTGTCTCCTCCTTGCTTTCTTTAGCACACAGGGGTCTTCAGGTGGGGACCATTAAAGGTTACCTAACAGCGCTGTCCATATTTAGACTCTCATCCGAAGAGTGCTCTTATTTTAAGATTCCACTGATCACTCAGTTTCTTTTTTTTTTTTTTTTAAACTTTTATTTTTGTTGGCAGAGGTTCACAGGGTACAAACATCAGGACAACAAGCATATGAATCGAGTGGCTCGTAGCACTGTCAGCGGGCCACATTAACATCTTTACAACAATGACTGCAATATTTTACAAACAAAAGAGGAGGCTGGGTAAAATCACAATGCATGGGTGGGTGCCGGGGATGGGCAGGACTCCGAAGCGGCGTCAGACAGGTTATTGAGATATGAGGTGAATTCACTCCAAATGTTTTTAGGGCGAGAACGAGCAGGCAGCGTAGCCAGATAGTCCTCCTCGCAGTTCTGTGCCCATGTGAGCATGCCCAACCATCTCTGAGGGGTCGGGGGAGAGGAACACCGCCAGGTCTGAAGTATACATTTCTTGGCAACCATGCAACTTATGTCTAGAAACTTTTTTTGGCGTTTAGTTTCCTCGGTGCCCCAAACCCCAAATAGGACTGCTAGAGGGTCGGGATCAACAGTGGTTTCGGTTACTGCACTAAGTGTGTTCATGACCCCTCCCCAGAAATCGGACAGCTTGTGGCAGGACCAGAACATATGAAGGTGATCAGCCTCTGTGGCCCTGCAGCGCGGGCAGAGGCGCACCTCGGAGCGAGCAAACCCAGAAGTCCTGTGAGGTGTGTAGTATAGCCTGTTGAGGAGTTTATACTGCATGGCCCGGAAGCGAAAGTTGAATGAGACTCTTTTGGTGTGGAGGCACATGCCATCCCATAACCCATCCGGTATCTCTAGACCCAACTCATCAGCCCATTTGTTGCGCGCCCCAAGGATCGGGGCAGGGGAGGCATCCTGCAGGATGTGATACAGTGATGAGACAACCCCCCGTGCCCCGCCCGAATTGGCAATGTACGCTAAAGCAGGGTCGTCTGGGGGTTCGTTCGGGAAGGAGGGCCACATAGTGCGGAACGAAGCGCGAAGCCTGAAGTATTGAAGGGTCTCTAAGGGGGATCTGGTGTGACCCGGCCTCCACGTCTGGGGATCTATAAATTTGCCCTCTGGGTAGAAGTCAGTCAGTGCCCTATATCCCAAAGCCTCCCAGTGGCGGGTCAAGGCCACATCGTGCGTGGGTTCCAGGCCCGGGAAAGCCCACACAGGCAGCCACTTGTAATACGGAGAAGTCCCAGGCGATGGGCTTAGTATGTGTGACCACGCGAATAATGTCGCGGCTAAGGGGTCAATGGGGGAGTCCGGTGCGTAATGTCGGTGCAGCACTAGGGTCATCAGATTAATACCCGAGGATGCCAGCCGTTCCAGCTTGACGTGAGGGCGTCCCGGGGCGCCAGGGTACCAGTGGGTGGCATACTGGGCTTGGGCCGCGAACCAATATGTAGCCAGGTCAGGGGCAGCCATACCCCCCCGCCTGTACGAGAGTGCCATGTCAGTCCACTTTTTGCGTACCGCACCAGAGTGCCAGAGGAACTGTGCGCAGAGCGTGTGAAGCTTAGTGAAGTATGCCTTCCCAGGCCAAAGGGGCACATTGCTAAAGGTGTACAGGAGCTTGGGGAGGAGGATCATTTTGATCAGGGACAGTCGACCAGCAAAGGACAACGGGAGAGTGCGCCATCGTGAAATTTTGGTCTCAACGGTCCGCGCCACAGCGGAGTAATTATCGGTAAGTAGGGTGGGTTTAGTGAGGGATACATGTACTCCCAGGTATCTAATACCGTTAGGGGCCCAGCGCAGGGGATATTCAGAGGCGGGGTGTGTGGTAACTCTCGTAAGCGGGAAGATCTCCGACTTGGAGTAATTGATCGTAAAGCCGGAGTGTGTACCAATGCGAGTGATGTCTCTCAGTATGGGGTTGAGGTGAGTAGCGGGATCCCTGATGTAGAGTAGGACGTCATCTGCATATAGGGATATGATTTCAGGCTCCTCTATTAATCTTATACCTTTGCGAGAATGTCTCGAACGCACATAGTCCGCCATCGGTTCAATCGCCAGTGCGAAGAGAATCTGCGAGAAGGGGCATCCCTGCCGGGTGCCTCTGAAAAGCGTGAAGATCTCAGATGTAAGAGAATTAACACGAACCCGCGCCACGGGGGATGTGTACAAGAGTCTGATGTATCCTATCATGTTGGGGCCAACACCCATTGTCTCGAGGACCAGCCACATATATTTCCAAGAGACCATGTCAAAGGCCTTCTGGGCGTCTAGCGTAACCGCTACAGCCTGGGCGTCTTGGTCTATGCGAGACATGACATTAAACAGTCTCCTGATATTGTGGGAAGTGGACCTGCCCGGGACGAAGCCCGCCTGGTCCTCGTGCACAAGGTGCGTCATTATTGGCAGGAAACGGTTGGCAATAATTTTAGCGAAGATCTTTGTGTCGAGTTTCATGAGAGAGAGGGGTCTGTAAGACCCACATTCGTCTACCGGCTTGCCCGGTTTGAGCAGCACCATGATTACCGCTTCCCGCATGGAGGGGGGGAAGGATGGAGGTTTGTAGCGCCTCGTTCCATACCTCGAACAGCCGAGGGGCCAGGACAGCAATGTGTTCCAGATGAAAGTCGGCGGTGAGGCCGTCAGGGCCAGGCGCCTTGCCTTTGGGCAAGTCGGAGATGGACGACACTATCTCGTCTAATGTAATCGGGGAGTCTAACTGGTCCCTAGTCTGTTGGGAAATCTCCGTAGTGGGGATTTGCCCGAGAAGTTCGCGCATATGCTGCTCGGTGTGTTCTGCGGGCTGGGAGTAGAGGGAGCTGTAAAACTCAGTGAATGTCTCTAGTATTTTCGGGTCCGCCCATTGTGCGTCCCCATTCCGATCTTTGATGGAGGATATCTGTGTACGGCCCGATTCCCCCCTAACCAGGGTCGCAAGCGTTTTCGTAGGTCTATCGCCCTCCCCATATCTCCTGGCGGCCTGTGGGCGACTGAAATAGCGGACTTCGGAGGTGGCCAGTGTATTATATACTTGAAGTTCATTAGAAATCTGGGCAAGAATGGCGGGGTCAGAGTCGGTAGTGGCGCGTTGCTCAAGTTGTTTCAATTTGGCCTCAGATTGCCCCAGGGCAGTTCTGATGGCCTTCAGCACCCCGGCCTCCCGAGAGATGGACATGCCCCTTATGTATACCTTGAAGGCCTCCCACCTAACCGCTGCGGTCGTGACCTGGAGAGAGTTAAGTTCAAAGAACGACTCGATATCCGCTAATATTTCGGCCTTAAACACGATGTCCTTTAGGGCCTCCGACTTAAAACGCCAAGTGCTGACCGTTGGAGCAGGAGTGCCCAACTTCAGGGACAGTGTGATCGGGGCGTGGTCCGAGAGCGTGCGGGCCAAAATGCCCGTGCCCTCCACCCCGCCCATTACCCCCCCGGAAACAAGAAACAGATCTATCCTGGACGAGCTGTCGTGCACAGACGAATAATAAGTGTATTCGCGTTTCTGCGGGTGGAGAGTCCTCCAGGCGTCACTAATGTTGAGGGATTTCATGTGGCACTGTAGCCTGCGCGCCGCGCGGGAGACCGCCCTAGGAGTCGTGGATGTTCTGTCCAAGACCGTGTCCAATATAAGGTTTAGGTCTCCTCCCCATATAATGTGTACTCCCACATAACCCAGAAGTATGGTGGCTATTGCGTCAAAGAATTCCGGTGAGTCCACATTGGGGCAGTAGGTGTTAATGAGCAGGTATTCCCTATTGACCAATGTGCAGTGTAATATAACGTAGCGACCCTCGGGGTCGATGTAACTTTTATGAAGTCCAAACTTAATTGATTTATGGATAAGCGTGAGAACCCCCCTGGACTGCGTGGAGTAGGAAGTGAAAAATCTGGCGGGACCCCAGGATGGGGCAAGTGCCCTTGGTATCAGACCATTGGAGTGTGTCTCCTGCAGTAGCAGGATCTTGGAGTTATGTCTGTTGGCATACGCCATGATCTTGCGCGCCTTGGTATGGTTGCTCAAACCTCTAACGTTCCAGGACATTATGACAGTAGGCATTTCAATTGTAGCCATATTCAACCGCAATATCCATCCTCAGTGAACATCCCAGCCCAAGTGGCCGTGTGGGCCTCCGTAGTTAAGACAGCATGCGCGCTTGCGCCCCTTCAGCATGCGCCCAGTGAAACCTCGTGTGCCTTTTGAGAAAACAACCCCCTTCCCACCCCCCGCCCGCACCGCTAACCATGGATCAGCAGTGTACCCATCGCCCACCCTTAGCTGCCCGAAAATAGGCCAACCCCAACCTGGCCAGAACCACCCAGGGGCCCAACAGGGGCCAACCCATACCAACATAACAGAGAAAAACAGTGCAATCGCAGTGGGGTGCGCCGTTGCCACGCACTAGCACGCTTAGAGCCAGCGGCTCTGTTACCAAACAAACAATATCGGCGGGCTCCCAGCGCAAGTCCCCGCCCGCAAGCGGAAATGCGGGGACCGCGCATAAGCCCCTGCGGCTCCGCAGCCCTCAGACCAGTGTCAACAAACGAATAGCATCTACCCCATGTGTCCCCTGAGTGGGAAACTGGAACGGTCTTAATGAAGTGGGGGTCTCGCAGTGGTGCCGTTTAGGGAGGAAAACATGACAGTTGGGCAGCAAAACATTGCACTGTTGGCCTTGTGCAAAGTGGCAACCCAGACCCGAGGAGGAGTAGGGCTCGGGCATCCCAACCCGGGCAATAACGGGAGCATGGACCATCACAATGAGGTATCGTAATTAAAAGACAGCAAATGTAGCGAATAAACCCTCTCCCCAACATTCCTTCAATTCTCATCCGAAAGGCCCTGGAGCGGTATCTCCATTTCAATAAACTTCGCCGCCTCTTCAGGGATGGTAAAGAAAAAAAGTTTGCCCCTGTGGGTGATTTTGAGTCTGGCAGGAAATAAAATGGCAAATGGGACATTTCGCTCCCGAAGCATCTTCTTGACGCCAAGGAACTGACGCCTTTCCTGCTGCACAGCCACTGAGAAGTCCGGGAAAATTCGAATAGTGTTAGACTCCAAGCGCAGCTCACCCTTCTCGCGAGCCAGGCGGAGAATGTGGTCTCTGTCCCTGTAATTGAGGATCCTGGCTATAATGGGCCTGGGGATATCACCAGGCTTGGGGCGCGGGGACAAGGCCCGGTGAGCTCGCTCAACAGTGAAATAAGGGGAGAAGTCCGGGTCGCCAAGCAAGTCCTTAAGCAGGCGCTCGACCGCCTCCTCCATTCGACCCTTCAGGGCGGTTTCAGGAACCCCAATGATGCGTAGGTTGTTCCTACGGGAGCGGGATTCCAAGTCATCACATTTGGCCCTTACGTTCTTCATGTCGCGCGACAAGGCAGCCACAGTGTCCTGTAGTGTGTGTATAACGTCTTCGTTGGTCGAAATCCGATTCTCGGCCTCTGTAATTCTGGAGCCAGCCTGATCGACACGTGTTTTGAGCGAAGCCACATTAGCATTAATGTCGTCAAGCTTCTCATGAAAGGAGGCGAAATTTTTTGCCATCGATTCCATTATGGCCGTAAGATCAGGGGATGGAGCCGCGGGGCTCTGCTCGATATCAGGATCCTCCGGCGTAGTTGATGTGTGGCCCCCCTCGGATCGAGGGACCGCTTTAGTAAATTTGTCCATGGCACCCCCTCTAGCGCCGCTCTTGGAGCGATTCGACATGGTCGGTGGTAGAGAATGAGAGGGAGATGCCGAGCGAAGTGTAGCCAGATACAGCGGCACGTGCTGCTACGGGCACGTAGGAGGCGGCCAAGTAGGCCTAGGTCGGTGAAGCCCCTGAGTCGGGGAGGAAGAAGACCATATGCGTGGGAGATGAAAATAGTAAGCCAATGCAGGGCTCAGCAGAGGTACCGGTTGCCCTCCCAGCACAGACCCAGTGGCGGACTCCACCAAGGCGAGCAGCGCGCAGTCCACAAGAGGTTGGGGCGCTGAGGAGGCGAGGTGCGCAGAGGAGATGCCCTAGAGCCAGAGGGAACGGCCCGGTGTGGTGAGGTCCGCCGCCAGTGGCGGGCCCGGTTAATGTGGCGAGGATCAAGCAGGACCAGAGAAGTGGGAGTCCGTTAGGTGTGGAGCAGGTCGCCCGCCCCGGAGGAGGTGAGGTGCAGCGTAGGCTCAGTAGCGGAGAGAGGTCCCCAGGCCCAGCGGGGAGGGCCGCGATCCATACATCCAGGCCTCAGCAGGGAAGACGCAAAACACAGCCACCCCCGGATCTCACCTCGTAGTATGCCGCGCAGCCGATCAGGTCCAGGCAGGGCCGCCGCGGCGCGTTGGATTTCCAGCAACCCCCCGAGAGCGGAGGGAGAAGTCGCAGATCCGTGGGTCGCCTCCAGGGTCCGCAGCCGGGCGGGCAAGGATCACCAGCAGGCCCGCTCAGCCCACGCCCACAGCCGCGGCCGGCGCAGTGATGATCCCGGAGGGGCGGGCAGGCGGAGATGGCTGGAACTCCGGCCCAGCGGCGTGGAGGAGTCGCGCCCAATCTGCAGGCACGATCCGGCAGCAATGAGGGCGGCGGCCAGCGCCAACTCGGCCCGAGAGACCCGGGAGGCGTACGATGGCCCAGGGCCGCGTCACCGCTCGCGCTGTACGCGGGCGGCTTGCGGGCACCCGGAGTCCGCCGCCGGGCGGGCAACGATCACCAGCGGGCCCGCTCAGCCCTCGCCCCCAGCCGCGGCCCGGCGGCCGGCGCAGTAATGTTCCTCCCGGAGGGGCGGGCAGGCGGGGATAGTTGGAACTCCGGCCCAGTGGAGTGGAGGAGCCGCGCCAGAGATGCAGGCACGATCCGGCAGCAGTGGGGGCGGCGGCAAGCGCCAACTCGGGCCCGTGAGACGTACTGCGCGGGTGGATTACGGGCACCCGTAGACCGATTTCCTTCAGGAGTTGGTGTGGAGACAGCCCCCCACAGCAGCCGTCGTTTGTGCGAGGCAGGGTACCAGGAACAGGCAGGGAACCGCAGATGTAGCCGGATAGAAGGCGGCTAGGCGTGGAGCTCGAGCATCAAGCGGCCATCTTGCAGGCTGCTCAACAGCGCCCCCTGATCACTCAGTTTCTAAAAGGACTTACGAATGTGTTACCGCCGTCGCCTTTTCAGGTGCCGGTCTGGGACCTTAACCGGGTCTTAAAGCTTTTGATGGGTGCTCCGTTTGAACCTTTGCACTCCTGTCCATTGAGGTTGTTAACCTTTAAGACTGTTTTCTTGGTTACGATAACATCTGCTAGAAGAGTGTGTGAGTTACAGGCACTTTCTTCCAAGCCACCCTTTACTATGTTCCACAAAGACTGAGTTGTATTGAGAGTTCGTCCTTCCTTCCTTCCTAACGTAGTCTCTGACTTTCACTTAAGTCAGAAGTTTGTGCTACCCGTCTTCTATCCTCCTCCACATCCTAGTAAGGAAGAGGAACGGCTACATAGGTTGGACCCGAGGAGAGCGTTGAGCTTCTATTTTTCCAGATTGTCAAAAGTCTGAGTGGACAACTAGCTCTTTGTGGGGTACACTGGTCACAGATTGGGACAGGCTGTTTCTAAACAGACCTGGTCTCTGTGGATCAACCTCACTATTTCTGAGTGCTATAGACTTGCTGGCAAAAACCCACCTGAGGGATTGAGGGCTCATTCCACTAGGGGCGTTGCTACATTGACAGCCCTAAAGAGCGGTGTTCCTGTTAAGAACATCTTTGATGCTGCAACGTGGTCTTCCATAAACACGTTTGTTAAGCATTATTCCCTGGATACTTCACATGTTCAGGATGTGGCCTTTGAGAAGGCTGTACTTTACTCTGCCATTTAATTGGGTATATCCAAATTCTTCTCCCTCCTCCATCCTTGGTTACTGCCTTGGGAGTGTTTCAAAGATGAGGAATACGTTGGAGGACACAATCCATTTGAAGAACAAGTTACTTACCAACTGGTAACGTTCTTTCGACTGGATGTTCCTCCAACATATTCCTCATCGCCCTCCCAGCCTACCCCTCTGAAGAATTTCGCGTTCTTTTCAGCTTTTGTTCGAACAAGGCTGGCGGCAGTCTACGCTAGTTGGGCCCACATGGCCTACACAATGAGAGGTGGGAAAAAACATGAACTTAGGCTATGGGCACTGTGCGTGCTACTTAGATCATCCGATGACGTCACCTTCGGCGGAGGTCTTCGAGGGACATCGATCCAACGCCATAGACGCAGGGTGCCCTCTGCCGAAAAATGTCCAAAGCAGCCGAGCTGTGGACATTACATGTCAAAGATGAGGAATACGTTGGAGGAACATCCAGTTGAAAGAACGTTACCAGTTGGTAAGTAACTTGTTCTTCTAAATACAAATGGTGTGGGAAACAAAAGTGTTCAAGAAATTATATGTCAGGATAGTTGAGCCGTTAGCTTCCCTTCCCCACATTTTCAGCACGGGACAAGGTGGCACACTCTAGCTTAGCACATACTCTGTCTTTTCTAGTACGCAGATGCAGTTCAAAATCTTAGTATCAGGACCTTCTGTGCCAAAGTCTCTTGACATTCAAAGTCTCTTATCTCAGAGAGCCTGATGCGACAAACATTAAAAGTTCCTTTCTCCTCCGGATTCTCATATGCACATTCTTCTCTGGTGATTCACTGTTCACCCCAGGTCCCTCTCCGCCGGGCTCAGACCCACTTTAACACAAAACCTTCAATTAGTCTCCCTCCGCTGGGCTTGGATCAAATGTATATAATTTTTCAAACTTTCTTTACTATATCAAAATCGAAGACTTTCGACTGTGTGCAGGATTTTGCTTGACCTGTCGCAGGACCACTTCGATTCACAATTTTCTATTCTCTGCTTAATATACCCCTATATATCCCTTTAATTTTCACTTCTGGCACTTCGTAGCTGGATACCTTACAGAGACCTTCGATTGAGCACCCACGCATTGCCGGACCACTCTGTCAAAGGTATCGTATCAAAGTCTCTTCAAAGTTTAAAAACCCATCAGCAGTTCAATTTTACCTGTGTTTTTTCTCACACAAGTTTTAACAATGTTCGTTCCAGCCCTAGCCATACAAGGTTGCCTCTTGCAATCTTGGCTTCAACACAGACCGGTCTTGTATGGGTCTTCCCAACTCACTGGCTGTGTTGATTTCACTGACCCTGCTTTGTTCTTGGAGCTAGGGACAGTTCCACAGCGGCTGCTGCTTCTCCTCACCTTGATTAGTGACGTGGGAGGCCCCCTGATATCTCTGACACACAATACAGAATTCCTCAGCCTGGTTTCCTGGTCTTGCACCTTCTAATCTCGAGGGCGCGTGAAAGTAATTGTCTCTTCTTGGAAAGGTCAAGGGAATTTCCTTCCTTGTGAACCCCTCCTGTTTTGCCATCTTTCTTCTCTGTGCTTTGCCTTGCTCAGACGATGCTTTTGTGCTCTGCCTTTTATCCATGTGGGGAAGCTTAATGGACGTTGTGTGAGAGTTAAGGCCAGTAATTGCCTGACCTCGCCTGACCATTGTATTGGGACACAACAGGTATACTGCTCGGGTGTTAGTCTGTTTTCTCCCAGAGCGGGCTCTCCGTGTGAAAGTGTTTGTGTAGGAAAGAGGGGGTGGGGTGTTGGGTTCCTATGTTTCCTATCTGATGGGATGGGGGGAAAGGTGTTATAGGGAAGGGGATACCGCGTCTCACCATCTGGCGTCCCACTCCCCGAAGACCCTTCACCCAGATGATCCTCCGGCAGTGGTCCACCCCCAGGAACTGGATCCAAAAGCGATGGCCGTGTCCTGGCCACCTGGATGACCGATCCCCGGGGACTGGTGGGTGAGACGCCTTCTGGTTTCTCATATTAGGGAGTCTGGTTTTATACTTGCATTTAAATCTAGAAGTGGGGGCGAGGGCAGACATCCATATTCTTTTGCATCCTCCCTTTCTGGGTTAATCACTTTGCCTTAGTAACCTCATTAGCATCAACAGCCTCTCTAGATGTTTATTTTTGGGTTTGTATTTTTGGTGTTGGTGTGTGTTAATGTTAGCAATAACAATCGATCTCTCCTTCAAACAGCTTTGGTAAAGGATGCTGCACAAAACGAATTACAGGATGCTTCCCTCTTCCTGCCCCCTTGCCATGCAGATGCAGAGAAGCCTGAAGAGGTCTACAAATTTGATGACCGTATCCTTTTTGCTAACTACAACTACCCTGTAAATATTTGCTTATTCTATAACGGACAGAACTTCAGCACATTTTGCTTCGCTGTGTACAATGTATGCATAATGAACGCAAGAAGTAATTGCATGTTGAATTAACCAAATTTTAGACTACTGTGGAATATATAGTTTTCTTCCCTTCCCTTTGACATAAATTCACTGCTTCTAAATAGACTTCCGAATGGCCTTCAGTACTAAAATATTCTCTTTGTAAACACCCAACACTGAATTACCATCAACAGAATGGGCCTGCCGGAAATATCTTGATCTGCAGCATTTTGAATTGGGAAGACTTAAACAAAAATGTGAACTAGAGCCATGTGTCTAGTGAGTCGTGAAAGGTTTTTTGTGCAACTCGGGCAAGTTAAAATAAAGTCAAATTGAAAGGCTTGAAATTTTCAACATTTGATAGTTATATTCTGACACTCCACTACAATTCGTATTCTTACCTTTGTACTTTTTCATTTGGACTGTTATCTTCTCTTCGATCTCGCGGCCTATCTTCTTTAAAATCTAACCTCTCTTCCACTTTTGTTCATCTTCTTTTTCAACTCCCTTCCCAAAGCCCATTGTCCTCTGCCTTAATCGCCACCCTTCACATCTTTTTCCTGTGGCTTATAATTTAGTTTTCTTTAAGTGCAAACACAGCTGCCCCTCTCCCACTGCTCATATCATATCACTATCTGTTCACCCTCTGAAACTCTTTTGTCGTCCTCATGCCTTCCGTGACGTGCCCCTGGCCTGGTCCAAGCGCAGTCCGTTTTTGCTCTTGATGGCTTCTTGCCTCTAAACACAGTAATGCTTCTCTTCCTGTTCAGTCGGCTTCTGCGCTTTCTCCTTTCTTTTGAAATCCCTTCTTCTTTCTTCTCACTCCTTGTAATCTTTCCATGCTACATGCACTATTGTATTTTCAGTCCATAATGTTAGTTTTATTGTCCTCCGTTTAACTCTTAGGCATGAGCACTGTAAAACTCAAACCTGCCTTCAGCTTAAACTGTCCCGAGTGTCAGGTTCTATAGGTCCACCTAGTTGTACTGAAGTCCTGCATGTCTAAGTTGATTGGGACTATTCTGTTGTAGTTGTTTGTAGCAAATTAACATGTCTTGATGTCATCTGTAGTCTCTACCTATTGTTGTTGTCCAATCCACAAAGGGTCACAATATGGGTGGTTATGCAATAAAGCCGTGCCTAAACTGGGGATTATTCTGAATGCATGGTTGCTATGCTGGGCCTTCAGGGCAGTTACTAGTCTTTCGATCTAAGTTTTTCCAGCGAGGGTTTGTTCCATTAAATCTTTTTCATTAAAAGATGTGTCATCGAATTGCCATACATAAAGTGCCAAGTGTTTATGCATCGAAACCCTTTCATCGAATGGGGTTTCGTTATATAAACACTTTACATTTTTTGCATGGAAATTCGATGAAACATGCATAACGTTATAATGTTACAGGGAGCTGTCAGTGCTGAAATCTATGATGTATTTCAGCACTGGACAGCTCCCTCTAACTTGTGGTGTTTGTTTATTGGGGGGTCCCCCCTAACACCAATTTTCAAAATGTAACCATTTCCTCGACCCATTGAATTTCCAACCCAAACATCCATACATCTATTTTAAAGGTAAGTTTGAGTTGGAAATTCAATGAAAAATCATTCAATAAATATGCTTTTCGATGCAAAAGCATTTCAATTAATGAATTTCGATGCATAATGATTTGATGGAAATTATTTCTATGGAAAGACTGCATGCCCTCCAGGGCATTGCTTGTGTATTCCAGAGCGAAATGCCTTGGGCTAAGATTGTTGTGCCTCTGTATTTTTTCCTCTTCAACAGTAGTGTAGAGACTTGAGCTTATGTTATGCACGGTGTCCATTAGTAAATACCTGACGCTCATCAGGATTTCTTATGACAATGTTCCTTTTACCAGTCGCAAAGGCACAGATCCCATCTCATGTCTCTTGTTTTGTGGGACAATGATAGTCCTCTATGTAGGCTCAGAGTTCATTAGAAAGTTGACTTTCTCTTAAATTTGGCACCCTTGGTTGGGTGCTGAACCTCGCCAACACCATGGTGGCCCCAACCCATTCAGCTTTTTATGGAGTTTCCCTTGGCAGTGCTTCAAACTTGTTCCTCCTTTTGTCTGTGTTGTCGTACTGAAGTATCACCAAGCACTGTTTCACTTTTGGAAACCTGTCACTGTTTATGTTTTTGTGCTGAGTGAGTGTAGCGGTTCAATTCGTATGGTGTTATTTCATGTTTCCCTACTTAAACCCTGTACAGACCAGACCAGATTACCAGTCTGTCATCCTCCTGTTTTGGTGGGTGTGGAGGAGTATGAAGTTAATGCGATTCTTGACTCTAAGGTATCCCGTAGGGTTCGGTTGTATCTTGTGGATTGAAAGGGCTACGGTCCTGAGGATCGTACTTGGGGGCCAGAGTCAAATTTGCATGCTCCTGCTTTATTGTCCCAGTTTAATGCCTCCCGGGCTGTGGGTGTGCCTTTGGGGGAGTAAACTGTCAGGAAACAGCAGCAGGCATCACGCCTCGACTTACGTAGCCGTAACAAACCCAAAGCACTTATTCCTTTGGGAAGGCTAGTAAAGAGCATACGACTGAAGCAAACAAATGCACAGGCCTGTAGTCGTTACGCATACCGTCAGGGCTTCCCCCGAAGTCTGTCTTTTTGTGCGCGTTGGGGGTTGCCATGGCGACGGTGGCACAGGACTTCGTTTCCTGTAGTTACGGCAAGACGGCCACGTGGTGCACCACGTGTCATGTGCTCCAAAATAAAGTCACACCCCTAACAACTCTTCAGCGCTTCTGACCCCGTATGTTTGCATCGGCAGTAGCGTTTGGATCTTGTTCACTGGAATTTTGTCTTTTTGACACTTGGCCCGTTTCTTCTGGACACTGCATCTTGCCTCACCCTTGTTGGATTTGTTTGGAACCATCTCCTCGACTCGGACCGCTCACGACTTGCTCTTCGCCTAATGTTTATGTCTACTCGGCCAACACTTTACGGACACAGACCGCTCATCTTCTGCTCTCAGAATTCGGATTTGGTGATTCTTTATTGGATTTTGTACTATAATCAGGATTGGAAAACAAAGGGGGGGGGTCTGGGAATCTCTATACCAGCACGAACACAGCCCAATGACCTGTTCTTGGGTGAATAACCCCTGGGAGAGACTCTACCAAGTCTTTAGATCACTGTCCCTTTCACAGAGAAGAAATGTCCCCGCATATCAGCCTTTGTCCTGCCCAGGGGCAGTCCAGCAAGGGGACCACGTCTGGATCATCCTGTTAACTTAGCTTGCTCACTGTTCTTAGAGAGGCAACAGTTTCACCTCACTGATGCCCAACAAGGCTGAAACACGTGTATGGGGTTACTGATGGTACTCTTGTTCTTGCTAGCAGCCACATATATTCACAAACTCCTAACAGTTCCCTCACCAGGTAAATACCTGCTTTTTTGGTGAGAAATGGGCACTCTCAGCGCAGAGCCGTTGCGGCTTGATGCGCATGGACTGAATAGTAAGAGGATGATTACAAGATGGTGCATGCACATTTTAAAGCAATGTTCCAGCCAAAGTAACTCGCTCTGCCCTCCAACCATAGCAAAGGGACCCTGGCAAAGCATTAGACATACACCAATCATGTATCGGTCCTAATAAAGCCACACCTCTGCAGACTCTTACACCCAGGCCAGCCCTAGGGGAGAAGTGAGCAGGCTAAAAGAAGGGTGACTCTAACATCTGGTTTTGGTTTGTTCGAGTCAGAGCAGAGGGAAGCAGAGGTAAGGATAGCAGGTTGTGGGAGCAGAGGAAGAGGAAGGAAGGAAGGAAGAAGTGAAGAGAGAGGGGGGTGGGGGTGATTAGATGGCTAAAGAGGTGGCAGAGGAGAGTATGTGGGGGAGGAGGAAGAGAACAATTGGGAAGAGGATGAGAAACACACAAAGTGAGAAAAGCAGAGAGGTACTGCAGGTGGATTGGATTTCTAAAGTCACAAGCAATCCACCGAGTTGGAATGAGGAAAGGTATCGAGGAGGTAGAGAGCAAGTGATAGTAACAGAGCTGGTCAAGAGCCCCAGGGAACAAACGTGTGGTGAGCAGTCACAGGAAGAGGGCTTGAATGTGAGGAGACTGGAAGAGTAGGGAGCCCAATACAGCAGAACCCTAAATCCAAAGAGACTCAGTAATGCTTCACAGTTTGGAAAATCTGTAACCTCCTGTTTTAAGCTTACATGCTCCTATTAGTGCACTCTAAGAGGCACAGGATGTCAAGTGGCACAAGGTTTCTTCCACATTCTCAACCTATCATATGTTCATCCTGAAGATACAGAAGATAGCACCTGAAGGAACGTGTCTGGCTTGGGTTACCCTTGAGTTTCCCATTCATGTTTTGTTGGCCTTAAACCCAGGAAATGTCCTGGTGAGAACTCTAGCTTTGTTACGTTCTTCCCAATAAAACACACATAGTATTATGTCTCCATGTCTAGTTATGCTCACCTCATATGTTACATGACCTCCATATAAGCTTGCTCCTGCAAAATCGACTTGCTGACCTACAGATCTCTGCCCCAGCTATGCCTGCTTTGAATGTTCACTGTTCATTTTCCTATCTGTCTACAGTCTGCTATGTCGCTTCAGCTTGCGTCTCAGCTGACATAGACTCCAAGAAAGATAAAAGTCCAAACACACATTTCAGGAAATTTAGTGTCTAAAGACACCGTGGATTTGGGGAAAAGTGACAGATAAATAGTAAATCATTGGTAATGTTACCTATAGTTAAATCGTTGGTTGTGGTATTGGAAGGATTTTTTAAAATTTTTTCTATTACTTGTCTTTAATCCCAAAAAAAAGAGATTTTTACAAGAGTGCATTTCAGTCTTCACAATTTCATTTCAATATTCACAATTTCATTTTGCCTAGTGTCTCACATTTGGTACGATCCTTCCAATTAGATTATTCAAAGGTTCGTTGAGCCTCCGACCTCCACTTTTGTTCTTTCCATTGCCAGGTTCAAAAGTTTCGCAGCAGCCGTGTGCCATCGAGTCTTTTCTCCTGTGATTAGCCGATTCCACCAGATATGTTCATTCCCCACAAATGAGGAGGCCGTCAAAGGGGAAAAATAGGCGATCCTGGCTTGGTGAAGGGCAGGGCAGCGCATCAATAGATGTTTTATTGATTCAATTTCTTCGCAGTTTGCACATAGCCTACAGGTTTTTTCCTCTGAACCAGTTCTAATCGCTAGAATTTCTTGAGTTGGTAAGACGTTTAGGCGGGCTTTTAAGAGGGTTCTCATCAATAGTTTGTCGGGGTATTTTTTGCAATACTCCATGGGTTCTTTCAGTTTATTGGTATTCGTGGGAAGGTGTGCTAGAAGTTTGTTCGTTGCGGCTTTTTCGATCATATTGATCCAATCCCAACATTCCAGTTTCGTTTTTATCCTAGTTGGATTCTTCTTCAGTTCCTCTTCTGTGTACGCGATTGTCAGTAGTTTTTGTTTTTGATCCGTAGCCCACTGTTTCATAATATGGTTGGAGCCATTTTCAAGTTCTTCTGCCATCATTTGATAGATTTCGAGACTCTCCGGGTGAATGATTTTTCTATATAGCTGGAGCGAACTGTGGTCTACCACTGCTTTCAGAGACAGAAGGCCAAGTTCACGCCGTATAGGAGCTATCGCAGTAGAGTTTGGTAGACCCAGGACAGCTTTCCATATGTGGCCTTCAGGTTTCTGCCAGAGTAGCGGAGGGATTGATGGTATGGCATCCATGCCGTAGGTCAACAACGGAACAATTTTTGCTTTATAGTAGTTTATTGCCGGTTGAAGTGAGAACTTCACATATTTCCGGTCAACAAGTCTCAATTGCGTTGTTAGATTTTTCGTTTTCGACCATAGGATGGATTGCATGGTGCCAGATTTCTTCGAGCTGTCGAGATGAACTCCCAGACATTTAAAGAGTCCACCATTTCAATTTGTGTCTCATTGAGATGCCAGTGAAACCGCTCTTTCTTTTTACTGGTTGGTTTTTGTAAGATCATTATTTTTGTTTTGGATTTGTTAATCTCCAAGTTGTTCTCCTGTATGTATGTTGACAGATTGTCCAATTGACGTTGGAGACCCACATGGGTAAGATCGAGTAGAATTAGGTCATCCGCGTACAGCAATCTGGAAATTCTTGCCGAACCTATTTTCGGTGGAAATGATCTGATCTTACTTTGGCTATCCTCGAAATTTCCCAAAAACGCTATGAACAGCGCCGGAGCCAGAGGGCAACCTTGCTTCACCCCGCGGCACGTCGGGATGGAATTCGATGTTAGGCCTTGATTGTTTAGGCGAACCTTTATGCTGGTGTCACTGTGAAGACTGATTATGGGTTCCAAGATCGATTCCGGACATTCCCAAGTCTTCAATTTCGCCCACATTTTGTTTCTGTCCACTCGGTCGAATGCTTGGGATAAGTCGACAAACGCAAGAAAGATTTGAGGGCCTCCTGTTAGAACTCTTTCCTTGAGTATGGTCAGGCACATTATATTTGCGTTGGTACTTGCATTTTTCTGAAAGCCTGTTTGCAGAGGATCGAAACATTTGGAGGAGAGAGCCCATTTTCGAAAATGTGACAAGAGGGTAGAAGCGAAAATCTTCCGAATAACATCAAGAAGGGCTATCGGCCGATAGTTCAGGGGATCCTCTCTGGAGCCCTTTTTGAAAATTGGGACGATCAGAGCTTTTGACCATGATTCCAGGACTGTTCTTTTGTCTCTGCACATTCTGAAGATTGCGCTAATAAGCTTAGACCACTCGTCCGGATGTTGTTTTAGATCACAGTTCGCCAAGCCATCCGGTCTGGCTGCTCTTGATGAGTTTAATTTCATTATTGTGAATTTGATGTCACTAATGTCCGTCAAATCCACCCATGCGGAGTCAGTGGCTCGTGTAAAAATCACCTGGTTTCCTTCTGGTGGTTGGAACAGTTTCGAAAAGTGCATACTCCAATTTTCTTCCGGGACTGGATTGATCATGTGCGAATTTGCCAGCTTATTTGGTTTGTTTATCAATGCCCAAAAGAATCTGGAATTTTTTGTTGGCAAGTGCCTTCAACATCTGTTCGGCGTCCGCTTGATAGCGGAGACTTCTTGAATTTTTCAGCCATTGCTTGTAATGTCTGGTTTCCACCTTGAGAACTTCCCATTTTGATGGTAGGTTCCAACTCACTGCTTCCCTTCTTAATTTTCTTAGGGCTCTGCGTTTGGTGACCAGAGTTACATTGTATTCGTGGGTGTGCTGGATCGACTGTGTTTTGAGGCTGTTTCTAGGTTTTTTTAAGGCCAGAAGAAGTGGGATGTAGCTCGATCTAGCCACACCATCTTGCAATACAGGGGATCAGACATTAGGTTTGTACACTGGTCTGTAAGTTTACAGACGTCTGATGCGATCATACGTAGTCGAGTTTGTTGCGGATTTGTCTAAATTTTTGAATCGTACAACTGTGACATTGTACCCTTGTATCTGCATGAGAGATTTAGTAGGTTGTGGTTGCTGCGTCTTGTTTTGACGACACTGAAGGAGATTATGTTGAGATATAGCGCATTGGAGACAAAGATATAATTGAGAGTTGCCGATGATGTGTCACGTTCCCAAGTTGGAATCAGGGCATCTAAGTCAGTCACCATGGCCGAATTACGAAGATTACGAGATTTCATAATTGCATTCCATGCCAAACCCCTATTTGAGGAGTTCGAATTCGTAGATTGTGCAACATGCAGCCCGACTCAAAGAAAACAATCAGCTTTGAGGTCACCGCAGATCAAAATGTTAAAAGAATTGTAGGTGATTGCGATGTCATCAATTGTGTTGATCACTTCTTCGCACATATTCTCAGTTGAGGCCTTTTGAGGATTCCAGTACAAATGTATTATTGCTACTTCATCTTGTGTTCCTGACTTAGTGGAGAAAGATCCCGGATTCCATGTGGTGAGGACTGCCAGGATTTCGTAGGTCTGTTTTATGACCTTTATAATTGAAACCCCGGAACCAGCCCGGATCGCTGTGAGTAAACCCGACAAGGGGCGGCCTAGTGGTCCCTTATGAGCCGGAGATATTTCAAAGCAGTAGCCGTCATGTGCCGGTTTTTCGCGCAGCCACGTTTCTTGCAGACATATGATGTCATAGCAACTGAGGTCGTGGCTCTCAGGTTCTGTGAGATGGACATGTTCCATGATGCTATACTTAAGATTTCACTCACCGGTGGTGACGCAGATGAATGGGATGTGAGTATCGTCGACTTAGCATCTCTCGATGGTTGCTATCTTTTCAACCCTGGAGTTAGAACACTGCGAAACCAGCTCCATTTGTCCTTCTTTGTTGATTTTTCTGGGTCCGTCGGGGTTTGTTTGGTGGCTCTTCTTGTGGATGTTTCGTTGAACTGTGAAGTTCTTCGTTCATGATCTCAAACGTAGAGTTGTGGCTGGTTTAGTGTACCGATCAGACTTGTGCTTTTGTCCCCTCTCTTCTCTGTGTTGAAATCTTTTGTAATCGCTTAACTTGTTTACAGTGGGCAGAGCTTGGCACTCCTTCTGATGAATTGCCGTCGGGTCTCTCAGTCTTGTACGATTTAACTGTTGGGCTTTTCCCTCTTCTTCCTGATCTATATAGATCTTCAGTTCTGGATTTGAACCTGTAGTTCTTCATTGGGGAGGTTCTGTGGGCGAGTCTTGGGGACACTTTGGGTATGACAGTCTGGATCTCGCATAAGTTGAACCCCAAGTAGGCTAATTCCTCGTAAGCATCTTGAGAGAATCTTTCAAGGCTTGTTTTTTATGTGTAAATACGCCTTTGCGAGCTTCTCTGTGATATGGCTCAATCAAGACAAAATCATCTGATTTTAGATTTCGTAGGGTTTTTACCTTCTTAAGCGTCTTAAGGACCATATTGCGGTTTAAGACCATATACTGGTCGATTGAGGTTTTTTGTTCGATTTTGAAGAGACGTGTCTCCATTAGGGACGGACCTCTTTGTCTGGCGTGATCGTCCCTTGAGCTTCTTGGTGGACTATTTTTACGGTTTGGATGAGGAACTGGCCCTGGAAGTTGTTTTTGATCCTTCCGGGCCGTCGGGTTGGTGCTGGAATGGAGTCTTTTAATTCTGGTTTGTTCCTCTGCGCCGAGGTAATAGTTACTTCAATAGGATCGATGGTTAGGGTACAGTTGCCTTTTGTAGTCGCTGGCGTCGTAATTCCGCCATCTGCTCCATCCAGATGTTGAGTTAAGTCCATCATCGAACTCTGGACTATAAATTCTTCTACCGACCTCTGGGAGGTGAACATGCAAATTGAGTTGTTGGTGCTTTCGGTTGGTTGAGATACGTTCGAGGTTTCTTTTGTTAGTTCCTTTTGTTTGTTTCTTTGTCTTCAGTGGATCCAGAGCCAATACTATCTGCTCTCCGTTTTCTCTCGATTCATTCGTCGTTGCGATTTTCAGCAGTGGTTTACTTTTAGTCAACAATGTTGCCGTCTGTTGAATTTCCATGGTCTTCTGATGTTTGGTCACTGTTGCATTGCATGGGTTTGCTTTTCTGATTGTTTTTTGAAGACCGGTGCCAGATCTCGAGGAATGACTGGCCCTTCAGTCTGAGATTCTTTTTCCGCGGTAGCCAGAGAAGCTGGTTTGATACGAGACAAAACGTTTTCTAGCCGACTCAGTTTTGCGTCCCATATGTCGCTTTGATCTTTGTATTTCTGGTCCAATGCTGTAATGAAACCTTCAACAAATATTAATTTGCTGTGCATCATTGCGGTAAGGACCGAACTATCTTTCAGTGAGTCGTTGATTGATTCATAAAGCTTTCCGAAAGGTGCTAAGGCTATTGTAATTGCTGACATGATAATTGGAAGATCTGTTTTTTTCGAAGGCGAGTCTTTATTACCTGAGGCTGAGATTTCACTGAGTCGTCTGTTCTTTGGGGGTGATCTAAGATGTGGCGTTTGTTGAAAAGGTTGGTTTGAAATTGGCGTATGGTCGTCCGTTTGAGAGTCCCCCACATCTGGGGCCCGATGGTCTGGAAGAGGTCGTTTCTCTGGTGGTGTTGTATATGAGCTGGCTTTCTGTTGCGGGCCTTTTTTAGGAGTGGACGAGATTTGTATACCCCCGTACAGAGTCTTTCGGACTGGACGGCTTAGGTGACTCGTGTTGCTTGGCCTCTGACCTCCGCAAGTTGTCAGTGTCAGATCGATTTTCACTGACTGTGATGCAAATCGCTTCCTGTAGTTCTGGATCTTTGTTACTTTCTAAGGTCGAGGGGACCTTGTTGTTAGGGTTTGATGCACCTCTTCCAGGTACTTCGTCATTTCTCGGGGCCTCCAAAACTTCTTTCGATCCCATTAGTTCGTTCTTAATGGCCGATTGAATCTGGGCTTGATTGGGCAGCCCAGAGGTTAATCTCCTTGAATTGCACACCGGTGGTAGGTCTTGTATGGCCTCCAAAATTTCTGCATCTGACTATTCTTTAGTTTGGTCCAATTTTCTTTTAAATTGTTTGTTTATGAAGTCTTTCAAAGCGCTATAGAGAAGTGGTGCAGGAAGAGTAGCTTTTCCAGTTTTCTTTGATCTGTTTAATTTTGTTTTTGCGTTTATGGTAGTCTTTTTTTTTTTTCTTCTTTTTTTTTTTTTTTTTTTTTGAGTTGGTTTAAAAGCTTCTTGAGGGTCTTTGCCTTCTAATTCCGATGCAGTTACTGCTTCCAAATGGGGACTGGGCAAGTCCGAAAGCGTGTCCGTATGAAGAAGTGCGCATGGATTCCTTGGATAGCCAGGCAAACTCTTTAGGGTCGCGCAAGACTTTTTCCCTGTTGTTGCAACGGTTCCTTGTACGAAAGTTTCAACCCAAACTGTTAATGGGGGGGGGGGGGCAGAGGGGCCGAATGACAGTCTGCATTTCTTGCGAGGCATGATACTGGGCCTCCACAGTGGTTGTCATGGCATTTGCGCTGGAAATTGAGTCCGTCGTGAGGACCTTGGAGGGGGCCTTCTGGTTCAGACGGCCGAACAGCGTCGTTCTGGGGGGACTTTGGTGCCATAGCGGAATCCCGTTCTATGGAGGCGTCCGTCTTTGCCTTTGCCTCGGTGGCCCCACTTCCCACGGCCACACGCCCATCTCCCGCGGCCTGCACAGGGACCCGGGCCATCCGTCCTTCGACGAGTGAATCCCGCACACCTCTCGTCTCGTTTACAAGACGGGGGGCAGAGCCAGACGGACGTGGGAGCGGTTTCCAGGGGGAATGGAGCAAGCCGGCTGTGTTACGGCGGGACGAGAGACATCCGAGGACCCCAAGCCCTGGGTCCGAATCACTGGAGAAACCGGTATGGCAGGTAGTGTGTGCATGTTTGACTCGGTGATTTCAGAAAGGATTTCTGGGTTCGCCGCTTCCGCATCGGAGTCCGAAATGTCCGACAAGTTTAGGGACGTGTTTGTCGATATGCTTGCTGCATCAGAGAGGGTTGTCGAGGTACTGAGGGATTCCGCCTTGGCCCTATGGGTAGGATTCAGGCTTTTCAGGCTTCGTTCTTTGCTAACTGTAGAAACTGTTTGGGTCGGGGAAAAGATCATTTTCGCCGTATTTGTAGTGCTTGTACTGGCCGCTGGTGCGGCTCTCATTTCCTTCGGCGGTACTCTTTGATCTTTCAGCTTTTTGGGGCCTGGCGTTGGTTTGATTTTGGTGTTCTTATTATCAGCTGACTTCGCAGAGCTCCGTAATATTCGGAGGGAGGCCTCCGAGACGAGGGAATCCATTGTAATAGCGTCTGCAGGCTGTTTAGGCTGATTAGGCCAAGTCCCAGGTATGCCGGTCTCCTCCATCGTCCTCTGCTCACGCTCCGCGGTGAATGACTGAGTTTAAAGCACTTCTCAGTGTAGACAGTGTAGAAAGACTGGCGTGACGACTGCTTACCCTCTGCTCACGCTCTGCTCCAACATTTATAGGAGAGTCTTTGCTCAAGGGTGAGTGATTGTCATTACACCAAACACAGGTGTTATAGCCTCTCAAATCTTCAAGACTACAATTACAACATCCAAAGCCTGACTCTCCAGGAAGTGCAAGCGAGTCATGTAGGTCATCTTGTAAGTCCACAAAATACAGAGGGATCCCAAGAAGAAAACAAGATGTTTGTTCTTGTTTCAATACTAACTCTTTCACAAATCCCTGGCCTGTTTTGCAGAGTTTCTCCAGTGAAAAATCCACTAACCCATTACAAGATGGCCGCCGGTCATTACTAGCGTGACAGCAAGTCCCTTTTGTTCAGTGAGCGCCTATGTGAGTGGACTTTTTCGAGTTCTTGGAATTGATCCTAAGTCAATTGGAATGATTTAGAATTGCTTAGAAAAAATTGGGTGAGTATCACATTGTCTCTGCTACTCATTTCACTCATCTGAAAAAATGGAAGCACTAACAAACAGGCCAACAGTCAACATTATTTGTTTGTTTCTTTTATTTGTATGGCGCATCGAACCCGAAGGTAACTGGGCGCAAGTGGTACAAATTTACTTTCAGCTTAAGTTGGAGTACAGAGTGCAAGGGTATGGATTCACAAGACCGGTAACAAGGCAAACATACGTAATACATGAAAAAAAATGATGAGTGCAAAGATGCATTCAGTAGAGTGGTCAGCAGGTAGTAGTTGTCTTACTTATTACTATATACCGTAATAGAGTGCAGCAGGTTAAATATCATTAGTTCTCAACCAGTTCACAATATTACGTCTGAAACTGAAGTAGGATTGTTCCACTCTAAGTGCAAGAGTGAGTGTGTTCCAAGCAAGTCTGTGCGGCCTTAACTGGGAAGCTACTACCTCCAGATTTTGTTAAATTAAATCTGGGTATGTTAAGGCAGAAGGAGTTAACAGTTCTGGAAGGGCGGGTGGACGTTTTCCTGAGTATTATCTCAGATAGATATGGTGGTGCAGCTTTAAGGCATTGAAATGTCAATTAAGCTGTTTTAAGCAGGATTCTGTCGTTGATTGTCAGCCAGTGATTTTGTCTCGTTAGCCCAGATATATGCTCCTTTTTTGGAATGTTTAGCGCAGTTCTAAGAGCATTATTCTGTAAGATTTGGATTTTTATTGTGGATGTACTTGCTAGCACCCATGTAGAGGGCATTGCAGTAATCCGGTTTTGAGAGTACAAGGTCGTTGGCTAGGGTATTGCAACTTGCTTTGGAGCTGAACAGCCTGCAGGCCCTAATGAGTTTACACAGTATAGGCTGTTGACGATGCCATAGTGTTTACTTGTTTACTCAAGGTTAATGTGGAGTCAAGGTAGAAACCTAAGGTTTTTACTTCCTTTACATCCTTGATAGTGTTTCCATCAATGTTAAAGGCAGAATAGTTGGTATTATGTTTTTTCAGGTTGGCAGTAGTACAGAGAACCAGGAGCTCGGTTTTGTCGTCATTCAGGCAGAGGCCATGGGTTGCCATCCATGCCTGAATGAGAAGGTAGATTTTATTCACAAGAGACGTATCCTTAAGGTAATCGCCCAAAAGGGGTATGAAGATCTGGGTGTCATCTACATATTAAGCACTATTTAAAGGAATCTGCATTTTACTTTTGAGTTAAAGATATACTCCAGCTAACCTGCCCAGCACAAGACAAATATTCTCTTATTGTTGACTTGTTGTAAAATCTAATTTGTTCTAACAGTAGAGTTGACAACAGTAAAAATGACAAAAGGCAAAGTGCCTCCGATCATACCTGCAGAGTGAAGCGCTTAACCCTTTTGGTACCCAGTCAGTTCCCAAACATTTGTGTGGATTTTGCTACAGTATGGGGGCACATGGCTCCCAACAACCTCCCCTCTCCTTAAATCCCCCCGCATATACATTTACATGCCTTCGTGGCACAGAAAGGAATAAGCAAGTGTGTGTGTGTGTGTGTGTGTGTGTGTTGTCGTCTTTGACAAAGTGTACAGTGATTAAAAAATGTCTTGCGAATAGTGTGCGATGTCTGTTGCAGTAGACGTAACTGAAATTTTAATTTTTTTCAGGCTTTGAAAGTATAATCGTCTGTGGATTACTACGTGTCCTGATTATGTGTTCATTGTAGAAATTCCCATCTAGTTGGGGTCCTTTCTGGCTCTGATTGTTGATGTTCCGAGCAGGCCTTTTGTTGTATGAATTTGACTTTATTTGTAAATGTTTGTCCAGGAATCCATTAGGTAAAAGATCACCTTTCCTTAGCACTTTCTCAGTTATCTCTCCCGCGGAATACGCTGCCCTCGAGACTCCATCTGCCCCATTTAGGAATATTACTTCAGAAGACATTAAAACAATGCTAGAGAACAAAAGGTAGGTTTATTTTTCTCCATTATTCCAGCCCCTACATCACGTGCATTTCTGTCTACCTATTAATTCCAGAAAGTTAAATGATGCGGAAAAAGACCTGATTTATTGATAAATATGAATAATTAGAATTTGTTTGTTAGCAATATCTTGCGCAGAGTTCCATTGGTCTTAATCAGTGACCTCAATCGAACTTGAATTTTAGTGGTATATGGTGGGTCAAGAATATCCTTTGATATCTGTTTGTAGTGAATACATTTGTCAAGAAGGGATACAATTTTCGATTTGAGCCCTTTACCAAAGTGTTACAAGTAATGCTTCTAACTGATGGCAAATGGTCCCATTTTGGCATGCACTTCTTGAAAGGTGCTGCTTTGATTTAGACAGAAGCACAGCTACATTCGGTGTCAGTCTGAACTGGGATTAAGAAAGACTTTTTCACTACATTGGATGAAATGTTGACTGACATCCTATAAAATGCTGAAAAAAAACAAAAGTGATGGCTCTGAACAACTTCTTCTGTTGGACACCATTCAATTTGGTTTTTCTTTTCAGTTTGATGACCCTCCCCGGTCCAACTGGGGTCTTTCCTGTCCGACATCTTTTTCTCTACCTGTGGTGTCCCCCAGGGTTCTAACCTCTCTCCCTGGCTGTTCAACCAGTATCTGGCACTTCTCGCCCACCGCATCGCTGCTCTCTGCCCCAACTTTCAGTGCTATGCGGATGATGCCCAGCTCATTTTCAGGCTACCCTCGGCCCTCCTCTTCTCCTTCCCTCATCTCTGACTGTCTTTCTGCTATCCAGAAATGGTGTGCCGCCAACGATCTCTGCCTTAATGCCAGAAAGACCGAGATTCCACTCATCGGCACACCCACTCCCTCCTTCCCTGCAGCTCTCTGGGTCCTACCTGCAAGGCAAAAAACCTCAGGGTCATCTTCGACTCCACACTCTCCTTCTCTCCTCACATTTCTGACGTTTCTAAGAAGTCACACTACTAGCTGCACCTCCTCAGAGGTATCCTTCCTTTCCTCTCCTTCCCCTAGAAGCTCACTGTCTCCAGAGCCCTGGTTCTCTCGAAGCTGGACTACTGTAACAGCCTCTATCTAAATCTTCCTGCCTCTACTCTCCGCCCTCTGCAACTCATCCAGAACAGGACTGCGAGACTTGTCCTTGGCCTCAAGCCCAGGGACCGTATCTCTCCAGGACTGAAATCGCTACACTGGCTCCCTGTTGCTGCGAGGATTAAGTTCAAAACCCTTTGCATTGTCCACAAGGCCTTCTGGGGCCTGGGGCCAAAATACCTTCAACTCTCCCTTCCTAAATATCTTCCTTCTCGAGCACTTCGCTCATCCGCCTCCAACTCCCTCAGGGTCAGCCGCTTCTCCAAGCAACGAGTTGGGGGGAGATCTCTCTCCGCAGCAGGGGCCTCCCTCTGGAACAGCCTTCCTGCCTCCCTGAAACTTGAGGAGAACCATCTCCGGTTCCGGAAGCACCTCAAAACCTTCCTCTTTGCTTTTTTCTCTCTCCCTCTCCCCTGCTAAATCACTGAAACTGTACTGAATCAGCAACTGGGCCACTCACCAATCTCGGTCCTTGGCCCAGCCACTCTCCCCTGCACTGCCTTTCTGGCAACCCCTGCACTGCGGGACTGTCTCTGTATCCCTACAGCCCCCCTTCCCAGCACTTGTCTGCACTTATCTTGCACTTGCCACCAGCTGGCCCTTATTATTTATCTTTTTCGTTACTAACCCTGTACTGCACTTTCCCCTCTCCCTTTCCCCCTCACACTTTTCCCGTCCCCCCTACCCATGCACTTGCGCGATCTGAATGACACCTGGCCTAGTAGGATCGTTGTCTGTCTCCCCTTGTTCCCCCCCCCTCCCTGCTTCGTCGCGCCTTGAAACACTTGTGTATAGGCGCGTTACAAATGCCATATCATATCATATCATGGAATGTTTCATTGAGGCATTTGCTGTGGTTAAGAAGCATTTGCCTACGTATTTTCATCCTATAATGTTTGTTTTCTCACAGAACCTCTGAATGGAATGCATCACTTTTATTTTTTTAACATATTTTTTTAATAGCGATTGAATTAGCATTGTATTGTATTTATTGTATTTAACAGTGGATATACTTTACGGGTCTGAAACTGAACACAAAAATCCTCAAGGGTTAACCTTGCCCTATCCCTGACATAAACCCTGATAGAGATCATGTTGCCCTCCACACACAATCCACATGCTCTGAATAAGCTTTTGAGTGACTCAACCTATTACCTTTTGTAGTTTTAAGCATCTCTGATAAACCCTATTCAATTTAACCAAAAATGTACCTGTAACCAGAAAAGGGTGGAGAAAATCTCAGACAATTCAAAGATCTTAGTTTTTCCAGTTGTGTGCAGATACACAATTGGGGATGCAGCAACTACGAAACTTGTGGAAATAGTTGTCAAGAAGTGTATTTGTTGGCATGGTATTTGGGTGGTCTGCTGCTACTCTTATGGGGATGCAGGACATAATGGAACAGACCTCATGCTGAATGGTTTTAATCTCTCACTGTTAACGGTCAGTCTAGTCAGTCCGGTTTGGGCGGGTCGGTGGGAAGCAAATTGAGTTGTCTGCAGCATGAGACTCACTGAGTGTTTTTGGGGGTCGGGGGGTCCTTTTTCATCCCCATTCATACCATAATGGGGTCATATGCCCAGATCTAGTTGCCAAACTCATTGTGCCTTGGTATTCAATTTGCACCTGAATGATGGGGCTGATTAGGGCATTCATTGTGTTCCTATATGACTGAAACTCCCATCCTGAATTATGAAGCCTCAGAAAGTGTCTGCACTATTGCAAGAGCTGTTCCATCAGCAAAGGTATGCTCATTATGTGCAGACATCAGGCTTCTACTCAGAAGAGGGAACTGAGGGATGTGAGAATTCTGAGGGTATTCACTCCTACTCCCCTTGGATCCTCTACGCAGGTGGCCAGGGAAAGGCCATCACTTTTGGATCCTGACCCTGGGGGGTGGTGAAGGGATGAGGATCACATGGGTTTAGGGCCCTTGAGGATTGGGAGTGGGGGGCCCTTGCGTGAGACATGGTATCCCCCTTTTCCTAATGACAACCAACCTAACCCTCCACCATCCTTTATGGGCTATTACAAGCCAATTCACCTCAGTCTTCCACATATAAAGCTTGACATTACTGGGACGAAGAAGAGACCATCAAGAGCAGTGAAGATTACCTCTTTTCTTCACTTTGGTATTGAGACGAGAATGATTCCTACTAAACGTTGTGAGTTTCAGGCATGTCCCTTTGATTATAGCCAGGAAGGACTAATGAGTCAGCCACAGCTGCAACCTGCTAAGGGGCCGCAGGTGTATAAATGGTAATCAAGCAGCCAGAGGAGGAGGAGAGAAGGACTGCGAGACATGGAACAATGTGTGAAGAGACAGCTGTGTTGGAACTGGAGCGGCACAAGCCAGGACGCTGGCAAGACACCCAGCAACTTGTGGAACCCAAACCAAGTGGGCTGTGTGACTTCCCAAAGCCTGGGAGCTTCCAGACCCCTGAGAGCGCAGCGGGAGCTGCCGTGAAGCCAGAGCAGAGAGGACCATGCTTGCATGCCGACTGAGGCACTGAAGCTGCTGGCGTGCGGAGAGGAGCACAAGGCCGGTGAGTGGGGCTCATGCCAGTAATGGACAGAAGGCTGGTGAGTGTACGGATGGCAGAGAGGCTCTGGGGTGCTCCAACAAGACCGTAAAGGAACTCGGGTCCACAATATAAAAACAACTATGTGGTTTTTGAATATCGAGCTAAAGAGAAACGTTACTTCACCATCAAATGCTCATTGAATGCAGAGTTAAATAAAAACTTCACTTTGAACAACTAAAGGCTCATTGATTACAGACCAAAACGGACACTTAAATATTGAAATTAAAAGGTGCACATTGAATCCTGAACTGAATAGAACTTTAAAAATGTGAACAAAAGTGCACATTTGAAGACAGTTAACATTTTGTTAGTGAATGCAGTACGACAAGGCCACAGCTTGGCAAGGGGGTGAGGAACACATGGTTGCAGGGCCACGAGGCTTATGAGGAGAAGCCAAGGAAGTGTCAGTTTATCCCCAAAGCCAAGAGGCCAACAAAAGGAGCAAGGCCACAGCATAGCAGGAGGTGGGAGGAATACATGGTGGCAGGGCCACGGGTAGAAGCCAAGGAAGTGCAAGAATAACCCCAAAGCCAAGAGGCCAACAAAAGGAGCCTAGTGAGGTGACTAGGTGCACAGGATCCAGTGCCAAGTAAACCTGTGTGTGTGTGTTCCAAGGAGTCCTGGGTCCCTGGTTGCGTGACCTGTAATGGGTGGACTGTGTTGTCTAACAACTGTGCCTAGACCAGAGAGCCCTGCATGGTAAATTATAAGAACTCTGAACCACAGCATAAGGAAACCACTACAGCCGAGCTGGCAAAGTGGGTCAGAAAGAAGATCAGGTTGACCTGGTGTTTTTTTAAAGACATTTTTCATTTGGAAATACTATAACAAGTATAGGCGGCAGAATTGAAGTCTTGGGGAAGGGAACCGTGAGGCTTACAAGAACCACCTTTGTTGTCTTGAGAGAGGAGTCTCAAGACCCCTTTTGCATTTGGATTGTGTTACTTGAACCTTGGGTAAGGGTACCCCAAGGATTGGTTCGAAACTGTGCCTGCCCTGAACTAGGAGAAGGTAGACTTTGAGACTTTTTCATGGAACTTTCCTGTACGTGGGAAAAGGGGGGCTGAAACTAAGCTGTGAGCTGGAAGAAACTCTGAACTTTAAGTTGAACACTATTTCCTTTGACTGTGACATCCCTACGCATTAGTTAATTGCTGTGAGGGCAAAGATGGGTTTTGGCCACAGATTCTTAAGTTGAAATCTTTGACTCTGACTTTCCTTATTTTCGTTCAGGTAGGGAAGACCCACCTTAGCATAGGGCAAGTTAGCCCTTCAACCATCCTGACATTTAAGTTAATAAATATCTTTTGTTTGAATTTGAAGTCTGTGTGTGCCGTACTTCATGATGCCTTCCCAGGGACCAGTGATTCTCTTCCCTTGACTGAGCAGGGCATACACAAGTCACCCGCCTCAAGGATCCCTGTCTCCCAGGAGAGCCTTTCTGCTCATTTCCTGCAGATACCAGACCTACAAATACAGAAGTACTGGACACATATGGCACTGACAGAGCCAGATGCCTGTGGTTGGCACTCTAAATAAAGAAAAAGCTAAAGTCTTAAGAATACCTAAAGTAATGTCGGGAGCCTTAAGGATCCATTTCCTACTTTAGCTGCCTCCAATCTACACGGTCTACATCACCTGGCCCGGGAGCAGAACCAACTGTCCAGTATGCCAGATCCAGCAATTCTCATCTTTGGTGTAACAGCTTCACGAGCGGACATCCAGAACACAAATCTCTGCCGTTGACATATTACCTCACAAGAACAAAGCATTGACTGTCAGTGGTAGGGAAATGCCCCAAACTACGAGAACATAAACACGTGTTGAGCTTTCAGAAAAGACATCTCATTGAATCCATTCACAGTTTTATCTTTAACATTGGGTACTATGCTTACTAGGACTGCATAGCAGCAGAACCAGTATCTTGCTCATCCAGTCAGTTGGTTTGTTGTCTCTCTCATTTAATTCTATGATAAACTGAATCCTGATGGAGTTTGTACATAAGTGCCCCCACACCCCTACCACCACCATCCCCTGGTACAAACTGTCGAACTTGACTTGCACCATAAGGTCCTGATTGATCTTGAAGTTGGTGGTTGTCCCTGACAAGTAGGGTGAAGCCCAAAGAATGCTGAGACTTTCTGAACCATAATTACTTAACTGTGATTTGCCCAAATAGCTTTTCTGACCTGTAACAAGGTAGAGTATTATTTGTAATTATATTTTTGTTTGGATTTTCCTAAATTCAATCTAATATGGTGTTATTCCGTATCATTTTTCTACTTCATTCCACTTCTGAACGTTGATACTGACTGCTCAAACACAGCTACCATGAAGTTTTCCAGGGTAAGCTGTACCACACTTACTGCAGGGCTGGGAGAATCATCCTTAACGTTTCCTATACATAGGGGTCATTTCCTACCAGTTTGGGATTTATGGGGAGGGTAACACTGTACTAGTTTCAGGACATTACATGTCTTAGGTCTTGGAAATGGTACAGGTACAAAATGCAATTGTTGGAAGGTATTTCCAAATCGCTACTGCTTAAAGCTAACCACGGTGCACCTGCAAAGATGTTTTTTTTTTTTAAAACACATTTTTTATGCATCTGGGGAGCAAATGACTTTTAATATCGGGGAAATAAAAAGGTTCATATGACCTCACAGAACAAATTGTGCCAACTGCATTTTCCAGTTATAGTTCAACATGACACAGTTTTGGAACATATCCATTTTAACATTAAGATCCGTTCTTGTGGGTGGTGTCTGGGAGTATAGCCAGATGACCTTTGGATGACAAGTGGTGGAGAGAAGCAAGCAATCATTTTTTTACTGCATTATTAGGCAAGAACAAACAGCTAGGCCACATATCGTTGGTTGGGCGACCATTTTTCATCCATTTCGGAAGCATACATAGTTTTGCAAATAGCAACCCAAGTTAATAAACCCGTTTTTCACCCCTTGGATTGCGCCAGTATACCCTGATAAGTAACAGGAGCAATGATCAGGGAGCTCTGCGATAGCAGATGACTCATGAGAAACAGTAAACCCAAAACAAACAAGATTTGGGCAAGACTAAAACATGCAACATGCTCCAGCATTTGTCTAACTGCATTTTGGGCATCTGCCCTCACCTGCAAAGGTCTGATACAAACATCTTAACTTTACTCTCCCTTGGTGACATAGGCAAGCACATAGGCTGAGATTTAGGAGATCAGGGGTTTGTTGCAAAGGACTATTAAGCACAAGAGATTGACAAGCAATAGATTATCCACACAGTTAAGAACCAACCTACTTCTATTAATTTGACAACTGTGTAAGCCAAGTATGTCATAACTTCTTTCCCCTGGCACAGTCTTTCCCTATGTGGCCAGGCGATGGCAGCCGCTACCTGATCCCGACCCTAGGGGGCGGCAATATGAGGGAGGACCACCTGGAGGGAGGTCACTCTCAGGGAGACCCAATGACATCCGTGGATGAAATTGTATACCGTCCTTTTTTCCTTGTAGGCTACTTCCACAGCCCCAGGCTTTGATGGCATGCTGCTACCCTCACTCCTCCCCTCTGTGTAGAGTTGGTGTATCTAAGCTCCAAATTCCCACAAGGGAGGATAGACATGCAGACCCCTGAGAAGAGTAGGAGTTGGCGAGCAGTGAAGGACATTCCTGAGGTAGCTCGATATCCATTCCCTCCGAGTAATCTGAAACCAAATTTGTCATTTAAAACTGTTGAGAATACTTCTTCAAACTTTACATTGTCCTCAAAATTGTCCTTTAAACCTGCTAAATTAGTTTCTTCAAACTCACTATACAAATCATCAAGTTAGTCATGCAAAACTCCAGACAATACTTCTTTAGACTCTACCAGCAAGTTGTTCACAACTGTCTTCCCCTTTTCGATGAAGGAAATGCTTCCATGAGGAAGCTGAGCCAAGTAATGAAGATCAATAATGACCGAGAGTGAAAGCGCTCTAGTTGTTACAAGCGCATATCTGCTGGTGGGGCATTTAAATTGGGAAACAAGCTGACACACGAGAGCTGGGTGGAGAGGTCGAGTTCTCTCAGTGCTAACCGAGAACTGCTGCCGAGTATAACGTCCCTGTGGAGCCAACCGGCTCATGGGAAAAACCAAAGAAGGCATATTGTGCAGGTTGGTACGCTGCAACATCAGTACTGAAAAGTCACCGGTGCAGCCTAGGGGACCACGGAAAAGGAAAGCAAGAGAGAGACGAGAACCGCAAGGTAGAGGTGGCAAATCCATAAGAGGAAAGCAGGACGCCAACGAGCCGCTGCATGTTCACTGCAGGAAAAGCAGTACCCGCTTCAGCAGACCAGTGAGTCCGCATGAGAGAGAAGGGAACACTGGGGCATTTCGGCAATGCAATCAAAAGCAAATAGTGATGAATGAAGCAAATGAGATGGAACAAAAGTTGCCATGTTTCTTAAAGAAACAGAACGGAGCTACCATGAAAGGCTGTCAAACCTGTCAGTGTGTGCAAGACGCATATAAGAAAGCCCTGGCAGAGGAGTATACCAGGCATTTCAAGTGTTTTGTACAAGAGGACAAGTGTTTGCATGTAGAGGAAAGACCTGGCAGGAGAGTATACCAGGCATTGCAAGTCATAAGCGTATGTGTATGATGAAAGCAATCCCGGCAGGAGAGTAAACCACGTAAGAACAGGTTGAACAATCTATGGAATATGCTGCATGAGACAATCCTGGTAAGGATGCATCAGGAAAATAGTCAAAGATATAATTGAGATATCGAGGAGTAAGAAGAAACCTGGCAGGAGAGTACACCAGGTAATCTATCAGCCAAGCTACTTTGTATATTATGTTTATTTTGATCCAGTGGAACGGAAGGAACCAGTATAAAGCACACTGAAGTGAAATCCAGGGGAAGGGAACTACCCTCTGGATTTGTGAACTGTATTCACATGAAACCTTTGCGTTGAGTTAAACAGTCTTTTGGAACATTTGTACACTTTCAAGGCCAAAGACGTTTCCCTTTTCACCTTACAGTTATTTAAAATGCGATGGTCAGAATAGTACTTTGGACACACAGGACAATTTGCTTTGGACATTTTGACAAAGGGCTGACTCATTAGTTTTGTTTTAGGTAGGGAAAATACCGCTTTGAGCAGGAACAGATGCATTTTCCAAACCCCTTTATGTTTATAAAGTCTATAACTAAAACTAGGAATCACCTGTCTCCGAGTTTCATTCCTGACTTCTCGCAAAACGCATGAATCGAGTGAAAAAACTCTAGGTACTCTATGGTAGAGGAACACATAGATGGTTCTGTGTGATTTCACGATCAGGGCTTTATTTGTATAAAACATTTTATTGAATGCATGAACAATGGGAAGGTGCAGATACATTGAACAGTAATAAACTTTGGGGTATACAGCATAATAAAATAACCTTTCTATGTATAGCTCTTTTTTATTGAATAGAAACAAAAACAGCAGAATCACATAGTATGGCAGATTTCACTCAGCATCAAATTTGCATTCATTTTTGCCCATCCTTAGTCATCACACTGCCCTCCCTCTCCTTCACCAATCATCCCATGACGCAGTGTCAACCTCTACCACCCATCACCCAACGCATCTCATTAATGCCAGATCTTGGGAAATTTCGCAGGATTGCCTCTATGCTGGTACATCGTCTCTTCCAGGGATCTACAACGGTCCATGTCTTCACTCCACTGAGCCACTGTTGGCATGCAGCCTGACCCCCACTTGGTAGCCAAGTCCCTCCTTGTCAATGCCAGACATGTGCTAGTCAATTGTTTTGTCCACCCTGCACTCACTGCACCTTCCAGAATGTGCAATATGTTACTTTTTTTAAAATTAATTTTATTGGTTTCAATACAAACCTTTAAAATATTACAGATCATTAATCTCATCACATCATAACACATTACATTTCCATCTTCCTACTGATCCACAGTCACGGCTCAGCTCATAAAAATGGTACTCAGTTTAAACACATCATCAAACCCATTGAGTCCGCCCGATTTGTCCGCCCATACTCGGGCATGCTCCCTTTGTTTGTCGTTCAGTGGGACTAACCTATCTCCGATTTTAGCATGGTTTCAATCACCACTAACAAGGATGTCAAAGGAATTATTAATTTCATATCACTACCATTGAACATTTTTTGCCACCATTCGTCAGCGCACAGTGATGGATGTTGTTCGCTCCAGGGACCCAGATGGATTGATCTAACGTTTTTCAGTTTACTGCAAAACAACAAAAAGTGTTTAAGGGACTCCTTTTCACATGCACAAAAACGACAAGATATGTCTAGGGCTGCATAACAAGTCCATGTGCAAAGCTGTTATTTAGTTTTAAAGGCATTTAAGAGGAACAGCATAAAAAGTCTCCTTGCATTAGAATCCCGAAACGGCTATATATACTTTTGTATCATATTAAAACCCCTTGCTTCCATGGGCGAGTTTACCATCAAGCTATTCGCAGATCTCTCGGCACATGTCGCCTCCCAGTCAGCACGCCAAATTTTTAGTTTTGCTGCGTTCGGGTTGTCATGTAAGGTTTCCAAATTAATGCAAACACTTCCATCAACCTTTCGCAGCGCAAAACCCACATTGAAACAATGTTATAATCGACCGATGATGCCCCATGTAAAATCTGAAATTGCAGGATTTTTTCACATGCTCTTGTTTTGCGATACAGGGCCAACAAATTCCAGTTAATTCTGGCATGTAAAGATATTAAGTCTAGCTCATATCTTAAACAAGCTGTTGACAAGCCCTTTGGTAAACCTAACGTCTTTGACCAGAACGTGTTCTCAAGCGTAGACCAAAGCGTATACGAACATCCTAAAGCATTTTCTGCTCCATAGGTTCGAGTTGGAGACAATTTATTTTGATAGAAGTTCCGGACTGGTGTTAAAGAGAACTTCCCAAATCTTTTTTGCAGCAAACGTGCTTGACAGGCCAATTGCAGACATTTCCTCTTGGTTCCGCCAACCCACGGGCCATCACAAATTCTCAAGCTTATCTGCATGCCTAAATATTTCACACTGCTAGATGTGCGCAGAGATTCTTCTCCCAATTTCCAGGCAAAATTTGTATTTCGTCTGAAACGGTTTCAAGCAGCAGAATTTCACATTTTGACGTATTAATTTCTAGTTGGTTTAGAGTCACATATTTCTGCACTGCTTCAAGTTGGCGTTATGTCCAGTATGATTTAGTCGTCCGCATAGAACAGCCAACTAACATGCGACATATGTAGCTTAGGTGGAAATGATCGTACGGAATTTATGGCCACACCATTGTCTGATATAAAGAGGCTAAAGATTTCCACGGCTAGGGGGCATCCTTGCATCACCCCATTGTGGGTCTTGATCTCTGCTGACAAGGTGCCCGATGGATCTAAGCGAACTCTGATAGAAGTTCCAGTGTGCAACTCTTTAATTGCATCTAATAGGCCAGGTGGGCTGCCCCAAGCTTGCAGTTTTTGCCAAAGGATTTCTCGGTTGATAGTATCGAAAGCATAAGAGAAATCGATAAATGCTAGGTAGATTTTTGTATTTGAATGTAGGTCCTCCATCTTCAATAAGTTCAGAATTAAAAGATTTAAGGAGCATCCCACGTTTTTAACAAAACCAGCTTGTCTTTCGTCTATACACTGTACTTTTGTCGACCACTCAGTCAGCTTTCTTTGGAGCACTGTCGCGCTAATTTTGCCAAGCACATCCAACAGTGCCACAGGACGATAGTTTTTGGGGCAAGCTCTGTTCCCCTTCTTAAAGATGGGCACGATTCTAGCAGATTTCCACGATATATGGGTCTGACGTTGTAAATTTATTCTTACGAATAATTCCAGGCATATCTCAGCCCAGAGTTCTGGATGCGGTTTAATGGTGAAATTTGTAAGACCATCCGGTCCCGGAGCCCTAGAGTTTTTTGCTTTTCTAGTTATCTCTGTAATCTCGTCTTTTACAAATGTCAATTCCCAAGGTAGGTCATTCAAAGCAGATGTTGAATTTGCATTGGGTTTACTGTATAGACTCTCAAAGTCTTACTTTGCAACATCTCGGAATCTCCCTTCCCCTCCAGTCTGGACAGTATGCCCCGACCCTGTGGCAGGTCCATTTCATGTGGTCAAAGGACCCATCCTCGCCCTAGCACTTGAGGCAATTGTCGCTTTCTGCCCTTTCTGTGGAGGCTGGTTCTAGAATAGTATAATAAAAGTATTTAAGCTAGCAGTAACCCAAAATCAACTATATGCACGCACAGAAGGCTTCATGCTTGACCTTTCGGTCTCTGGAAACCCTTTGAACAAAACAAGTATTTGGCAACATATTGACTCAATGAGCTGAAATACACCACCACATACTGCTTGCAAAAAATGAATGTTTTGGTGCAAATTAATGCAAACTTCCTCAGATTTTAATGTACTACCACCTTGGATTTGAAAGGGTTTGTGAAGGATTTACCTACCTAGGTATTGCCCAATTTCCCATAAGACGTGCTGCTGGCAAAATACTTGGATCTGGGAGTCTGCTTTCGATGACATTCATTTGTGTTTTGACAGGCTTTACGACCATCCTGCTGACTTGCAGTCGTAAATTTGAAAAAAAGTGAGTTATTTTTTAACCTCTTATTTATGTACACATTCTCTCTCCCTTGATGGGGCAGTTACACCCCTCTGCCCCACCATACACTGACACTCCTGTTGGACTCCCACTTCTTTCGTTTCTTGTTTTATTGTAATATTTCCTTCCAAATTGTGATTGTTACCGAAGGTCATTTTTCACATTTGAGGGAGTTTTGCTCTTTTTTCGATTTATCATCATTACATTTACTTATCCCTAGTAAGTTCTGTTGAGATGGATTTTCAGAACCAGCCTTCTGGGAGAGTTAAGAAAGGCCAACATGGTTATTGACTTTTTTCTAGCCAACCTCAATCCAGGTAACATGACCGACTTCAAGTGTTCTTGGGTTGTATTTACAGTTACCCACACATGGAATCGGGCAAATGTGAAAGTCCACACAGTACAAACTATTGTCATTTGTTAAGGGCTTAAAACACTAAGCAGGTAAAACTCAAAGCATAAATCATGGAGCAAACTTATAAACACCTATGTACAGAGTTCGTAATCTCAATGTGAGATTATCTACACTTTACACTAATACACAGTAAAGGTAGTGCAATGAAGCAATGAAACTGTAGAAAGTAAAGTGAAAGAAACAGTGCATTAAAACCTAACCCGTGTACCATTCCTTATTATTAGTAAAAGGCAGATGCCTAACTTCAGCAGTCCTTCTGTATCCAGTAAATTGGCCAAGTGCTTCAACAGAGTCAAAATTTCAGTTAAGTTACTGAGAGGGTTGTAGGACGTTTCAAAGGTTTCCTACATAAGCTTTGGCAAGCCATTTGGCTACTAAAACGTATTTTAATAAAACGTTTTGCAATTAGAAGGTAGGAACTCTCAATCCCTTCACACTAGGTGCTACAGTGAGGGGATGGCGGGGCAAGGGGGCGTAAACCTTGCTTAGAACTCCACCGCTCACAGCCAGGCAAGAGTGTTAGGCAGTGCACTTTGCACCTAAACAATCCCTACGGCGGGATGGGGCACAAAAACAACTAAGTACACTAATGCGTTTTACTCCCCTTTTCCAAGTGACCACCGCTGGAGTGCTCTGAGCCGCTTGGGACAATTACTTCTGCTCTTGGTCTGGTCAATGGAGGTCCCGAGGTTGCAGTTGCTGAAGATGTCAGTATAGCGTTGGCTTCGACAGACATTCACAGCTGCACAAATCCGACACCTCAGCACAGCAGTTCCCATTCATGGAACATAGCGGAAGTAGGCCAGCAGTGAAGAGAGCTTGGTCAGGGGTTGGTAGGCAGGAATCGTGTCTGTGGCGAAGATTCGGCTCCAGGAAGGCACCTCTTCATCCAGAAGAGCAGAAGCAGGAGGGATGATCTTGAGCTACAAATAGGTGAACTGCAGAGTTCCCTGCTACAGCTTTGGGTGGCAACCAGTGCGTCATAGACATCTTTCCAGAGAATGGGCCCGCACAGCATTGTGCCGGGACACTTCTATTGCCCTGTGAGGGGTGGGCCTATAGTGCAGGAGTCAAGACTGCTTGGTCTCGCCAGTCCAAGTATCGAAGCGCTGGCAAAGTTTGTTTGATAATAGCAAGAGGAGCAAAGCTTTAACCGGGAGATGACTTTAGCAATGCTGGTTGTCCTCTGTATCAGCGGTCTTCAGCGCAGGCTCCTATTCTTCTGGACCTTGGCTCCAGTGGACAGATTGAGGAATTGCTTCTGGAGTCATCTTCTTATTCAAAAT
Source organism: Ambystoma mexicanum (assembly GCF_040938575.1). Classification (NCBI taxonomy): domain Eukaryota; kingdom Metazoa; phylum Chordata; class Amphibia; order Caudata; family Ambystomatidae; genus Ambystoma; species Ambystoma mexicanum. The sequence goes on from NC_090937.1 coordinate 62,189,179, forward strand.
TGGGCCCCAAGCTGTCCCAGCCCACGACTAGCAAGGACCTTCACCATTGAAACAGAAAAGGGTTGTCCACTCCTGGACAGCCTTTAACCCCAAATTTGCCCAGCAACAGACATGCTGTCGCATGGATGTTGATTGTGACCAGACCGTCCCAAACCACATTGCTGCCAGGTTGAATACACAAAGCACTTTGCCTGGAAATTCAAGCTGGTCCCTGTGAAAGTGCACACCGTACTTGGCGTTCTAGGCCTGAGAAGGCAGGAAGACGGACAAAGAACAAGATTGCAGATGACTGGGCTTAAATCGCATGGCACAGCCATTTTGGGTATGTGGCATGGCTCAGGGTGGGCGAGATCCTTTTGTCAAACTCCTTTTCTGTCCCCTAGCACACTGTCTACACCCAGACAATATCTGGCTGTGACACCTCTATTAGCAGTCTCGGCTTTACCAGAAAGCCCTCCGGCCATCTGCAGGAAGGGATCCAGTATGATTATCTGGACAGTGTCTTCCACAATCCTAGGAACTCTTAAGCACACATCAAGGCCATCAAACATCCACAACATGACTTAACATAATACCACCACAATACATTTTCTTTTGGTCAAAACACTGAAAACTGTACATGTATCCCAACCATCACTGACTAAGCCTATTTCTACACCTCTCACTGTGAGTGACAATTACTTTAGAGAAGAGAATGGTACATTCAATACTCCCCTTCAAAGTGCTTGAAAGCAGGAAACACCTCTAATATGAATGAGCCCACAGAAATATTGCTTGATTGCATTGGTTTGTGTCATAGGTCTGGACATTCTCAAGTATTTTATTTGTATTTATTTTTTATTTTTGCTTTTATATAGCGATCAAACCCAAAGGTATCACAGCGCTGGTATAGGATCAGTAGGTACAGACAAGCAGTATGTCATGACAGGTGAACATGCATTATTTTTATTTATTTATTTCTAACGCGCCGTAGCTCGCAAACATCAGGGCACGACAAAAACACAAGGACAGAGAATCACGGGACATCTTTGATAAATGACACATTTGCATATCGTTTTCATGGAATCTAATGCTAATACCATGCATAATGAATGACATACAAAATATAGCAGAGCCCTCAACTGTTGACAGTTGTCCTTTGAGTTAATAAAATCATTTTACTAGCCCCCACTGCACATATATTTGTTTTCTTGTTAGGCGCTTATACAGCAAGTAAAATACAGTTTCAAAGCACCCACAAGGCGAGGGGGGAACAAGGGAGTGAAATACATTACACAACAAAATAATGAATAAAAGCAGTGGAGGGAAAAGGAAGAATGGGCAAACCTACTATGCCTTGTGAGTATTCAGAACGTGCACAGATGGAGTGCTTGGTTGTTGAGTGCTACATGGCCAAGGGCCACATTAGGAGTACATGTGATCCTCCTGGGCGGAAGGTGTGCCAGGGCAAATGCTGAGGGACGACAGGAGCTGGGCCGATTGGGTGTGGGAAGTGAAGGGCCCCGAGGAAGCATTAGGGCGCCGGACAACAATCACAGCAATTTTGGGATTAAGGGAAGGAGGAGGTGAAGAGGACGGTCTTGAGGAGCTTCTGGAATTTAAGAAAGTCCTGCTCAAGTCTTGCAGAGGCAGTGGGAGGCTGTTCCATAGGAGGGAGCCAGCTGAGGAAAGCGATGAACCGCCTACCCTGAGTTTAGCAAAACGCTTTACACGCAGAGTTATTGCCAGAGGAACTAAGTGGTCTAGAGGGAGAGTATTTAATAAGATAAAGTTGAAGATAGTGTGGTTCCCGGGCCCAGACAGCCTTGTGCATGATGCAGAGGGATTTGAATTTAATCCGTGCAGCAACCGGGAGCTAATGAAGACTTTTTAGGGCAGGAGAGATGCAGCCCTGGGCCTAAGGCCAAGGATACGTCTTGCTGCCCTATTGTGGATTGGCTGGAGGGGTCACAGAGTGGGAGAAGGTAGATTCAGGAGGAGGCTATTGCGGTAGTCCATCCGAGAGAGAACCAAGGCTCGGATAACAGTGTGCCTCTGGGGAAAGTGGAAAAAAAAGGAGAAATCCTTTGAGAAGGAAGAGCTAAAAGTTGTCCTGGGTGTGAGGGAGGAAGCCGAGAGAGGAGTCGAAGAGGACTCCAAGGATTCTGGCTTCAGAAGGAGCAGCAGGGGTGCCCAAGGAGAAAGGACAGAGTGAAGGGATGGAGGAGGAAGCAGAGGTCCCGATGGGGAAGAATCTTAGTTTTACAGGCGTTGAGGCATATATCGTTGGAGGTGCACCAGGACTGGATGGCAGATAGGCAGTAGGGGATGATGGAGGGTGCAAGAGGGTCAGCAGGAATTTTGAAAAAGAGCTGTCTGAGTAACACTGGAAGTTGGAGGAGAAGGAGATGAGGTGTGCAAGCAGAGCAAGGTAGATGTTCAAGAGCCAAGGGGAGAGGATAGAACCCTGGGGGACACCACAGGTGGTGAAGGAAGTAGGAACGGAGAAGGTGCCCAAGATGATTTGGGAAGAGCGGTCAGTAAGGATGTCAGCCAGTCCAGTGCCTGTTCCGAGATACCAAGGGTATTGTGGCGCCTTTGTATGAGGATGGAATGTTTGACTGTGTTAAAGGCAGAGGAGAGATCAAGAAGGATGAGGACAGCATGGGAGTGGAGTCAAGAGAATGCGAGCAGTTCTTCACAGGTGTTCAGAAGAGCAGTTTCCGTGCCCGTCTATGCCCAGAATTGAGATTGATGGTCGTGGAGACCATCAACCAGTTCAGTGTGTGAGTTGAGTTGGGGCAATGCCAACTTTTCCATCAGCTTCCGCACGAAGGGGCTGATGGAAATAGGCCAGTAGTTGGCAGGTAGGGTCTGCTGTTTTTTTTTCAGGAGTGGGTACACAAGGGAGTGCTTAAGGGAGGAAGGGAAAGATCCAGTGTCGAGAGTGATTGCAGAAATCAGCGAGGGCGAGGTAGCCAATGTTATCCTTGATGGTTCTGGATGAGCAAGGGCAAACCTCTTTAGAAGAGAGCTTCATGGAGCGGACAACTCTGGTAATTTCTTCAGGTGTGATATTGGAGGAGGGAGAGGGCCAAGGAAGGCAAGGGGGTGAGGGATGGGTTGGGGGGGTTGTTAGCAAGGGTGTTCTGGATGTTCTGAGTTTTGGTGGCAATGTGTGTGGCCAGTGCGTTGCAGAGGGCGTGGGAAAGAGAAGGGGAGGTGGAGACTGCGGAAGGGTTGGCTAGTTCTTGCAGATCTTGAAAAGTTCAGACATGTTGTTGGATGCACCGGAAACCCGTGCCTGTATGTGGGCTCTTTTCTTGGTGCGGATGGAGAGTCTGTATAGCTTTTGGAGCAGGCAGCAGGCCAGTTTGTCAGAGGATGAGCCTGAAGTTTGCCCTTCCGTTCCGCTGCCCTGCACTTTCGTTTTAGGGCCACAAGTTTGGAGTCGTACCAGCTGTTACACTTAGAGGAAGGTTTCAGGTGGATCCTCAATGTCAAGAGTGTTGGTGATGGAAAGGTGGAGGTTGCTGAAAGCAGAGTCAGAGGTAGTATCAGAGGTAGAGGGTGAGGGGGAATGAAGGTGGAAGCGAAGGCAGCATCTGGCACTCGTTTCATCGGGCAGATGTTAGTGAATGAGGTTGACAGGGCCTATTTGGGGGTGGTCAGAGGGCCTAAGGGACCCAGGTGGGAGGAGAGGAGAGAATGTCTGACCAGTGACCAGTGACTAGTGGAGGGGAGAGAGAGAGAGAGAGATAGTTCAGAGTGTATGAGGGCGCCCAGAGTGTGTCCAGCTCAGTAGTTTGCCAGTTTTGGGCTGTGCCCGATTGAATGAGACTGAGTCCCATGAAACATTTAGTCCATCTGTCGGTCACTGACCGAGCAATCAACACTGTGCCTGAACACACTTCATAATACAGCTCTTATGATGTGTGAGTAGCCAGGAATGAGACGCGGACACAGAGGACTCATTGTTTTGGTTACAACCATTTATTAAATGATGAGGGTGGACATTGCCTCACTATCCCTAATCTAGGAGCTGTTTCCCTACATCACCCAAAACTAATGGGCCTGTCCTTTTGTCAAGATGCCCTAAAGTAAGAATATGTCCTTTGTCTGAAATCCTTTTCTGGCCATCACTCTCTAAAACTAACTCTAGGACAAAGGATATTGTCTAGTGTTTTCAAAAGTCTGCAAATTTTCCAATCCAACATCAAAGGTTTAAATCCAAACCAACAAGTTGCAAATTGCCAATGTTTGACAGTTCCATGGGATGGTTCCCTTCCCCAGGTTCCTTTTACCAATACCAACAAGTAAAAACTAAGAATGTTCAAGTTTCTTAAAGTTCAAAAGGATAATTGTCTCTTTTGGATACTCAATCCACTCTTTGGGAATTGGCTCCCTTCCCCGGGTTTCTTTTCACAATCAAAGCAGGTTACCATCCGAAGGAAATGATTCCTCCTAGGATCCTCCTTTTACTGTTTAACAAATTGGGTGCGGGTCCCAGACTTGCAGGTCACCTGATGTTCTCCCCTGCCAGGTTCTTTACAAATTTACAATAGCTTGAAGTCTCACGTGTATGATTCTTCCTTAGGCTATCTTTCTACAGCAGTTTATCACACATACAGGACTATACTTGGTGTACTCGCCTGCCAGGTCTTGAATATAGCCTTTCACTGCTTTGCATATAGTTAGTTTTTCCTGGTGTATCCTCGTGCAAAGACTTGTGCCCATCTCCTTTCAAGAACTTGACTCTGCATGGTAAACTCTCCTGCCAGGACTTGTGGGCATTTCCTTTCAAATGCTTATTTATTTTCAACACTGCTTTGCCTGGGTTACTCCCTTGCCAGGACTTGTATGCATTTATTTTCAACACTGTGGACCGATAACTTCCCATCTACTCATTTTATCAATACTTTATGTTCGGTACTTTTCATTCACTCACTTAGCTTGGTTTACAAATATTCAGTAGACCTTTTCACCATGGTTCAACACACAGTGTCTCTCTCTGGTTTCCATTCTTTGTCTTCCCCAAATTGGTATTGAAAGTTCTTGACCCCAGTCTCACTCTCTAGGGCCTTCGTGACCCTGCCCTGCAGTGCTTTGGCATCCCAACCCTTTCCCTGAGTTCACCGGCTTCATGTTTATGGCTTCTCTGGCATCCTGACACCAAGTCCGGTATTTCTCTGGCTCCTCTGGCTCTCCCTACTTCTGTTGATGTGTTCGGTAAGCGTCTGCTCTCTGGACAGCATCCCATCCTCTGCAGCCTTAAGGAAGCACAACTTGCTTCCTCGCGCTCCATATCCTGCGAGCCTCTCGAAAGCGCACTGCTCACTGGGCTGCCCTCTTGCACCTCATAGTTGTCTGAACTCCTGTACCACCACTGGTACCATAGTCTGGCGTGAGCTGGAGAACTCCATGCTCCTCTTCCCAGCATGGTTTTAAACTGTCGGCCCAATGGTTTTCCCAGTGACTACACCGCTGCTCATGGTTCTCGCGGGGAGTAATCATCACTTCTCGCCTCTTTCTCGTCTCAGTTGTTTATTGTTTCTGATGCGATGTTGAGAAAGCCGACATTGAACTTCATTGGGAGTAATCATCACTGCTCCTTCCGTGTCTCAGTTGTTAATAACCTAGGCTTTAAGGGGTATTGTAGCATACTTGAAGTAGGCTTCGCTAGAGGTGCTGGGAGAGTGCCACAATAGACAATCAAGGCCTGAGGAAGAAAGTGAATATCCCTAAAAAGGAATGTGGGTATATGACTGGTACTGGTGGCGATGTATTATCCCCCTGAGAGTCACCTCCCCCAATTTGGTCCTCCCTCATGTAGCCAGCCCCAGGGTCCGGATCAGGTAGCAGCTGCCATCCCCTGGTAACATGAGAAGAGGCTACCCCAGGAAAAGAAGTGATGACCTCATCAGATTCATCACAAATGTTACTATGTTAGTATTCTCTGCTAATAATTGAACAGTCGCTTGAAATTATAAATAATACGTCCTAAAATCTAATGCTGTTTTGTCTGTTCTGGATACATTTTGCCGAAAAAGCATTCATCTGTGAGGAGCCGAAGAAGCATTCATCTGTGAGGAGCCAGGAATGAGACAGAGAGCTCACCGTTTTGGCTATAAGCTTTTATTCAACATAAAAGGCGGGTTGGAAAAAGCCTAGCTCTCTCTACTGTAAGAGGTATTTCACTACCTCATCCAAACACTAAGAGCATGTCCCCTGGCAAGATGTCCAGAGCAAAATGTCCTGTTTTTCAAAATCATCGCCTGGCCCTCACCCTTTACAAGTAACTCTAATGTGATGAGGATAATGTCTTTTTTTAATTTATTGATAATTTGTTAGGTGCTTTTACAACAGAATCATGTTTCCAATCGCCATAAAACAAATGGGGCAGGAACAAGGGAAGTAAATACAATGTAATATACAGTCAGTATATAAACATGGTCCTACTAGGCCTTGTGGCATTCAGACATGCAAGTACAATGAAGAGGGGTGCGGGAGGAAGGGAAGGGAGGGGGTGAGGAGGGAATTGGGGATGGGTAGGTGCTGGTGAGCCTGGTAGGGAAGTGCATGGGTGCCGGGAAGGGTCCATGGCTAAGTGCTTGGTGGAGGGATACCAAGGATTGGGATGCATGGCCACCAGGCAGAGGGCCCAAAGGGCAGTGCTGAGGGGATGGGGGACGAGGAGGTGGGGGTAACCTTTGGGGTTCATGAAGGTACCAGGCCACCAGTCTCAGTGGCAGTGGGGTGGTTAGCTGGGAAGGGAAAGAGAGAAGGAGGTAGAGAAAAACAGAGTTTTGAGAAGTTTCCAGAATTTAAGGAAGTCTGGCTCAAGTCTGAGACAGGCAGGGAGGCTGTTCCAGAGAGAGGCGCCAGCTGAAGAGAGAAACCTGCCCCTCCACTCTGTGCTTGTGGAAGCGTTTAACAATCAGAGAGTTGGAGTTGGAGTTGGAGTTAGAGCAGAGGGCTCTGGCATGGAAGTATTTAGGGGGTGAGATTTGGAGATAGCATGGCCCCAGAATGCCTTGTCCATGATGCAGATGGTCTTAACTTTGATCCTTGCGGCCAGCAGGAGCCAGCAGAGAGATCTTAGGGCTGAGCGTTACGGTCCCTGGGCTCGAGGCAAAGGATAGGTCTTGCAGCACTATTCTGGATTAGCTGAAGGCGGGCCGTAGGGAGGGAAGGTTATCCCCAGTAGGCATTAGATATAATAATTAATTTAAGCTATATTACAAGAACCCAATTACACTAAATTATTTTAATCTTTTTTTCCTTTGAAAGTTCAAATTCACACCATAGTGGGTAGTTTAACAAAATACTACGAAGACTGATGAGGGACTGACAAGGGAGTGTAAGGGGATGGTGCATCACTGTGGTTGGTTGTAAAGCTCATTGAATGGGGCTCATGTATACTGATGCGTGTCTTTGGATCCTTTCCTTTCACTGGTCTATAAATACATTTTGTATAAAAATCAGTCCAACATAGTACCAAAATAGCTCTTTGGGTCTACATTGCCCTTATAAGTGCCTGTTGCTTAGGGACAGTTTGATCAGGTCCCAGTAAAGATGGAGCAATTGTTTGTTTGGGTTATTCTGAGATTTGGATTCATGGAGCAAGCCACAGTCGAGCAAGTATTATCCAAACTCATTTCAAGCTGCCTTTCCCATTCGACCAAATCATTGTTATGCACGGCTGCAGAGACCCAGTTATTACGTAGGTGATTCAAGGTAGGGGCTGAGTACTGTCACTTGATATCAATAGGATATACTGATATGATATGATAAGTCATTTATAACGGGAAGGGTGGGCTACCAAATGCAACCTGCAGCACATTTGGCAGTTGGTAGAAGAGACTGTACCACAAACCTGTGCTTGTCTGTGATGGGAGTTGGTATTTACATTTTCACGGAGTCAAAGTACAGCAGAGAGTTATCCACCCAAACATCTCTTCTTTACCTGCTTCAATCCACATGGGCCAAATCAGCCTCTTGTTACAAATTTGAAAGGCAGGGTTGCCTCATAAATGCTTCACACGATGTCCGAGGGTGGTGTTGCCCATTTTGTGTACTACCCCCTTGTACTTTTGAGAGTATATTTGAGTTGAGGGGGGGGGGGGGCAAGGGAAGCGCGTGTCCATTGACAGGGGTGCCTGTAGATTTTTGGGCAAGACTGCATTCTTCAATTTTGGCCCATCTTTGCTTGTCCATTACATTTTCTGAGGTCCACGCATTTAAGTATTTTAGGGCAAATTTTATTTAATACCCTTTTAATGTTAAGATAGCCAAAAACCCTTCCTTAGTAATATTTTGGAGAATATGCTGGGGTGTGGGGGGGGGGGGGGGGATTTGTCCTTTTGGTTCTTACCAATGCCCTCATCCCAGTTCAGTGTTTTCTGGTGCAGACATACAGTACCTTTCATAGCGTGACGTTTTGATGCTCTGGATCTTACCCCACAAGGTTAACAGTGTGCCCCATCTTCTCCAGTCAGCCATGCATTTATTCCTAATCATTATGGTGCTGTGTCAAATGTCCTTAGTGCCATCACAGATGTTAATACCCAGGAAGACCAAAAAGGCCTCAATGGCAAGACCGGGATACTGGGAAACACTTCGATTGACTAGTATTGTCCTTGGCATGCAATATCTGTGCAAAGCATTCAGAGCTGCAGAGAATGTTTCCAGAGACATGACCAGTAAGTCTTCTGCATATAATGGAAACTTAGATATGTAAATCTTTCTATTTCAGTGCAGCAATGTCAGCACAAGCCAATATTGCTGCTGCAAGAGGCTCAGTAGCTATGTTTAACAGATCTGGCAATACATGGTATCCTGGACATGTACCTCTCTCGACAATACCATTTCCTGTGAGAGTAAGCCATTTACAGCCACTTGAGCACTTGACTCAGTATGTAGAGCCTTGAATAGTCTTAAAAGACCATTGCAAAAAGCATATTTCGACAGTATGAATGCCGGGTAGCTTCATCCCACATGATCAAACGCTTTTCTCACATTGGTACTGATCACTATAGACCGTTTCACACTGTTCTTACATATATGGAGCATATTCGGTAATTCCCTCATATTGCCATAATCGTGCCTCCCCGTTCTAAAACGTACTTGATTGACATGGCTCATCTTAGGCATAAGCCTGTCTAGTTGCAAGGCCAAGATTTTGGTCAGAGGTTTTACATCTGCATTAAGCAGTGCGATTGGAAAGAAGTCTGCGCAAGATGTCTGTGGTCTTCTTAATTTAGGGATCAAAAACGTGATCGCTAGAGGGAGGGCGAAAAGCCCACTTGCACAGATGTTGTTAAATGGTTTTACCATTAGTATACAAATTGTTTTAGAGAAACATATATTTAAAATTCAACTGGAAAACCATCTTGGACCGGACATTTATTACGTTTCATCATTTTGGATGCATCCAACGTTTAACAGACATTATCATTTTGCTCTATAGAGACAACATTGTGTACTTTTAAGTGGGGCAGCTCCAAGTTAAAGAAATTCACTTGTGATTATTGGTAGAGTTCCTCATTGACAGTAAACAAGTCTGAATAATATTTTGCAAATGCTGGGCTGAGCTACTCAACAGTGAGAATGCAGTTTCATTTTAGTCTACTGATCTTATTTTGTGTCTATCCTCTTCAACCTGCTGGCCAGGAGTTTACCAGGTCTTTTTCCATCCTCCCAGAAAGCTTGTCTTGTACAGAAGACATCTCATTCTGCCTCTTGAGATACACATTTTTGACTTCTGCTTCGCCTCTGCGAGCAGGAGTGGATTCCCTTGAGACGTGTTTTTGACATAGCACATTTACTTTAATTTCAGGACCCCTTAGCTCAATGCATTTCTGTTTGGCTTTCCATATTTTGGTCCCAAAAATAATAGCATCACTCGTAAACAAATGCTTTTAGTTCCTTTCAGAATATGAAGTAAACAGCCACCAAATTTTCATTTTCCTTTATATACTGTTAAAGCTTCAACACTCATTTCCTAAAAAAGCTTTCATCCTTCAAAAGACCGGGTTTGAGCCTCCAGGATCTTGCACTATTACTACCAACAGAAATGTCCCAATCGAGAGAACTAGGAGTATGGTCAAAAATAGAGATTTCCCTTATATTATTATTCAAAATCCTATCTAATGAATTGACAAAATCAAGAAAGTCTATGTAGGAGACAGTACAATGCATGTTTGAGAAAAAGGTATATTGTCTAATTGCAGGTTTGTGAATGTGCACATGCTCTTTGATAAATTGAGAGAATATGAAAGATGTCATGCTTGGTTTACAGTCTGGAACCACCAGTGCACAGGGTTTGTCATTAACAGTGCCTTGTACCATGTTAGTCGCCACTCAGCCAGGATAACTGATTTAGTGCCTGAGGACGGGATACTGCCAAGTAGCTTTGCTATCTAGTGATTTGAATGCTGAGAGCAAACATCATTGGGTAAACTATCAGCCATTATCCAACACTTTCCCCACATATTCTAGGACTAGAGTTTTTATAATTGCACCTGTCCTAAAATAAGTTTGGAAGGGTTTTTAGTGGGTGAAACAAATATATTGCCTACCCAACAATGTTCGTTTTCAGCGCTAAAATCACACTGTAGCTTACCCCATCCACACAAGTGTTTAGGACACATATAATCAGTCCTTCAAGTTCCCGCTCTTACTTTCTAAATCTTTCCATGTTCTTGTCTGCGATTACCTTGCTAACTGCATCTTTCTCTCCTCTCCCTGTTTGACTCTGCATTCATCTTATGTCAAAAGCCTCTCCTATATACCTTGTGAAGGCAGTGTTTGTACAAGCCTCCAAGAGATTTACAACCACTAAGGGGGCTAAGGCCTTAACGGAAAGAGAAGCTCAACCTCTTTTAGTTACATGGTTCAACTCCCTGGCAGGTGTAGCAGGCTGACGCAAAGGTACAATTCATCCACAGTGTTGCAGATGGCTTCAATAACACAAGGAACCGTAGGTGGAGTTTAGTTCTATTTACAGATTGACAGTCCTATTCTGGCTCTCAACTTCTAGAAAACAACTCGAAGGTCAAACGGAAGAATATCTTTGGTTTTATTTAGTGTACAAATGTTCAGAAATGAAATATGTAACTCCAACACAAGTTCCAAAAGGATAGAATTCCTTGTTCCAGAGGGTGATTCCCTTCCCCTAGATTTCTCCTCACTCTGTTTTAGACCTTCAAGTATATAAGTTCCTTAAGTGTCTTTATCAACAACACAACTGGTACACAAACATCTTGGCTGTTAGTCTCTGTCTTGGTAGGATACCTGGTGTTCTCTCCTGCCAGGCCTTTTCTCCTCTTTACAATATTTCAACGCAGCCTTTTTCTAGTCCTGATGTATCCTTATCAGGACTTCCTTAGGTGATGTATTTTTAATACTGTCCAGCTTGACCTTGCCTGGTAAGCTTTCTTGCCAGGGCTTTCTTATATGACCACACTTACAGTTTGCATCTGCCTGGTATACTGTCCTGCCAGGGCTTCTCTCATGTGTACACTCCGCACACTTACAAACATCTTGTTTTGTATGGAGTCTGCTTGGTATGCTATCCTGGCAGGGCTTTTTTTGGGTATACTCCATACATTTACAAACTTGACAGTCTCTTATATGTATTCGAGTTATGTCTCTAAGAAATATTCACTTGCTCATCCGTTTTCATATTCTTCATTCACTGTTTCTTGCTTTCGCCAGGGGTGCCAATATGCCTGTTGTCCCTGCTTCCCTTGGGTGGACTCACTGGCTCTTGGTGGAGTGTGTAGGTTTTCCTGTGGTGGCTCTTCAGCAGTTCTCTCTCTCTCTTTCTCTCTCTTTCTCTCTCTTTCTCTCTCTCTCTTTCTCTTTCTCTCTCTCTCTTTCTCTCTCTCTCCCCCTCCCTTGCAGTTTCTGTGCCTCGTGGCTCCCGCTGGTCTGTTCTGCGTCTCTCTGGGCTTTGGCAGTGTGGAGGCTGCCTTTTGGTACCTGTGAAAACTCAGAAACCTTTCTTCTGCTTCTGGCATCCTCGCAGCGTGCCCTCCTCTGCAGTCTGCTCTTCTTGGCCTCTTCGGTAAGCCCTTTGCATCCACGGACCTCGTACCAGCCGCACAGTCCCTTGGTCGACACAGAGAGGACTAGAGTTCTCCATAAAGCGTCTCCTTGTCAGCCGGTTTAAATCTCCCGGCATCAGTCCTGTTCCCGAAACAACTAGAGTGCAGCTTGTGCTCTTGGTCTCCATTGATCTTCATTTCTCGGCTCATCTTCTTGTTACAGCATTTTCATGTTTAAGGAAAGGGAAGTCGATTCTTGATGACTTGTATGAAAAGTTTGGGAAAGTGTTCTCATTACTCTTGAAAGGCAAGTCAGGTTTTGATGACTTGTATACAGAGTTAGAGGAAGGGTTTTCAGTAACTTTCCTAGGTGGGTGAGGGGAGAAAGGACAATATGCCATTAAGGCACGAGGAATGGAGGGGGTATCCTCAAAAGGATAAAGTGGATACCTTTTCTTGTCTGATGTCATGTCACTCCTCCGAGGGTCGCCTCCCTCATATAGCCACGCCCCCCAGGGACAGGATCAGTTAGCGGCTGCCGTACCCTCGCCACGTGAGAAGAGGTCACTGCTGGGAAAGAAGTGATGACCCCATCTTATTTATCACACCTCCCTCTCGCCCACACTCCCCCTCTTTTGCTCACTTCTTCTCTTCTCTCCTTCCTTCTCCTCCTCCCTCCTTAATCTTATTGTGTGTTCTCTCCTCCCATGCCTCTCGTCTCTCTATCCTTTTTCATCTTCCTCACTTCCTCCAACTACTTCCTCCCTTCTCTTTCTCTCTGCCCCTAAAATCTTCTGCCACTCTCCTTACTTTCTTGCTTCCTTCTACTTCCTTCCTCTTATGCTCCAACCTCTACCTTTGCGTCTACCTCTCATTACCCTTCTTCTTTCTCATTCTCTTTCACTCTCCTCGTTCCAATCTCACCTTCTACTATCTGCCCTCGCCCTGTACCATAACACTCTTCTGTTCGTCACTCCTTTTGCTCTCACACTGTCACACTCTCTCACTCTCTCACTCGCATCCAATGCCTCCACTGTCTCCCCAGTACTCTGCGCCACATTCTGTTCTCTGCCTGGTTTCCCGCTCTCCCTGGCCACTCCACCTGACATCACCCGAACACTTCTGACCATCTTGTCAAAGGCCAAGGTTCTTACATACTTGTCTGTCCATCTCCCCTTTGGTCTTCCCTGTCACTGGCCCTGCACGCTAATCTTCCCTTGTGCTTTTGTGTGTCTTGTCTTTCCCAAGCAAAAGTTTTAAAATTAGTTTTTGGCCCCACTCCGTTTTTGTTTGCTGGCGTTTTCTCCGGTTCTCTGCCTTGGCAAGACCAGCCTTCGTTTTATTGACTCTCTTCTGTCCCTTGGCTTCCGTCCTCACCTGTACAGGTGTCCTGACAGTTGCTGACAGAGCGGGACTTGGAGTGGGCGTTCCGGTTTTCTCATTTTGATTTTTTTTATTACTGGTTTCATTGGCTGCTGGATGTGGTAATCCTGAAATAGAAGAAACTACTTGGGGCAGAAAGCTGGCAATCTAGTGTGGTGTAACAGTGGCACCATTTTATGCACAGCACAAGGCACTCTGATGGGGTTTAGGGACTGGGGCCCCAACAACTCTGTCACCCCACTGCAGGGGTATGATCGGCTCTGGCATATGCTGTGCTAGAATGCCTACACTAGGTTGGGAGGGGCCATCCCTCCCTCTTGTCAGGGTCAAGCTCCCTGATCCCATCCCAACACTTCTCTAGAAAGTACACCAGACTGCTATACTGAAAAAATGTATACTTTGATTATGTTACACATATAGATCTATATCAGATCGAATCCCCCACCGTAAAAAGCTTCCGTCCCTCTCTACCTCTGAGGAAATATCAGAATCTGCCTGTGAAGAGACAAGCCCACTGCCAGTCTCCTCTTACACGCCCATGAGACTTCCATGAGCCCTGCACACATCCGCACAAGTCCCACTGCCCCGCCTTTCAAAGCCGCGCCTATACCACTTGTCCCAAACCTGACTACAGACCACCAGGTACGCCAGCCCCCTACCACTGATTCTCATGCCCCAGCATCTCATGCCACGGCTGATTGGCCACACAAAGCCATCTCGGCCTCATGTAAATGGTCCACACCACCTAATGAGCTGGCCCACAGCTCCTCTACTGCCCCAACTCCACCACACTCACATGAATGCTCCAATCCACACAATACACCTCCCCAATCCCTCATCTCTGTAAGAAATGCCAGATTGTGCGCTTGCACCACCAGGAGCACACCCACACACCTCCCAACCTCTATCTTATTCAGAAACGCTTAGCTGAGCGCAAGATGCAGCACCAAGCCCCACCTCTCCCAAACACTAACCACGGCCCCACTCTTAAGTTAGCAATCAGTTCACCCACTCAAAAATATCGAGCACTTTATCTTCACGCCACCATCCCAACCCAGTTCCAAACAACTCCCACATCAGGACCTGTGGCAGCAAAACTAAAAAAAACTGCCGCCGCCATTCCTACCTTTTAGAATCACCCCCTCAAACATCCCAACCATTCCAGGGCACCCTCATTAATGCTAGGTCACTCCCAGCCCACGCCCTAGATAGACCTCAACACTGCCCAAAAACTAGATCTCGTAGCCATCAGAGAGACATGGCTCCACCAGGCTTCTGGGCCTGCACTATCTTTAGCACTTCCACCAGGCTACACCATCATAAGGTGCGACACGCCAGACTGAGGGGGTGGTGTCGCGCTTATGCATAGGGAGTCCCTTCAAGTTAGACTCTGTAGCAACTCCACAGAGGACCACTGTGTACACCTTGCACTAAAACTGACCACATTCCCAAAGGACTCATCACCCCACACATTCTCTACCAGCAACCAAGACATAGTCATTTTCGAGGAACATATCAACTACGTGATAGGCAGCATCATCAAGTCCACCACCAGAGCCATAATCCTAGGTGACTTCAACCTGGGCTTGCATGACCCCTCTCATGCAGCAGCCACCACGGCAGCAAATGCACTTTCAGACCATGGCTTCACACATTGCTTACCCACGACAAAGACAGAACCCTCGACTGGGTGCTGACCTGAACAGCCAGGTCACCAACACCCCATGCCCATGGTCGGACCACCACATCATCAGCTTCTCCTTCCTACCCTTTAAACAACCCATCACCACACACCTACACTCCAACCTTCTCTGTCCCGTAGCTTGAGGCTAATCACCAAAGACTCATCTCCCCCTCTCTCAAGCCCCTCACCTCAGTACCTCTGGAGGTAACCGACCCCCAAGCCTTAGCTGAACTATATGCCATCACCCACACTGCGATCAACCTGATTGCCCTTCTCATCCCCAGAAAGGCTAAGCTCACTTGCCGCCTCAACCCCTGGTTCACTGAAGACCTTCAAACCTTGCACAATAAGAAAAGACAAGCAGAACCGCTTTGGAAAAAACAGCCTGCAAAGCCGCTGAAAACAGACTGTAACAAAATGGCCAAACAATACAAGCAAGCTATCACATCTGCAAAAGCCCAATTATACAACACTAGAATTGAAAATTGCAACTCAAACTCTAAAGAATTGTTCAAAATCCTCTGAACTTGAAACACCCACCACAGCCCCTAATACTATTGACAAAGATGAAACGTGTTGTACAAACATTCAGAATGCTATGCCCGAGAAAAGCTCCCTACTACAGGAAACAATTGAACAGAAACAGAGAAAAAGAAAAAAAAAAAAAGAAAAAAAAAAAAAACTAACCCCCACAACCCTCTAAAGTACACCCTGCACCTGCCTTCAAATTCAGGCAATTATCTGAGGCCGAAACAGCCAACATCCTAAATAACCTTAAACCCTTCAAATATAAGGGTGACATCTGCTCAGCAGCTACTATCAAAGACTGCTTGGAGGACCTGGTGCCATTCATCACTAAATGTATAAATGCTTCTTTCGCCAACACGATTCCAGTGAGCCTCAAGGAATCCTGGTCCTGGATCCACCCACTACTTAGGAAACCATCACTGGACCCCGCAGCGCCGCATTACTACCACCCGCATTACTTTCCTCCTGAAGATCAGACAGAGCAGCATACAACCAGATCCAAGCCCATCTCAAATCTAACCACATCCTAGGTATGAGGCAATCAGTCTTCCGTCCCAGCCAAGGCACAGATACAGTACTATTAGACCTTAAAATCCAACTCGATTCCTTCAGAGACAAGGGCAAACCAGGCATCCTTCTCCTGCTAGACCCATTGGCTGCGTTCGACCTTGTTGACCACCCCACTCTGTCACCACCCCATCACCTCAGCAAATGTCTCCCCCGATGCCACATCTTGGATAGCCTCCTTCTTGGACAAGTACTTGAAACACTTGCATATAGGCACATTAAACATGCCATATCATATCAAGACAGAACCATGAGTCTTCTCAGACACTGCCAGTGCCCTCACGCCCCATCCCTATCCCCTGCAGCGTCCCCTAAGGTTCCTGTGTCTCCCCTTCCCTCTACAACATATTTACAAAACCTCTTTTTGACATCCTGGATGAAATCGGCATATCCTACACCAACTATGCCGAGGACACCCAAATCCTCCTCCCCTTTTCAGGCTGACACTCTTGCTTAACAAAATCTATTTCACAATACAATCATTGATGGCGGCTAACTACCAATGTCTAAACGATGACAAGACCGAGATCCTACTGGCTGGCCCTCCTGCAATGCTGCAGAAACTCGGTCCCCAATACGCAGCCTTCACCATAGACAGACACCAGATCCCAGTATCAGCCGCAATAAAAACACTGGGGGTCTACATAGAGACTGCACTTTCCCTCACCAAACAAGTTAATGCGATCGCCTCCTCAGCAGTTTACATGGACAAACTTAACGCCGCCGCAAGACGATGCTTAACCCCACAGGGCTGCTTAACCATGGCCAGAGCAATGACCGGAGCAAAACTGTTGTAATGCTTTCTTTGCAGGAACTTCAAAAAAGAACATTAATGCACTCCAAATAATCCACAACAATGCCCTAAGAATGGCCCTAAACATCCCAAGGAGAGACCACATATCTGCTTCCAGGAGAAAAGTGCATTGGCTCTCCATTAAAGAAAGGATAATTTTCAAAACTTATTGATGGCTCTCAAATGTTTGAGCAACTCAGCACTGCAATACCTAGCCCAGAAAATTGAGAGATCCAATTCCAATAGACCGGTAAGGGCCACCTATGCACACTGCCTCACCCTACCTAAAACCAAAAGAGCGAAAGGAAGAGGGACGAGCTTCCCAACAGTAGCAGTCAACCACTGGAACTCTCTCCCCACTGAACTAAGAGCTGAGAGCTCCGACTGGACGTTTGCAAAGCTCTCAAAACATGACTTTTCACCAAACTGATAAGCACCCACTCTGGCCTTCTAGCCTCTGAACACTGTTTGCTGTCCTTAATCTGTTATTCATACTGTTCTATCCTTTAACATGAAATGTACTATTCAGTTTGCTAAGATTGTATCATGTAACTGGTCTCACAGCACTGCCCTGGTGCCGCCGGATTAGGGCGCTTTACAAATGTAAAAAATAAATAATAAAGTTATAATACATAGTACTAAGTGATACACAATATATGATAAAACATGTCTTTTTGGACTATCCTTCCCACCCTTCTGCGGGCTGTAGGGAACTCATGGTTTGAACAGTAAAGACAGACACAAGTGATCACAGTTCAAGGGTGTTTATTAAACTGTATATCCAGGTTGGAAAAACGCCTAATCTAAATCTAAGATGGGCGAAAGCTACAACCATCAAATAATAATAAGGCAGTCCTATCTGGACAGGAATTAATCAACATCGCGACACAAATCAAACAGGATTCATGGCTGGCCTGGGCACCAACATTAATCTGTTGACTTTAAACGCTATAAAAGCCCAATGCCATGAAATTAAGCAACATGTTTTTTTTGCTTTCATGGATCTAAATGCCGCTTTTGATTCTGTAAGTCGTTACCTCTTATTACAAAAGCTTGCAAGAGATAACTACCCAACAACATTAATCGACATTATCCATTTACTACACCATGCCACTTCTGTCCAAATACGCATCACTTTAGATGGCATTCTAACGGAAAAAATTCCCACACATCGTGGTCTTAAGCAAGGATGCTCGTTGGCATCTGCGGTGTTTAACTATTATATCCACGATGTGAAAATTCTGTTAGGTTATGTCATCTCAGATTCTCCAAAATTGAATGGTCAACAAGTACAATCCTTGATGTATGCTGACAACCTCGTTCTAATTTCTAGAATTCAGGTCGGGCTACAACGGTTATTGAGTGCATTTCAAGAATGTCAAACTTAATGAATTATCCATAAATCTGACTAAATCTCAAATTGTCCAGTATTCCCCCAAACGTGCGAGGCCACTGACCTACATGTGGACCATTGGTGCAACTCCTATCAGTGTGGTACCAAATTATTGTTATTTAGGTACCATTTTTGATGGACAGCAAGGAGCACACGGGCAGATAGAGTGGTGGCCAAGTTGACATCGGCCATCTCCCAGACACGTATTATAATGCACAAATATGGGAAGTTTTCTATTTTACCAGCCTGGCACTTCTGGACTAAAGAAAATAGTCCCTATTCTTTTATATGGCCTTGAATCTTTCCCTGTGGCCGCCAAGTTTAAATTCACACAATGGGAAGCAACTTATTGGCGTAGAATTCTCCATCTTCCCCAATGTATTCCGATATCGTGGATCAGATACGAACTTGGCCTACTATCCCTCGAAGCCCAATATAGTTGGCGTATGTGTGCTCTATTTAGGAAGTGTCTGATGGCACCAAATGATAATACACTGCTTGAAACTCCCTCACAGTATCTTTTCTAAAAAAAAAATCCAAGTTTATCTTGAATTGGCTTGATAACGTATAGGTAACATCAGCAAAAGCAGAAATCTCCATCAATTTGTTGGTGTATAATCCAGATAAAGCGAAATCTAAAATCTATCAAACTGATTGGATCAAAACCTGTGAATTTTGTCGAATATATTGTGATGGCAATGATGCACGATTTCCCCCAAAAAAACTAAGTATTCTGCCCAAGTATCTCATTCGCGCTCCTTCCCCGCAATTCCGGAGTGGAATACTCCGCTTTCGATTTAATTTGTGGCCAACACGCGATATCAAAGCAAGACGAGGAGCAGGTAAACCTGACCAAAATGTATGCCGTTTCTGTAAGGATAAAACCAAGGGTGAGACTCTTGCACACCTGTTGACAGAGTGTAGAGTGTGGTTACCACAGAGACTAACAGCGTTCACCAGACATTGCCAATATTTGGGAAACGTTTTGCATTGTGAATGCTGGGCAGCCTTACTGGGTTGTAACAATATAGCAGTTCAAATTGCAACCGTAAACTTTTTAACTAGTCTTAACTTGGAGGGGGATAACCTTGATTAATCTCCTTGCGTATGTTTAAACTATCAAATCTAAATGTGCACATAGTCAATCTAGAGTTTCCATCGATTTGATATACTTGGCATGTATTGTAATTTGGACTTATCGTAAATCATATTCCCATCCCCATCAATCAATCACATGAAATGCTGGAGAATGAGTTCCTCTCGTTTTTTTTTTTAATGTCTTTAGAAATGCTTGGTTTTTTGGGTTTTTTTTTCTCTTGTTTATGTTCTAACTGTTTGTAGTTTGACGTAAACAATTGTCATTTATGCTTTAATGTTTAGTGTTTAATGATTTGTTTTTAAATTTTTGATTCTTCTGTCATATGCTTTGTAATTATTTCATTTTGAAAGGTTGATTAAATTCAACCGTATCAAATAAAAAAATAAGGCAGTCCTAGTGGCGTCTTGTCAAATAAAAGGGCCTATACAAAAATAAAACTTTTGCAAATCTTTAGAACTAAATACAAAAGTGTGGGATAGGGTTCAAAAGAAAGAATGAAGTGTTCACAAATGATAAGTGAGGATGTGGTAGCCAGGGGGTCTCCCTTTCCCACGTTTTGAGCACGGGACCAGGCGGGACTCGGCACACTCTCGAGCTTTCCCGGCATGAGGCGACAATTCAGTTTTCAGGTATCAGGACCTTCAGTTGTTAAGTCTCTTTTCTACAAAAAGTCTCTTGCCTATGAGGACCTGATGTGTTCAAAATAACAAGTTCCTTTCACGATGTACGTTGTGTGATGACTTTTCACCCCTGGATCTTCCTCTTCCTGGCTCAGATCCACAAAAGTTCCTAGCGATATCAGGACCTTCGGTGGTTAGGATTCTTGCTTCCAAGGGTCTGATGGGTTCAAAATAATAAACAAAAGTTATTTTCTGATTGCACTAGGGTGCTGGTTGTTCACCCCTGGGTCTCCCTCTTCGGGGCTCATACCCCTCTCGAATCTCAGCCTCCCTCTGACGGGTTCACTGTGGCTTGTATTCAAACAACTTGGTCTGTTACCTTAACGTGTCGGTGGGTGGTGGCTTTTCACCCCTGTATCCTCCTCTTCCATGCTGATACCCCCTCTCGAATCGCAGCCTCCCTCTGTTGGGTTCACTACGGCGACCATTCACACGCTTTCTCCTTTTGCATTTGCAAATCTTTGGTTGATTTGCAAATGCAAAAGTTTGATGACTTTTCACCCTTGGATCCCCCTCTTAGGGGCTCCGACCCCTCCTAAATGCTAGCCTCCCTCGATCGGCTTCACTATGGCTTGGTGTCCAAAACAATTTCACCTTTCACATTCACAAGTCTTAATGTCTTTTTTAACTGTTCACTCTGGACATCCTTCCGTCGGGTTCACTCTTGCCAACTTTTGCTAATCACACAGTTCTTTCTCTTTTCTCACTATGCGGATTTCATTTCCCTTAGCTTTACAATTACGTGCAGGTCAAAGACTTTTGACTGTACAGGGGGTTTTGCTAGACCCCTGTATGACCACTTTGACCTCTTCCTTGCGGCTCTCTTAGGGACTTCTGGTATCGGTAGTTTCAACAAAAGTGGGATCAACCGGAGTGTCTCGAATGGGCAACCACGTGGTGCCGAACCCTTGCAGCTGGTTTCCCCTTAATCTTAACAGTTCTTTAAACTTCCCTTAATTTTCTGTTTTGAGACTCTCGTTCAACACAGTTCGGTTTCTTATCAGTTCTCCCGTCGACTCACCAGCTGTGATAAACCGCTTAGCTTTTGTTGTCTCTGGAGTTAAGGATAGTACTACGGTAGCCATCAGGCCTGCTCCGTGTACGGTTATCTGCTGCAACACATGCTGGCTATTGTTTGCGGTCTTAAGATTCCTCCCACAGAGTCTTGGCAGGTCTGGGTTTGAAAGGGCAAGGTCGCTTCTCTACTTGCCACCCTTTCAGTTCTCGCTGCCTTTCTCCTTCTCTTGAATTGCCTTGCTTGGATAGCTGTCTCGTCATGCGGTCTGCCTTGCTCGTCGTGTGCTCTTGTGCTCCACCTTTTTCCCTGTGGGAAAAGGAAAGGGCCGTCAGGTGTGCGTTATTCTGGCCAATTGCCTGACCCATGTATTGGGACATGTCAGGTAAATGGCTTTGGTGTTAGTCTGTTGTCTTTCGTGGTGTGCGAAAGTGTTTGTGTCAGAAAGGGGGTGGGGGGAGTAGAGTTTGAGTGCCCTACGTCGTATGAGTGCCCTACGTAGTATGATGGGGAACTCAGTCGGACTAGATTGGTAGGGTTTCTGACACAAACGGGAATTACCAGTATTATTATTGTGACATTAACAGGGGAAATTGTGGGAACGGTAGTGTTTTGTCAAAGTAGACTGGGTGTATGAGGGTCGTGGACAAGAATGATTGGGAGTATTCGGGTAGGAAACAGGAAAAGAAGGATTCTGGGAGAGATCATTTCTGAATGCAACAAGGTTTGGGATTTGAGGGTATTTGTTATGTACGGAGGGGTTGTTGGATTTGGGCAAGCGAGATTCAGTGGGAGGAAGGGAGGCAGATGTGGTACATCCTACAAAAGCCTCAGGGACTCCGTCCTCCTCAACTTCTTCTCTGGCATAATACCGTGTCTCACCTGGGGCATTTCCCCGAGCACAACCCCAGGCTCCCCTACCCAGGTGATCCTCCCTTGCCCGTCCACCCCCAGGGTTGGGATCTGAGAGCGTCAGCTCTTCCCTGGCCACTTGAATAAGGGATTGTCAAGGTCTACTTGAGAGAATACCCTCCGGTTGCTCACAGGGCCCACTACCTCAGATAGCCACCCAAAATGAATGGGGTCTGGGGCAGAGACAAGAGAAACAAATAACATAGCAGTCAGCAATTTCTTTTTATTGGTCAACGTTAATACACAAATATTACATAGCCCTCGATATGATCTGTTTTTGTCATCAACGTTCTGCCAGGACTTATGAGAGGCAAATATTCGATGCATAATTTGATGAATATTTGCTTCTTTACTTGTATGTCACGATTCCCAAAAAGTGCATCTTTAAGTAGGAAAAGTTCTACTTTTGTGCGTTCATGTCCTAGAAAGTGGTACTTAAATCAGTAGGAAACCAATTAAAGACTTCAGCTTCAAAGAGAATATCAAAGTAAGGAAAGGCATAGTCTTTAACAGCAAAAGGAACAGTCCCTGAGCTGTGAAACATGCTGGAAAAAAGTAGGGTATCTCGCTTTGATCTCCAAAGTAGTCACCTGGCTGTGACAGGTCAAACGTTCAATTACATGCAAATGCTATAAAGCTTCATGTCGGTGATGGTTACATGATAAACTTAATGCTTTAAAGGTTCTTGAAGCAGAGAAGTCTTTATGGGATTCCAAAGTACACATGCCCATGGCCCACCGTTGGCTGCTTGCTGCAATTGTCTTTAAAAATAAAAATAAATCCTAAATGACTTGTGCACTGGTGAAGCTATAAACCTGCTGCCTAGCTGTTGTTAAGTAGATCCTATTGAGATCAATTAGCTTGTGATGCTTTCTTGTTCACCGTAGTCCATACAGTTTGCATTTACTATTTTCTTTTCTTTTATTTAAGTCTGTTTATTGAGTGCAGTTTCTTGTAAAATGTATACAATGCGTAAATGTCACAACTCTACCCGCAAAGCAGATATTATAGTGCAGTACACCTCAAAAACAGTTGCAACCATATAACCCCAAAAACGAACACAAAAAGAATAGGGATAAACTCATCCCAAAAGAGGCAAACAAGGTTTGGATAACCTTGACATCATAGGGGAGATCAATGCTTAGCTGATATATCAAGTCTGATTTGTGTGGGTAGGTAGGGGTTCTGAAGTAAACTGTGGTTGCATTTCCATGCTTTTTATAATAATCCAAAAATAAAAAATACAACTCAGCCCTCGTGGTGGTTTACCATCTGAGGAATGGAACATTGCTAGGGTGAGGGCGTTCCAGGCTTTCAAGTTAGCAGCCAGTCCACCATCGCTCCCGCCTGAAGCGCTGTGCCAGGCCGTTGTCTCGGCCAAACACCAGTGTTGAAGTCATTGTGCCACACTTTGTATTGAGGACCCTGCTTAATTTTCCATGACATGGCTATGCGCGTTTTTGCTAGAACGCATGAGAGGTCCATGAACTTGGTTGCATGTCTGTTTGTTAGGTCAGGGGTATGCGCCCAGTAAACACTCAAGTGGACTCCAATTATTTTGAGCCATCCCAGCCCTCGTGCAAGCTTATTCAATCTGGGACCAAAAGCTTTTCACAGAGTAAACTCCCAAAACATGTGCATTAGTTCAACCTCTTCCCCGTGACACCGTGGACAGAATGGTGCAACCTTCGCATTAAATTCAGCCACTCAGCTAGGGGTAGTGTACGTGCGGTAAAGCACATTGAGTTGTATTAACTGGAATTGTGCGTTTCCGAGACACATTTTTAACAAATAGAGCATAGTTCCACTGGGCTTCAGTAATTTCCTGACCAACATCAATTTCCCACCAACATCAATTTCCCACTTCTCCTTCAATAGGACATTTTCATTGCTGGTCATGTCCAGCAAGCATCCACGTAACCTGGACACAGGTCTCAAGCCGTCCTCCAGTGCATACATCAGATTCAGGAGCGCCGTTTCTCCAGGTTCAGCAGGCCACTCTTTCCATTTGCTCTTAGCCACTCGCATGTATCGCAAGAATTGATCTCTGGGAAACCTTCCTTCTGCATCAGGCTTTCCAAGCCCCTGAAAGGCCCATTCTCATACATGTCTCCCCAAGTGGATAAGCCCAGTTCTCCCATCTCCTGGCAGCTCTCTGTTCCTCCATGCTTAAACAAACATCAGCAACAATGGGGATATTCAATGAATAAGTATGTTGTAAATGCAATAATTTCAGCGTTCTTGTCTGCCCAGCACAACAAGCTGTATCCGTGAGCCCAGACAGCACTCCGGGACCCACAGCACCTCCTTAAGCCATACAGGACACACCAGTGTCTGAAGTAACCTAGATTCAGATGTGATATCATCCACAACCACACCGCTAGGCAACTAAGTTGAGCTGCTTAATGTAGTAGTACATATTTGTTAAATTGTATAACAGCCTCAGAAGAACAATCATTTTGATTATGGCGACCCGGCACATTAAGGATAATAGCAGTTTAGCCCAGAATTTCATAGATCATTTAACTCCATCCACCGCCCTGAAACGTGCTAATGTGCATGTCCCTGGGTTTGTGTGCTATCTGAATTGCCAGGTATTTGAAGGAGCGTCTCTCCCGCTGCAACTCCAATTCCAGCAGATCAGCAGTATCCTGCAATTTCTGCATGTTAAATGAGATCCCGGACAACTTGCGAAATCTTCCAGTATCTCGAGAATAATGGGTAGGTTATGTGCTGGCTCACACAAGTAGAGTAGGATGTCAGCTGCGTATAAAGATATACGATGCCTAGATCCCCCAATCTCTATACCAGCTTCCAGGTACTCCTGTCTCATATACACTGCTAAGGGCTTCAGAGCCAGTATTTTATGTCAAAATAATGTGTAAAGCGCACGGTCACCCGAAGGTATCGTGGTGCTGAGAGGGAGGGAGAACAATCTAGCAATACCATCTAAAACAGGTGGGTCTTCATGACCTTTCTGAATGCAAAATGGTTAGACAGGTTTTTTTAGTGGAGAGGCAGATCATTCCAAAGTTGGGCCGCAGTCACCAAAAAGGCCCGGCCTCCAATTCGAGAACGGCGGATGGACGGCACACACAGCAGGCCAGTCGGAGCAGATAGTCCGATTAGGAAAATAGCAGGTGAATTTAGCCCGCAGGTATTCAGCGCCTGGATAGTGCAAGGACCGGTGGACCAGACAGAGTGCTTTGGACTTAATATGCTGGGTCACAGGCAGCCAATGCAGGGAGCGCAAAACTGGCAAGATATATGCCCCATACGGACACGGACACAGCATCTGAGGAGGAGCTGGTAGAAGTCGTAGAGGGCCTCGACGAGGGCGTCGAAGAGGCCCGTCCCCATGGGAGGGATCCCGACGAAGGTGACGACGAGAGTGATTGCGGCACCGGCGAGGGTCCTAGTCACCCGTCGCTTCCGGAGCCGCAGGATAACTCAGCGGCCATTTTGTTGGCAATACAATCCTTATGTTCGGAGATGGGGACGAGATTGCCCTTACCACCGACGGAGGATCCGGAACCAGGCTCGACGGAGGACCCAGAGCCAGAACCAGGCCCGGCAGGAAGCCCCCCCCGAACAAGAGAAGATGGATCCATCCAGCCCCGCCTTTTCAGCCCTCACGGCCTGCTCAGCCTTTACCCATGGCCCCCGTCCCTGGGGATGACACGGGAACGGACACAGCCACGACAGGTACCGACGACGACGGGATGGAGCTCCCATCGCCCCCAGCCCGGGCCTCCCCGCGCGACTAGATCGGATCTTTCCATGCAATGATAGCCAGGGCATCCAAGCTTTTTCAGCTCTGCCCCGAAGAGAAGGAAGGTTTCCTTTACCAACGGCGCGAGGCCAAGAGGAAGACAGTCCTCGCCGTGCCTCTGCTGGATGGCATCTGGGACGAGAGTCTCACCCTTGTCAAGAACCCATCTACGACGCCTGCCTAGAGGGATCGGTACGAGAAGAAGTACCGGGTCCCCGACGCGGCCCCTTTGTGCCTTAGGGCACAACCGACCCCTGACTCGGTTGTCTCAGTGGCGGCCAAGAAGAAAGTGGGGGGGGTCGGGGCATCGGCCTCAACGTCAACTTCCCTGCCGGACGGCAAAGGAAAGAAGCTGGACGCAATGGGACGAGTTATCTCATCGGTGGCAACAACGATTAAGGCGGCCAACGCATTCGCGATCGTGGCCCGCTACGACAGGGGTTATGGTACAAGATCGCCCCCCTGTTGTACTTCCTACCGGATGACAAAAGGGCCGAGGCCCTGGAGATCTTGCAAGAAGGCGAAGTGGCGTCGGACCACGCCATTACGGTGGCAACGGACATTGCCGACACGGTTTCCGCCAGCTAGGCAACAGCGTTTGCCTTAGACGACGAGGGTGGCTGAAGGCGACGGATTTCCGCCAGGACGTACAAGCCAAGGTTTTGGACATGCCGTTCGACGGGAACAATCTGTTTGGGAAAACGGGATGAGTCCCTCCAAGCCATCAAGGCGGACACGGCGACAGCTAAGGTCCTAGGTGTTCTCCAGCAACGAAGGCCGTCCTTTCGAAGCACCGGAGGCAAGCAGGGTGCCTCCAAGGGATTCAGTGGTGGCTCCTCTACATACCGCCAAGCGGCCCACTCCTCGTCGCAGGAAGCCTATAGAGGACGAGGCAAGTCGGGTGGACCCCGCCGTCGTAGCCAGGGAGGCCAAGGCGTCTTCCAAGCAAGATTGAACCGACAGCGGTGTCGGGCCTCCACCGAAGCACCCCGGTGGGAGGCCGGCTGGCGAAGTTCGTCAGCGTGTGGGAGTCCATCTCCACCGACCGTTGGGTGCTGGACGCCCTGGCCCAGGGGCACGCCCTCGAATTTCTACAAAAGTGCCCCCGCATTCCACCCGTGGCCAGGAAGGAAAATTGCATCCCTCAACTGCTATTGGAGGTAAGGGCTATGCTCAAAAAAGGTGCCATTGAGCTCGTCCCGAAGAGGCTCTGGGGCTCCAGAGTATACTCAAGGTACTTCCTCGTGAAAAAGAAGACAGGAGGACGGCGCCCCATCCTGGACCTGCGATGACTGAACAAGTACATCAAGGCACAGAAGTTGCGGATGGTCACCCTCCAGCACGTGCTGGGACAGCTGGAGGAGGGAGATTTCCTGTCGTCGTTGGATTTGGAGGATGCGTACTTCCACATCCCCATTCTAAAAGGACACCGAAAGTTCCTGAGGTTCGTGGTCAAAGGACGGCACTACCAGTTCAAGGCCCTCCCATTCGGATTGAAGTAGGCACCCAGGGTGTTCACCAAGTGCCTCGCACTGGTGGTGGCGCGGCTGCGCCTGCAGGGGATCCATGTCTACCCTTACCTGGACGACTGGGTCATCCGAGCAAGGACAAGGGAGCTCGCTGTAGATCACACAGCGAAGACCGTCCAGCTGCTCACGGACCTGGGATTCTCCATAAACCTTCGCAAATCCCACCTGGTCCCGTCGCCAAGTGGCACTGTTTCTGGGAGCCGAGCTCGACACAGTGGCGCGTCTGGCCTCGCCGTCGGAGGAAAGGACAAAGGCCATCCTGGGCAAGGTGCAGCATCTGCTGGCCATGGACGTGGCCAGGGTGAGGTCCATCAAGTCCCTCCTTGGGATGATGTCCTCCTGCATATATCTCGTGCACCTCTGCTGGCTTCGGATGCGCCCTCTGCAAGAGTTCCTCGACGCCTGCTGGATCCAAGCGACGGGCAGCTTCGAGGACAGGATCCCGCTCAACGATACCCTTCGAGCGATCCGGTGGTGGGGCACCCGCGCTCTTCTGATGGCGGGCAGACTTTCAGACCCCATCCCACCAGATAACGGTGACGACAGATGCCTCCCTGGAAGGGTGGGGAGCGCACACAGAGAACTTCACGCGAGAGGCCTTTGGCTCCCGGAGGAGAAACCGCTCCACATCAACATCCTGGAGCTCCGTGCAGTGTTCTGGGCCCTCGGGTTCTTTCTCCTGTCCCTCAAGGGCAAGGTGGTGAGAATCTTCACCGACAACACCACCACAATGTTCTACGTCCGGAAGCAGGGAGGAACCAGATCCCCAGCCCTCTCCAAGGAAGCCCAGGATCTGTGGCATTGGGCCGTCACCCAAGGGATGTTTCTGGCGCCCTTTCATCTGTCGGGGATAGAGAACACCATCGCCGACTCACTCAGCAGGGAGCTGCGCTCGTGCCACGAGTGGGAACTGTGTCAGGATCAAGTGGATCGACTCTTCCGTCGATGGGGGAAAACCGCAGATAGACCTGTTCGCGACGGCGACAAACTCCAAGTGCCAGAGGTTCGCCAGCAGGTTTCCCCAGCCGAGGAGCATGGGCGATGCTTTCTCGTTCCCCTGGGACGGCCTGTTCCTATATGCGTTCCCTCCGTTGCCATTGCTGCGCCGACTCATCAACCAGCTCAAGAGGTCCCGGTGCAGGATGATCCTCGTCGCACCGGCGTGGCCGATCTGGTTCCCGGACCTTCTGGACTTGTCAGCATCCTCACCAGTCAAGCTGCCGACGGACGCAGGTCTTCTCTCCAGAGAAGGAGACGCCATACTTCATCACGACCCAGAGTCGCTGAACTTGCAGGTCTGGCTCCTGCAGCGCTAGAGTTTGGAGGGTACAATATCCCGGCTGACTGCAGAGAGGTCCCTGCAAAGGCCAGGGCGTCCTCAACTCTCAAGTGCTACGGACATTAGTGGAAGAGGTTCTCTGTCTGGTGCCATGCACAGAAGATTAACCCTCTACGGATTACGGCCCCTCAAGTGCTGCCGTACCTACTGTCGCTGGCCAAGGCTCGACTGGCTCACGCCTCCATCAAGATACATGTGGCTCCGATCTCCCGATACGCCAGAACCACAGGACGGGCGTCCTTGTGGTCCCATCACCTGGTGAAGGAATTTATGATGGGACTGTTCGATCATTCCCGCCGATGAAGGCCCCTGCCCCGGCGTGGGAGCTCAACGTGGCGCTGACCAAGCTCATGTGGGCGCCATTCGGCACCGTTGAAGTTCCTGTCGTGGAAGACTGCGTTTCTTGTGGCCCTCACCTCCGCACGAGTGGGAGAGATCCAGGCCCTATCCTGCAAGCCTCCATACTTGACTTTTCACGACACGAGGGTGGTGCTGAGGACGCAGCCTCCTTTATGCCCAAGGTGCCATCGTACTTCCACCTTAACGAGCCCTTGGTGTTACCGGTTTTCTTCCCGTCACCTTTGTCACCGGCCGAGACGACTTTGCACTCGCTGGATGTGGCTAGAGCGCTGAAGTTCTAACTGGACCGCACGTTTTCGGAACACATCACTGCTATTTGTGAACTTTGGACCTGTGAACCAAGGGAAGGCTCTCTCGAAGGCTTCCATTTCCAGATGGCTTTCCGGCTGCATCGTGCACTGTCATCGGTTGTCAAACCGGCCGTTGCCTGACCGTCTGAGAGCCCATTCGACCAGAGCTATCGCTGCTACCACAGCGTTCTTTTCTGGTGTGCCCCTGCTGGACATCTGTAGGGCTGCTACGTGGAGGTCGACGCACACCTTCACGAGATTCTACTGCGTCGACCGGGATTCCAGGGAGGAGTCCAGGGTCGGCCAAGCGGTGCTGCGCAACCTGTTCGCCTAAGGTGAGCCTGGTGAGGAGGTAAGAATTGCTTAATGTAGAGTTTTTGATGTAATACTTAATGTTGAGCCTTTGCCACCTCCCGTTGGTTGTGCATGTGTGTACTGCTATGTATTCTTATATTCATGAGCATGTGAATCCATGCCAGACCCAATGCTGGAGAAGGAACAAGTTACTTGCCTGTAACTGTTGTTCTCCAGCATGGGTCTGGCATGGATTGACATGCGAACCCTCTCTCCTACCCCTCTGCGGCTCTTCACTTGGTCATACTGCCACTTTGCGTGCTACCAAATCTGAAGATGGTTGCCAGAGGCGGGGCTTAGGGAGAGGTCAGTCATTGCCTGGGGGCAGTATGACCCAGAGACGAGTGATTGGGTACTACTGAGAAAGACAGATCAGAAACGAAACTGATACTGATTTTTCTTTACCGAGGATTCCCGGCCTAACGGGGAATATTCATGAGCATGTGAATCCATGCCAGACCCATGCTGGAGAACAGTTACAGGTAAGTAACTTGTTCCTTGTGCATCCCATTGTCTGCAGTGATCGTTTCAGCATTGATGAAGTGACTTCCGTGACATCCCCGGTTTTAGTGTCTCATGGATCGCTATCTCATCAGCATGATAATTTTCAATGGCTCTGTCTGCATCTCCATTCAACAGGCTCATCCACCATGGGGTATAGGCCAACCATGGCGGGTCCCGATAGCCAGCAGTATTCCCTGTCGAGTCAAAGCTGCCCTGCCCATATAATCCAGGGGGCTGCCCTGTTTTCCTTCTTGCCGTCACCTTCCTCCTGCCTAACTAAGCCATTCTAGTCCATCCACATGTTCGCTGCTTCCAGGCTGTCGAAGAAGTGTCTTCCCCTTGTTCAGTACTTCGTCAGGCCGCGTACATGAGCATATATTTGATCCCAAGTTGTTGAAGCCTCGCCTTGGTGGGCACATGCATGTTCCTCCTCTTTTGCACCACAGGCGTGTAATCCGGGTATATGGCGATACTGGAGCTTCCCCACTGCATCTTCCCGCCCTCCTTGGAGAACTTCAAAATCACCTCCCTGTCTCTGAAGTTTAATATCTTTGCTATGACAGGTCTGGGGGATGATCCCACTGGGGAGCCTCTTCTGAAGAGATCAGTGGGCCCATTCAAAGGCGAAACCCTGTGATAGTTTCCCCAGACCCACCTTCTGCAGTATTAAGTTCACAATGTAGGCAGTCTGGTCCATACCCTCTGTTCACTCCTGTAATCCCAGCACTCAAATGTTGTTTCTTAGAGATCTGCCTTCCTCTCCTCAGCATGCATTCCCAGCGTGGCATTTCTTTCCTCCAGCGCCTTCAACCTTGATTCTAGGTCCTCAGTGGCGGTAACTGCTTCTTTCAGAAGCGATTCCTGTGGTTGTGATCCTTTCCTCCAGCAAGCGTACGTCCTGCTGCAAGAGTTGCACATCAACCTTTACCTCCTCTATTTTGTTTTTCAGGGAGAATTTTCAAGCGGCAATGGCAGCTAGGATTTTGCTTTCCTGGGGGTTTGATTGTGGTGTCTGGGCTTCCATCAGGGCCAGCTCCGTAGCCAAGGAAGAGCCAATGTTCCCCTGACTCACAAAGGATTCCAGTATTGTGCCCTTGCCCTTCTGTTTAGAGGATGGCATGGTGAGAGTTGTCTAAATTATGATTCCAGTTCCAGGCTACATAGTTTCCAAGTAGGATAGGTTGTTCTCTTATAAGGGGTTGTAGTGATAGGATTCCTTTTTTTCCTACATGCTGTGTTCAAGTACAATGTTGGTATTGTCTCAGCACTAGCACTAACTCAGTTGTATGGAGGTATAGGCGTCCTGATCCGGGTTAGGTAGCAGTCTACCAGAGTTGCAGTTGTGTTAGTTCTACATAGCTTTTTGCATTAGTGAACCCTATTGGGATGGGTTGACTAGCAGGGCTGTCCACCAACCATAAGTCACATACAAAGGCGTCCCCTAGGAGCTTGAGATCATGGTCCCAGCACAAGCAACCTGCAAAGATCAGTGCAATCGGCAGTACTGTCCGCAAAATTACCCTGAGTTCGAGAGCCAGGTGCAACCCCTCGATGGTGACAACGGGGCAATCTCCACAGCCTTCTCAACTGCTATTCCAGCTGGAGTGGCCTGCCCCAGGAAGCCCAGGCGGCCGCTGCCTCAAAAAAGAATTGCCACTTTCTGCCCCAACTTTCAGTGCTATGCAGACAACGCTCAGCCCGTTTTCAGGCTCCCTTCCGCCACCTCTTCTTCTCTCATCTCTGACTGTTTGTCTGCTATCCAGGAGTTGTGTGCCACCAATGATCATTGCCTTAATGCCAATAAGACTAAGATACTCCTCATCGGCACACCTGCTTCCTCCTTTCCTGTCGCTGTGTGGCCGTCCTCTCTTGGCCCTCTTCCTTCTCCCACCTGTGAGGCTAAAAACCTTGGGGTCATCTTCGACTCCACACTCTTTCTCTCCTGGCATCTCTCACGTCTCTAAGAAGTCACACTACCAGCTGCACCTCCTCAGGGGTATTCTTCCTTTCCTCGCCTTCCCCCAGAAGCTCACTGTTTCCAGAGCTCTGGGTCTCTTTAGGCTGGACTACTATTCGTTTCCGTCTGCCTTACGATCCCGCCCAATACACTGATCCATTCTAAAAGTCGATCTAGCCTGCTATGCCCTTACTGAACGTACCCTGTCCACTCAGCTATACTGACTCAAACTAGCCTCCTATGCCTTATTGAATTGCCAAATGCAGTGAACTGTATTAGCTGCACTAGCCCTGATTTATATTGAGTTAAAACAGCCTACTATGCCTTTGTGAACTGCTTACTGCATTGAACTTCAGTGAGTTGAAATAGCCTATTGCGCTTTTAGTGAACTGCCATGTGCACTGAACTGTACTGAGCTGCTCTAGCCTAGCTCTATATTGAGTTAAAACAGCTTATTGTGCCTTAGTGAACTGCCTACTCTGCATGGAGTTAAAATACCCTACTGTGCTTTAGTGAATTGCCTGTGAATTGAACTGTACTGAGCTGCTCTAGCCTGAACTATACAGAGTTAAACAGCATACTATGCCTTAGTGAACTGCCCTGAACTGTATTGAGCTAAAACTAACTGACTGTGCCTAGTGATTACTTCAAAGCACAACCATCCATCATCGTTCATTGATGGTTGAAGTGGTAAGCAAGGTGGAAGTGAATGAAACAGCGAATAATGATATTCATGACCTGAGCATTATTGAGTGCCGATTTGGCAGAGGTGGATAATATAACTCAGAGTAGGTCTAATAGTATGGTACAGCAGACATGTGATGTTTTCCCATATAGGATCCCCTTCTGATCTTACTAATTTTATTGATGAATATACACAAAAACAAAACTTGCTCACAGAGAGGACTCTTGCCGGAAGCCCCGAAAGAACCAGTGGATGACCTCTCAATTCACCATACTTTGAGAGAAGCAGATGATGGAATCTGGCTCACTCAACCCACGGTTTCAGCTCTAAATATGGTCTTGAGTTTGTTTGTTAACCTATACGACAACATATGGGCAGAGGTCAGGTCTCATAATGAATTATTGACAGAAATCAATAATGGGCTGGAGGGTTTAGAGAGATTGGAAGGGCTGGCCCGGTAGCAAGGGCAGGCCATTATTCGCAATAACCCTCTTGAGGAGATGGTTTCTGGTTCAGTCAAACTAAGCAAATTAACTGGGAAAACATCTGGTGTTTGGGTATAGCCACAGGTGCTCACCGAAGAGATCAAATGGGGGGAAGTTACGGTACAGGAGAAAACTTCTGCAAGGTCTACAATTCAGGCAGGCCCTTCTTGATCAGCCGGCGATATTGCTCTTATTAATCTAACTAAATATGAGCACTCTGAACCCCAGATTGGCATTCCTCCTAACAGCCAGGATTGTAATATCATTGATTTAACAAAATATCCCACCCCCATTAAAGATAAGATAAGTATAATAAAGAGACCCCCCAAATCCCCAGGCTAGGAAACTGAAAAATGAAAAAAACACAAAGAAATGTAACCGCCTGACACGCAAATATTTGCATAACCTTACTATCCCTGAGACCCTGCAGCAAAATGGTGAAGGAGGCAAGGCTTTAAGGCATATGTGTTGTTGGAACAAGAAAGAAAGTGCAGGGGTTAAAAAGGGAGCACTGATGGATACCGGGCCAACCTCAGTCAATGAGCAAACATTGGATGTCAGCCCGGCTCTCCTACCAGTGAAAACAGATGTAGGTATGGGCCCTATCCCCTTAAGGGTTGATACAGGTAGCCAGACTGACCCTTCGGCTCAAGCCACTATATCTGTCAAGGCTCCTAGGAAGGTAGAGGAAACCCTGAGTGTTGAAGAATTGGCTAAGGATGGCACGGACAACGTGCCTTTTGTGTGCCTCATTCCATCTGAGGAGGAAAGACGGGCCAGTAAATACTGCTTCCAACAGTTGGAAACCATCTGATTTGGCTGCACCGGTGTATGGGATGACTGTCCTTATAAAACACTCTGCATCTGAATCAAAGAATCTGACACTGATTAATATTAGATCAGCTAGTCATTTATTTGAAAATCTTCATTCTACATTGTCAACCGGCTGCTGTAGTTCCGAAAGTGATTATCCCCCTTCCGAATGGAGGCAAAACGTCTGGGAGATATGTATGCCCCTAATTACATTGAGAAACCGGGGCCTCAAGATGGTCTAATCCAATCTTGTAGTTGTGAAGAAGACCGCTAGGCCCGAGGAATGTAGGTGTAAATAGCATTCTTGGGGGCGCCAGGGGAAATGAAGTTCAATATCAACCCGTGTTCGATGTAAAGGATACTCACGAAGCCAGGTTTAGAGATCTAATACACCGTCCTACTGGTGAAGATAAACAAGCCAAAATACTACAGATAAGGTGGTTATGGGGGGAAAATATTCCATTGTGCCTCAATCGAGGGAATATCCCGAAAATCATTTCAGAAATACTGAAGTTGTCTCTCCTGTCTAGATGCGACTTGGACAGGATACAATTTCTGGATAGAGACCGATGGGACATAAGTAACATAGTCTTCCATTCTCGGGTAGTAGTGAATCTAGTCACTGGAGAAGTCGAAGCCTTGCGTGAGTTGGCGTTTGAAATAAAAGTTGTCATGGCTGAACAGAAGTCTATTGGGGGATATAATGGAAATGGTTTTCCACCCAGAGAGAAATACCAAGGGGCATGGGAAACAGCCCTCAAGGGGACATTATAAAGAGAAACAAGATTAGGAACCAATCACCTCAGTCCTATGGAACTAAGGAAGCTATAGGAAAGTAGCCCCAAGAGACCTACTAGTGGAAGTAAATAATTATAAGTTTATAGCATGGAACACTACAGGCAACTCACATTTGTTTACTAACCCTGATACTATCTCGATGCTGAAAGAAAATAACTGTATTTCCTTGCAAGAGGCATGGCATCTGTCGAACCCATCTGTTGATGGATTTGTGACATTTTCGCAATTGGCCAAACGGAGTAAGGGAGGCAGACCTTATGCCGGTTTAATTATTGCAATCAAGAGTACTCTGGATTTATTGGCAATGGCTGTCCCTAACCTCCCGCTTTGGATACTTGCAGTCAGAGCATCTTCCTTAGAGGGTCTGGTAAATAGCCTCCTGATTAATATATATTGGCATATGGGGATAGCCGAACTTGAATTCCTGGATATAATAATTTGCTTAGTCCAAGATTGCCACTGTTCTGTCCAGAACGGGAGAGTGATTGTGGAAGGTAACCTCAACTCAGACTGTCGCATCTCACATGACGAGTGCATACTTCCTCTTGGCGAGGAATTACCATACGGGATAGAGAGTGGCCAGAAATCCAAATTCGGGCAAACTGGAATCTCTCCCTTAAATCCATGGGTTTGGTATGTTTAAATGGAGAACTGGAGGATGTAATCCAAACTACCATACGTGTCAGAGAGGAGCCAGTTCTTCAACAATAGACTACATATTTGTAGATGTGGGGCTTTCTCAATTAACCATCGGGATTACCATCACTTTGAATTAGTCGAGTGATCATAGTACCCTTAAAGCAAAATGTTGCCTCCCTGTGAATAGGACTCATAAACGAGGTGCGATTAATCTTAGAACTGTGGGACAGGGAAAAGGATTGAGATGGACACCCAGAAACATTGATGTATTCAATGGGGAACTGGAGAAAGTCCTCAACACAAGTCCCTTTGAACAGAAACTTCAAGTATTCTGAGCCCCAGAATTTGAAAATGTTCTAGGGTATTTACTTGGTAGAGCTTCCCCTAAACTAAGGTTTGGAAGGCTTATGTATAAACACACGTTTACAACCAGAATGTAGCCAAAACAAAATCTCGAATGCTCGGAAATTAAGATAGATAATGTAATTCAAACTATAAGCCATTGGAGAAATTCGCCAGAATATGAAGCATCAGGCAGAGAAAAGCTCTAATGATACAAAATGATGTGCAATCTATGCTGTGTATTCTGGTGAAAAGAGATGTAAGGGCATTCTGGGAATTGATTAATTCTCAAGACCTCCCGGTAATTATTGGGCAGTTGAACAGGGTCTCAGAGGCGCAATGGGTTACCTTTTTTTCAGGTTTGTATGAAGTCAATATGAAGCGTGACCAAGAGAACTATAGTTATGCTAATGCAGAGGGAATGGAAGGTTGGGCCCCCAATATTGAGTATGCAGATGTTCTAGAATTAAATAAAACAGTTGAAACCTCTTGCGCAGCAGGCCCAAATGGACTGACTAACAACGCATTCAAAGGGAATCCTGCGTTTGGGCCCAGATCCTCACCATGCCATTTGGGACCATTATAAAAAGTGGTACTATCCCAAGCAGCTGGCGAACGGCCTACGTAGTTCCCATTTGTAAGCAAGGGGATAGAAAC
Source organism: Ambystoma mexicanum (assembly GCF_040938575.1). Taxonomy (NCBI): domain Eukaryota; kingdom Metazoa; phylum Chordata; class Amphibia; order Caudata; family Ambystomatidae; genus Ambystoma; species Ambystoma mexicanum. The sequence continues at coordinate 62,225,786 of NC_090937.1, forward strand.
CAAGCCAGGAATTACAGACCAATAGCATTGATAGACGCAGACTATAAGCTGTTTGCGGCTATTTTGTTATCTCATGCAAATGAATGGATTGCTAGCTCCCATTTATTAAATAAACTCCAAACCAGCTTTAGAGTAGGGCACTCTACTAATCTAAATAGGTTGGTAATGAGAGGCCTCCAGGATCCAGCTTGTGATAAATTTGGAGGGGAATTATATGTAGCCTCCATTGATCTGTCGACAGCTTTTGACAGTGTAATTCGCACTCGTCTTTAGGCTAAACTGGCAATGTAGAAGGAAATCTGTCTATTCGGATCGAAACTCAAGTAGGATTAAGACAGGGTTGCTCTCTGGCTCCCTGTCTTTTTAATCTCTACGTGTCGGATATTGGTGAGTTCTTGAAAGAAGTGGGCTTAGTAGTTCCAAAATTGGGGGACTTGAGGATTCCATGGTTGGCCTATGTGGACGATTTCTTTCTGCTCCTAGATCGAAAGATGGTGGGTCTGCAACGGCCAATTATTAAGTTCACAGAATATGCAGCAAAGAATGGGTTGACGGTTAATCCGAGGAAGACTTGAGTCTTGGTTGTGGCAAAAGGGAAGAGAAGGAAAATGTTGGGTTAGAACTTGGGGGGTGGGGGAGTAGACCCATAGAGAGAACCCCAAAAATTCTATACCTAGGCTTCCTGAAAACAGCTCAGCCGTCGATCGGGACTCTGTGCTTTCTTGAAACGTAAGGCCCTGCCTTTAGCAACCCAAATGCTGAAAGTAGAGCAAAAATTGGGTCGATTTCCCGCAAAACCTGCAGTCTCCATTTTATGAGAGGAAGTAGTCCCAACATTGATATATAGGATGGAACTTCACTATCTTCAATTGCAGACTGTTTGGGAAACTCTTGAGGGGTGTATTTGGAGGAAAACTCTCAAATTTCCCAATAACATCCCAATGGCAGATATCCGCAAAAAATCAAGGAATCCTGCTTTGGATGGTCTTCTTAAACCATTACTGGAAAGACTCCTGCTGTCGCCCGTGCGCGGGAGCTGTCTCTAGAATTCGCCTTTCCAGTCTGGTGAATTGTCCTGAAGAGGTCTGCATCAGTGCCTTCTGCAGGTCTTCTTCGCAAAGGGTTGCACTCTGTTCCTGGAACCGAATGAAAGAATCCTTGCACTTGCAGCTCCTGGGCACCTCCCCCGTTCACCTTAGAATAAACTTTGGTTATTCTATTTCATTGCTTTTTGATAGTCTGATCTAAATACCTGTATCTAAAAGATAGGAATATCATTTTACTGACCTGTAACCTTGTTAAAATATCTTCTGGAGCATTTTCTTTTTTTAAAGTAACTCTTTATTGGCATTTTTTAAAAACGTTAACAGTTCCAAACGAGAACAAAGAAAATGAAAGAACTCCACCCACCCCTCAACCCCCTTCCCTCCAGTTCGAGAGTAGCCCCACAACAGGAAAGCTGGACGAAAGGTGGCGGTTCATGTTTTGCTGAGAAGTCTGTATCTGAAGTGAGAGCGATTGTGTGGGGCTGAAAATCTTTAGACCCGTGGTGGATGGATTGCCTTCCCCGGGGCGTTCTACTATCCCCAGGATCCGCTTGGCCCGAGGGCACCAATCAGCCTTGACCCGTCCATCAGGTACGCCAGAAGTGCAGCCCAGGTTGCTGAAAATTTGACATGGCCCCCCTGAATGGAGTACATGAGCCACTCCATAGCCAGCAAATTCCACATTTTTGCAACCTAAGACACAAATAAGCTAGTCAACCTCTATAACAAAACCCTTGAAGCTGTTGACAACATTCTGCCTGTCAAACTCACCAAAGCTAAACCAGTAGCCCACCTCAACAAATGGTTCACCCCTGAACTGTAACTCCTGTGGAATGCCAAACGAGCAGCGGAATCCGCTTGGAGAAAAATGCCCAACTCATCCATTAAAGCACTCTTCACTGCGGTGGCTGCCACCTATAAAACAGCTATCCTCACTGCTAAGAAAGAGACTATCCAATGACAAATCAAAGACAAAGGAGCTTTTCAATATCCTTTGGAACTTGAGACACCACCTACACCCGCGGAATCCTGAGTGAAAGATGCAGATTGGTGTGAAAAAATCCAAAAAGCGCTTGCAGACAAAATGGCCCTATTCCAATCTAGAATTGAATGAAAAAAACATGCCTATCTTAAAACAGACGCTCCCCCGCCTACCACACATAAGACCCCCACCTGCCCCCCACCCCCATTCTCCTTCACACCAGTCTCGGCCAAAGAAGTAGAGAACATCATCAAAGGCCTCAAGCCATCCAGGTTCCAAGAGGACCTATGCCCAGCCATCATCATTCAAGAAGGTGCCAAGGAACTGGCCCCCTTCATAACAGCCTTAATCAACTCCTCCTTCGAAACTAACTCTTCCCCTAACAGCCTCAAAGAGGCATGGGTCATGCCCCTACTTAAAAAACCAAACCTAGACCCTAATAACCCTACTAATTACAGGCCTATCACCACTGTCACTTACATTCTAAAGATCCTAGACCGAGTGGCCGATCTTCAAATCCAGAAACACCTTGAAGATAACAACCTTCTAGGGCTCAGACAATCGGGCTTTAGGCCAAGGCACAGAACTGAAACTGCCCTTCTGGATCTTAAAATCCAGCTGGACGAGGCAAAAGACAATGGCAAACTAGCCATGCTCCTGTTGCCCGACCTCTCGGCAGCTTTCGGCCTCGTTGACCACCGGATCCTCACTGAACATCTGGCTTCAGCAGCTGCCTTCTGGAGCGAGGCGTCCGCATTGGGTACAATCCTTCCTCTCTAACCGTACCTCGAGGGTCGTCTTACCATCAGCTTGAGTGCACCCTATTCCCATCCACTGCGACGTCCCGCAAGGCTCGTGCATATCTCCAACCTTATACAACATCTTTACTAAGCTCCTGTTCGACCGCCTTGACAACCATTATGCAGATGACACCCAGGTTCATCACGCTGTCGGGATGGTACAAAGAGGACTCCAAACTGATCAACGACCTCTACTTGGAGATCCAGGCGTGGATGGCTGAACATGGCCTATGCCTCAACCATGAGAAAACAGACCTTCTCGTTGGATCACAACCACGCCTAAACAAACTCGACCCTCATTATGCATCCATCAATTTAGATGGTAACTTGATCAAAGTGGCCAAGAATATCAAAGCTTTAGGCGTTTATTTGGATTCCACTCTGACTCAAAATTCAAGTAAACGCCCTAGCATCTTCCACGGCCTACACTAACAAGCTCATCAATGCTTGACAAGCATTCCTCTCGCCTACCAGTTGCATCCCCTTGACCAGGGCGCTAGTGCTCTCAACAATCAACTACTGCAACACCCTCTTTCTGGGCATCTCGGAGCGTAACTTAAACAAACTCCATGTGCTGCAGAATAATGCACTTAGAGCAGCACTGAGCATCCCGCGGTACTCTCACATCTCTAGACTCAGACAAAACGCCCATTGGCTCCCAGTATGAGACAGAATCGTCCTCAGATCTTTGGTCATCATTCATAAATGTCTTTCAAATGACGCCCCCAAGTATCTGGCAGACAGATTTAACAAACGGTCATTGATCAGACCAACCAGAACAAGATACTCACACTGCCTCAATCTTCCCAAATTCACCCTAAAAAAAGCAGGCGGTTCCAGCTTCCCGGTTCTAGCAGCTAAACAATGGAATGCTATACCACTTAACCTTAGAATGGAACCTTAGTTCTGGACCTTCAGAGCAAAAACAAAATCCTGGCTTGCCAACAAGAAATGGTCAACTGTTTGACTATTCACCCTCCTGCGCTTGTAATGTTCCCTATCCTGTCTCACTATTGCGACCGACCATTATGTAAACTGGTTATTTGCACTTATCACTATTGTCTTGTATAATTTGAAAATGCATGTAACCTGTTGAAATTGATTTTAAGTCTCTGGCGCCCAGTTACCTCAGGGTTCGGCGCGCTGTATAAAGAAACTACCCTACTGCAACAACCTTTCTTTTAGAAAAAACTTTATTTAAATTGTCATTCAAAATCGGTGTGCCGCCAACGATCTTTGTCTAAATGCCAACAAGACTGAGATCCTCCTTATTGGTACACCATCTCCATCCTTTCCTCTCACTCTCTGGTTGGCCTCCCTTGGCCCTCCTCCTACCCCCACTTGCATGGCTAAGAATCTGAGGTTTATCTTTGACTCCACACTTCCTTCTCCGCACACATCTCTGACGTATCCAAAAAGTCACTTTTTATTGCACCTCCTTAGAGGCACTCTACTCTGCCTTTCGTCTCCTTCCCTCAAAAGCTCACTGTCTCCCAAGCTCTGGTTCTCTCCAGACTGGATTACTGTAACAGCCTCTTTCTAAATCTCCCTGCCTCCACTCTCTGCCCCCATACAACTAATCCAGAAGAACAGGACTGCAAGTCTTGTACCTTGGCCTCGAGCCCTGGGATCGTATCTCTCCAGCCCTGAAATCCCTTCATTGGCTCCTAGTGGATGCAAGCATTACATTTAAAACCATCTGCATTGTCCACAAGGCTTTCTAGGGCCTGGGTCCAAATATCTTCAACTATCCCTCCGTAAATACCTCCCCTCTCGAGCCCTTCGCTCCTCTCCCTCTAACTCCCCCACGGTTAGTCGTTTTGCAAATAAACGAGCTGGGGGTAGATCCGTCTTCGGCTCGGGCCTCCCTTTGGAACAGCCTCCCGGCCACGTTGAAACTTGAGGAAAACAATCTCTGGTTCCGCAAGCGCCTCAAGTCCTTTCTCTTTGCCTCTCCCTTTGCCCCCCTTCACCCACTGTTGATCTGTTTCTTCTCTTTGCATCATGCACCTGGCCACCCTCTTTCTCTGGTGCCCAGGTACCTACTCATCCTGCCACCCTCCTGCACTGCCTCCAGGCCACCACCTGCACTAGGGTTCGGTTCTGTATCTGTACCCATACAGTCCCCCTCCCACCTTTCTTCTGCACTTATCAGATATCCCTTACTCTGACTAACTCTCAACTGCCACTTCCTGGCCGCGCTACCATGGTTTATTGCCCTTTATTTATTTATTTATTTATTTTAGTATTTTTGTTCTCTCCTCTGTTCCGCACTTTGCACCCTCCTACCATGCACTTTCCCCCTCTTCCCTTTTCCATGCACTTGCGCTTTCTTAAATGTCACTGGACCTAGTAAGATTGCTGTTTTCTTTTTGTTCTCCCTCATTCCCCTCCCTTTTGCATTTTTCATTTTCACTTGTACAATATGGTTTTATCATTTCCGCTCCGATATGTCTCACCAGGTTTTCAGGTGCGAGTCGTGCTTTCAATATGAGTGGTATAGGGCCCATTTGTCTTTATGCCTTGTTGTCGTTATAACAGTCTGTACATACCCTTCCTCATTATCATTTACATTTGACATTTCTTTAACCCTTTAAGTGCCATGGGTATTTCTCCTCAGTGCCAGGGCCTTTTTTGGTGATTTCGGTATGTGGCCATTCAATGGCTTGTAACTTTTTTGTTACATGAGATATCTCGGCCAATTTTGGCTCCTTTTTTCCCACATGTAACAGGGTTGGCGAGGAGATGGCCACCACAAAAGGTGGGGCAGGACCCCCAATAGATGGGGCAGTAGGGTTTGGGCACCCTGGGGGCAGATTGGCACACTAATGTGGCCATCTGCGACAAGCGAAGTTGGGTAAACAAAAATAATAATACAAAATCGTAGGCTGCTTTTTAGGGGGGCCTGAGGGGCACCCTAAATTGGCAGCGAATGTTGTACTGCAACGGGGGGTGGCACTCCCCACCCCAAATGGATGGCCCCACCTCATGCATACCTCCCTGGGGTCAGATGCCCCTTCCTAGGAGCAGATATCTGCCCCCAGGGAGGGTTACAAGGGGTGCCCCCCTTTCTACTTTGATTGGGGGGCACCCCCCTTTCATTCAGTAAAAAATCCATGGTGGCTAGTGGCCCCACACCGGTACCCCCACCCCCTTTTCCCATCATTTCATTTTTTTTTACATTCCCTGGGGGCAGATGGTCCGCCATCTGCCCCTGGGTTCACATGCATGTGCCCCCATGCTTTGGGGGCCGGGAGGGGGGAGAGGGCTGCTTACTTGAAGCAGCCCCCTCGCCACCCAACTCACAAACGGATCCGTGGTGGTCCAGTGGGTTGCTGGTCTCGGATAGAGGGCTCTGTGCAGATTCGTGACCAGCAATGCCTCCCTGGTGGTCTAGTGGGCCCCAGGGCCCCAAACCCTCTCCCACCTCCCCCTCCCCTCGATTTTTTTTTTCTTTTTCCTGTTCACCCCTGGGGGCAGTGATCATCTGCCCCCAGGGGTCCCTGGCGCTGTGGCCCCATGCTTTGGGGCCACGGGTGGAAGGGGGCCGCTTACCTAGTAAGCAGCCCCCATCCCCCCGCGTTACAAACGGATCTGTATTGATCCGGTGGCATTGCTGCCCGATCCACGGGCAGCAATGCCACACAATGGGTATCGTTGTAAAGGGGAGAATCTCCCCTTTCCAACGATACCCGCCTCGATCTCCGGCTTGAAATACAGCTGGAGATCGACGCGGAGAAAGAATGGCTCTTACCTTCTTTCTTCACTGCATCAGCTGCAGTGATTTTACTTTCAGTTTCACGCCGACGTGCTTTACGCACGCCGATGTGAAACTGAAGGTAATCCAGCCCCCTGGCAGTTAGGGGGGACCTCCCCTTCACATAGCCCGGGGGTTGGATTACAGTTTTGCTCGATCCCTGTCTTGCAGGGATCGAGCAAAGCAGAGTGCCAAAACAGACGTGCTGGCTCGTCAGTGGCAACCTGGAGCGGTTTCCACTGACGAGCCGGCTCGTCGGTGGCACTTAAGGGGTTAAACCATTATTGTATTGTATGAGCCTCTTTCGCTTTCCATTTGAGTAATATGCATTTTTTTGGCGATTATGCATCCCATATTGAAAAGTCTACGGGAGGTGAGTGTTGCTTTGCTGATATCGCCCAAGAGATATTTTAAGGGTTGAAGCGTCGAGGCACTCCCTGGTGAGACTACACATTTTCTGCCATGTACCTAGTGTCGCTTTCGCATTTATTTCTCATTGTATCTTTTTGGGACGCCACTTCTTGTATCTTGGTATATAGTCAAGACAGCAGTCTTTTCTTATTGTTGCACTGTACCATCATTTCAATATAATCATCTGGGTCTGGCTGTTTTGGGAACGATGGCCGCTTCTGTTTGATGGCTGCTCTCATACGGTAGTAATGAAGCAGTTTTACTGGGTTATTTCCCAGTTTATCTTTAAATTCATCTGTTGTGACAAATCTAGCTCCGGGAAAGATCTCCTAATTTCATAGCTTTGTCAGGATCCTATGTTCGCTGGATATCTACATCCAGCTTGGGGGGAAGGTCTGGGGTGTTCCACAGGGGGATAGTCTTACTGTATGGGTTAGTTGAACCCAATCTTATCATTATACTCCTCCAGGCTTCCAGTGTGGTGTGCAGTGGGTCAAAGGGACAAGGGTCAACTGTATGACTGCGTATTAGGGTGTTCCTAATATTCAGTGCTGCAGAACTTTTCTCCAGGTGTTTGTGCATATTTATTGTCCGGGCTATACCAGAATCCAGCATAATGCGCTTGGGCCGCCAGATATCACAGCTCAAAATCGGGAGCTGCCAAGCCTCTTCTGCGATACGGTCTGGTCAGGGTTTCTCATCTCATGCGGGAAGTGTTACCACCCCATACAAATCCCACCGCCAGCTTCCCTATTGTATTAAAGAACTGTAGCCCGGGCCAAATCGGAATGTTATTTAAAAAAGTGTAGAAGTTTGGGGACCACAATTGTTTTCAGAACAGCGACTCTACCGTATAGTGATATCAGGAATTTAGCCCAAAGGTTTAGTTTATTTTCAAGTGTGTTGAGGTATTCCGCAAAGTTGTGTTCATATAATAGTTTGCACAAACGTGCCACCCTCACTCTCCGGTATTTGACCGTTTCCTCCACCCATTTCATCACATGTAATTGTGTTGGCCTGGTGGTATTATCGTTCAAGGGGAATAGTTCAGATTTTGTTGCGTTCATTTTGTAGCCCGAGTGTAGTGTGAATTTGTTAACTTCTGCTAGGATGGGTGCCATGTTTTCTGCTAGGTGACTAAGATATAAGAGGGTGTCGTCGGTGTACAGCGATATTATTTGTGGTGGGTCCCATATGAGAATTCCTCTATGATTGCGAAACACTCAGATCCTGCTGGCGAATGGTTCTATAGTCAGTGAAAAGAGCAGGGGGTAAAAAAATGGGCATCCCTGCCTGGTACCCCTGACGAGCTTAATTGTGTTTTTGAGTAATTCCTGTTAGTCTGTATCTAGGCTTTGGGGTCACAATACAGTAGTCTTACAAATTTATTGAATCTCTCCACTAGTCCCATGCGTTTTAGGACCCCAAAGAGGAAATTCCATGACACGGAATCAAATGCTTTTTCACCATCTAATACCATCACTGCTGCGGGCACCGTTGGGTTTATCTGTGCCATTGTACCAAACAGTCTCCGCAAGTTTAGGGCTGTTGATCTGCCCGGTATGAAGCCTGACTTGTCAGGGTGTACCCAGTGCTCCAGATGAGATTTTGAGGTGGGAGTATTTTACTCCCTGTTTTTAAACTTTGAGAGTAAATGTGATTTTAAGAGAGTAAAAATGACTTTTCTCCTTTGCAAGAGTAAAATGTATGTGACATCCAGCGACGCATGCACAAACTGTATGGAAATCCTTACCATACGGCAGCTTTCTGCATTGTGACAGAATACACCTTTTATTATTTCTCGAAGGTCTGGCCATTTGATCTCTCCTGTCTATATTTAAATGTTGAAATCACAAAAACCTAGCCGGCTTCAGAGAAATACATTCTGTTTCAGAGGTGGCTTGCAATTACATCCATGTAGATAAAAATCAAAAGAAGCCTTCTGGTTTCTGTCAAGTAACCTGACCTTTGCAATGCCCTCTGCTCTAAACCTGTGTGTAAATGTACGCAGGAAAATAATAAAGCTGTCATATTTGCAAGATTTTCATGCGTAAAAAGGCCTAGTACGCACCTTATCTGGAGGCCTGGGTGTACCAGTCCAGGCATGTAGGGCAATAGTCTGTTTACCAAAGCTTTGGCAAAAATGTTCCCATCCGCATTAATTAGGGAGAGTGGGCAGTATGAAGACATTTCGTTTCGAAGCCTCCCTCGTTTTGCTAGGACCGTGATGCCAGCTTCGGTTAGGGAAGGTGGACGTGTGCCTGAGCCGCATGTCTCCTCCCACATTCTGAGCAGGTACAGGGCCAATATGTCCTTGTATACTTTATATAGCTCGATGCCTATGCCATCTGGGCCGGGGGCCTTACTTGATGCCAGTGAAGTTATGGCTACAGCTATTTCTTCCACTGTTACTGGACTACTCAGTTTGTCTAATCTAGGAAGTTTAGTCCCCTCCAGGCATCCCTCCACCTTCTCCATTGTCACTGTGTCGTTGTTGGCATACGGTTTTTGATAGTACTCCCTGAACTGATTATTTATTTCATCCGGCTTAATAGTGGTATCCCAGTCTGACTTTGTGATCCCGTTAATGTGGTTAGTCTCGCGTTCTCCTTTATTATTCCCGCCTCCTTTATTATTCCCGCCAGTAGACGGCCGAGCCGCTCCCCCTCGCCATACCGTCTGGCCTGCACCTTCCCTGCCATGAATAGTTTCACGTTCCGCCAGTTCACAGAACTTTTGTCTGTTGCCCTTAATGAGATCTAGTAATGCCTTGACTTGCATTTTGCCATACTCGTTTTCTAGGCCTCTCAGGTCGTCTATCTCACTCAATTCCTTTCCCGTGGTTTTTAAGATTCATGATGTTGATGCCATCATTACCCCCCTAAACCATACCTTAAATGTTTCCCACACTGTGGAAAAGCTCATTACTGAGCTCTCGTTTTCCTTGAAGAATGCTTCAATATCAATCCTAAGAGTCTCCACCAATGAGGCGTGCATCAATGCCGACAGAGCCATTCTCCATAATGTTTTGGGCCTTGTTTCGGGTACTTACCTTACCTTTAGTACCACTGGTGAGTGGTCTGACCAAGTGCGTGGTAATATCATGGTCTTGCATGTATTTTCTGCCCATGGCTCTAAAATTAACCCAAAATTGATTCTGGAATGGGTGTCGTGCACCGTGAGTAGTATTTATACTCCGCCGTATTAGGGTGCTCTATTTTCAATGTGTCTACTAGTCCATATTGAGTCATGATCTGTTTTATAGTAAGGGCAGCTTTGGTCAAGTTTCTCTGTCTAGTGCTTGATCTATCACTGAAGAGGTCGAGCATCGTATTGAAGTCCCCTCCCCACAGTATTGGGATGTGGGGGGACTGACCTATCAGCGTTGCCACATTTACGTAAAATGCCGGGTCATCTCTGTTGGGACCATACGTGTGAACTAGGGTTATTGCTACATTTGTAATGGTGCCAGATACTATGACATGCCTGCCCTCGGGGTCTATATGTGTTGATCCGGCTCTGAAGTCAATGTTTTTATGCATTAGCGTAATTATTCCTCTCGCCTGCGATGAATAGTCCGTGTAGAATCTGTTTTTCACCCGTCTCTGCGCCATCTGTCTGTGTTGCATCTAGTGCATGTGTCTCTAGTAGCATTATTACATTTGCTGTGTCGTTCCAAATATGCCCAAATCTTTCTCAATTTTATTGGGTTATTTAGCCCCCTTACATTCCACAAGATTCAATTTAGGTGGTCAACCATTTCGAAACATTACAACACTTCCCTCTACAGGATTTATATCTATTGCACCTCAGAGTTTCGTTTAACCTGTCTTGCAGGCCAATTTCCCCTTTTGTTTCTAACTTTTCCTCCCATAACGTCTGGGCCGCTGGAGCCCCAGATTGCTCGAACATTTAACAACTGTGAAACCCCTCCACCCCGCCCCCCCTTTACCGTCTGTCCGGCTTCACGTACCCCAGCAAATTTCTGCTTGTCGCCGGCACTGTGGGATAATGAGAATTTTAGCTGGTCTCATATTGGCGTTGCTTGTCGCATTCAGTCATTACCATCCACGTGATCTTCCTCATTGTTCTATGGTCTATTCGGCTTTAGGTTTGGTTGTCGCTGGTGCAGGGGTATTGATGCTTCTACGTAGGATAATGCTTGTTCAGGGTCTTCAAAGAAGTGGGCCCTGCCCCCGTGTTTGAACCTCAATTTGGCTGTGAACATTAAGGAATACGGTACTTTCCGGGTCCGAAGGAGTCACTTTACTGTATCATACGATCTTCTTTGTGATTGCACGCCGGCTGCAAAGTCTGGGTAGACAAGTATGTTGTTGGATTCGAAATGTATTGTGCCCATTTCCCTGGAAAGATGGAGGATTGTGTCTCCGTCCCTGTAGTTCAGTAATCTAGCGATTATTATTCTTGGGGGTGCTACCGGGGGCAGGGCAGCGAGTGTTCGGTGCGCTCGCTCCACTAGAAATTGCAAGGATAGTTTGGAAGGATCGAATATTGTTTTCAAGAGGTTCTCCACAAATGGCTCCATCAGGCCCCTAAATGCTGCCTCCAGGATCCCCACCACGCAGATATTGTAGCGCCTTGATCTCGACTCAGTCCTCGCACTTGTTCATAATTTTCTTTAATTTAGTTGGATGGTTGCTAGTTCACGATCGTGACGAGCCAACGTGTCTTCATTTGTGCTAATTCGAGTTTCAGCTTCTGTGATGCGTCCACTTTTTTTACTCTTTGCCTTCAGGGACTCAATTGTGCCAAAAATATCGTCCAACTTGATGTTGATACCCATGAAACCATTTTTGCATCGTTTGAAGCAGTTGATCATCTTGTGCATTTTCTTCTCCCTCTTCTATCTGTGGAGTATTGGTAGGCTGGGGGGGGTTTCACGTGTAGAAGGCTTGAGGCCCGTGAACTAGTTGTTAAGGATTTCAATCGGGCGACACACACCTTGGTCTCAGCCTAGTATGTAGCGCACAACTGAGATGCCTTTCTCTTTATTTTATGCAGATTTAATTTGAGATGGTACACCACTCATCTCACACCCCCTTTTTAAAATACCCTGGGTCACAATGGACCGTGAACCAGACCGGTTGGTGAAAATGCAATATTTTATTTACTTTAAGGTTCAAAGGAAATCATACAATTTTAATATGGGGCAGCAATCACCAATGGGGTGATAATTACATAGAAAACGGAAGCAATGCACTTGGTTAACCTTCTCCTAGAACATATACAAAGCACAAGTGAATAGGAGCACTTTTGAATTAGGATAGATAGCACCCAAGTTAGAATTTCCCCCTGCAATGTTTCCTCGACCCACAATTAATCAAATTCTGAGTGGATAGACTGAAGCAGCAGGTAGTTTAGAATGATTGGCAGAAAACAAAATCAAAACAGGAATGCAGAAACACTAGCAACCACAATGCAATGGATCATCAAGAAGCATATCATTCAAAAACGAGTAGAAAGTTAGAACATGCTGCAGCTGAATGACACGTTGGAAAGTTGCAATTTTCTCAATTACCGCTTAAAATGACCAAAACCGTTTTTATAAAAACGGGTTTAATACTGAAAATTGCAATGCGGTTTTTTTGTCTGGGGGACAGATGTATATCACAGGGACAATAACAAAGTGAAAGAATGGTCGATGAGATTTTTTGGGTGGAATGGGGTTCAGTTTTAGGAAAAAAAGAGCAGTTAAAATGAAAACTTCTGTTGAAAGAAAGGCAAATGTTACTTAAACTAAATTATCTAGACTATATTGTTAAAGAGGAACACCGTACGCTCCAAGGTTGATTCGCGAGGTCAACCTTATCACCCCAGTGCTCAACTTTAACTGGAAATTAGTTTGATTACTCAAATTAAAACTAAGGGTTTAGGATTTACACCATTCAGAAATGAAAAGGGAGATGGCGCTAGCACCTAGAAATCAAGGACAGAGTTCACAGAGAATTCTAACAGTTTTAACAAGTTACTAGGGTATAAATAGGATTGCTTAGAGAGTGTAATACAGCCAAAAGGGTCAAGATGGGGAGACTATGTGTTTCTCTGTGATGGGGAGATACTTGCATTCCACGCTTAGGTTTGGAATTATGGAACAGCCAACTAGGTCTGGTCAGCACACGGCAGGTGCGCCTTACAGCAAACAGCTGGGCAATTCTTGGCACAAGATGGCAAGGACAGCTGGATGGCAGGGTTGCAGCGGGCATGCAGGTAGTGGGCAGAAAGCTGGTCTGATTTCAGGATGCAAAAGGTACCACAGCTTTTCCCTTTTTTAATGGGATTTTAGTGTTTTTTTCTGGATCAATGGCCTTGCTGAGACAGGATCAGCAATGCTTTGGCCTTGCTGGAGTAGGGTCAGCAGTGCTTTGGCCTTGTAGTGAAATCTGGAATCAGCAAGATGAATGGAGCAGATCAGGAACACAGCCGCAGGAAATTCAGGAGAGTGTGTGTGTTTGGAGCTCTGTCAACTACTCTTATTTATAGGGCATGTTGACATCACAGAAGTATTGGTGGGCAGAACTGAGCTAAGCCTACCTCCAAGAGGCGGATAGGACAATCAATGTTGGTTTCCTCCTCAAGGAGGAGTCCCAGTTTGAGGTTGCATTTTATGAGGTAAAAAGCCATCCCACAGTGCTTTTTGCCAAAAATCTGTCATAACCTAATTTACACATTTATACATTTGTGGCACTTTAACAAATCACATGGGCAGATTACATATTGTATGTAGAGAATAGCAGTCCAATCCTCACGGTTGTGGGACCCTGTTTCACCCTTCTACCAGTTTTTCACGATTTTCAATGAGAACTATATTACTTAAAATTCTATAACTTTATACATGGTTGTGGATTATCATTAGGCATGTAAGTATTAAAATTTGCAATGGCATCATGGATACTTTCCTTATAATACCCATTGCTATACCATTTCTATTCCCCATGTGTCAGTGAAGTCTGACGTCACAAATGAAAGCCCATAAAATCCCCTTTAAACTGTTAACTTTTCACATTTTTGCAAAGTCCTGTGGCAAAGATAAAACTCTTTAAAGTTTTATTTATAAAATAGTCTTGGGAAACAAACAAGTATTATTCCCCATATACGGGCATAGCTTCCAAGCTACTCCCCTAAGTCCAGGGTTTTTCTTTGAAACTTCTTGAAGTCATAGGGGGTGTGATTTTCCTAGAAGTTCCATTGTAAGATGGCACAGCCTGATTAGTATGTGAAGTTTCTTTGTCCTGGTCAGTCATAGTTTTCCATCCTAGCAATTATCACTTTCGTGTCCTGGAAGTTTATGGTGGCTCCATTTCGGGGAAGCCTTGGCTTAGCCAACTGGATTAACCTGTTTTGGGAGCTTGCAAAATCCAGCCAATGCAGTTTAACAGTTTTATTTTCTTTTTCTTTTGTCCTGAATCAAAACAAGCCTGTTGAATAAAAACCCCTATGTTTCCCCAGCAACAAACCCCTTTACATTGCTAGGCACGGGTAAGCTTTCATTCAACATTGTACTTTTTAAAACAGGCGGGTTTTTTTCTCTGGTTTGTAAAAGCCCATTCTGACACATGTGGTGAAAGCTGGCATATTCCTTTCAAATTCGGTTTTGCTCTTCCATCTGGATTCCCACATGGTATTGTAGCTGTAGTCAGCTTGTTTTACACAACAGTCTGTACAAGGCAAAAGTCTTCATGAAATTGACATTTGCACAGAAAGCTATGATTTTCTTTTCAAGCAGTGATTTTTGACATTTTGTAGCAACATTTAAGCGTTTCCTGTGTAGCTGAAGGAAAGCTTGTTGTTTTTCACAGGTTTGGCTGGCACAGCCTGTCATTCAGGAATAAGGCTTTTCTGATGGAGCACATTGTGAATATGTCTGGGCATGACAGGGTATTTTTGATAAAAGCAGTTTGATGAAAACAGGGAAAAATAGCATCAGAGCGGCATCATTTTAAAGGTGAAATATTACAATTTTCAACAGGAATTTTGGGATTGCAGTCAAAACAGCGCAGCTTTTCCATTTCTTTAAGACAAACAAGAACACGCCCTAGTAGCCTTTTTCTCTGGGTGCTCCATGTTCCATCTTGCCCAATGGCGCTTGGCAAAACAGTGCAGCCCACCTTTTGTCGCTGCAGTTTTGGTGTGAGGCAGTGGTGCTCACAGGAGCCAGCGCAGCCATTTAGCTGTTTCTGCTGAAATGCAGCTTGGTGATGTGGAGAAGTAGTGCTGAGTGGGTAAATATATCCCACAGAGTCCATGGGGCCCTTTTTCTTATTCGCACCTTTCATTATGGTGTTGGTTTTCCCTCGCTTAGTTACAGTAGATCAGCGAAGCTAGCTTTTCTCAGCACCTGTTAGTTGTCCTTATTGTTGCGTTGATGTTTTTATGGCTTAATGTGGCCTCGATTGTGCAGTAGGATCTTGTCGAACCTCGCACAGGGTCTGCAGGATTTACGCCTGGCTGTGGTCAGCGTGGGTACCAGCTAGTTTGTATATATTCTTCAGTTTCCTCTCTAGGGTCTCTGCATTGTGGTAGCAGTGCCTGCCCCCGCTCTCCTCAGCTGTCTCTATAGTAAGGGATAGCGTATTGTCTGGTGATTTTGTTGTTTTTACCCCGTTATGGGTTGTCGTGGCTTTCCCTTAATAGGATTGTGTGCTCCCCCGGGCTCAGGTCCTCATTTATGGTGGCCAATCTTCCCGGTTTTCTTGCAAGTTGTGGCACTTCAGAGGGCTCTAGGCTTAGGTCCAGGGTGTCAGCAGTTACCCTTCCCTGAGTCACACACTGCTGTTTAATTTGTACATTCAGCCTCTTCTGGAAATTCTGAGACGCTATGGGTTGGATTTCCACCCATATGCGGACGATACCCAGATTTTTGTACGAACGGTTAACTTCGAGGAAGCATTCAGCAGATTATGACAACGTCGGAATAAGTAAGTGGTTGGATGCCAAAGAACTACCTGCAGCTTAATGCTGCTAAAACCAATTATATTGTTCGATCACCTGCTGAGGGCAGCCAAGAAGTTGACCACTCCCACACTAAAATGTGTATCTTAAATAAAAAACCTGGGTTGTAACTCTGGCTTTCAATTGATGACCGTATCAAGTTTAAGACCGTATGTATTGTTTTCAAATGTGTAAATGGCATTGCTCCTTTGTACCTGAGAGAGCGAATTCAGTCATATCATCCCGTGAGACAGCTTCATTCCAATGATAGTCATTTTCTGGTCATTCCTCACTCAGTCTACAAATCTCGAGGTGACAGAAGATTCTCGGTCTTTGGTCCTAGGTTGTGGAATGCTCTGCCACTAGAGCGAAGGACAGTGAACTCACTTCTTCAATTTTGCTGAGCACTAAAGAATTTCCTGTTCAGGTAGATGGCCCTTTGTATTCTGGGACCCCGGTTTGGATCCATCTTTACCTTCTACCACTTTTGGTTTCACCTGTGCCGATATACGGTTAATTTCTTTTGGTGCGCATTATAAATACCTAAATACAAAATACAAATACAATGGCTCTGGGGCGTATGCCATAGGTTATGGGTTCCGGATTACACAGTTGGATCCAATTGGTGCGCACACCTCTGGTCAGTTAATCAGGACCGTTTATGTGGTGCTGCAGGGCCCAGAGCCGTTGTGTGGTAGGCCACTTTTGGATTGGCGCTATGGATTTATTTTGCGGGTGCTGGCGGGCGCTCTGACTTACTGCGCTTACTTAATTTGCTTTCGCTGGAGCCCTCACTCGGCGTGCTCCCTCGGCTCCGGAGATCAGGGTAGTGGAGTCTGCAGCTTCTCATGTCCGTTGCTTGTTGCTGCTTTGTTGTTTATATTATCTGCGCTGTCCGCCGCTAAGGAGGTGTCTTTCTATACTCTGTGCCAGCCACAGTTTGAGATCCCGGCTTTTCTAAGCAGGGCAGCCGCGGGAATCAGTCTACCACCGCGTTCTCGGTTTGTTATGGCGGCTTCAGCTTGTGGTGTTTCTCTCTTCTCGGTGTTGCTGGGCTGAGTAGGTGATTCGGCTGCTAGGTCAGGCAGGATCTGCGGTCTGGTGGGATTCAGTTCTGTACATGTTTCAGTGTGGCCGCAGTGTCTACGCTTCAAGTGTGGTGTGGTTCGCCCTGACTCCTTTTCTCACGCCAACTATCGGATATATTCCAGTTGCGGGATTTGTCTAGGCGTGCTGCTTATTTCTTCTCTGGCGGCTCCAAACGCTTTGCGGCTGTAGGCTCCTCCCCCCGCCCGGGCCGAGCATGTGTCCGAGCGCCGGCTCCGCTACAGCTTGCGGTTTCCTACCAATTTTGGGGGGCAAGTGCCCAACAGCCTTGCACACCTTACCAGCGCCACAAAGTTGTGTGTGTGTTCGGCAAAGGATTTGATGATTCAGGATTAATAGTGGGGACAGAGCCTCACCTTTTAGGCACCTATCTTGTTTAGCTGCTCAACAGCACTGCAGCAGCCTCTTTCTAAATCTGCCTGCTTCTACTCTCTGCCCTCTGTAACTCATCCAGAACAGGACTGCGAGACTTGGCCTTGGCCTCAAGCCCAGGGATCGTATCTCTCCAGGTCTGAAATCTCTGTACTGGCTCACAGTGGCTGCGAGGATTACGTTCAAAACCCTCTGCATTGTCCACAGGGCCTTCTGGGGCCTCAATACCTCCAACTCTCTCTTCCTAGTTTCCTTCTCGAGCTCCTCACCCATCCGCCTCCAACTGCCTCAGGGTCTGTCGCTTCTCCAAGCAACGAGTTGGTGGTAGATCTTTCTTCAGCTGGGGCCTCCCTCTGGAACAGCCTCCCTGAAACTTGAGGAGAACCATCTCCGGTTCCGGAAGCACTGCAAGACCTTCCTCTTTGCTTCTGCTTTGTCTCCTCCTATCCCCTGCTGAACTTCTGACTGGAACTGCACTGGTCACCTGGCTACCCTCTGATCTCGGGCACAGGTCCTCTCCCCTGCCAGCTGCACACCTGCACTGCCTCCCGGGCAACCCCTGCACTTAAGGGCTGTTTCTGTATCCCTACATTCCCTACCAGCTCTTGATAAAAAGTACAAGTTGTATGAAAGCAGTAAAATGGCTGAAATTAATGAAATTGATGAAACGAATGTAATGGACGAGAGGAACAAAATGGACAAGAAGAATAAAGTAGAGAGAATGGAAAGATGAATACATGATACGGATGAGTTCAGAGTGCACTGAACTGCCACAGTGCATGAAACAGATATAGGGCATGGAAGACAAAAGTGTAGAGCGGGTGTAGAGTGTGGAGCAAACGGGTCAAGTACGTTTGAATGAAATGGGTGATGTATGAGTGATGTATGTGGCGGAACGGGTGTTGTATGTGACGGAACGGGTTATTTAGGTGGAAGGAACGGGTCAAATATGTTGAATGGAACGGATGTTGAGTATGGAGCGATCGGGTGACGTATGTGGACGGAACGGGTGACGTATGTGGACGGAACGGGTGAAGTGGATGAAGCAAGTGAAGCATGTGGGAGAAATGAAGTATAAGGTTTGGACTGATGAAGCATGTGAGTGGAACGGATGAACGGGGTGGAACGGATGAACGGGGTGGAACGGATGAACGGGGTGGAACGGATGAACGGGGTGGAACGGATGAACGGGGTGGAACGGATGAACGGGGTGGAACGGATGAACTGTTTGGGGTGGATGAAGCATGTGGAACGAGTGAAGCATGTGGATGTATTGGGCAAAATAGGTGGGTAGAATCGGGGGAAGTGGGTGAATGGAATAGCAGAGTATGTGGAAGAACGGGTGAAGTAGGTAGATGGAACGGGAAATGTATGGATGGAATGGGCGAAATGTGTGGATGGAACGGGCGAAGTGTGTGGATGGAACGGGTGGTGAAGTATGTATGTGGAAGGAACGAAGAAAATGGGTGAAATTAACAGGGTAAGTATGCGGAAGGATTGGTTGAAATAGGTAGAATGAACAGTTGAAAGTGGGTGTGCGGAACGGGTGAAGTGTGTGGATGGAACGGATGAAGTAAGTAGATGGAACGGGTGAAGTATGTAGATGGAAGGAACAGGTGTAGTATGTAGATGGATGGAATGAACGAGTGAGGTATGTGGAAGGAACGGATGAAATATGTAGAAAGAACGAAGAAAATGGGAGGAGAGAAAGGGTCAAGTATGTGGATGGAACGGGTCAAATATGTGAATGGAAAGTGTCAAGTATGTGGTCTGAACGGGTCAAGTATGTGAATAGGAACGGGTGAAGTATGTGGAAGGATGGGTGAAATATAGCGATGAATCGAGGAAATAGATGGACGAAACAGGTGTAGTCTGTGGTTGGAACGGGTTTAGTATGTGGATGGAATGGGTGGAGTATGTGGATGAAACATACAACGGTCGAAACGCACGGAACAGAGCACGGAGTTGACACTAAAAAAAGAAAAAAAAGGTTGGAGTGCATAGAATGGTTGGAGTGCATAGAATGGTTGGAGTGCATAGAATGGATAGACTACATAGGTTTGGAGTGCATGGAACCGCTTGAAGTGCATGAGAAGGCTGAAGTGCATGGAACTACTGTAGTGTGCTCGATCTCAAGATATAAACCACCTTCCACATCGCCACGCTTACTCTCTCCTTTACACCACCACTCATCTAGAACATAGCGATACTATGACACCATTCGGTATAGCTATTCTCATACCATCACCTGCCACATACCCCCCATCATCCTATCTAAAACACAGCTGATTACACACCCTTCAGCCTAGGCGTTCTCCTCAGGCCTAACGCAGGCAGAATCGGTCTGGATAACAACCTGCCAGAGCGAACACATACTCTTGATCTCCCAACCACCACACCTACTGCTAAGAAGCAGCTATCACAAGAATGCAACACCGCTGCACATCTCTCTCTCTCTCTCTCTCTCTCTCTCTCTCTCTCTCTCTCTCTCTCTCTCTCTCTCTCTCTCTCTCTCTCTCTCTCTCTCTCTCTCTCTCTCTCTCTCTCTCTCTCTCTCTCTCTCTCTCTCTCTCTCTCTCTCTCTCTCTCTCTCTTTCTCTCTCTTTCTCTCTCTTTCTCTCTCTTTCTCTCTCTTTCTCTCTCTTTCTCTCTCTTTCTCTCTCTTTCTCTCTCCCCCCCCCCTTCGGTTCCCGAGCGCGTTCAACCTACCACCGCCTTGAGATCATACCTTGATGTCTGCACTTGCCACTAGCTGGCCACACTTTTGCCTACTGTTTTTATTTATTCTATTTTTTACTGTTGATCCTATATATTGCACTGCCCCCTTTTCCCCACTCCCGTGCACTTGCCTGATCTCACTGTCACCTGGCCTAGTAAGATCGCTGCCTCTGTTCCTCCTCCCTTGCCTCATCATGCTTTTAAACACTTGTGTATAGGCGTGTTCTAAATGCCATATCATACCATATCCCCAAAGTTACCAATGTGTCCTCCAGCAAATAGCGCCTCAGGTGCTATGTCTCAGCTTTTGATGGGCTGTTCGGGGGAGTGTAGCTCCCACCCACCCCTAAGCAGTGTCCGCAGTGTGGCAAATTATGGGAGTTCTTCAGAGGTGGTACTCTTAGTATCTGGGTCTTTTGGAAGAGAGAGGGGGCCGAACAAAACTGTTCTTCAAATGTAGTGCAAGCTGTGCCTCAGAGTCATTGGGACATCCAAGTGTCTGCATTATTAACAGGTGCCAGAGGGGTATCTGTCCACCATGCAGTGAAGTAGGAGATATATTTTCAGGTCAGGAGTCGGCTGTAGTTCCCATGCCGCAGCACAAAGCACTCACGTTGTGGCTGTGGCGATGCCGATCAAGCTGCCCCCCAGGGCTCAGCGGGCCACCGCTGACAAGCCAAAGAAGAAAGCGCCCAGGGGTACACATGCTGCTGCACAGCCGGTTCTCTCTCGCTTTAGGCTTTAGTGGGTTTCCCTTAGTCCTGCTCCAACTCCCACGTACTTGGGCGCTTGTGCGCCACCTCGGGACGAGGCCCCCGCAGTGCTGGCTGTTCAGACCCAACTCGCCGGCCCCCTCTGAGTGTCCCTTCCCCCCACTCCTCCGGCTGTGTGATCAGCTGTAGAGTCAGGCAGGGACACCGGCACTAAGCACTAGGCGGCCCGTGTACATCAACAGCGTTGGCATGGGCGCCATCTTGGATCTGTGCACCCGCACCATCACCAAGCGTTTTCTCAGCTCCCCGGGCTCTGTTTTTTTCTCAGCTCAAGCTCACGCTGACAGCTACGGCCATCAGCACCCTGGATATGCAATCATAGTTGCGGTAGTCGCTGATTAGCACCGCATTCAGGACAGGATCTTAGTGGGAGCTCAGGCAGGTCACGTCTTCACCGCATGAGCTCAGGCCATGCCCCTCCATCACATAACATAGCAGGCTAAGTCCCATATGGGCCTGCATATTTATGCACAGTGACCCATAGACCCAACCCACCCTTGTTATGTATGGTAGTTCCAAGACAAGGGGTCATGACTGAACACACATAGGCAGGGAAAAAAAAGTGAACCAGACATTTTAACCTAAAAGAGGCCGAAACACCCCTCAGCCCAACCCTGACACACCACATTAATTTTGAATCTATTAAAAAAAATGCAACTATACACACAATAGCACAGGCTAGAGCGTGAAAAACATCCTCAACTCGCAGAACAATGCCTCCAAAAAAGCTGCATACATTGTAGTAACAATGTATTACCAGCAAAAATTGTCACTTAGCAAAATTAATTTGTGTTGCAATCATTTACAGGAAAAAAGAGTGGGGCTTTAAAATTACATGAACAATCCCTGATTATTACTAAAAACCCAATTCTTTATCTAGAACAGGATACATTTCCAGGGGCAGGCAAGTGCCCCCGAAGTCACTTCAGGGAGAGTTCCAGGGTAGTCTGGAAGTTTCATAGAAGTTAACTGGACAAATTCAATAGGCCATTGCGTGTATAGAGCCCACAGGTGTATATTCCAATGCAAGCTGCACCAGGGAGGACCAGTGGAGTACCCAGTCGAGATCCAGTGGTCGGACAATGTAAAAGCCCCAGAGGAGAATGCAGCAGAGTTGGCGGAACCCAAATGTAAGTCAATTTGAAACCCGGTTGAAACTCTCCTTTAAAGAATCTCGACCTAGGAGTAGAGGAATGCCTGAGAAGTGATTATCTTGAATAATCACCCTCCCCAAGACTCAGGAAATTACACAGTGGAATTTTCAGTGAAAACTGTTCCAGCATGGAAGAATAACCCAGGTATGTACATGCTTCTCCAGCATTGGATCTTTCATGAATTCACATGCTGTGAATATTTCCCCGTCGTCAGGCTGGGAAACCTCAGTAACTTTAATTTAGCGTTTTCCTATGGAAAACTTGATCACTTTAGTGTCCATCAACGTTCTTTTTGGGTGCTTTAAGCCACACAAATAGGACGTCTGATATAAATAGCCGCGCCCCGCGTCTTCCCTTCAGATTTCAACCGTCTCCAAACTGTTGGGATAACCTTGTGTTTCTTCGTGTTTTGCACGTGCGTTTTGGTTTGTGGGCTAGGATGTAATCTGTAGCCCAGGAGTCGTACCTCTTTCAGCCTTGTGCTACCTACGGCCTGAAGGTGTGCGAAGGGGATGGTCATATGCACTGTCCTTACTGTCTCTACCCCAATCACTCGGCGGATGCCTGTGAGCTATGCCAGGGGTTTTTGCAGAAGACCTTGAAAGACCGTAATGATGGCTCATATGCTGGCTTAACGAGGGCACTTACCCGGCTTCGGAGGTGGGTTCGGGCCAGGGAACCAGTCTCCAGTGAGAGCGGAGAAGGCCGCGGATCATCGGCAGAACACCCAGTTAAAAAGCATCGGGCGGCGTTGCCTGCATCAGAGGCAGGAAAAGGCAGCAAGTCTTCATCTAGGTTGCATCA
This sequence comes from Ambystoma mexicanum, assembly GCF_040938575.1. Taxonomy (NCBI): domain Eukaryota; kingdom Metazoa; phylum Chordata; class Amphibia; order Caudata; family Ambystomatidae; genus Ambystoma; species Ambystoma mexicanum. Next base: position 62,248,659 of record NC_090937.1, read on the forward strand.
TTCAAAGGGGGCGAGTGGCTTCTCATTGTCCAAGTATGATCGGCCTGACAAGTTCAAGGGGTCTGGTAGTAGGCCCGAGAAATCTACGGTGTCAGAGAAAGGACTGGTAAAGCCGAAGGAGTCTTCATCGAAGCACTCTTCGTCCAGGGATCATTACAAGTCTTTGTCCAGCCAGGAGTCTTCGAAGCACCATTCCGGTTCGTCTTCCAAAAAGTCTCGGTCTCCGGTGAAATCGAAGCCTAGGGAGGCTGTGGTTTTGATGACAAGTTCGTTGAGGCTTGTTCCTTAGGTGGTGATGCAATTCTATGGTTCCGTCGTCGAGGTGGTGTCATCAGCGCCCTCCACGACTTTGGCGGACATGGTCCAAAGTTGTTGTGGTCGTCGCTGATGGAGTCAGGTTTGCTGTCGACGGGTGGGGCGTGGCAGTCCGCTGCCTTTACGTCCATACTTCCTGAGAACATTTTGCAGCAGGCTACAGCTACGTTTTCTGTTTCCTCTGGGATGAGGAGGAACAGGAGCTGGTGTTTGACCCGTCGGCTCTGGGTCTGCAGAGTGCAAGGCTGTTGACGTCGAGAGGGGTGGGGGCTGGTCCGCCCTTTAACCCGTTGGTTAATCAGCAATCCCTGCTGTCGTTGCAGGTGCTATCTACGCTCCAGTCTTTGTTGGGGCAACTGGATGCAAGGTTGCCTCCTCCTCCGAGTCCGGCGGTGCCAGTGGTCGAGGGGTTGCCTGGTGAGGCGCCTAGAAAGTCTCCTATGGCACGGTTGTCATTGCCAGTGGGGTTGGGCCGTCCACCATCTCATCCTGAGGAGGGAGAGTTACCCTAATCGGACCAGTGCTCCGCGGGAAACCCTAGCTAGTGTGTCTTCATCGCCAACGAGGAATGATGCATAGGACACGGATCCTGTGGAGCAGCCCAGTAGTCCGGCACAACCATCTCCGCCGGACGATATTGGGGCATTCCAAACCATGATGGCGAAGGCATGTCTCGAGTTTGGGCTGGCGTCTTAAAAGGAACATAAGGACTGCTTTCTCTTTGACCATATGGGCAAGCGAAGGAAGGCGGTCTTCTCGGTACTGATTCTCTACCACGTGTGGCAGGAGGGCCTGCGCACGATGCGCCACCTGTTTTCGGAACCAGCAGTGAAGCGTCATTTTGAAAGGAAATGTAAGGCTCATCAGTCTACCCCTAGATGGCTGGTGTCACAGCCCGCGCCTGTGGTTTCGGCAGCTGCCAGCCGTAAGGCCAGAAGCCAACACAAATGTTACACCTCCGGACAGTGAGGCCAGGAAGCAGGACGCCTTTGGAAAGAAGGTCTTGACGGTAGCGGCTACGACTATGAAGGCTGCAAATTCCTTGGCAATTATGACCAGATATGATTGAGAAATGTGGCATCGGCTAGTGTCACGACCCGTGACCCAAAACCCCACTGGCATGGTCATATGCCAGGTAGGGTTAAGACTCAAGGTTCAGTTGGGGCGCCACGGGCTTTGCACTATCCCCAAGGACTGTCCTGGAGTCAGTCCTGGTGCCTTTGGCGCCAGGCTCATGTTCAGATTGGGACATTGTCTTGAAGGGACTACTTTTTTCCTTGGAGGCCTGCAGTCAACATGGAGGCACCCACACAGTCTAGTTCCTAGAACCAAACTGTGCGGTGCAGTGTTTTGGGTGTGGTAACCTGGACTACTTTACCTGGACTACTTTACCTGGACTACTTTACCTGGACTACTTTACCTGGACTACTTTACCTGGACTACTTTACCTGGACTACTTTACCTGGACTACTTTACCTGGACTACTTTACCTGGACTACTTTACCTGGACTACTTTACTAGAGGGCTATATAAACCACACCCAAGTTACATAACGTGCTTTGCGTTATTCTGCAGCCAGCAGCGTGGCGCTTATTGTGTGCAGAGACCAGATACCGGCGATCCTTGAACAGCGGACCTGCAGAGGAGACAAAGAACATCATTAGCAGCCCCTGCTTACCTGCAACTTTCCATCTGTCGATTGTCCGTCTTCCTGCTGCTCGCAGTCGTCCATTCATACGGCAGCATCATCTGGACACCACTAACTCACCGGAACGAAGCATCTGGAGGGAGAAGGAAAGAAGAACAATGTTAAGACAGGTTACTCCCAGCATTTAGTGCAGTCACCACAAGGACCTCACCTGCCTGGGCATTTCTTGGCCGGCTCCGCTCCGGAAATCTTCACACTCCCCGAAAGACCATCGTGACCTGAAAAGGAATAAAGAATACAGGTTAGCAAGAAAAAGACATTGCTGTGCCGCACTTAGCGCTTTACCTACCATGCATCATACGCTCCTGGGTCCATCATTCTGGTAGGAGCCCGATTCAAGCTGCGCATCCACCCAACCTCTGTGCACCTAAGGGGGAATAAATCATTAATCGTAAGAAAGGAGAGCAAGGACATATAAAGACTGCTGTAATCAGACTTGCCTCCTTAAAGATACTCGAAAGGGTTAGCACCAGTGAAGTTAACTCGGTCGCTCAAGCCCGCAGAAAACTACGCGCCCCTGCACAGAAGGCAGGACGGAGAGCACGCCAGACATCGCAACAAGGTGAAGAGTGGGGCCATCAGGTCGAGTCCAGGGGCAGGTGGGAGGAAACGAAATCTGTTCCTAAATCCAGTCCTCCTGTGCTTTCAGGCCCGACCTCCATTGAAGGCACCATCCAGAATCTGGAAGGGTCCAGGGTAAATCCGGCAACCAGGGCAGAGGGGCGTCCCTGTGGATACCAGGTGAGCGTAACAGCTAGCCCCGATTCTTGAACATCTTCTGCAGCAACACAGAAAGGAGGCAATGCTGTTTCAAGAGGGGGAGGAGGCCTCCAAACACAGCATCAATATTTCTGTGGACCTGGCAGAGTCAAGTTTTAAGCAGATTAACAATGGGGTGGTGCTCCGATGGCAGGCCTGGCTGAAGTGTACAGACTTTCGTCCTGAGGTCCAATTTAAGGTCATCGATATGCCCTTCGAGGGTGAACACTTGTTTGGTGAGAAAATTGATGAGGCCCTGAAAGGAATGAAAGAGGATACGGAGACCGCAAAATCCTTGGGTTCCTTGCAGAGTGGTGGCTCTTTTCATTCCTTTCGAGTTTTTCGTGGAGCCTCGGGGAATGCCGGTTTGCCGCCTCCAGAGATCATTGTTACGGGCGCTCCAGCTACTCGTCTCAAGGTTATCGGCGATCAGTCTTCGCAGTCCTTGGTGGCTAAGGGACGGCAATCAAAAGCTGAACAATGACTGCCATATGGACAATCTGCTAGGGGGCAGAGTGGTGATCCATGTCGACGAGTGTCAATGGATGACATCAGATTGATGGGTACTGCACACGGCGCATCTCGGCCACTCGGAGTTTCAGCGTCCTCCGGTCCCTATTCTGCCAGTGCATGTGGTGCAGCAGCATCTTACAATCCTGCGGCAGGAGGTGGTTCTCATGCTAGAGAAAGGAGCGATAGAACCAGTTCCGGTGGCAGAGCGGAGCCAGGGAGTCTACTCCCGGTACTTCGTTGTGAAAAAACCCAACAAGTGGAGGCCTATTCTAGATCTTCGGGTGGTGAACAAGAATCTGCAACGCCTGAACTTCAAGATGCTCACCCTCCAAGATGTCATCCGTTCTGTGCAACAGGGCGAGTTCCTGGCGTCATTAAATCTGCAGGACGCCTATTTTCACGTCCCTATGAGGCGGAAACACAGCAAGTTCCTGCGTTTTGCGGTCAGAGAAGATCACTGTCAGTTTCGGGATCTCCCGTTTGGCCCAAAGTCTTCCCCCAGGATGTTCACGAAATGTCTGGCCCCGGTGGTGGCCTTCCTCCGAAGGGAGGGTCATTATGTGTACCCCTACATGGACGATTGGTTGGTGAGGGGTTCGTCACAGGGAAGGGCACGAGAGTCTCTCATGGCAACCATGCATCTTTTGCAATGGCTGGGATTCGCCGTGAACTTCGACAAATCATATTTGATGCTGTCCAGAGAATTGGTGTTTCTCGGGGTGCAGTTTCTTACTCTGGACAATCTGGTAAAACCTTCCAGCGAGCGAGTGGAAAAGTTGCGGTCCAAGGCAAGCCAGTGGAAAGGGGGCACAGTGGCCTCGGTCCGAGGTTACATGTCGCTGTTGGGGGCCATGGCATTGTGTATCCCTCTTCTGCACCAGCCTCATGAATAGGCAGCAATTGGGAAGGAGTTCCTCGCAGACGGGTGGTCGACAAGGGCTTGGTGGACGCACTTCAATGGTGGACGTGCACGACCAATCTTGTGAAGGGCATGCCCTTGCTGTAGCCGGAGTTCCAATTCACGATTGTGGCAGACGCTTCCCAGGTAGGGTGGGGCGCGCACCTCAACAAATCAAAGGTACGGGCCTATGGTCTCTGGTGGAGACTGCATTGCTTATCAATGTGCTCAAGCTGAGGGTGGTGCACTGGGCCCTGAAGTCGTTTCTTCTGCGCATCCAAGGATCAGTGGTGAGGGTGTTGACAGATAGTACCACCACAATGTTTTATTTAAGGAAACTGGGGGCACGCATTCCAGTCCTGTCAAGAGGCGAAGGATGTTTGCCATTGGTCTCTAGCTCAGGGGATCAATATTGTCGCTTTCCATTTGCCCAGGGTTCTGAATGTTCAAGCGGACGCGCTCAGCAGCGACGCCAGTCAGCTGCACGAGTGGAGGCTGAAGGCGCGGCAGGTGGCCAGAATCTTCCGGCGATGGGGGGCAGCCTCTGTTAGATTTGTTTGCTACAAGGGAAAACAAGCAGTGTCTGGAGTTTGCCAGCAGAGGGGCTTATCTGGAGTCATTGGGGGACGTGTTTTCATTCCTGTGGATGGGCCTCTTCGCGTATGTGTTTCCACTCATTTGGAGGACCATCCAGTGGATTCAGAAGTACCAGTGCAGGGTGATTTTGGTGGCCCCGTTCTGGCCCAGCAGACATGGTTTTCAGATCTTCATCTGGCATTGGAAGAGCCGGTTTGTTTGGGAGCGGATACGGATCTCCTGTCTCAGGGCGACGGCAGAGTGTGGCATCACAATCCGGCGTGTCTCAGCCTAGCGGTGTGGCTCCTGATCAGTCAGGTTCGGTCATCTAGGACTTTCCAGGGAATGTCGACAGATCTTGGAGGCAGCAAGGGCTCCGTCCACAAATGTCTTGTAGGGTCATAAATGGGCGAGATTCTGTGCTTTGTGTGGGGGTCATCCTGAGATGGGGCCTTTTGGATGTTTCCCCGGCTCAGGTTCTCCCGTACTTGTTGCACCTTGCAGAAGGGGGCCTGCCATTGTCATCCATCATGGTGCATTTGGCGGCTTTTTCAAGGTTCACGAGAAAGCACCATAGTGCTCCTGTTTAGTGATCGCTTCGTGAAACATTTTCTGAAAGTGTTATTTCGGACATTTCCTCTGGTGAAGAGGTTTGCACTGGTGTGGAACCTCAGTATAGGTTTTCAGCTTTGATGAAACCTCCTTTTGAACCCATGTCGACGGCTTCTTTGAAGTTCCTCTCGTGGAAAGTGGCTTTTCTAGTGGAGATTACCTCGGCCAGGCGGATGTCCCAATTGCAGGCACTGGTCATTGACCTGCCTTATCTAAGGTTTATGAAGGAAAGGTTTTCCTGGCTACTAACCCGCACTTTATCCCGAAGGTGCCGTCTGGATTTCACAAAGTTGCCTCTACTGCATTGCCCTCGTTCTTTGCTAATGCATCCACGCCAGCAGAAAAGGCTCTGCATTCTCTGGACGTTAAGAGGGCACTAAAGTTTTATCTGAATCAAGTCAAAGCAGCTATTTGTGGCGTTTAGGCCCTCCAACAAGGGGCAGTCCATTTCCAAACAAGGACTTCCCATTGGGCTTCCTCTACAATTTTGTTTTGCCACACAAGCTGGCAAGTCTTTGAGGTGTGCTCCAAAGGCTCATTCTACGCGGTCCACGCTGTCGTCTGGGATACCACTGGTGGAAATTTGCCAGGCAGCCTTCTGGGCGGTGCAGCATACCTTCACCAGGCATTACTGTCTGGGGCAGAAACATGTCGAAGATGTGCAGTGGGGCGTGCAGTCCTCCAGCACCTGTTTCAGTAAGGTAGGCCCTGCAGCTTCGGGTTTGTTTATTTTGCTATATCGCTTGCTGGGTTACACACCACCACATATTGGTTGTACTGCTATGTAATCTATGTAATCTATTCACAGCATGTGAATCCATGAAAGATCCAATGCTGGAGAAGGGAGTAGTTTCTTACCTGTAACTCCATTTCGCCAGCGTTGGCATCGTTCATGGATTCACATGCGCCCGCCGGCTGCCCCTGCAGGCAAACCTGGGTTCAGGTTCCCTCTACTTTGGAGGTTAAAATCTGAAGGGAAGACGCAGGAGCGGGGCTATTTATATCAGACGTCCTATTAGTATGGCCTAAAGCACCCAAAAAGAACGTCTAACTTAGCGTTTTCCTAGGGAAAACTGACACTTTAGTGTCCTATAAAGTTACTGAGGTTTCCCAGCCTGACAACGGGGAAATATTCACAGCATTTTAATCCATGAAAGATACCAACGCTGGAGAAATGGAGTTACAGGTAAGAAACTACTCCCTTCTCGCCTAAGTGTGGATAACAGGATCTGCTGCCCAGGGCTTCAATCCTGATCCATTGGCGACTCCCATGATCAAGGAAACCAACAAACAGCCATCGCACAATGACGACCTTCAACCCAGGAGTGAAGACCCCGGCAGGGAACACTCTAGGATGACAAGGGAACCTGTGAAGATGACTTCCGGTGGCTCGGTGTACAACAAAGGGTGGCAACCCGGCAGAAGACTATTCCAGCACAGGGACAACTGCTGGGGACTACCCTAGGACAACCTAATGAATAGATGAGGTGGGATGTTGGTGCCCTTACTTCTTTCCAGGAACTCGCAGCTTTGAGTACATAGGCCTCAGACCCTGGTGGTAAACTGTGGAAAGACTGTGGTATAAGGCCCAGAAAATGGATTCAGCATGCAAGACTGGACCTAATGCACAAACGGAAGCAGCAGGAGAATTCAGGAATCCCGTACTGTTCCTCCAGTAGTAGAACACTTAAACCTGGATATGCGCAAACTACTGCACTCAACCAGTATGGCCAAGTGCGAGTTTAAAAGTGGCAACAATGGTGGCAATCGGCAGAAAAAGTACTTATGCAGGACAGCAGAACAAAGCAGTCAGAGAGAGAGAGGCAGGGACTAGGCACATACTTAAGTACCACTGCAAAGGGCCTGGCCAAAGGCCTGCCCAACAATCATTAAAGGGGGGGGGGAGGGTTGGATGACCACCCATATTGGCTGGTCAGTCGGACTGCCACTCAGCCTAGACCTTCCCCACAGGAAATGAGTGGGGTGAGCCCAGGGACCAGCACTGGACCAAACTAGTTTAAACCAATACAGAGGCTGCCATGTGGTAAGAACAACTTTTTTTTGCCTTCCTCTTGGTTGCGATGAACAAAGGGCAGATCATAAAATGCAAAATGGTTCAGAGCAGGATATCAAAAAATACATTTGAATTCAAAAGATTTCTCTGTTGCACTCACAAGTTTTAATGCCTTTTTAAACAATTCACTGTGGACCTCTTATCGGTTCCCCCCCCTCAACTCACCGGCTGTGATGAACCACTTGGCTTTTCTCATATCTGGAGTCAAGGACGGTACCATGGTAGCAGGCATCTCTCTGTCCTGCTTAGCAGCATAGGCATGCTCCATGTACCGTTGACATCTGCTGCGACACATGCTGGCTATTGTTTGTGGTCTTACGATTCCTTCCACAGAGGTTTCGCAGGTCTGGGTTGGAAAGGGCAAGGTCGCTTCTCTCCTTGTCACCCTTTCAATTCTTGACACATTTCTCCTCTTGAACTGTCATGCTTGGATAGCTGTCTCGTTGTGCGGTTTGCCCTGCTTGTCGTATGCTCTCGTGCTCCACCTTTTATCCCTGTGGGGAAGGGAAAGGGCCGTCAGGTGTGTGTGATTCTGGTTAATTGCCTGTCTTTGCCTGAACCTTGTATTGGGAAATGTCAGGTAAATGGCTCTGGTGTTAGCCTGCTGTCTTTCGTGGTGTGTGAAAGTGTTTGTGTCGGAAAAGGGTGGTCGAGGGGGGGAAGAGTGTTTGAGTATCCTACGTGGTATGATGGGGAAAAGGTGTTATAAGAAGGATACCGCGTCTCATCCGTCTGTGTCTCACTTCCCGAGGACCCCCCCCATTCAGGTGATCCACCCCCAGGAACTGGATCCAATAGCAATGGCTGTTGCCTAGCAACCTGGATGACAGATCCCCGGGGACTTGTCAAGGAGACGCCTTCAGGTTTCTCACAGTACTACTACTAATATTCTTATCCTTACAATGGTCGTACAGCAGTCATGGCTAATGCGTACTAGAACGGTATACGTGGCATTTATAGATTACAGAACCGCCTTCAATACCATTTGATTGAACTAGACTTTGGAGGAAGCTATTGAATTGGGGAATCCCTTTGGGTTTGTTGAAAATGATTGTGATGCTCCATGATCAAACCACAAACCATGGTAAAAGTGTGATTAGAAGGTAGTGGGCGGGGGGCCCTCTTAGCTGGATCCCCACTCAAAAGGGAGTCAAGAAAGGTTGCGGCACCCATGCTCTTTAATCTAGATTTGTCAGATATAGGGAGGGCATTGGCTGACCTCGCTTTCATACCATCTACATTGGGTGTGGAGGTGCTGCGGGGGATGGGCTATAAGGATGACATTGTCCTCCTTGACGTAACCGCAGAATGACTTCAGGTTGCATTGAATAATCTTTATGCCTATTCGGCTGCCAACTCTTTAAAGATTAATAATTCTAAAAGAAAGATCATTGCTTTGATTACAAAGAGAAAAAAGCTGCAAGAATCAACTGGAGGATGAACAGGAAACCTATTGAGGTGGTAGCACAATATACATATTTGGGCATTACCTTGGATTCCAAGCTAAACTCTTCTCCTCAACTTGACTGTCAAGGTAAGATCGGCACAAACTGTTGGTGGGATTAGTTCTGTTTCATATAAGGGTGGTGGCTACTCTGTTAGGATACTGATCCATCTTTATTCTACCACGATCCTCCCTCTTATTACGTATGCAGTGGAAATATGGGCGTTGGGGAGTTTGGAAAAATAACCAAGTTAGAAATAATAATTTTAAAGAGAATCCCAAGGGTGCCACCATATACTGTCCTGGAGATGCTTCATTTAGAGTTTAATCTACTACCAATAAGTGCACGAGTTAAGTTAAACAACCTTGCTCTCTACTGGAAACTTGCCCATGTGGAAAGAAACACGTTCATGGGTTGGTTATTTGAAGTATTTGCCAGTAAAATGGTTTATATGCAGACTAGTGCGCTAGCATCGATCAAGCGGGAAGCCGATAAGTGGATTCCAAGAGTATGAAGGGTAGTGCTCTCTCAATGTCCCTGAATATGTATAAAGGAAAAATGAAATCTCTATTAAAGTCTCTAGCCACTACACAGCTGACTATCAACTTAGCCTCAAGATCTTAAGGGCAATGGTATATGCCATATATACTCGACCAGGAAGTGGTGCTGGAGTACATAAATCACTTAATAGGAAACTGACTGGTTTGGGAATGCTTGTGACTGAAGTTCAATACTGATAAAAACATACCAGATCACTGGGGATGGCTTAATATTCAGAGGAATGTACGATTGTCGCCTTTGCAGTGAATTTGAAATTGAATCGGTTGCCCATCTCCTATGTGAACTTGCTACGGCATAGAGCGGTCAGTGCTGCTGGAATTGATTAGATAATTTCTGCTGATCTCTGGTCAATTTCTATTGCTGGGGCTAATGAAGGATGGATCCTACATTTTACTTATCTCTGGAGAAATGTTTCACAAATATGAATGATCTTCGAATACAAATGCTTTTTTAAAATGAACTTTTCTTTGTTTTGTTGAAGTGGATTGGAATTATATTGTATTAAGTTATTAATTTAACTGTATAATACTATATTTTTAAAAAAAATACATTGGCTTCCCACATTGGGCTACCAGTGCGGCAACAAATCTTGCTCCACTGGTGTAGCTAAAATTAAAGCAGAGTTAACACTAACCTACTCCCAAAAACCCATGTAGGGTGATATAATCACCCTAGGGCAAGAATGGAGCACCTTAGGGTGGGGGGACACAATACCATAAAGCTTAACTATGGCAAAAAAAGGTTGCAATGGCAGGGAGAATCAAGGAGAGCACCCTCTGGCCCCCAAGAAGAAGTCAGTGAGCCAAAAAAATAAAGGGGGGGGTCGAAAATCAAAAAGTTGAGGGGCTCTAACAAGTTGCCCTTGAATTCTCAAAAGTCCGAATTCTGTGTTGGCATGCCACCTCCTTTTATTACTGTTCACTACTTGCCCCGCTCTTTGGGACAAACCCCCTCTCCCAACAAACGCTCCTGGCATCAAAGCCATTCCATCAGGGAAGTTGTTAAAGACCAGGCTCAAGGGCCACATAGTAGCAAATAAATAACTGAGTCCCAAGTCCCCAAGCACTTGCTCTCTGTAATTCCTAGAACTTGTACATGTTGCCCTGACTACTTCAACACTACGAAAATCTGCTTGTTTTCTTTCACTGTGTACTTCTCAAAGACTCTTGTGATGTGCTTTGTACTACACAAGACTCTCGATTCTTTAAACTCCTGTGTAATTGAAGTAAAACAGTTTAACCATTGGCCGACCCCAGCATGTTTTCTCTATCCTCATCAATCCACCCGTTTGCGCCCCCATTTTCATGTTGTAAATCACCTTCGCCAGTCAGTTTGTTTCCTTCCTTCATTCAACACAGTGCAACTTATCATCCCCATGTGTGATGTGTGCAGACTGCCCCATCAATTCCAGCATGTCTACCCTCTTCCCCCACCCGCTGAAGCAGTATTGTATGCACACCCTTCTGCAAAATCATTGTATCCAAATCACTGGATATTCTCTAGGCTTCCTCACGCTATTCTCTTGTCACAGTCCATCTCTATAATCTTCCCACTATACTGTCCCACTCGCTGGGAAAATATTATTAATCTCCTGGTTGTTCATCCCTCCACCCCACAGCCTTCACCGTTGACACCTTACCGACACTCCTAGGAGTTCTGGAATGTGAATTCTATTTCTTCTCGCTCAATCTTCACCCAACATCTGTGGTCTTCGCTTTTTTTTCTTAAACTTTCTCATGGCATCCTGGAGTATTTGAGTGCCAGTCTTTTGAGCGTGGCACCCTCCTCCTTTTCTTGATTAGCATGATTAGAACTTCAGCATAGTCTCCTCTTTAATGGAAGACTCATGAATGAAAGCATATCATTAATTGCACTAGTTGGCATGATTGGACATGCAAGAAGTATGCGCCTCCTTAATGTTTGCTCTCAAGTTACATTTGTTGATATCAACATTGTGTCTCGGGCTGTGAATTGTCAACGTCGTATTTGATTTGTTAGCTTTTGTCTCTTTGCTTTCTGCAGCTATGGCTCCTATGTATTGGAAGAGTTACAGTCCATGCCGATGGATGAAAAGAGCTGCAACCATAAAGCACGCTGTCTTTGGTTTCTGGACACTCTTATTAAATTCAGCTTCCAGAAGGTCATTAAGCGGAAACGTAAGTTTATAGAGCTAAAAGTTCATTTTTAATTGATTGTAATTGCCTTTAATTGTGGCACAAGTACAAAATGAAACTCTATGGGGATTTGCTACCTGCATGCCCTGTGAGCTGGCAGGGAGGCACAGTGAGCCTACTGATCCACTGTCAGCAGCAGGACATACCCCTGCCTCGCTATGGACGGGACCAAGACTAGCTTGGTCACTGGCCTAGCTCTCCTTGTCAGAGGCGTGTTGCACACATAGTGTAGTGGATGAATTCTTCCTGCCAATATACCTGTCTTGTTCATAAATAAATACAACCAGAACGGTCAATTAGCGGAAAGATAGGATGCAATACGAGACCGAGGTGCTGCAGGAGGAGACGCAGGATCTGCAGGAGGCGGCACTGATGACTGCAAGGAAAGCAAGTTGTTAATACAATGCAATCCGTAGCAGGGCATAAACAATAGTCTGATGTGTGATACCCACTGACCTGAGGTCAGATGACGGAGCGGGCGGCGACGTACAAAAAGGTAAGCAATGCAAGTCCGGATGCAGTTCGTGGTCAGTGCAAGGAGCGGGCGGTGATGTAGCAGAACGTAGACGAAAGCAGGTCCAAATGCAGTCCGGGTCGTAGGCTCAAGGTAATCTAGATGCAGGGTGGGACTGGGCGAGGGCGAGGTTCTTGGAAGTGGGAGACAAAGTTCAGTATAAACAACAAGGATACGAAGGATTTCAAAATGCCACCAAATGCAAATCAGAAGCACTGGCATACTGAGGGGGAGGTGCTTTAGAATACGATGTCACAGGATAGCGCTGCGCGTCTTTCGGCACAGGAGGTGGGACAAGGAAGTGTATAGGATGCCAGCGTTGCCATGCCAACTTCCAGGTACCGGTCTGTAACCTCCTTAAAGGGCTAAACACATTCTGTCTGCTACAAACGTTACTAATAGGAGACACTCACTTGCTATGTGAGTGGCGGTCCCCGAGACCTTGTGACGCAGGATGGCCAAACCTGACAGTATCCTCCCTCAAAGAGGCCCTCACCTTCCGAGAGGACCAGAAGCGAGACAAAAGGACAGGGGCATGAATGTTCCCAGCAGGTTCCCAGGTGCGATCCTCTGGACCATAGCCCTTCCAGTCTACAAATTAGAATCGCCTCCCCATACAAACCTTAGTATCCAAGATTGCGCCCACCTCGTACTCATCGGAACACCGAACCTTCACAGGCGGGGGACGAGACGGAAGTCTGGTAGACGGATGACAAGGTTTCACCAGAGATATATGGAACACCGGATGCACTTTCCATGTAGACGGGAGATCTAAACGGATAGCAGCTGGGTTGATGACATTCAACACCTTGTTAGGGACCCATGAACCGAGGAAGCAGTGTTCTCCGACCAGGTAAGCGCAAGTTCCACGTTGACAACCAAACCCTCATGCCAGGGCTATAAGCAGGGGCTGGCGCACGGTGTGCATCAGCGCAGGTCTTGGTCTGTTCTTGGGCCTCCAACGGGTGTTTCCTCACATTGCTATGGGTTTCCGATAGATTCCTGATACAAGCGAGAGCAGCAGGATTATGCAAAGGCAGATCAGGGAAAAGAGGCAAAGAACGAGGGTGTTGACCATAGAGTGTGTAAAAAGGAGACAAACGGGTCGCAGTTTGGAGCAAGTTGTTGTATGTGAACTCTGCCAGGTGCAAAACTGAAACCCAAGTATCTTGACGTTGGAAGGTGAGACAACATAGATATTGCTCCATAGTGGCGTTCAAACGCTCAGTCTGTCCATCCATCTGGGGATGGTAGGTACTGGAGTACCTACCATCGATACCTAGAGCCGTGATTAGTGCTCTCCAAAAGCGGGATGTAAATTGAGGTCCACGATCAGTGACCACAGTAGAAGGAAGGCCAAAAAACCTAAACACGTTCCTTAAGAACAGGTCTGCCAACATACGAGCGATGGGGATACCCCGCCAAGGTACGAACAGGGCCATTTTAGTAAAGTATTCTACGACCACCCATATCATATCGTACCCATCCACCAAGGGCAGCTCCACGACAAAATTTATAGAGATCATCTTCCATGGACGATCCAGTATAGGCATGGATTGTAGCAGACCTACAGGCTTGCCATGGGGATATTTGCACTGGGCACAAACACCACAGCACAGGTAGCCAAGTACTCTGTAACGTCCTTGTCCATGGAGGGCTACCAACACCACCGTTTCAATAGATCCACTGTCTTTCTGATACCCGGGTGCGCAGCCAAAGTGGAGTTATGGCACCATTGCGTAGATGTGCGCCGTGTGACTGAGTCTGGTAAATAGATCTTCCCCTGTTTATAGGGCAGTGAACGTATGACCTCCAAACCGTGTTTGGTTAGCTCAGAAGGTGCCGTTTCACGCAATTCTGGATCAGAGCTTTTAGAGAAGGGCGCAGGGTACACCCACACACCACCTGGTTAGGTATCAAAAAAAGCACCTTTAAGGTTGTAGGAATCTGGAACCCCATGGATGCGGGATATTGCATCAGCCTTAGAGTTTAATGAACCGGGGCGATCGGTCATGGTGAAATTAAACATCGAGAAAAACTCGTGCTACCGGGCAGCGTGCAGTGGTGCATTTCACCGATTGGAGGGCTAGTAGATTTCTATGACCAGTGAAAACTACTGGTTCTAAGGGACCCAGCAGATGGTATCTCCATACCAGAAAGGCATCCCTGACTTCCAGTAATTCCAGTTCGGTAATCGTGTAGTTGCTCTCATAAGGTGAGAGTTTCTTTGAATGGTAGGCAACAGGATGCAACCCACTGGCATCCGGACAATGTTGAGACACGTTCGCCCCTAATGCAACATCAGAAGTGTTGGCTTCCACAATGAACGGCAAAGCCGGATACGGATGCTGAGGCACTGACACTGTTGTAAAGGCGGTCTTCAGGGCCTCAAAAGCTTGTTGGGCCTCATTATTCCACTTAAACACCTGTTTAGAACTGGTCAGAGCAGTGAGTGGGGCAAACAATGGCAGAGAAATCCTGAATGAAGCGCCGGTAGAAATGTGCAAAGCCAAGGACGGATTGCAGTGCCTTCAGGGTAGTGGGACTCGGCCAATCCTGTATGGCAGCTACCTTGGATAGACTCATCTGTACCCCTTGGCTAGCGATGTTGTAGCCAAGGAACTCCACCTCATTTACATGGAACATACATTTTTCCAATTTGGCACATAGATGGTTCTCCCTCAAGCGTTGCAGCACACTAGCCACATGGGTAACATGGGTATCATATGAAGGGGAGTAGATCAGGATGTCGTCCAGATAAACAACAAGGTAGCGATCCAGCATGTCATGGAACACCACATTAATGAAGTACTGGAAGGCTGCCGGTGCGTTGCACAAGCCGAAGGCATAACGCAATATTCAAAAAGACCCTACCTGGTCTTAAAGGTGGTCTT
Organism: Ambystoma mexicanum; assembly: GCF_040938575.1. NCBI lineage: Eukaryota > Metazoa > Chordata > Amphibia > Caudata > Ambystomatidae > Ambystoma > Ambystoma mexicanum. The sequence continues at coordinate 62,263,702 of NC_090937.1, forward strand.
CTACTCATCCCCATTGCGTATGCGTACAAGATTGTACCCCCCCTTGCAGATCCAGTTTCGTAAAACACCACACCTGACCGTAGTTGGTCCAGCAAGACTGATATCAGAGGAATGGGATATTGGTTTGTGATTGTGACGGCATTCAGTGCGCGATAGTCAATACAGGGACGGAGGTCACCCTCCTCCTTGGGGACAAAAAACAAAGGATAAGCTGCAGGAGAACACAAGGGGCGGATGAAACTAGACTTTAAGGATTTGTCGATATAGTCTTTCAGGATCGCATCTTCCTTTGGGGGTCAAGGAATAAATAAGCCAAGACGGTATCGTGGCCCCTGGTAACAGCTCTATAGGGCAGTCATAGGGCCTATGTGGTAGAAGCACCTTCTCTCGGGGTCAAAAACATCTTGGTACTCCTTATACTCAATTCGAAGCAGTGTGTTAACAGCTCCAATAGTAGAGGCGGAATCCATGAGTGCGTGGCTTGGGCTCGTAGACTCCAGGCCAGCCGTCAAGCAGTTATCCTAACAGTAGTCAGAAAGGAAGCTCACCTCCCCGGAGTGCCAGTCCACCACTGGATTGTGCAACTTCAGCTATGGTAGACCAAGAATGAGTTTTAACTGTGAAGCTGCGATGAGATCGAATGAGATGCTTTCTTTATGGCTGCAGTCTTTCGTCATCACTAGTGCGGCTATGTGTTCAGTCACTAGACCAGACACAAGTGAAGAACCGTCAACTGCGTTCACGACTTCAGGACAAGATTTGGGGACGATTGGTAGCCCCAGCTCTTGAGCATAGGAACCATCCACATAGTTCCCTGTGGCTCCTGAGTCCAAGACAACCATTGCCTCCCGTTTTTCGATGCAGGCAGAGGTAAGAGTAACGGATAAATAGGGGCTGCCCAATTTTGAGTAGATGGGAGGGCTACCCGGCAACTGGACCCCTTTTGTTACAGGGCTTTTGCATTTCCCTGCTTCTTGGAAGGTTTCTTAGGACAGGCCTGCAGCAGATGGTCAGATGCCCCACAGTATAAACCTAAACCATTATTTCTCCTGTGTTCCCTTGTTTCGGCCGACAAAAGACCCCTAACCGCCCCTATCTGCATGGGCTCCGAGGATCCAGAAGCGGAGGCCGGAGCGGTGAGGGCAACTAGATGAACCGTTCTTTTTTTTTTCCCTTTCCTCTCTGCCTGCCTGGAATCTATTTGCAGGACCAAGTCTAGAAGTTCTGGGAAGGCCGTAGGTATTACTGGGACGGTAGCAAGTGTCTCATTGAGTCAGATAGCCCTTTGTAAAACAAAGATGCTTTCTTCTCCTCTGGCCAGCTGGTTTCGGCCACCAGCTGATTGAACCTAGCCAGATTGGCCAGGAGGGGCGTGTTCACCTGTTGGAGTCTGAGTAATTCTAGGTCAGTAGCCTGTGTAGCATAGCATGTGTCAAACACACGACTCATTGCTTCTATCAAAGCATCACAATTATAGAGCAAATGGCTCCCATCCTCCAATAACGGGTTAGCCCATGCGGTTGCTGTTCCCCCTAGATGCGACAACAAAAAGGCTGCCTTTGTAGTGGAGTCCGGAAAGGAAGCAGCCCGACGCAGGAAATACAGCCTACACTGATTCAAGAAGGTCCTGTATATCTTGGGGTCTCCATTGAACCTTTCCGGCGGGGCCAAGGTAAACTGGGCGGTCATGTAGACCGGTCCGGTGTCTTGTCGTGGTGGGAGTAAACCCAACCCTGAAGCTATAGCTGGTGGTGGTGCCTCAGCACCAGGGGGTTGAAACCCAGCCTGCAGCTCATCCGGCTGGGTTTCATGTTGTTGCATAGTAGAATGAGCAGCTGTTATATCGTTACGCAACTCAGCCACTACTTGCAGAATAGTGGCCAAAGTCTCGTTAGCATCCATAGTATAGGCTTCTGATTATGTCAGAGGCATGTTGCACACGTAGTGTAGTGGATGAATTCTTCCTGCTATTGTACCTGTCTGGTACATAAAGAAATGCAACCAGAACGGTCAATTAGCAGGAAAGATGGGATGCAATACGAGACCCAGGTGCTGCAGGAGGAGATGCAGGATATGCAGGATTAGTCACTGATGACTGCAAGGAAAGCAAGTTGTTCATGCAATGCAATCTGTAGCAGCGCATAAACAATAGTCTGACGTGTGATACCCACTGACCTGAAGTCACAGAACCAAGAAGCAATCAGAAGTGGTATGTGATACAAGATGCAGGCCCCTGAGATCTTTACTGAAACAAGAAAACCCAAGCAGGTAAGCACAGGTTCCTAACAGAGCACTGTTCACAAGATGTCAAAAGCTAGGAGGCTTACCGTACAAGAATCCTATCAGAAGACGCATGAAGTCCAGGAGTTCATGGCTCGATGGACGTCTGCACGTGATCCACAAGAAGCAGTAGGATTGTCCACAAACCTACCCCGACAACACAAGGACGCCTCGGATAAAGTACACAATGGCAGTCTCAAGTCTGTGTACTTTACAATAAACAAAGTCCAAAAATCCAAAAGACTGCATGAACAGTTAAGAAACAATAATCCAAAACGATCCGGGTCTGAAACGAAGCGGACAATGAGGTAGCAAAGCGGAAGACAAGCAGATCCAGGAGCAGTCCAAGGTCAGATGGGGGAGCTGGCGGCGAGGTACAAAAACATAGGCAATGCCGGTCCGGATGCAATCCGTGGTCAGTGCAAGGAGTGGGCGGTGATGTAGCAGAACGCAGGTGAAAGCAGGTCCAAAACAGTCCGGATCGTAAGCTAAAGGTAGACTAGATGCAGGGTGGGACTGGGTAAGGGCAAGGTTCTTGGAAGTGGGGAACAGACTTCAGTATAGACAACAAGGATACAAAGGATTTCAAAACGCCACCGAATGCAAATCAAAAGCACCGGCATACTGAATGCGAGGTGCTTTTGAATACGATGTCACCTGACAGCGCTGCACGTTGTTCGGCGCAGGAGGTGGGACAAGGGAGTGTGTATCGGACGCCAGCGTTGCCATGCCAACTTCCAGGCACCTGGCTGTAACCTCCTTAAATGGCTGAGCGCATTCTGTCTGCTGTGAGGGTTACTAATAGGAGACACTCCCTTGCTATGTGAGTGGCAGTCCCCCTCGTGACGCAGGATGCTCAAACCTGACACTCCTATGCATGCATGCTAGATTCAGAGCAGTGACTATTGGCTTTAAGTGTCACTTTTTACCCAGTGGGACTGCTGGTTGAGTGTGGGCTGACAAGGTCCTGCGGCAGTGGTCCGAAGAGGAGCTGGTGCCGCACACTTAGTTACAGAATGAATTCTGGTGATTTCTGTGTCTGGTTGCTGCACTTAGCTAGGGATCAGTCCATTCCTGCATCCAGCTGTTGAAGAGAGAAGTAGGAATTCAATTTGAACTATTGACAATTAAGCCAATAAAACCAATTAAGACTGACTTTTATCTGTCCCGTCCCTAGCGCCCCCCCCAGGCAACTGGGCATGAAGCTCTGTGTTGATTACAGGGAAAGGCTCTTAAAGGACGGGGTATGTTTGCAGATTCTTTGCTTCCATAGTGGCCAAATAAATGAAGGGCCCAAAGAGAGGGAATGAACCTACCATGATGGCTACACAGGAAAAATCTAAGAAGGCGGATATGCATTTGCCAAGTTCATGAGGCCCCACCTGATGAGACAGCGCTAGAAACTTCCGCTACCAAATTCGATCTACAACACCTTCTTTTAGGCATCATAAGATATCCATGGAAGAGTCGCTGAGCTGGCTTAGAATAGGTTATCTCTCCTTACAAAGGTACTGGAAGCTGAGAGACGATTTGATAAAGAAGGAACAGATGATTTGCAACCAAGGCTATAACCTATCCGAAATTGTCAAACAAGGTTGAAACCCTTGTGGTTTTGTGGAACTCTGTAGTGTAAGGAGGACAACACTGAAAACAGGCCCAGATGGAACAGTATTTGACTGCAGGGATTACTGAAATAAATGCACTATGTGGATCCATTGCGTAGTGTTCTGTCACTTGGCCGCTGAAATAACATGGCCCAGTTCACAAAAATCCAGTAACATTGACACTAGATGCAATTCTCATCTTTTTTGTCTCCAGGTGATTCTATCAAGGGGCCCTATTTTGAACTGCATTGTTTGTTTCTGTAATTTATTTATTTTAACATTTGTAGAGCGCACTGAACCAGAGGGCAACTGGCCGCTGGAAACAGCAAAATTAATGGGTTTTACACTACAATGGACCCATAGGAATTACACGTAATAATGTTTATTACATCCTACATTGGTGTGATAATGTGTTATTTCGTCAAAGCGCCTTACATAGAACATATTTACATATAATATCATCCAATTGAAGTTTGTACTCATTTATCGACCTCAGAAGGATGACAGGCTGCGTTTGGCCTTGACAGTATTCGTACCTGCAAATCATCCACAGATCGCAGCAGTGAGCGCCCAACTTGCTGAGCTATTTTACCGGCTACTGTGATATCTTCCTTGGTGATTTCAAATTCCGATTGGCGATTTGGGCAATAAGAAGAGCTAGTATAATTGTAATACCCCAGATAATTGTAGCTCGTACAGGCCAATATCCCTGATCAACGGCGAAACCAAAATCCTAGCAAAAGTGCTGGCGAACAGATTACAGAAGGTGATAACCTCACTGATCCACCTGCATCAATGCAGATTCATGCCACAGAGATCCACACGCATGAACTTTCGTAGGCTCTACCTGACACTAGAGAGAGCTCCCACCCTCCAGGAACCCCTTGCTCTGTTAGCATTTAATTTCGAGAAAGCTTTTGGTTCTGTGTTCTGAGAGGCCCTGTGGAAAGTTATGCTCAGAATGGGATTTGGGGACCAATTTATGGGCTGGGTATGACTCCTCTATAGCTCCCAGAAGTCAAGTGAGGGTAAATGGCTGGCCGTCGAGAATCTTCCCACTAGGTAAGGGGACAAGACAGGGATGCCTCCTATCTACGATGCTCTTCGCACTAGTAATTAAACCTCTTGCCATAATACTAAGGCGCACACCAACATGGAGAGGCTTCCGCTGGCGAGAGAATTGGGAGGATAGTTTCCCTATATGCATATGACCTGTTAATATACCTGGGAGACCCGCCCGGTACTTGCCTGGTGGTTACACAACTACTAGAACGATATGGGTCCTTCAGTGGTCTGAAAGTGAACTGGTCCAAATCCATACTTTTTCCGGTCAAAGGCAAGGGGAAGGATGTCCCGGATAACTGCCCATACTGTATTGAAACAGAACAATTCTGTTAACTGGGGATACAGATCACGATCAACCCCATAGAATACATAGTCAAGAACTCACACCCGATCACAGATAGATTTATAGAGGACGTGCACCACTGGGTTCTACTTCCATTAACCCTAATGGGGAGAGCAGCACTGTTCAAAATGCTAGCCTAGTTTCTGTATAGCCTACAAAATGCCCCACTCCATGTTTCAGCCTTAGAATTCCATAAAATCGATACCGCCCTTAGGAGGCTCTTGTGGAAAGGTGGGCACCTGCGGTTAGCACGCCAAACACTTCAATGTTCCATCTGGGAAGGAGGTATTAGTCTACCACATTTGCAAACCTACTACTGGGCTAGTCAAATGTCACTGGTTAATGACATACTCCACGGAGATAGAGAGCTGCCCCACATTAAGGCACAGATTGCCGCAATGCAGGGGTTGTCCCCTTTAAGACGCCTATACCAAACACTGAAACCCCCACTCCCCTGCACTATGACAACGCATATGGCGCTCCTCTGGAAAGAAACTCAGACACATTGGTTGGGATTGTAGAATTACCCCAATACCAACACTGAGGTGGAATAGAAATCTACCCGAAATAGGTAAGCTTCCGACATGGCTGGTTTGAGAATCAAAGCGCATAATCAAAGTGGGGGATGTGATTGTGGTAGGCAAACTATCGCCCTTCGAAGACTTAGCTACATGATTCGCTCTTCCCGACACTGAGCGATACCGATACAAACAGCTGAAACAAGCACTACATCCACATCAATCTGTACTGTCCGTCATGTCTGATTGTACACAGATAGAAACAAATATAGTCCTCGATCGCATTGCCACCAAGGTCACCTCTGTGATGTACAAGGCTATATCCTCCTTTGCAACACCAGAACTTAGTAACCTATAACTTAAATGGGAAAATTATATTGGCCCAATACTACCTGAGGAATGGATTACGATCCTAATGTGCCCGCGTGTAACGGCTATATCAACTAAGTTCAGACTGATACAACTCAAAGTGCTACACAGTCTACTACCCGAGGATGGCTCTCTATTGCTGGAACAGAGCCACAGATCCCAATTGCCTAAGCTGTCTACAAGAGGAGGTTACCTTCTTCCACATATTATGGGATTGCCCCGTATACAGGTGTACTGGCAACATTGTTGTGATAAATTGTCATTGGCACTAGGTCGCACTGTCCCTAGAGACCCCAAATTGATACTACTAGGCGTTGAAGAGGAGGGAAGCAGACACGCTTTGAAAAACTATTCCCATCAACGACCACAGGTTTGATTAAACGAAATATCGCAAAGCTGTGGGGTTCAGCTGCAACACCGCAATATGAACAATGGGTAACATATGTTGACATATGTGTAGCAATGGAACAACGTATCTATACGGCCAGGGGATGCCCTGGCAAAGCCCAGAAAGTATGGCAGAGGTGGGAAGATGCACAATAAACTAAGAACTGGTGCACAATAACCAAGTGTGACGATCAAAGTCTGGTAATAATACGATATATTGTGACTATCGAAGGTGATGAATCTGTGTCAGTTAAAATTTAGTTGGTTTATTTATTTTGAGTATTGTATATGCTCTTACATTATGTAGCATATAATGTGTAAAATCAATAAAATGTAGTATAAAAAAATAACTGCACATGTCAAACCTCTGCTTAAAAAGGCATCCCTCGACCCTTTCCAACCAATAAACTAAAGGCCCATCTCCAACACCCGATTCCTGGAAAAACAAATTGACTGCGCTGCATACTTAGAGCTCAATGGCTTTGTGGAATCCAACAATCTCCTAGACCCTGCGCAATCAAGTTTTCGTCCACGCCATGGAACAGAAACCATGCTGATCTTTATCTGGGATGACCTCAAAGTCACAGCAGACACGGAAGGATGCGCAGCACTTACTCTTCTTGACTTTTCAGCAGCGTTTGACACCATTAACCACATGATCCTCCTTGATGGACTGCCCTCCTTAGGAATACGAGATTCAGCACTCATCTGGATCGCCTCATTTATCACCAATATCCTCTGCACGTCCAGTAAACACTGGAGTACCCCATGGCGCCTGCCTCTCTCCCATTCTCTTCAACCTTTACATGACCCCCCCAACCCCCTTCCCAGGATCATCAGCTCACACAACCGCACCTGCTTTAACTATGCAGATGATGCACACATCATCTTGAGAATTTCTAAATCTACCACCTATCCTCGCCCTGACCTAGAAGGCATTGACCGCTGGATGACTAACCATCTCCTTCAGAACGCAGGTAAAATTGAGATCATGATATGCAGCAAAACATCAGGCAGTAGGATGAGGTTGCCCTCTAACCTTGAACAGGTAGATTGACTGGTTTGGGTAGAGATTGAGGAATCAATTAGCAGCCACCTACAAATCTTATTATGGTACATAGCCGGGTTAAAAAAGAGTAATTTTGGCTCAGGCATGGTGTGATTTTGTCAGACAGCATAAGGTTGTAATGCTTCAGGAAACCTGGGCCTTGGATCCCATTGATTTTCAAGGCTACGCTAATTTTACAGTCCCTGCCACTAAAGGTTTACAGATTTGGCATGACATTAATTTGGACTGGGAAGTGGCCTCTATTGAAACTGGCTCCCCAGATCTTCAACTGCCGGCTGTGTCTACTCAAGGGGGGGGGGGGTGGTTTCTGCTCTTCAATCTATACAACAGACCGAGTGTGGGCACAGGTTTGGAGGCTTTAACTAGGAGGATCCAGGAGCTCAATAATTCTAATAATTGTATGATCCCACAAAGCCAATATACTCTGGTGGCAGGGGATATGAATCTCCAGCTAGAACCATTGGCAGCTACTGAAGACCTTGGGAAAGACCAGGATATGGCCTGGTCTATCCCGGGATTGTTGACTAATCCCCCTAAGAGAATCCATAAAGTGGCTGTGAAATGAGCGTGTATCATCTCAAATTTAAATCTTAGAGCCTGCAACGGAAGACTGAGAGGTTATCAACCAGCATGCATAACATTTAAAGGTCCGAAGGGGTCTTCTCGTATCGATTATATCCTCATCACCGGCAGCAGCTGGTTTATTACTAGGGATTTAGTGGTTGATAGGAATGAGTGATCACAATACCCTCTTTTAAAGCATGCATAGGGACTGGTGGACCCAGTGGAGTGAGCAATTTAAGGAGTAACCAAATCATTACTATCAATGGTCCTGTCTTGCAAGAAAAATTCTAAATGGGCAGGAAATTAAAAGCGGAAACATCCGCAGCTATTGTGGAGAATGTGGGAAATATTTCGAATTCTAATTTCCCAGTCAATGCAGTAATTGCAGAATTTGAGACTTTCAGCTCGAATTTGATACCATTGTTGTCCACAATAAATGATAAAAATAAAAAGGGGGACAATGGTGATAAACCCCTGGTATGATGAATGTTTAAGGGCAAAGAGGTACATAGTCTTGTGTGCTAGAACACAGAGTCCCTTGGATAAGAGTGCATTAAGATCCCTAAGAGCTAAATATAAGCAGTTATGGAAAATAAAAAAGGGGCACACATAATAAACCACATGGGAGGCCCTTTATTCTGCTCTTTATGAGAGACATGACAAGAATCTGGAAACTGGTTAGTCCGGAAGTGTTGGGTGGTGAGCGGACATAGCAATGTTGTATCCCCGGAGCTATATGCAGGAGACATTACACCAAATTATATGGTGCCCAAGAAAGGACGCCAGCGTTGGCCAAAAGCAATGACCAGGCCCCTCCTATCCCTGTTGATATTGTCTATCTCTAGGGATGAGGTGGGAAGGGGCTTTGGTATTCCAATAACTGGGGAAAGCTGCTGGTCCTGATTTGATTCCCCTGGACTTTTACAGGGATGAACTCGTTATTTGGTCCCTGATTCTGACCAGAGATTTTAATGCTGTTATATGCTCAAAGGCAGTTCCTAGACCATGGCAGGATGCAATAGTCCCAGTGTATAAAAAAGGAGGAAGAGATGCCTGATAATTATCTCTCAATTTCATTGCTAGACTTTGTTGGGAAGACATTTGTTAAAGTCCTTCAAGTGAAATTACAAAGTTGTGTGGATGTGACTGGGATTATTAGCGATGTCAAGGTTGGGTTTCGGGTTGGTACAGGTACAATGGACCACCGTTTCCTAATTTAAAAAAAAATGCATTGATATACTGGACTGCTCAAAGTAAACCCATATGCCATTTTTTTAGACATTGAAACTGTTTCCGACTCAGTCCCAAGAGAAGCCTTGTGGCAAGTTCTGGAGAGGAGAAAAACCCTGATCGCATTAGTCGATGCAATTGAACTATTACATGTGGAGACAAAGGCTCCGGTCCGCCATGGACTGCGGGGGCTCAAGGGGGTGGCAATCTGAATTATTTACTGTCCAGCTGGGGGTTCGCCAAGGATGCATTCTGGCACCGCTCCTCTTTTCTATATTCATCCAGGAGATAGTGGATGCACTAGAGTTGGGTGCTATGAATACACCTAGAATTGCAACCAGGAAGGTGCCCAACCCTCTTCTTTGCAGACGATGTGGTAATTCTCGCCACGCCGCCAAAGTGGGTGGTAATGTCCCTTGGCATCTTTGTGTGTGTTAGAGGAGCAAAGAGCTTGAGAGGGAGGTATTTACGGAGGGACAGTTGAAGGTATTTTGGACCCAGGCCCCAGAAAGCCTTGTGGACAATACAAAGGGTTTTGAATTTAATAATTACAGCCACTGGGACCCAGTGGAGAGATTTCAGGGCTGGAGAGATATGATCCCAGGGCTTGAGGCCAAGGACAATTATCACAGTCCTGGTCTGGATAAGTTGCAAAGGGCGGAGAGTAGAAGCAGGTAGATTTAGAAAGAGGCTGTTACAATAGTCCAACCTAGAGAACCAGGGATCGGGAGCCAGCGAGCTTCTGGGGGAAGGAGAGGAAAGGCAGAATACCTCTGAGGAGGTGCAGTCGGAAGTTTGACTTTTTAGAGACATCAGAGATGTGGGCAGAGAAGGAAAGCATGGAGTCAAAGATGACCCAGGGTTCATAGCCTCGCAGGTGGGGTTAGGAGGAGGGGCAAGAGAGGCTGGCCTGAGAGCGAGGGTGAAGGTGTGCAGATGAGGAGGATCTCAGTCTTGCTGGCATTCAGGCAGAGATCGTTGGCGGCATACCAATCCTGAATGGCAGTTAGGCATTCGGAGATGAGAGAGGGAGAGGAGGTGACCGAGGGAAGCCCGAAGATGAGTTGAGTGTCATCAGCATAGCACTGAAAATTGGAGCAGAAAATGGCAATGCGGTGGGCGAGAGTTGCAGGTATTGGTTGAAGAGCCGGGGTGAGAGGTTGGACTCCTGGGGAACACTGCAGGTAGAAAGGTAGATGGATGATGGGAAGGACCGTAGTTGGACCTGGGAGGGTCGATCAGAGAGGAAAGATGTCAGCCAGGCCAGAGCCTGATCAGTGATACCCAGATTGTCACGGAGAAGGTTGAGCAGGATGGTATGATGACCATGTCGAAGGCCGAAGACACATCAAGTAGGATGAGGACAGAGGAAATGTTAGAGACCAGGTTGGAGAGCATATCGTCACGTATGTTCAGGAGAGCAGTTGTGCTTCTGGCAGCTCTAAAGCCAGATTGATGGTCATGGAGACAACCAACAGAATCCGAGTGAAGGTTAAGCTGCGAGATGGCCAGCTTTTCCAGGAGTTTGCCCAGAAAGGGACAGATGGAGATTGGCGATAGGTAGTTGGGCAAGAAGGATCGGCTGTAGGTTTTTTGAGGAGAGGGTGGACAAGAGAGTGCTTCACAGCGGAGGGGAATGTTCCTGAGGCGAAGGAGAGGTTGCAGAAATCAGCCAGGGCAGGAGCAAGGGTGTCAATGTGGTTGTTGATGGTTTTGGAAGAACAGGGAGGAACCTGTTTTGATGAGACATTCATAGATCGGACTTGTCTAGAGACCTCATTGGGGGGGAAAGGAGGAAAGGACAAGAAAGAAGGTGGGGGGTGGCTGTAGGAGGACCAGAGTTTGCAGAAGGAGAGGATGGGAGAGGAGAGGGGGTGGTAGAGGGGACCAGAGGGTGGACAGGATATTCTGGATTTTAGAGATGAAGTGAAAGGAGAGGTAGAGACTGCAGCAGGGTTGGCCAGCTCCTTGCATATTTGAAAGAGTTTGGCCGAGTTGTTCGATGCCAGAGAAACACTGGCGCTTGGATGTGCACAACATCATTACCTTCAATTGAGAACATCTTTCTGAAGAAGCTATTACTACTTCCAAAAAATGCCCCTACCTCATTGGTCCAAATGGACCTTCATGTGTGGCCATTAGCCGGCCAGATTGCCCTTACCCTGTTATGTATTCAGTAAGAGTATGGCCCTCCCCCAGTTTATCTCGCTGCAGGGTTTCCCTGAGGAACCTTTTAGAACTGGAAGGCGCTAAAAGAGGTGTGGTTGGATACTTCATGTGAAGAACTTGCTATGTAGGTTGAATGCTAAAGCGTTGTGGGATAACCCCCTTGAGTGCCAAACAAAATAAAATAATCGAGCTCAAACTGACTGCAAAGAGAAAATCCTTGGAAAAGCTAAAGGTATCAAGGTCTTTATTGAAGAACTGTCCCAAATGTTTACCTTGTAATATGATGGGGAAATGTAAAGATATGCTAGATGGAATTCACCCCCGCCCTTACGAATGTTCTTTTTAAGTTCGCTTTAGGATAGGAATTCTGCATATAGCTTGGTACACTCGGACATGGTCATTTTCGAGATCCGCAGAATTTCCCCTCCGTTGATCAGCAAACAAAACCTGACCCATTTTATGTTAATTTGCCTGGTTACGCCAGAGCTAAGATGCAGGTATTTGAAAGCTTTATTAATTGAGTCAAGGTTAAGGAGCACTCGAGAAGCTATGCAGTTTTTAACGTGCACACTGGAGTAGAAATGTGTGTTTACCTCAGCAAGGTACATGCACTAAACCTGGTTATTCAGAGCGGGGTTAGTGGGTACTTCTTAATAAATTGGGAAGAGTTAGGAGGCTACAAGCTTTCTTTCCTCAGGGGGTAATGCCACTGGAATTATATTAACTATACGTAGACCCACTTTTGATTTGTGTGTGTAATTTTTAAGATTGTCGTGTGTATTTAAATTTCATGTTTGTATAAATTGTTTATTGTGATGAATTGTGCTGAAGGTGTATTCCGAATAAAGGTTTAAAATGAAAACTGCTCCCCCCCCCCCAACCAACTCCCTGGACATCCTTAATCAGCCTCCCCTCCTCTGACCACCACCACTGTCAAAAAACTTGGTTGCGCAGTGGACTCGGACCTAACTCTTTCTCACCACATCAACAATGCATCACAATCCTGTCATTTCCACCTTATGCTCCTGAATCTTCCCTAACCCCACCTACCCCAACAGACTGGCTGCAGTTATGTCCATTGTCATGTCCAGACTGGATTATGCGAACTCCCTCTACCTAGATGCACCGGCCTACCAGCTATACAATCTCCTTAGAGTACAAAACTCGGCTGCTAGACCGCTTTTCGCATTGGGACAAAGGGACCAAATCGTACCTGCTCTCGACACCCTACACTGGCTCCCAATTGGACGCTGGGTCACCTTCGAATTCCTATGTATTACTCAATGAGCGATGCACAAAGAAGGCCCCAATTTCCTTACAAGAAAAGATTACGCCTTACCACCAAACTTGCACCCTAAGGTCAAGCACTGCCCTCCTCCTCGTGGTCCCACCTCCAATTCGGCCAGAATCTGAGGGTCTGCCTACTCAAACCTGGCACCAGCTTTGCGGAACTCACTGCCTCCCCACATTAGACACAGCAAAGACTACATGGCTTTCCGGAAGGCACTCGAAACCTGGCTTTTTGCATAAAAACACGTAAGGGAATGCAGGAAACACTCGCCTAACCATCACGACCAAATAATTGCATGGTATCCTTCTCAATACAGACACTTTTCATCGACTCTCAGGCCAGACAATTTGTACCCCCATTACCTTGAGCCTTTGCCCTAGACTAAATACCCAAATCGTACTAGCATCCATGTACATGATGACATTGAATCATTGCCTTCTGCCATGAATACTGTACACTCTGAGGCTTAGAGATATCTATTACCAATAATCTGGACCGATTGTGCTAGACTCGCTCGTAACACAAGCACTAATGGCACTCATGAGCTTGATCAATTCCATGCAATAGACACTACACTGTCAGTCCAAGAAATGCATATGCTTGCTAATCCTACTCATCTCGAAATCCATGAGCAGAACAAGATACCGGGGGCCGCCTAGCACTTGTTTTTTTAATTGCACCTATCTGGGAATGTATTTAGCAGAACTACCTACCGCCAATCTATCTAGAAGAACTACCAACCCAAGCACTAATAGCACTTATTAGCTTGATCATTGCCCTGCAAATATGCACTTGGCTATCAGTCCAGGAAAAGCCCTTGCTTGCTAATCCTACACATCTGGAAATCTCTGAGCAGAAATATATACCGAGGACCATTTTAGCACTTATTTTTTGCTAATCCCAACTACCTGGGAATGTATTTAGTAGAACTACCCATCGGGAATCCATTTAACAGAACTACCGACCAAGGACGTCTCTAGCACCTATAAAGTAATGACATGAGTTGGGACAGATCTGCCTGTCACCACCCGTCAGTCTTTGCCAAAGCAATTTGACCGAACAAGACAGAGGGAGGACCTTAGCCTAACAGCCCGAACCCAAAGGGAGATACCATCCCCTGGAAAGGCAGTGAAAGCTCAACAGGAACAGGGTCCCCCGGAAAGAATACATGAATACATACACTGAAAAACCCATTATGTTAGCTCTTCCTTCTGCACCAACAAACAGTAGACTGCAGCTACACCCCTCGATTAATTTGGCCTAGCTTCACACATACACGTTCACCTCAATAGTATTTAGAACGCAGTTATATTCCATTGAAATCGGCATAGCTGCCCACATAGTCCCATTCACAAACTCCATTGCCTCCAGAATGCAGATACCCATGTCCATTGGTCTTGCTGCACACATTCTACTGATCTCACACAGCCACTGTGCCCCACCTAGCATTAGTATGCAGCTACACACCACTTATTCCACACTGGCTGCACACATCGGTATGCACTTCAGCACGTATTAAGTGCTCGGGAGGATAGCTCAACGGCAACATGCTTGCCTTGGAAGCAAGGCGACACGGAGCAACACAGGTTCGATCCCCGGATCCACGCTTAGAAACCTCTGGGTATTAAGCACGTTATAAATAACCTATCATATCATATATCATGCAATACTCCCTCCACTGACCTGGACTGCATTCCCCGAGTGCGTGCAATCCACAGCGCTTTGGAATCATATCAATGTTAAAAGGTGTATACAAATGCCCAATAACATAACGTAACATACCATGTTCAGTAACTAGGATGACCTCTCCAAAACCCACCCACAAATCTGTCTCAACAGTGTCAATTTGGAGAATAACATGTGATGCACTAATTTTACTTGATCGCACAGGCTCCTGTGGCACAGTATTTGCACTTTGTGTGTAATAAAAACAGTCTAGCTGTGTTTTCTTTGATTCGCGAATCGTGCTGCATTTGACACACATTTCAGCTGTCTTAAGTGACTCTGCTGTATCAAACTGGGTTTAAACACCAAATTCAACAATTATTTTTTACTTATCCAGTAGGGATGTTATTTTGGAAATATCTTGTGGTGGTGATGTTTGTGGTAGGACTATGCTAAGAAAGCTACAGTCCACAGTTTGGCTAGTTGGATTTCTCTTTTCGTGCCTTATCAGCCATCCAGATACCTGCAAACCCTTTCCTAGCCCTCTTTGTGATGAAACCGGTTTCCTCTAATACCAAAGGGCTGTAATGATCAATGTTTTGCTCTGCTTTCAGATTTGATACCACGATTTGATTATTTTTAACTATGATGTCCGCTCTCATCTAATGATGACTCTCAGCCAATGGCACCATTTTTAAACAGTCAAAAGCTTAAGGCCTGCTCCAGGGCCCCTTTAAATGTGTTTGATTATCTGAAGGTCCCACCCATATCATCATAGATTAGTACACCAAACGGGGGACCAACATCTTCCAGCCTCTTTCACAACAGACTAGCCACACATTTGTCGACAAATGTCCCATCTAAGTTTAAACTTCCCATTCTCCTCCAATCAGTGCCACAAGGTGACTTGTTGCACTTTACAAATTGTAAAAGCAATACTAAACCAATACATTGAAATGTATTGTTTCAGATTTTGTTGGCTTCATTTTGATTTCATTATTTATAATATAAATGTACAAACTGGACAGACTAAAGTTCATCTCTGTGCATAAAGAACACTAAACAAAGAAGCACTGAACAGGAGGCTGACAATGCAACAAAATAAGTATGTCCTTAGGGCTTTGTAAAGGGGAATGAGATATTAAATCCTTCGAATTGTGAAGGGGAGACTATTCCACAGGCAGTGGGCAAAGATAGCAAACCTACAGTCGCGCATCTTCCTAAAAGTGGATTTACAAACCTTCAAAAGAAGAGAATGTTCAGAGTGAAGGGATTGAATGGGTTATAAGGGACAATATTTCAAATATTTTGGAGCAAGCACATACAGGCGTTGCATTTGAAAATGAAGCCGAAAAGCCTAACAGAATTTTTGACCAGTTGTGTGTGTTGAAGATGGTAATTTGGAATACCTATGTAAAGGTAATTGGCGTATGCAATTTTGGAGTTAAACACAGCCCCCCCCCCCTCTTGCATGTTCTCTATGCAATTCCACACCGTTTCATCAATCTGATCCATATTTTGCAAGGTCATCTGTTAGGACCCTGTGGGCATGACTGGCTACATGCCATTTGGACACAACACCCATTTCCCTGGATTTCGGCAAAGGTCTCTGGGTTGATGGGTTTGTGACTTCGTGTACGTTCCCTATGCAGTTCAACACTGTTTCACCAATCTACCAAATTTTGCACAGTCACCTGTTGGGACCCTCCGGATATTGCTGGCTACATGACATTTTGACACTCCATTCCTTTCCCTGGTTTTCAGCAAAAGTCAACATTGTGGCTTGGTGAGGCTTTGTTCCCTATGCAATTCCACACCGTTTCACCAAGCTGCACCACATTTTGTAGATTTACCTGTACCTATGAGGGAATTAAAGCCTGGGCACTGCTGCGTATATCAGATAGTTACATATACGTTTGTGTGTATTTATAGGTGTTTGTTGGGGTAGTAGGATGCTGTGGAGGTGAGAGGGTGATGTGTGGGCTGCAGGGGGATTTTGGGGAGAACCCCCATTTCATAAAGATCGAAATCGTGTCTAAATTGCACGAACAAAGTGCACATATTTAAAAATGCTGTCTACAATTAAATGTAGAGCCATTCAAATATTCAGTTGGGTCGAATAACCCTAATATACATGTGTTGCTGTATGAGTAGTAGTATGAATTAAATGTCAGTGGTCTTCAATAGTGGGCATATTTCAATGTTCAACAATAATTGTGACAATGGGGAGCCCTGCAGAAGTCCACAACCATTGTCAACAGGAGAGAAAGAAGTATGCCTAGTCTAGCACTCTGAATCTATTGCAGAGGAATGACTGGAACTAGGGGATAGCTTTAGTGGAAGTGTTGTAAATGTCGAGAAATGACACCAGCCTCCATGATCAACAGTATTGAACGCCACAGAGAGATTGAGCGTCGCCAATATGGAGCGAGATCTTGCATCAATGTTTGCTAAAAATTTCTTCCCAGACTGATACCAGTGCCATCTTTGTTCCATGCCTTCACCGAAAACCTGAATCCGGACGGTCAATACACATTATTGCTCTTTCTTAACAGGGCTCTGAGATTATAGATTTGCAACCTGTTCTAAGGCATAAGAGGCCCTGGGAAAACGGCAATAGACTGGTCGTTTCTGCGAATGTGGGCTTTAAGTGATAGTTTATTCAGATAGATGCAAAAACTGATTCATTAAGTGAGTTGGGTAAAACGCCTTTCTTAAAGCCCCCACTGCTCCTGAAAGCAACTCTGCTAGCCGCTCCTAAACCTTCACTACTGTTTGGTTTGTAGATTCTTTATCATAAGCCAAAGTGGCAAGCCCCCAACAATTGGCTCAATGGGAAGGATCTTGCTGGTGTTCTTAATCGTTCAAGCTAATTTGGCAAAAAAATGAGTATGCAATTACATGCTACTGCCCCTACCAAAGAATTGCACATTAATTTCCATACCTTTTTAGTTTGCTAGACGGATTTTGGGGTTTGACTGCTAGGCTGATCAGACTTGGAACATTTTCATCAGCATGGTCTTTGTTTTGCAGATGTTTTTGGACCAGAATGTCCGCACCTTATCAGCGGGAAACTAATGAAACATTTCTCAGTGTTAAGCTATAACAATGGAAGGTAAGTGATGCCCTTGCACAGTTGTCTGCGAGAACTTGTATGTGGACAGCAGGGCCTGCAATTATGTAAGAAATACATTTCTGAAGATTAATGCAAGGTTTTTGCAAGTTCAGTTTGACGTTTCCCAAAGAAGCGAAGATCTCGAAAGTAAAGGATGTTTAAGGACTTAGAAAAATAGGCACAAACCTGTAGTGCAGAGATACATGATTAGTTCATTTCTCCAAAGGTGAACAATGTGTGAATTATCTATCATTTGTCCTCTCTGTTGGCCTTCCATCGTGTTCTGTTCTATTGTTTGCTTTCCTCCTCCTATCTGAAGTATTCCTCTATTCATAACTTGTGGAAATAAAGGGGCGGGCAGAAAGGGCTGGGAACTGCTTGGACACTTCAACGAAATATATCTATAGATCCTACACTGCACCCTCCAAAATCACTGGTATGTTGTCTGTGCTTTGCCGCTTAATTGATTTTTCTTTTTTTAACACCTTTCTTTAAAATCGGTTGCCTTCAAATATCACTTTACAAAATTAGGAATCAGACAAGCGTTAGCACCCATTGCAATGTTATTGGACAGGTCCCACCCCTCCCTCTATTCCCTGCCCCAACCCCCGGAGTTCAAACCCCACACACATTTAACGATCGCACAGAAATAGTGCTGCTAGCTGTGGTTTGTGCGGGCAATGCCGGAAAGTTCAGGTTGTACTCCAGGATAAGGGACCAAATATCCATGAACTGGTGTAGCACCCCTTCCTTGGCCGCCATGATTTTCTCAGCCACCAGAATATCCCAAATTCTGGTCCACCATAAAGACCATAATGGGCCTTCAGGAGATTTACACGCCCAGACAATGGTAATCTTTGCAGCCAGGAAAAGCTGGGCGATTAGCTTAGCCGTCGCCCCCTAATCTCGAGTGCGCCCCTGGGACCGGCACCCCCAACAAGATCACCTCTACTTGCACGGGGCGTCAGACCCGAGTGATATTGTCAATTGAGTTAATCACCTTCTCCAAAAAGGTTGACAAGGGGGCATTCCCACCAAATATGTAGATGTGGCGCTTGAGCCCCACATTTTCTCCAACAAGCCGGGTTCAATGAGCTTTTGAAACAGTGCAACCTAAGCGGGGGGTTGTACCATCGGTACGTTAATTTGAAGGTACATCCCTTATTCATCATGCATTTGGAAGAGGAGTAGTTTCTTGTCCAAATATCCACCTATGTCCGGTCCTCTATGGGATGGCCTATGTCTGCTTCCCACTGGGACATGTAGCGGGGGTCGCAGGACCCACGTGTCCACCTGTAGGAGTCTATACAGCCTAGAAATGTTCTCCACTTGTGAGCCCTGTATCAAGGAGAGTTCAATGGGCCCAGGCCAGGTGTAGCCCTTTGTCGAACCAGTGGGTGAACTATCCAGTGTCGTATTTGGGCATAACCAAACTCATCTGCTTCTGACAGGGAGAACCTCTCCTTGCAGTTTTCAAAGGACGGGGCTGATACACCCTCAAACAGTTCAGATAAATATTGCAGGTCCCCTTGCAACCATCTCCCAAATGCGGCAGGAAAATAGGGGAGCATGGGCCCAACCCCCTCGGGATTCCTGCCTTTTTCATCGCCTAGTCCCATATATTCACTGTCGTTTTCGTAGAGGACAATGGGTTGGGCCAGTGTTTCTATGCTAGGGCGCAGGTGTATGGCAAATAGCTGAGCGGAAGTGGTGCTCTAGATTGTTCAATTTCAACCCATCTTGGGGGGGGGGTCATTAGGCGTGAGCCAGGCAAGAAAGTGAGTCAGCTGTGCTGCTAAATAATATTGCAGAGGCAATATTATTTAGCGGCACATCCCCATCCCACCTAATCGGCATTGCCCATCATCACCTTCCTAGGAATCTCCCCCACCATATTAATTGGAAGGTCTTGCGCTGCAATTAGAGAAGGGATGTGTGTGGGATCTCCACTAGGCGCGCCAAGCAGTGGTAGAGAAATCTTGGAAGCAAGTTCATTTTACAGGCAGTGATCTGACCCATTAACGTGAACTCCTGGGCCAGCCACCTCTCCAGATCATCTTACACTTCCCTAAACCAGGAGTTTGGGGGGGATTTGCTGCATATAGATCCTTTGGGAATGCTGAGCTATGAACTCCTAAACATTTTGTAGCTTTATCCTCCCACTTAATCGGGCAGAAGGGCTGAGTGGCCTCTACTTCTCCCGGCGTCTGTCCCACCCCCAAGGCTCCAGATTTATGGTAGTTGACCTCAAAGCTTGCAACCTGTTTAAAGGAGTCCAGCTCTATGAGGGATTGTCGTAAACAAGATTGGACGTTTGTGAGAGTGAGCATAATGTTATCTGAATATAGGGACAGCATATAGTGTTTGGAGCCTATTATAACGCCATTGATGGTGGGATTGTTGCGGACCCATTGAGCAAAGGGTTCCATTACCAAAGCTAATAGTGGAAAGGACGCACCCCTGCCTCGTCCCACATGTAAGGGATATGGGGCCAGTCTGTTTTTGGTTCACCCGTAAGGAGGTCTTAGGCAAGCTATAGTTAGCCAGGAGCATCTTCTGGAACAGCGACCCAAAATGAAATGCTTCTAGGGTAAGCTCCATAAAGGCCAGTCGACTTACCATTGCCATCTTAAAGTTCTAAAGACGCTATCTCCACCAGGTTTAGGGGTCAGTGAATATTATCCCCTGTGGTTATATCCAACACAAAACAAGTCTGGTCCGTGTTGATTAGCCGGGGCCTCCACCAAAATAAACGATTGGCCCAGATCTTGGAGTAAATATTAGCATCTATGTTTAGCAAAGAGATTGGCCTAGAAGAGACAGTCTCTAGGATCCTTGCCCGTTTTCAGCAGCAGGATAGTGGAGGATGCCTGGATGGGTAGGGATGTGCATCCCGTCTGCGGAAGGAGTAAGAGATCTGTTAAGGGAGCTAATAGCTGAGCCCGGAAAAGTTTATAGAATCCCGGCGTGAAACCATGTGGGCCTGGGAATCTGATCACCGAGTCCACCTCCTCTGGCCTAATGGGTAAGTCTAGGGCATCCCCACCTGCCTTGGCGAGGTGCGGGAGCAACGCCCCCTCTACATACTGCCTCTGAGCTGCAATGTCTCGGGGAGAGGCCGACATGGTTTCAGCGAAATCGGATGCCGCAAGCTGTAGTTTGGCATCCTCTGCATATTGCATTGTCCCCTATGCATCCCGCAGGGCCACTATTGTGTTTTGCTGCTACATTTTCACCAACTTTCTTACAATGAATTTATTGGCTTTATGACCTTGGGCATAGTACCCCTGTTGTGTTTTGAGGAGGGTGTGTGCTGTGTCCTCCGCATAATGCTCTTCTAGTTTATTACAGGCTACTTGAAGGGACTGATGAGCCTTTGGAGACCAACCCTTTGTGTGCCTAGTTTCTGCCTCTGCTACCTCTCCAGCCGTGCTCTCGCCTCAGAACAGCATTTCATGTAGGCCACTGCATGTGCCCTTGCCTCAGAACAGCGTTTCCTGTAGGCCACTGCATGGGCTAGAAGTTCCCCCCGAGTTCTGCCTTCATTGCCTCACAAACTATAGCCAACGAGGTGGAACCAGTGAAATTCTCCTGGGAATAATTACGAATGGCCTTTGCAATCCCATCCCTAAGAGCCATATCATTAAGAATCAGATTTTATAACCTCCATGGGGCCCTATGGGGGTGCTCAGGGACATGAATGCAGTTAGGAGGACCGGGACATGATCTGATAGCACCCTTGTTCCTATGGCCACTTAGTCAACATATGACATAAGATGTGGTTGGCTAAAAAAATATATTTCTGATGTTTGTTAATCTGCTTAGAATCACATGCTGTGCATAGGTCCGACATCCAGTGGTCACTGCGGAGTATTGCATTTTGTTTTTCGTAGTCGAAAAGGGGACGTCGACAAGGCGTGTCTTAACACTCTCCCTATAGTGACGTGCGTTGTACCCACAATCCCTCACGCGTCGAGGTCCCTCAGATTGTTTTTTTCCGCCCAGCTACTGGTCGCCTTTATGCGGAGCTCCTCGAGAGACATTGCCAAATAGTTTCTTCGACCTTTGGTCGTTTGTTATTAATACCAATAACGATAGATCCCTCCCTCGACGCAGAGCCGTTTCTCCGCCGAGCAAGATCTTCGACGGAAGAATGACGGAGGAGATCCTTCGGCGCTGCCGAACACGTGGCCTGGCCTCGCCGGCCATACACAGTAGGGAGAGTGGGGCTTTGTGGTCTTTCTTTCTTTTCTTTAAGAATGCCTTTCTCTTTCCCCTCCCTCTCTTTCGAGGTCGTAGTCACACCTATTACCCTCAGCTATGGAGAGGACGCCATTTAGGTTTTGCCCGCTTTGCAAGGGTAAATATACCTGGAAGGATAAGCATAAACGGTGCAACCGTTGCTTACCCCTCGATCACCAGGAGGACGGCTGTGCGGCCTGCAAATTACTAAAGCCCAAAACTCTAAAGGACCACAGGGTCAAAAGGTGGGCGGCCTACGCTATGTCTAGGCCTAACTCCTCGCCCGCTGCCCGCTGCCGCCGCCGAGTGTGACGAGGATAGTGACTACACGGCCCCCGTAACGGAGGCTGTAGACCTCTCAAAGGAGCGTTCACGCTCTCCGTCCCCGGCCCCGACAAGCCCAGCTCACGCCCAGCTTATGGGGATGAACACCCCGGCAACAAGGACGCACACAGAAAAACACCAAAGCACATACCCCCAGGCACACATTCGTCGAAGACGAAGACAGCCATAGCGCCAACGGGGACGCCGGGCCCACCGACGTCTTCCACCGACCGTAAGGGTCGTCAGCCCTCCCCGCCACCGCTTCCGCGACAGGCGACTGGGCACTCTAAAAATAAGGGCACTAACACCAAATTGTCCGGCGACACGCATCGCAAGAGCGCTCACGTTGCCAACAAGGACTCGACGACCAAGGACTCGACGACCAAGGACTCGACGAGCAAAGGCTCGACGCACCATAGCGTGACGGCGACCGATCCCTCGGAAGAGAGAATGATCGCCGAAAGCCTCGCGCGCATAGCATCTAAGGACGGCCAAAGACGTACGGCGAGTGAAACGCTGAAAACCGCGCACAAGGCTAAAGATACGCCAAAGGTGCCGGAAAACAGATCAGGTCAGTTCCCGACGCCGTCGGAAGGCCATAGCCAGCAAGAAGGCTACTCAGAAGGCGAAGGCGCCCTTTCTTCGACGTTATGGGACAGAACCAGACAATTACAGGAGGAAGAAACCCCCTTTTCTTTCCCAGACCGTCCTAGCCGACCTCAGTGGACCTTTGAAAGGTTCCAGGCCTGTATGGACAAACTAGATAGGTTCATGTCCATCCCAGAAGACAGGGCGCCCAAGAGACCAAGGGAGGCACCCCTTGAGAGTCCAAGGGCTAAATACCAGAAGTTTTATAACCCCATAAAGGAGGACATAAACTCTTACAATCCCACTGAGGAAGACACCTTCTTCCAAGAGGAAGATGAGTTCACCTATGTTAAGGACCAACAGGAAGAGGAAGGTTTTCACGAGGAAGCTAACCTATGTGAGTAAGGATTCCAGGAAGACACAGGCGAGGGCGACCAAAATCCCTGGCAGTCACCGGCTAGGTCGACTGACACAGGCAGTAGCAGTATAGTCATCAGGTCTACTGAAACTACACCAGTCAGGAACCCTTCGCCTGTCGATGATCAACCCACCTTCAATGCACTGCTGAAGAAGGCAGCAGCGAATTTCGATATCGAAACTGGAGACGTCACCCCAGACACCGATTTTGTGGAGAGGATTATCAAAGATAAACCCCCCACTAGCCAGGTTATACCTATCCTCGCCTCAGTTAAGAGACTTATTACACCTTCTCTTTCCACTCCTGCATTGGTGAGAGGGGTCAATCCAAGGATTGAGAAACTGTTCTCTCCCTCTCAATCAGACCCATTATATATTAAGGATCACTCAATCCCGGAATCCCTGGTCGTGACCAACACCAGAAAAAGGGCAGGAGTCCCACTATCTACTAGCGAGTCACCCCCAGATAAAGAGGCGAAGAAGCTGTATGCCCTAGCCAAGAGAATCACCACCTCTGCAGCATTCTCTACCAGAATCGTCAATAATAATACCCTATTGGCAAGCTACGCCAATGCTCAGTGGGCTAAGCTCAGACAGGACATCGAAGAAGCTCCCGAACCCCTAAGGACTCGTTTACTGGCTACAGTTAACGAGGGCTCTCTGGTCAATCAAAGCATCGTCAAGAATACCCTCGATGCAGCAGAGACGGCTGGCCGCACTTTGGTACAAGGAATTTTACTGAAGCGTCACGTCTGGCTTTGCAATTCCGGATTTAAGGCGGAAACACAAGCATCCCTTATTAATAAACCCATAGAGGAATCCAACCTCTTTGGGAGAGCAGTGGATGACGCGCTGGAGAATGCGAAAAAAGAATTTGATACTATAAAGACCTTAGACCAAATTTCTAAACCTCCTAATAGGCGGGGATTTGGTAATGAGCGCTTTTTTCGTGGACAACGCCAGCAACAAAACCAACAACAACAGTACTCTGCCAGCAACTACCAGAGTAATAGCGGCCAGTACAATCCGAGGGGTCAACGTCGTGGCAAGAGAAGAGGCCGGGGTTCCACCGCCAGAGGCTCCCAAGCCAACAACACCACCAAGTGACGCGAAGATTCACGTCCCCTCCCATGCAACGCCGGTCGGGGGCCGGTTAACATCCTTTCTTCCAGCATGGGAGGGAATAACATCAGACCGCTGGGTACTTTCCACCGTAGCCCGCGGCTACTGTATAGAGTTCAACAGTTCCCCAACATACAGACCCCCGAGGGGACGCCGCATGACACCAGAACACCTCGCCATCCTTCTCCAAGAAGTGGACCAACTGCTGGAAAAAGGAGCCATAGAGGTCATGCCTCTATCTCAGGTAATGGAAGGTATTTATTCAGTGTACTTCCTTGTACCGAAAAAGGATCTAACCATGCGCCCTGTATTAGATCTGCGCCCAGCGAACAAGTTTGTCAAACCCCAGAAGTTTCGTATGGTGACCTTACAGGAAGTGATCCCACTGCTATCACAGGGAGATTACATGACAGCACTAGACATGAAAGATGCATACTTTCATATTTTAATTTTGCCAGCGCACAGAAAATACCTCAGGTTCATGATAGAGGACAAACACTACCAGTTCAGAGTGCTACCCTTCGGCATAACATCTGCACCAAGGGTATTCACGAAAGCACTGGCAGTGGCAGCGGCCCACCTGCGCAGGTTATCCATCCCAGTATACCCTTACCTCGACGACTGGCTCATAACAGGGGATTCTTACGAGACATGCTTCTCAAACACCCAAAAGACTGTAGACCTTTTGTTCCAACTGGGCTTCTCCATCAACGAGAAGAAGTCCAGCTTAGACCCCAGCCAAGTCAAACAATTCCTAGGGGCTCTAATTCGAACAAAGGACGGCCTTGTCTTCCCCTCCAACAAGAGGGTCCAAAACATGCTGTTTCAGATCCCCCAATATGTGGCAGGTCGAGAGGTGACGGTGCGCAAAGCGATGCGTTTGCTAGGTATGATGGCGTCATGTATTTATTTGGTACCTCACGCGTGCCTGCGCATGCACCCAATGCAAGAGTGGCTCAACAGCCAGTGGTGTCAGGCCAGCGGACAATGGGACGATCTAGTGGTGGTCTCGCAGGCCTTGGTTCTCTCGCTACGGTGGTGGACAAAGAAAAACCTGATAATAGGGAAACCCTTTGCCACTCCCGCGGTGGAGGCCACTCTAACCACGGACGCATCCCTCACAGGATGGGGGGGCTCACCTATCCCATCAAACTGCTCACGGAGTCTGGACGCCGAACGTAGCATCCAAGCATATAAACCTTCTGGAGCTACTAGCGGTGTTCAAAGCACTAAAAGCCTTCCAGGAACACCTACAAGGGAAGACAGTGATGGTCCTTACAGACAGCACCACAGCCATGTACTACATCAACAAGCAGGGGGGAACCCACTCTCCAGGACTGTCCAAGCTGTCCCAGAATATATGGAAGTGGGCTCTCAGACACAACATGTTCCTACTGTCACAACACGTACCAGGGGAACTCAATCTGCTAGCAGACGAACTCAGCAGAGACTTCCCCCTGCCCGAAGAGTACGAATGGCAATTGCACGAAGACATCGTCTTAGACGTCTTCACGCAATGGGGATTCCCAGAAATAGACCTGTTCGCAACACTGGAGAACTCACAATGCCAAAGTTACGCCTCCAGGTACCCCCAAAACCAGTCCAAGGGGAACGGTCTGTCGATTCAATGGTCAGGGAAATTTGTTTACGCCTTTCCCCCGACTCCCCTTCTCAACAAGGTGGTGCACAAGATGCACCAGGAGCAGGTTACCATGATACTAGTGGCCCCAATGTGGGCCCGGCAGCCATGGTTCGCTCACTTGATGGAGATGTCCCTATCTCCCCCAGTGAGACGTCCCTGCCCGTACAACATGCTGTCACAGGACAAGGGCAGGACACTGCACCCATGCCCTCAGACCATGAACTTAGCAGCCTGGCTCCTGAGATCATAGAATTTGGACATCTACAACTCCTGCAGAGATGTATGGACATCCTCAGGGAAGCCAGAAAACCTAATACTCGCCACTGCTATTCTAGCAAGTGGAAAAGATTTGTCATCTGGTGTAGAGGTAAGAGCATCAACCCGATTGACTGCTCTCCCACGAACATTGTTCTGTACTTGACCCATTTACTGGATTCAGGTCTAGTGTTCAATTCCATTAAAGTCCACCTAGCGGCACTTTCTGCATACACCACTTCCCAACTTAGTGTTGTGGTGGAAGATACCAGTTATCAAAGCCTTCATGGAGGGGGTAAAGAGAATGCACCCTCTGATAGCTAACCCAGCTCCCGGATGGGACTTAAATGTGGTACTTTCTAGACTCATGGGCCCTCCCTTTGAACCCATGCACAAGGCAACTCTTAAGGACCTCACTCTTAAGACTGCTTTCCTAATAGCTATCGCCTCCATTAGGAGAGTAAGTGAACTACAGGCTCTTTCTGTTCTAGACCCCTTCGTAACAGTTCACAAGGATAAGGTGGTTCTACGCACACACCCAAGGTTTGCACCAAAATTCATCTCGAAATTTCATGTAAACCAGTCAATGGAACTACCAACGTTCTTTCAAAACCCTTCCAGCTTGGGAGAAAAGTCTGCATACAATAGATGTACGCAGAGCTGTCATGTTCTACATGGAAAGAACCAGACCACTGAGAAAGACTAATCAGTTCTTTGTCTCGGTGGCAGCAGGAAGAGAAGGAGATGCAGTCTCAAAGTCCACTATATCTAGATGCATTGTTCAATGCATCACTCTGTTACACTCTTGCTAAGAGAGAACTACCCTTCAAGCCCAGAGCACATTCCACTCGAGGCACTGGGGCTTCCATAGCGTTCATTGCAAATGTTCCCCTTGAGTCCATCTGCAAAGCGGCTACCTGGAGTTCTGTGCACACCTTTACAAAACACTACTGTCTAGATGCACACTCTAGATCTGACTCCCAGGTGGGACAGGCAGTATTAAGACATCTTTTCTTTACTGTTCCTTCTCATAACCCACCGCCAACTCCGGGTACTGCTCGCTAGTCTCTGCAGCATGTGATTCTAAGCAGATTAACAAACATCAGAAGACAATGCATTACTTACCGTAAAAACATTTCTGATGGTTGTATCTGCTTAGATTCACATGCGCCCACCCTTCCTCCCCGCTCGGATGGAAGGAACATAGACATGTTTCTACATCTCTCTCTTTTCTGTGCTCACTCACGTATAGAAGGCTCCCTCAGGGCAGAAAAAATACAAACAGAGGGACCTCGACGCGTGAGGGATTGTGGGTACAACGCACGTCACTATAGGGATAGTGTTACAGACACGCCTTGTCGACGTCCCCTTTTCGACTACGAAAAACAAAATGCAATACTCCGCAGTGACCACTGGATGTCGGACCTATGCACAGCATGTGAATCTAAGCAGATACAACCATCAGAAATTCTTTTACGGTAAGTAATGCGTTGTCATACGGGAGGAAGTGTGATGCACGTGAGAGAAGAATGGAAAAATATTTTTTCCCTTGGGTGCAGTACCCTCCAGACATCAATTGCCCCAACAAGTTCAGCAATCTCAGTGCAATTTGAAAGTCTTTCGCCATGGGTTGGTGCCTTTTATCAGTTATGGGATCCAGCACCCCCTTAAAGTCTCCCCCTATCATCACTTGGCCCTCGACAAAGTGGGTCAGTTCAGCTTCTAGCTCCAGTAGGAAGGCCTCTTGCTCTTCGTTTGGGGCAACACAGAGACCATGGTGTAAAGGTGACCAAACGGGATACCTTGATTTCTATATAGCATCGTTCTAGGTCATTTTGCGTCTCCAGTTCTTCAAAGGGGACCTCTCTTGCAAGGGGGATCGCTGTTCCAGCTCTTTTAGTTCCCCTGGATGATAGGAATTGCTATGGAAAGTTTCTGTTGCGCTGCCAAGCAATGTTTAGCGTGGTCAGATGAGTCTCCTGAGAAAATGCCACAGATCTGTTCAAGTCCTTCAGGTGCTTCAGGGTTGATTTACGCTTCACTGGAGAGTTTAATCCTTTGACATTAAGTGTTACGGATTTCTGCTTTTGGTCGGGGGAGTGAAGTCCTGTTTGGGGGGGAGGGTGGATAGTGTGCTCAGAGTTCTTTACAGAGGGTGAGGGATCCGAGTGAAGGTCAGCTGCCATCTGGTTCCATTATTGCTTTAGTCTCTTGGGGAAACCGGATTTTCAACTTTTCAAACCAAAATTTAACTTGGCCAACAAAACAAAAACTGCAATGGGCTTATTGCCCTAATGACCAATGAGTGACATTGTACTATTGTTTGTTTGTTTATGAATTTGATAATGCGCACCAAGCGCTTGGGCAGCTGGGCGCAACGGTACAAGAAGTTTCGAATCTTAGTTACAGTGCCTATCACAGGCCAGTACATACATGTGAATACCAGACACAGATACCAGATATTGGTCAGGCACTGGCTGTGTGGAGCCTGGACCTAGCCTATACCATCAATGCTGGCCACCAGGCCGGTTCTTGTGTGGCTATGCGTTAGGTGCTCTTCGCCAAGTGGACTCCCGGCCGTGGCTCATGTCTTTTGCAGGAGTGTTCCGCCCCTTCCTCATTTTTGCCCACGTGTTACGCCTTGCTTTTGGGGCATCCCCATTTGTTGGTGCGGGGGGCCTCACCAGGCAGTCTTAATTTCTGGCAGGGTGACTGTCCCCCAGAATGCCTTCCGCCTCCCCCAAGGCACTGATGGTACATGTCGTGCCCTTGAGGGTGAATTGTAGCATTGCTGGGAAAAGCCATTGTTGGCTGATCTTTCGGTCTTGTAGAACCATTGTTAACGGCCTAAGCGCCCTTCTCGGCTGGATCGTCGCTGTTGCCAGAATCCTGGAAGATCTGGAGGGACGCCCCTTGATAGGACATCTCTTCTTGTGCTTGGTTCACTGCCATAATATCTTGTTTGGCCTTGAAGAAGTGGACTCGCGTGATCACGTCTTGAGGGGTGGTCAGTGGTCGAGTCTTTTCGCACCTGCTTCCTATTCGTGCGGTCCAGCAGGAGCATCGCTTTGTCATGGTGTTGTAAGAGCATTTGGAATACCCTGCCCATGTATTCGCTCGGGGCCTCGTCCAGGATCGAGGAGTGTACTCCTTTAATCCGAAGGTTATTTCAGCGGGCTCTTTTCTCAAGATCCTCCTGTTTGGAAGATATAGACTCGCTTTTCCCTTTTCCCCACTAGCAACTGAATTCTATGCTGTAGCTCAACTACCGTTGACACTTACTCTGTTGATTGGTCCTCCACCTCGCTGGGTCGCTGTTCCACCTCCACCTCCACCTCCACCTCCACCTCCAGCACCCGATTGTCTAGTCGTTCCACTTTCGATGAGATCTTCGTCCTGCAATTTCAAAACTCAGCTTTAATTTCTGCCATGAAGGATTGGATGTCGTCTTTTGTGGGTAGTTGCACTGAGGGCTGCTCCGGGGAGTGGACCATTGCTCAGACTGTCTCGACTTTCTTTGCTTTTTCAGCATAGAGGTAATATCTGCGTTCTTTTGCAGTTTCTGCTGCTTGGTCATACATGCCTCTTTCAGAGGCTCCCCAGCAGCCGGTGGACGTGGACTTCAGACTCGCACCCCTGCCTCACTGAGTGACTGTCGGTCCTCCTATCCTTTTTGCAGGGAGACAGTAGGGGGGATGGGACAGAGACCGCCAGCGTGTCATATGGCCGGCCCCGAACGCACCCCTAGGGTGTACAGGGTGCTTGTAGGCTCCTGACGCTTCTGTTGCTCTTATTGAGGCAGCCACAGATTGAGGGTCCCTCCTTGTTCTCCACCAACCCACGGCTGGTGTTGCTGCTCTGCAACGCTGGTTTCCCCAGCCGGACCGTCCTCTTTGCGTTATGTCACTCCCAGGCCAATCTTATAACCCCCCCCCCCCCCGCCCATCCCAAAGGAATGTTATGCTTCTTCTGCGCCCCCGCAGGGACCGAGTTAAATTGGAGGGAGCTCCCGGCCTTCCGTTCCATGGGGCATCAGCCAGGCCTCTTAATTTCCTTCCCAGGCCAGGGCTGTGAGGGAGCTGTATGTAGATATCTGGGGCCTCTCCCACTCTCCGTTGCTGCTGGAGTTAATGCGCCTGTTCTCTACCAGTTTAGGTGGCGAGAGAATCTTTGCTGGGTGCCCCTCTCTGCTTACCTCTGGAACCTGCCTCAGAGGCGAGGCGTGCCCTCTCAGGCCAAAAACACGCCAGTCGGGTTTTCACTGTCCTCCACTACAGCCCCCTCAGCGTGATGCCGCCTCCTCACAGACTTGTGGCTGCTGGGCAGTCCACTACTCCTGGAGTGCAGGCACCGTTTGTCTCAGGAGGCCGCCAGCTGGATCAGCGGGGCCTCCCTTCCACTTCGCTTTCCCGATAGGGCTCCCGCCCATGCCCCTGATCCTCCGCAGATAACAAGAGTACCAGGGCTAGCTGCTGCGTCAGGAGTTCGTTTGGTGATGGCTGCCTTCGTGGATACGGGTCGGTGCGTAGGTTCAGCATTAGTCTGGATTCATGCAATATAGTTTGTGGAAGTCCTTGTCCTTGGGCTATCTTCGTAGAGCATGTCTCTGTTACACATTTACACAGAGACATTCTCTATGAAGATGGGACAAGGACTTCCACAGAGACTTGCCCACTCTGCAGTACTTTCATCACTTGCCCACTCTGCAGTGCTTTCATTGTGTTTCATTCATTTCCTGGTGCAAGACTGAGGTCCAGTTTCCTAGAAATGTCAATGGAAACCACCTACAGCTAAATTTTGGGTGCCAATGTCAGATCTGTTACTGTATTTGCCAATGATTCGGGGTACCAATGACCAGACTTGGAATGTGTTGTGTAATGTAATGTATACCACTGTTGTATATTTAAATTGAATATTTGATAAGAACAAGAGACAGCTTATGCATAGAGCGAATCGTGTGCCCCGCCATCCAATATTCTGGGGGACAAGAACGCTCCGCTACCATCTTGATTTTATAAGTGAAACCAGCTCAACAAAAGCAATTCAGCACTCCAGTGCAAATCACCATTATTCAGTAATGTGATTTTGTTTAGGTAATGCCCATGATATAGTTTCCAGTACAATTATTTAATTGGCTACATTTGTTAGTATTATAGATTTGTATTAATGAAACTTCAATGGCCGGAAATGTTTTCACTTGAAGTCTTGAGCTTTTTCAAGGTAATTAATGTGTCTACATCGTTCCACAAACAACAAAGAAAATCTGACCAGTTCCTTTTAGAGTGGTTAACAATCCTTACATTTTTATTCATAGTGACTTGATTTTATATTTGAAGATGGTCATTAAATACAAAATTCAATGTTCTACAAACGCACAATGATTTATAAATACTTTACAAATGGTGTCATTTAAAAATGCTCTGACTCTTTAACTTGTGCTTAACCCAAAAACCCGTATTCATATCAAGCACACTAAATCAAAGCACATAGCGGTAATATTATATTTGCAAAGATATTTCTTATTTTGAGAATTGCGGAGGACGCTTCCTGATGCAGTGTCTTGTGCAGTGAGTATACAATAATAGATTCTGCATTTGTCTCCAATTTTAAAAAGACAGTTCCTCCCTCCTGTGGTGCATATGCCAACATAAAAGAAATGGGTAACTCGTGTGTTATTGGGAAGCTACCATAATTTAAACGTGAATTTTACAAATATGACTATGTTCATGCGTATTATAGTGTATTATGTCCCATTCATGAGTATGCATCAAGTTTAATGGAAACTGTTTTGATATACAATCCTAATGTTCTAATTGATCTAGTGTTTTAATGGACTAAACATCATTTGCCTCTCATAAAAAAAGGCAATGGTATTTACCTCTTTTTCGTCTACTATCGACACAAAGGACAGATTAAAAGCTGTATTCTAACCAGCTACCGCCCCCCCCACCTATAGTTTAAGGGCAAGATGTGCAAATTAAGCAATTGTAAGTATGGTATTTGGTACCATCAATATGAATAGTCCTAGAATGTTTAGATCTATTTTTTATATGGTGTTCCAATAGATTTAAGTTTCAAGAAACAATTATATTGACCCTTATTGGTTGGGTCACTTTTGATTTCTCCCATCACTCTGACAGAAAGTGTCATGGAGGACGGACTAGAAGCAATTTTTTTATATTTAGAAGGGTTATTGACAGTAATGCAAGCATGAAATTATCAACATTTTGTATTGTTCTAATGGACAAGGTATTCTAGAACCCTGTAACCAAATAAACATACACTAGCCGTTCCTGGTGTAACATACAATGTTCTAGCATATCGTTAAGGTCAATATTGGTCAGTAGTTCATCTGGTCACTTCTGTCCCCCTTCTTAAATATCAGAAATTACCACCAATCGCTTCTAGGAAGGGGGCGTAGGTCCATGTGACTTATTAATGGTCATTGAAAAGACTAAACGTTTAGTTAACTGTCGTCTTTTAAATTTGAAAGGCCTATTTGTATCAGATGGAATGAGAGGTATGCGCGGTATAAGAACAGTATCTAAGTTCCAACGATTATACGGGCCGCTATGATGACTTTGCAGACGTGTAATTGTCAACCTTGTTCCATTGCAGAGTCCCAGTGATGGCATAAGATTGCATAGTAGCATAATTACAGCACCTACTTTCATTACTAGCTCTTGAGGAGGCATTCGTCCTACAGCGTTTCGCTCTTTAGAGATTGAAACAATGAGCCAGTAATTAACTGTTCATTGACACTGGAACCGCCGTGCCCTGTGTGAAGAGACGTGGGAGTGGAAAGAAGTAACTTGATATTATTCAGAATGTTTGCGATGGGAGAAGGTGACTTCATAGAAATGTGCTCATTCTGTTTGTAAAAATGATAGTTGTTGTACAATCAGAAGGGCACACACAGGTGCACTTTACCATTTGGACAGCAAAGGGCAACATAGCACTGATAAATTGCACCAGCTCAGTACGGAAACATACCTAAGCGGTTTATATATAGAGATTACTAGCTGATATACCCTGCATTGTCTGGGCTCCCATTCTCTCATAGGTACAGGTAACTGCACAATTTGGTGCAGATTGGTGAAACGGTGTGGAATTGTATAAGGAGCAAAGCTTCGGCAAGCCACAAACCAATGTTGACTTTTGCTGAAATCCGGGGGAAGGGGTGGGGTGTTCAAATATCATATAGCCAGTAATGTCCGGAGGGTCCTTAGAGGTGACTGTGCAAAAGGTTGTTCAGATTGGTGAAACTGGGTCCCAACTGCTTCTTATGTCATTGTCATAAGTTGGGGGTAGCCCCAGACAGTTCCAGAAGGGAGCAGCCCCACAGTACGGGGACAACACATCTAATCTTTAGAGTAGTCTAGACCACACGTTCACTGTCGTGCGTCACGGGTCGAATAAGCAAAAATCTTTGTGTTGGCCTCTGAGGATTATAGATTTCAGATTCAATGGGGCTGCGTGATTGGTCCCTAAATCCTGATATGTATCGGGCTTAGGTCCATGGTGTACCAATACCTAGCATACTGCACCTGTGCGAATATGTAATATAATTTAGTCGGGTGTGGCAGGAACCCCCGTTCATATGGCTTCGCCAACCCGTCCCATTTCATTCGAGGTGTACCCGCTGCCCATACATAGTCAGTTAGCAGGGCAAGTAGTTTATTAAAAACCTCTACCCAGGCCAAATGGGGATATTGCTAAAATAATACAGTAGTTTGGGAACCACTACCATTTTGAGTAGTGAGAGCCTTCCATACAAGGATAGTGGAATCTTTGTCCATAGTTGTAAATTAACTGCCATGGCCTCGAGCTAGATCCCTAGATTGTCCGCAACAGTGTCTGATGCACATGTGAGATCGTTCTACCTAGATACTTGAGCCGTTGCGGGACCAATTTGAACCCTGATGGGCTCGCCAGCATTGGGGTGGCATCAGTTAACGGGAATGGTTCTGATTTTGACTCATTTATGAGGCACCCGAAGAAGAGCAGCAATCTGCAGATCGCCTCCATCATTGGTGCCATATTTTGCTCCGGTTTGCGGATATATAGCAGTGTATCATCTGTGGACAGGGATATAACCTGTGGGGGGACAGCTATGCAGAGTTCCCTGTGTGCATGTCTAGCATGCATTATTCGTGCCAGGGTTCTATTGTCAACGTAAACAGTAATGGGGAAAATGGGCATCCTTGTCTTATTCCGCATCTCAAGCAGAAGGTGGACGACAATGTTCCACTGGTGCGTACTCTGGCCAACGGCTCCACATACAGCAGCTTGACCTATTCAATAAATAAGTTGAGCCACATCCTAGCAGGACCGCAAAGAGGAACCTCAAGGAGACCAAATTGAATGTCTTTTCTGCATCCAATGAGGCTACCACTGCTGCTGCCCCCGGATTATCTGGGAGATAACGCCCAAAAGTCTGCCCAAGTTGAATGCAGAAGACCATTCTGGAATTAATCCAGATTGGTCTGGGTGTACCAAGGATGACATATATAGAAATAGGCTGGTGGCCAAGATTTTTGCAAAGACCTTGGCGTCTGTATTGATGAGGGACAGCAGCCTGTATGTGGCCATACCCGACGGAGGTCTATTTGGTTTTAATAGAACCGTAATGACTGCTTCGGACATCGTGGGCAGCAGTCAGCCTTTCTGTAGGGATTCTTCCCAGACCAATAAGAGTTGAGGTGCTAGGAACAGTCACATTTCTGTGACATTTCTTTCAATCGGGGACATGCCATGTCGTGCAGCTAATTCAGCCTTTATATGGGGGCTGGTCGGGTCCCCATGCAGTATGTCATTGACTGTCGCCATCTGGGCCGCCCAGTAATAGATCTGGATGTGCGGAAGTCCTATTCCCCCCTCCCAGACTGAACATTGAAGGGATTTGAGAGCAATCCTCGGTTGTTTCCCATCCCACAGGAGTTTACGTGTTCCGTCTATTCTATGGAACTCTTCATGGGGGACATGAAGAGGGGCATTTTGGAGGATGTACAAGAACCGGGGTAGGGCCAGCATCTTAAAGAGCGCCGCCCTGCCTAACAATGTCGGTGGAAGTGCTTGCCAGTGGGCTGCATCTTGCGCATATCTTTTGATTAGTGGATGCAGATTTTGCGTTACATAGCTATCCAGCCCATTTGTAATGAGAATGCCCTGGTAGCAGAACTGTGTGGTTTCGACTTGATATGGGGAACTAGATGCCGGTATGCAGTCTACTCCTTTCACCGGAAACAGCACAGATTTGGACCAATTCACTCTAGGGCCACTAAAGGCTCCATAGTTAATCAATATTTGGGTGACTACAGGGCAGGAGATCGCTGGGTCGCCCAGATATATTAAAAGGTCATCTGCGTAGAGGGATATTTTATCTTCCCAGTTCGAGCCCCATCTAAAGCCAGCCCACATAGTTGTACCCTGCAGAAGGGCTGCTAATGGCTCTATTATCAATGCAAACATTGCCGAGAGCGGGCAACCTTGTCTGGTGCCCTTGCCCAGTCGGTTGTTACGCAAGGGCCACCCGTTCACTCTAACCTCTGCTAATGGCTTGTTGTAGAGGAGTTGCACTCATTTTATGAATGGTTCCCCAAATTGCATCTTACGCATTATTGCCCATAAAGCCTCCCAATGAACTGAGTCGAATGCTTTTTCGAAATCTATGGCCAATAGTGCCAGTGATTGCTACAGGGCAGGTGCTCTCTCCAGCGCCAGGTGCAGCCTGCGAATGTTCATTCTTGTGGACCTTTGAGGCATGAAGCCGCATTGGTCTGGATGGATCAATGCTGTGATGACCAATTGTAGTCTGTTGGCTAGTATTTTGGCTAGTATTTTAGCTTTACTGTTGATTAGGGATATGGGCCGGTAGGAGGTGCATTCATCTGGGGGTTTGCCCTTTTTGGGGATCACTATAATGGTGGCCTTGCGGAGATCTGGTGGGAGCCCGCCCTTATTTAGGGAATGTTCAAACATGTTGAGCAAATGAGTGGGTATATCTAGATGATTTAGCTTTTTCCAAATGTCAAGTGGGAACCCATTGGGACCTGGGGTCTTGCCTGTCTGGAGTTGGGCGATGGCTGTTGATATTCGTCAGCTGTTTTTTTTTTTTTATCCAAGGCGGTGGCTTGCTCCGTGGTAAGTATAGGGAGATCGATACTGTTCAGTATGGTGCTCGCTGCTGCGTTGATGGGGGGTTTATAGAGGTCCTCGTAGAAATCAGCAAAGCATTCTGCTATCTCTGTGTCGGAGACAGCTAGATATGTGTTCGAGGTTCTAATGCACTTCGCCTTCTGTTGTCCTTCGTCGTGCTTTTCCATCCACGCTAGCATTTTGCCTGCTTTTTCCCCCCCGTTTCGTACAGACGTGCCTTCATGGCAATGTGTGCCTTTTTGGCACAGTCGAAGGATAAATTGTGCAGCTTCTTCTGTGCCAGTATAAGGGCTCTGTTCGTCTCAGGGGTGTCGCTGGCAATGTGATCTGCTTCCCTGGACATGACTTCACTTTCGGCTTCGATGATCCTCTTGCGGTGTGCCTTCTTCTTTGTCGACGTCCACGATATGATTTCTCCACGTAGGACTGGCTTGTATGCCTCCCATAGTGTTAGGATCGTCAACCAAGCCTGCATTTAATTTGAAGTAGTTAGAGGTGGCTGCCTCTATCTTCTCTTGTAGGTCTGGGAACCCCAGGTAGTAAGAGTTCAGCCGCCACGTGGGGGGCGGTCGTTGTCTCGCCGTTTCCAGTTCAAGTAGCAGTGGGGAGTGGTCAGAGATTCCCCGCCGGAGGAAGGATGCGCTGCACACTTTATGCATATTTTGATGTGGTAAGAAGTAGTAATCTATTCTGGACATCGAGGTGTGAGTTCAGGAATGGAAAGAATATTGACAAACCTCACCGTGCAGGTCTCGCCACGCGTCACACAGGCCCATTGCAGACACGAAGGAGGCCAATTTT
This sequence comes from Ambystoma mexicanum, assembly GCF_040938575.1. Lineage (NCBI taxonomy): Eukaryota > Metazoa > Chordata > Amphibia > Caudata > Ambystomatidae > Ambystoma > Ambystoma mexicanum. Next base: position 62,300,920 of record NC_090937.1, read on the forward strand.
GGTAGTGGTGGCAGGATTCCTGGCTCTCAAGTGCGTGCGATCGAGGATATTGTCCATGACTTCATTGAAGTCCCCTCCTATCACCCATGTGTCTGCGGGGTTTACTGCCCGGATGGGGGTAATCTCGGTTAGCAGATTATTAAGGAGAGTCGGCGGGGCATACACTGCCATAAGTGCCAGGGTTTGGCTCCAGAGCGTTGCTTGAACATGTACATAGCGACCTCCTCTGTCTTGCAGTATGTGCGTGATCTCCAGCGGAAGTCTTTTATGAATTAGTATGAGCACCCCTCTCGCTCCCATGGCGAAACCCGCATGCACCGCTATGCGGTAATTAGATCTTTGGAAGAATTTGCATACATTTCCCGCTAAATGCGTTTCGGACAGGAAGGCTATATCCGGGGAGTGCCTATTTATGTGCTGTAATACCAGTCTTCTTTTGATACTGGATCCCAGCCCGTTCACATTCCATGACATGAGTTTGAGACTTTTTTTGATTGCAGCAGTCTCAGGTGGCATTGGTTGTTTGGGGTATAGATTCGCACATGTGTTTCTTCAATTGTAGACGTGACCGTTTTACAGCGTTTTATCTGTTCAGTGTGCTCACCGTGCCATTGTATGCTAAACATTGAATTAAAACATTAAGTCCAACTCCCCCCTCCACATACACTTCCCCCAACTGAAGCATCTGTCGTCCCGATATAAACTTCTAAACAATTGAACTTTATTCTACATATGCCTGCCTTGCGGCAACCAGGTTATGCAGTTTGAATTTGCTGGGTTTTGTGGTTTGAATATAGCTTGGGGCTGGGCAGTAGAACACCACTTTACAGTGCTCCAGGTACTCTTTCTTGTCTGGGGGGGCGGCTATTTGGTTGGCCACCAGCCGTGCTATTCATAGCACCTAAGTTTGCAATGTGCGGTGTTGCTCCTTTGCATTACATTTGCAGTGATTTGGACTTTCTGAATACTGTTGCTACTTATTATGCTACGTCTTGCTGTGGATTCTCCATATGTTGTTGCTGCTGCGGCTCCAGGTGAGGTGGCCGCTCAGGATGTGGTCTGTTGCGTTCCCCTCTCCTCCTCCCCTCAGTGCTCCAGTCGCCATCTATGTGCCTTTCGGCTCAGCTCCACGCTTCCTTAGGATCTGTAAAATGAAATGCTGGAATTCTTGATTGATCTCCTCCTGTGAGGTCCGTATGTCACCTCAGTGTGCTCTAATCCCTGCAATATATTGTATTCCCCACTCACCCCGGACCACCCCAGCCAAAATAGCGACCCGTCTGTCTGATTCTCCATATTGTCGAGCCTGAGAAGGTTGGGCCGTGAGGCGGACTTCCCTGTCCGCCAGGTCTCTGAACTTTAGTAGGTTCCTAATTAATGAGACCTAGGAGTGCCCTATCGTGGGAGGTACCGTAGTCGTTCTCAAGTCTCCTTAGGTCAGTCTCGACCACCTTCAGTCCCTTTCTGATCTCCTTCAGAGTTCCAGAGGTCGTGGAGATTCATCCCCCGCCCCCTGTAAGCCATACCTTAAAGGTCTCCCATACAATGTAGTAGCAATTTACAGTGCCCTCTTTCCTCTGGAAAAAGTTCTCTATTTTATTCTGCAGCTGTGACGTCATAGTAGACACGATGGAGACATCCTCCATAGTGGGCGGGGAGTGGGGGACTCTTTCTCACCTTTTTGTCATTCATATTGGGGAGTGGTCTGATATCGTTCTTGGGTGAACAGCACAGTTCAACACCTGAGCCATCAGCCTTGCAGATGTCAACCAGTAGTCGATCCTCGACTGGGCATTATGAACTGACGAATAATAAGTATACTCTCTCGCCCCCAGATTGTGGTCTCTCCACACATCAACTAGTTCCAACTATGACATGATTTGAGGAACCATACGCCCTGCCCTTGCCAGGTCCCGCTGTGAGTCTCGTGAAGGATCCAGCACGCAATCGAGGATTGTGATGGAATTGCCCCTCCACCCCCAGATAATCCTGGTGGTGGCGGCCCCTCCCATCAATATCTCAGATACACATCCATAAAAATCAGGGTCATCAATGTTAGGGGCCATATGTACTGACCAACAATACGTTCACTCCCGTAACCCTCCCCCATAATACTACATAGCGGCCCTGCGGTTCACTACAGCGTTTATCTTCCTGGAAACATATCGAGCAGTGTACCATGGTGATCACTCCCTTTGCCTGTGTTGAATAATTCCCTGCTGATTTCCTGAGGCTGATGCAAATCTCCTATTCAGTGTTCCGTTTGCATGAGTTTCCTGCAGCATCACTATCTTGGGACCATGATGATTCAGATAAGCCAGGACTTTCCTTAATAGGATTGTTAAGCCCCTTAACATTCAATCTTAGAAAAGATATCTTTTCACCCATCCGATTCTCACATGTGTATATTCCATTCTCTGTATCTTTAACTCTAATCTCTTCAATAATGATCAAACGGCATGTCTGCTTTTTTCAAAACGTATCCACTCTACTCGATACCCTCTGAAAATTCCTCCTACCCCGACCCCTCTCTCCAACCTCACCTTAGCTCCTGCTTCCCCCTCACCATCATCCCCAACTTAATGATGTGACCCCTTCCAAATTGTGGTAACTTGTCGGAGCACGTTTGGAGCGGCATGGCGCTTCAAAGATGGTGATGCCATTGTGTCCCTGTTGTTGCTCCAATAACTGATCTGGATGCTTGTAGAACAGTTAATTTCGAGGGGATTGGGTCCTCTGATGTATTCCATATTTATGACAGGTAATCACCACAGCTGTGCTGCTTCGGAATGGTTTGCGTCGATACGCTGTCCTCGAGGGCCTCCGTCAAGCCGACATCACCGGATGTTATAAGTAGGACGCATGACGCCCATAGCCTCAGTTCCGTTTTTTCCGGGAACGTGTTTGCTTTGGAGATTTCGGCACACCTCGGTTCTTCTAAGTTCTATTCTTCGAACCTGTTCGTTGGGAAGATTTTCATGATGTCTTTGTCGTCTTCCACCCCATGGCCGGGTTTTAAGAAGTGGCGGGACTGCGGGTCCAAGATGTCGTTGACAGACTCGCACGACGCCTGCCTCTGGTTCCTCGGTGAGGGCCACGACACGGATGATTGTGTAGACTGCCAGTCGCTTACGTCGAAGGCCTTGCGGGAGCATAAGAAGAAGCTTTCTGTCGGTAAGGTGGTCAAGCCCCGAAAGTCGAAATCCACTGGGCTTTCGACTGACGATTCGAGGGGCGACTCTCTGCATCGTCAGCATAGGTCCGGCGGGTCTCGGTCCCGCAGTAGGTCCCGCCATTCCTCTGCCTCTTCGAGGCACTCACGGAAGCACCGTCATCGGTCGCCTTCCTCGTCCGAGGGCTCCGGCTGTCGGCGGGTTGCTTGTCCCAACAAGCATTCCACTCCTACGGAATGTGATTAATTTCGGCAGGAGATTATGGCGATTTTTCAGTCGCAGGGCTCCGCTCCATCCGAGCCGTCGAAAGACGCCGGCCGTGACCATGCTAGAGCCACCACTCGCACGTCTTTGGGCTCGGGTGGTTGGCGCGATCATCGAGAGCCTTCGAGGTCTCGATCGGACAAAGTGGATCGTTCTAGACATGCCCGCTCCGGGTCCCGGTCCTCGACGCCCTAGAGACCGTCGGAACCTGTGAGGTCTTCGATGAAGACATCGGCGCCGAGGTTATTGAGGGACTCTCTCTCGAGGCTCTGCCTCCGAGGAAGTCGTCGTCGCCATCGCCACCCAGGCTGTCGAAGGACACGCTCGGGGCTCAGCCCTCGAGGACTATGTCGAAGCCGTTGGCGCCACGCTTGACACCGGATCCATTGACACACTTGACGCCTTTTGAGGCTGCTTTGACGGAGGTACCCCGTGGCACAGTGGAACCTCCTAGAAAGGCTCTGGCCAAGTCTAGAAATGTCTGTCCCTTTTCTGTGCCCCCATTCCAACCCCTGGATTATATTTCTGAAGTGGAGGAAGGGTCTGAGGGAGAGGGTTTGGTGCCTGATGAAGTACCTGACGAGATTTTGTCTGGTCATAGCCAGCTTGAAGACTTGCGTCAGTCATTGCACAACGCCAGTGGACTGAACACTTCTGCGGAGGTGGAGTTCGGTAGGCCTGAGCCTGGCACCCACACCCAGTCCTCGTACCGGCACCTTATGTCGAGGGTAACGGAATACTTGGGGTGGTCTGTGCCACCGGTGGATTTTCTGCAAGATGACCTGACGGATATCCTTGACCAAGGTCCACCAACGGACCTGGTACTGCCATTCCATATGGCCTTGCAGAGAAGGGTAGCAGCGTCTTGGACTACTCCAGAGAGTCTCCCGGCAGGGAGCAAGTCTTTGCCGAACAAATATCATCCAGCCAGTAGCGACCCCAGCTACTTGACTACGCACCCCACTCTGGAGAGTTTGGTGGTGCAGGCGGCTACAGCCCCGGCAAAACAGGCGTCGTACCCTACCATCCCTCCTGATAGGGACGACAAACGTTTTGATGGCTGGACGAATAGTGTTTTCTTCAGGGGGGGTATGGCTTTACAGGCAGCCAACTCCGTGTGTACCTTAGCACGTTTCACTCATACTCTGTGGAATTCTCTCTTTGGCAGCTGAACATATTCCTGAAGCGGAGGAACAGGATGGCTTTCTTGCTCTTGTTCAGGATGGCAAGGATGCCATGTGTGAATCCGTTCGGTCGGGTCTGGACGTGGCAGATTGCGTCAGCCGGTCTATGGCAGCGAGCACCATAAATCGCAGATTTGCGTGGTTGCGGAAGTCTGGGTTTGCTCCTGATGTAAAAGCCCGGCTCCTCAACATGCCCTTGATGGGGAACATCTTTTTGGCAACAAGGCTGACGAGAGCCTTGAGAGGTTGCAGACCTCCAAAGCTGCAGCAAAGTCATTGAGCGCTGCAGTTCGCCAACCTCCGCCTTTTCGTCCTAGGGGACGACAGTGGAGGGGAGGTTCCTTTTCGATATGACTCATCTTTTGGTAGATCAAGGGGAGCTGCAAGTCAAAGGGGCAGCCGTCGGAGTACCAGAGGTGGAAAACGGGGTACTCGAGGTGCCAAGGCCGCTCGGGCAGCTGCCTCTTTACCCGCAGTCAATGCCGCAGCCGCTTCAGCTCAGTCATGAGGCCATGTCCCATGGTTCGCCGGTTGGGGGAAGGCTGGTGCAGCATCTTGTTGAATGGCGTGCCATTACTTCAGATGTGTGGGTTCTGGAGATCATAGCCCACGGCTACTGTCTTCCTTTCCGGCAGAGGCTTCATGACAATCCACTGGGGAATCTCTCTTTGAAGATTCTGGATCCGCTCCTTGCGCAGGAAATTCAATCCCTGCTGGAGAAAGGCGCCATAGAACTGGTGCTTGTAGCGGAGAGGAACAAGGGATGGTATTCCCCTTATTTTTATATTTCAAAGAAGGACGGGGGATTGAGACCCATCATGAACTTGCGCGGTTGGAACAAACTCCTCAGGAAGGACACGTTCAAGATGGTTATTCTTAAGTCTTCCAGGCCCTTCAACTGCAGGACTGTTTGGTGTCTCTCGACCTCAAGGACGTCTACTTTCATGTGCCGATCCATCCCAAGCACAAGAAGTACCTGAGGTTCACGGGGGGCGACTCGCACTTTCAGTTTCATGTCCGGCCGTTCGGATTGCCTGAGGGTCTTCACCAAGCTCATGGTGGTGATAGCAGCGTATCTCAGGAAAGGGAGGGGAATTCACGACTACCCCTACCTGGACGATTGGTTGATCAGGGCGCACTCTCCCAAGCAAGTCCTGGATCATCTGTCCGTCACCTGCCACTCCCTTCACAAGCTGGGCTTCTTTCTCCCTCAAATTAAAGAAGTCCCACTTGACGCCAACTCAGCGGCTCCAGTACATCGGCAGTGTTTCCCTCCCCAGGTGAGGGCTCATCACATTCAGCAGATGGTGCATAAGTTTAAACATGCCCAGAGTCTCCCGGCGTTTGAGTTCTAGAGGTTGCTCGACCTCGTACAGGTGCCACCCTCGGTCGCCCAGGACCTTCTGTGGTGGGCTGTCGAAGGCAATTTGATGAGGGGGGCTCCATTTTGGCTACCCTGGCCGGAGGTGACGATCGTTATGGACGCATCCCTCACAGGATGGGGAGCTCATGCCAACGAGTTGACAGTCAGGGGTCGTTGGTCTCCGTCTGAGTCCAGACTCCATATCAGTCTGTTGGATCTGAGGGCCGTCAGACTTGCCCTGAAGGCTTTTCTGTCGACTGTGCGATGGAAGAATGTCCTGATTCTGACGGACAACACAGTGACTATGCACTACCTCAACAAAAAGGGGGGGGGCAGGGTCACTTCCTCTGTGCAGGGAGGCGATGCAGCTCTGGTTCTGGGCCATCCAGCAGGAAATTTCGATCTCGGAAGTTCACCTGGCCGGAGACAAAAACGAGATGGCCGACGCTCTGAGCATGCAGAGCGCAATCTCTCACGAGTGGGAGCTGGCTCAGGAGATTCTCCTGGAGATCTTCGCCCTTTGGGGCACCCCACAGGTGGATCTCTTTGCTTCCAGTGTCAACCGAAAGTGTGAAAGGTTCTGCTTGCGGGAATTTCCTCCAAGAGGAGCCTTAGGGGACGCGTTCGTGGTGGAGTGGTCCTTCCCTCTGCAATACGCGTTTCCTCCAGTCCCCGTCATCCCACAAGTGCTGTGGAGATTACAGAGGTTCGGTTCCCCGGATGATCCTCATTGCTCCGGCATGGTCCCGGAGAACGTGGTACCCGGACCTTCTCGACTTGTCCATCTGCCCTCCACGCCGTCTTCCCTACCGAGACGATCTGCTCTCACGGGAGGGGGGTCTGGTTCTCCATCCAGAGGTCAGGTCCCTCAACCTTCACGCTTCTGAAAGGTTGAGGTATAAGGATTGGGACCTACCTGAAGACGTGATGGAGGTGTTTCTTTCAGCCAGACGGCCTGCAACAAAGTCCCTGTACCGTTGCCGTTGGAGAAAGTTCTGCGACTGGTGCAGGGTTAAGAATGTGGATACTTTTTCATGTGACATTCCTGTGGTTCTGTCTTTTTTGCTTCCTTTAACCCACAAGGGCCTGCAAGTGGGTACCATTAAAGGTTACCTGGTGGCGCTGTCCATATTTAAGCGCTCGTCTGAGGAGTGTTCTTATTTCAAAATTCCTTTAATTTCTCAGTTTCTGAAAGGGCTCACTAATGTGTTTCCACCGTCACCTTTGCAGGTGCCCGGTTGGGATTTGAACCTTGTTCTAAAATTCCTTATGGGTGCTCCATTTGAGCCTTTACATTCTTGCCCTTTGAGACTGTTAACCCTTAAAACTGTATTTTTAGTTGCGGTTACTTCCGCTCGCAGAGTGAGTGAGTTGCAGGCACTTTCTGTTAAGCCACCCTTCACAGTGTTTCATAAGGACAGGGTTGTCCTTGTGGTTCGTCCTTCCTTTCTTCCGAAAGTTGTATCGGAATTCCATTTAAGCCAGAAGGTCATTCTTCCGGCATTTTATCCTCCTCCGCATCCTGGTAAGGAAGAGGAGAGGCTCTGTTAGGGAGAATTCTCTCTTTAGGCTGAATTTCCTAACCTAGTGAGTCCCCCAGCAGCTTTGCTGGATTTCTGGAGTTTGTGTTTTTCTCCTGCCAAGAGTGAGGCTCTTTTCCTCCCACTCTTGGACATGATTTATGGTGTTCCTTTGACTGTTAATGTGTATTATGGGCTATGGGGTCCTTTACTCCATAGGGTCTCATGTGTTTTCCTATGTGTTACACAGCTCCCTCCGTGCAGCAACACAGGGGTGTCATAGTGACACCCCACCATAGACTCCATACCCTGGGACTGACTACTCTCTCCCAGGGCATATAAAGTCACCATTGGCTTTACTAGTCCCAAATTATGGACAGAAACCAGTACAAACCATCATATTGTGGACGTACTGGCCGGGGCAATTCAATTGCCCCAGGGTCTGTTAGTTTAGGGGGCACGTCTCCGTCCCCCCTGATCGAGTTTTGGCTGGTGGCAGTGGATACTACTTTTTATAATCGACCGCGAATATATCCCTATGGGATTTTCCCATTGTTCGAGGCTACCAACTTTAATTATTTAATTCTCATAGCCTCGAACATACCGCCGGGTTATTTATTTAATATTAATTCGCCGGTTGGTATTTTTTGCCAGGACTCGATTCTAAAATGGCGTTTGTGTTCTCTTCTGTGACTCCAACCCAAGTCGAGCCCTTTGTTCCACTTTTTGGCGGGCTTCTCCATAGAAGCCTCCAAAAGTGGTGCCACTCTGTCTGGGTACCACAGGGAGTGTAGGAGGGGGTTTAGGCACCCTGGACTGAGTAACTCAAGTCGCACTCTTGTGTGATTGGCCCAAGCATGTTTGATTGACAGCTAGGCTGAGTGAATGGGGGTGTGCTGCATAAAAGCAGGGCTTTGGGGACTGGAACTTCAGATGTCGCCACAGGACCTGAGAATCCGACGAGGGAGAAGCTGAGCCGACCTACCACGACGACACCACCGGTGGAGCCCTGCGGAACCGACTCACCACTTCCCGACCACAGAGAAGATCTCCCGACTTGAGAGGCTTCTTCCCCTGACTGGTGGGCACAACCAGTTTACCTTCTTCTCTTCACATCCCAGGCCGTCTTGTGGTCGAATTGCCCGTGCCAAGCACCCCGGCAACCGGATAGCCACTTACCACTGGACCGCGAATAAAAAGGACTGCTTCTTTTACCTGAGAACTCCGCGGCTGGTTTCTTCCCTGGCAGTGCAACGGACTCCTGTCTTCCTCCCCGACGAGATCCTCTCTTCCCCCGATCGAAGCACCAACTTGCATCCGCTGTCAGGAACAACTGCCCCGCTGGAGCATTCTCACCACTTTAAGGTACTGTGTCCGCCAGGCCTCCCTTTCTAAAGATTGCTACAAGGTAATAATAATCCCTTAACCTTCTGGACTGGGCTGGCCGCCTTGACCTTCTAACTGGTCCCTTTCTTTGGTCCAACTCTTTTTGAACCTTTTCAAGACTTTTGTGCGCTTCAACTGTGTGACCTTGGACACATTTCGTTGTGATCCTCTTAAAGTGGGTCCGGCCTACTGAACTCTAACTTCACGGTTTTACTTTGCCTTCCTCTCTTGTTGTGTTCTTGAAAAAGTGTTGGGATCTGTTTCAAATTATTCTCTGCTTTTCTCTCCCTTTTAAAACTAATTATTAGAATGCCATCTACGTTAAGCGCTCGGTGTCCAGTCAAATGGTCGACAGACAAATGGTCGACACCAAAAGGTCGACAGGTCAAATGGTCAGTTTTTTTTTTATTTATATATATATTTTTTAGGTTTTCGTTTAGGGAAAAAAAGGGGTTTTTAGCAAAAAAAAGGCGGCCCCCAAAAAAAAAAAAATCAACCATTTGACCTGTCGACCTTTTGGTGTCGACCATTTGTCCTGTCGACCATTTATTTTCGACCAAATGACCTAGAACCTAAGCGCCCACCGCTGTCTGAAAATAAGTGGGGCTTTACTAAAGAATTGTCTAATCTTCTTTTAAGGGAGTGTATATCTTTTAGTGACCGTGTTTTTGAATTGCTTATTATTGGTGCCTGTGTGTTTTTCTAGATGTGGTTTTAAATAAATAATTATCTCTTTTACACCAAGCTCTGGTCAGTGTTTACTTGCTCTACTGTGTTCTTCTGACCTATTGTGAATACTCTGTATACTGCCTAACTCTTCTTGAGGGAAGTCTGACTGCTCAGCCACAGCTACCAAGTGAATCTGTGTGGTACAGACTGCTACCAAGTGGGTTTACTGCCAAACACCTGTAGTCTTAAATCTTTTGCAGTGGTCCCAGGGGGAACTGCACAGGTTTCTGCCTAACATGATCCATAGTAGATCCTAGGAGAGCTTTAATTTTCTACATTTCACACATGTCCCAGATCAGAGTGGATGATCAGCTCTTTATATGTTACGCTGGAAGGCATTTGGGACAAGCTGTTACTAAGCAGACTTTGTCCAGATGGATTATCTTGGCAATTTCTGAATGTTACCGCTTGGCGGCTAAGGACCCTCCGGTAGGCTTACAGGCCCATTCTACTAGGGATATGGCTGCCTCTACTGCCCTGCAGAGGGGTGTTCTTATTCGTAACATCTGTGTAGCAGCCACATGGGCTTCGGTCCATACTTTTGTAAGACACTACTCCCTAGATTCTATCCGTGGGCAGGATCTGGCCTTTGGCAAGGCGGTCCTTTACTCTGCAATTTAATTGGGCATTCTAAATTTATATATTCTAAATTCTTTTCCCTTTTCCATACTTTGGTACTGCTTTGGGAGTCTGTCATAGATATGGACTACGTCGGAGGACCCAATCCCCTTGAAGAAGTCACTTTCTTACCTGGTAATGTTCTTTCAATGGGATGGTCCGATGATGTATTCCATATCGCTGCCTCCCTACCTGTCCCGCTACAGAATTTCTTATGCGATTGCAGCTTACGTTTCCACAAGGCTTTCTGTGGTCATACTGGCAGAAGATTGGTGCCACGCTTTCTGGGAAAAAACTATAACTGAGGCTATGGGCGTCGTGCGTCCTACTTATAACATCCGGTGATGTCGGCTCGACGGAGGCCCTCGAGGACAGCGTATCAACATCGACGCAGGACGCAGATGCCGAAAATGTTCCGAAGCAGCACAGCTGCAGTGATTACTTGTCCTAGATATGGAATACGTTGTCGGACCATCCCATCGAAAGAACGTTACCATGTAAGAAAGTAACTTGTTCTTCTGTTGCCATCACGAACTAATGCTTCTCTTCAGTCGCCATTACTTCTGTGTGCAGCCCCCTGACTCAGGTCTGGACTGCAGTTATTCCTTCGTTCCTGTGGAGGTAACGGGATTGATGCTTCCACATATGTAACTGCATCAGACGGGTTGTCGAAGTGCGCCCTGCCCCCATAATGAACCCGCAGTTTAGCTGGAAATATGAGATCATAGGGGACCTGGCGCATTCTCAAAGTGTTTTGACTGGATCAAAGAATCTCCTCTGTATTTGGATCCCTGCCAAAAACTCCTGATATATGTGGACTGTAGGATCTTTGAAGCAGAGAGTGCCTTGTTTCCTGGATAATTGTAGCATTCACTCTCTGTAATTGAGCAATTTTGCGATGGTGTGTGCATGGGCCCCTGGTTTCTGGACAGGTGCGAGTGTACGATGAGCCTGTTCCACCAGAAACTGTGGGGAAAGTGTCTCGACCCTAAACAGTGTTGTGAGTAAATCTTCCTCAGATGGTACCATTGGCCCTTTGCATGCAGCCTCCGGGACCCCCACTATGTGTACGTTGTTACTCTGCAAGCAGGACTCCAGATCCTCGCACTTGTCTTGGACCTTCTTCATTTCCAGCTGCAGTCTAGCTATGGTACGATAATGATGGCCAACCTTATCTTCCACCTCACCGATTCTGCTCCCTGCCTCAGTAATTCGGCTGCCCTCCTTTTCCAGCTTGGAATTCAGGGAGCCGATGGTTGACACCACATTGTCCAGTTTAATATTGACGGATAAGAAGCCTGCCTGCATCGCTGTCAGCAATTGATATTCCCGGCTGTCTTGTCAGTGGGCGCTCGGTTTACCGTTTTGCTCTGGTTCGTTTGGGCCCGGGGGTCTTGCTGGTGTATTTGTAAACCAGTCCATGGGGCCTTTTCTTTTATTTATTTTTACTGTGCCCTTCGTCAGCCCAAACCCCTGTGTGTCCTCTCAGGTCAGGCCTTGCACCTCTTCCTACCCCTGTTGTTCTGGAGTGTTCCGGGGATTCTCCTATGGTGCATGTTGCTGGTGTATGGACCATCTAGCGTAGGGTCTGCTGGTTATGCATATGGACTTGCAGGTCTGTCTGTCAAGGCGACAACTCGAGTGCTATAGTCTCCTTTTGTCCCTTCGCTACTTGCTGTTCCCAGTACTTCAATGGAACCCCTTGTGTGGCATGTTGGCGTATGGAGTCACCCTGCGCTAGGTCTGCTGGTTATGATGTGTAGACCTACAGGCCGCGCTATCTAGGTAACAAACTGCGTGCTGTAGGCCATCCCCAGTGTTGTCTGCGTCCCCTCGGCTTCTTGTAGTTCAGGTACTTCAGGGGCACTGTCAGGGATGTGGGGCAGCACCCATTACTACGTCTGCTGGTTATAGCACGCAGATCCCAGGGTCCGGGGGTCTAGGCGGCAGCCCTTTGTGCTACAGGGCCGCCCTCAGTGTGTACAGTTCTACTTGATCCCAGTATGGTTCCCTGGCCTGTTGCTGTCCCCTGTGCCCAGGCCCAAGTTGGGAAGTACCTGTCTAGTGTGCTGTCCTTCACTCAGCCTCCCGGGCTCTCCTCAGCCGCTCCGCTTGGGTATTTTCGCACCGCTGCTAGCACAGCTTGGAGCAGGTGCGGCAGCCCTCCGAGGCAAGTCTGCATACCGCTGCTGCCAGCCGAGCAGATCGGTTTGGTGTCTGTCCGTGTGTTGCTCCGGCTAGTGCCCCTCTGGTTTCCGTTCCTTGGCGACTGCCGGGCCGAGGAGGAGGTGGGAAAAATAGAGTGGAGGGTCAGTGGGAGACAGTAGTTGCCTCCCACCGCAGTCTGCTGCACCAGCGGAGGTTTACTCTACCCTCCTGGTCCTCTGTCAACTTGCATGATGCGAGTACACACCAGCCACAGTGCCTCAGTCCAATGTCTGTACCGCTGCAGGACCACTTAGTCCAGGGCACAGTTCCACACGCCTCTTCCCGCTGGTGATGGTGGCCGCTGATGATGGTATGTAGCCTCCCCGCCAATCAAACCAACAGTCGGAGTGGTCCACAGGGGCCGCGCTTCAGCACAACACTCGGTCCTCAGCTGCTACACCGTCTGCGCTGCCCCCGGGGGTAATTTTACACACTATTTGGAGCACCCAGCAGGATATTATTATATTGAGGATTTCTACAGGGCCAGAGTTCACACTCAAGCCACCATCTTCTTTGCTGCTCAACAGTGCCCCCATGGTGCATGATTAAAATATGTGCAGGTTTTTAAAATGAAAAAGCTTATGCCTAAATTTAAAGGAAATATATCGGGGTTTGTCGACAAACTAAAGGCCATTCCTCATCCCAGAATGCAGCCTCAACCATTGATTCCCATCTTAAGCGCACTTAACTGCTTGAACCCCTATTGTGATGACCTTCCTATACATGATGGTGACAATATGCAAGTATCCTTATGGACTTTTTACATAATGTGCAGTGGGAGAGATTTTAGGCTTCAGCTGGGTTCTCTAAATGTGTTTTATATGTCTGCGCCCATAGTCTAGGAAAATGGTGAGAGTTGACTAGCCTTGATTTGTTTGCGTTCTAAAAGTGCCACTAAAACAAGTTCCTGAGGGTGGTTATACCATAGCTATTCAAATCATTTTAGAATCTGGCATGAAAGATGTCAACACCACTGCTGCCATATTGGATGTTTGAGCAGCATTCCATTGTTGCAGGTTCTATTGTCCCATTTTATGGCACCCCTAAACGTTTTGATTATTCCTAGATCTTTGACCTTATATCTGTGTTCAGAGGGACTACTGATGAACTCACATTCTAGTGCAACTGGTTTTTGCCTGCTCTCCTATTGTCATCCGTTTGGCTCGTAGGACAAAGGTGTTTTCTAAGCACCATTAGTACCCCAATAGCCATTTGGGTACTAATGCATTTTTTAGATCCTACTCCCTGACATTTTATTTCTTTCCATCGCTTTCTCTGTGAGGACCACAGGGCAAGCCTAAAATGGCTCTTTTGCAAACATGGGTACCATGGTGCAGCTCTGCACCCTCTATTGTGGTTTAGGCTGTGTTAGGCCAATTTCCAGCCCCAGACATCCCCAGTATCCAGTGTGGGTGGGTCTGAGAGTTTCGAGGTTTTAAGGGCCAACCTGCTTGTTTGTCCATCAAAACCTTTGTGTTTCTACCTGGTGCATGATTGGAGGGCTGGCTTAGACAGCACATGAATAATGGTTCATATCCAGGATATACCCTCTGCAGTCTCGTCTCATTTGTTTCTTACCTGAACTATTCGATGGTCTGCCACATAAATTGGCTTTTGATTTTCTAGGACCAGGTTTGGCCATACGGCTGGGCTCTGGGTCTTTTATCTTGGCTCTGGTTTCATCTTTTGGTTGCTGTATGTCTATCAGGACTGTCTCTTATCCTCCTCCTCAGAGTTCTCCTTGCTAGCTGAAATGGATGTTGCATGCTGAGACAGTTTCTGGGTCGCTTCCATGTAGCTTCCCTGGCTGTGCGACCCTCCTGGGCCCTTTTTCCCCGGTAACTTTTGCAGAACAGTTCTGAATTTAGACACAAGGTGGCAGTCCATTTCAAATTATTTGATTCAATTTAACATACAAACTGGAAACCGGAAGAAAGTTGTGTGCACTTCCTTATGAATTCTGTTTAATGTTGCCAAACTTTTCTTTTGATGAACCACTGGAAGACATTTGAGTACAATTCAGAACCCCTCTTTCCAGGAACCTTTTTTAGCATGCCAGAGTCATTCCTTAGAACTTTGTTGTTTTGTATATAGAAGAATCTTCATTAGCACAGAGAAGGGGGTCGCAAGTCAGTCAGGAAGCTTGGAATGCAGGCTTTATTCACTGGTATAAACCCGCGTTTGAGCACTCTGCCTGCGCCCCGTGTTCAGCTTGGCCGTTGCCCCAATCCCTGGCTTCCACCATCCTCTTAGCACTTACGTAGGTCACACAAGCGTGCTAAAGGCTCTTTAGATTAAAAAAAGCTGCTGCACTCGTAAAGTCCTTTTGCAGCGGCTTTATAGAACCACTGTGTAAGGTCTGTGTAGTGTCTTTCAACCTGTGCTCCTGTGTGAGTGTTCATTGGAATGCGAGTGTGTGAGGTGCGAAATGTATGGTGCGTGTGAAAATGTTGGGTGAATGCTGGAAAGGCTGTTGAGAGTGGATGTCTGAGGGAGTACAGGGTCGTGTTTTAATGAAATAAAGGAGCAACTCTTACCTAAGCATAAGTGTCCGTATCTGTATACGGAGACACCACATTTGGCTAAGAGATGGCCAACGACGCTGCAATGGTGGGCAGGGAACCCATGCAGCAAATCTTGTGAAAGCAGTATTCAGGTGGAACAATGCCCAGTGGCAGCTCCCTCCTGGTGACTGGAAACTCAGGTGGGCCGGGCGCAGCTGAAGAAGTGGCAGCAGCGAATTGGAATGCTTTACTGGGGGAAGTTGTCCACGCTCAGACTTTAACGGCAGCAGGTCATAACGGGGCTAGAGTAAAGCACCCTAGAGTGTCAAGTAACGTGCTGCCATTTTGATGGACACAAATTCAGGGCCCACGCGTCTTAATCTGCATTACCAATAAGCCTCATTTTAGTCACAGTACTTAAAAAAATAAATAAATAAAAGATGAAATAGAAGAAATATAGGAAACAGACCTGAATGCTATCCAACCTTGCTTGTGTTGATTGAGTACCAGAAAAATTCCTTTCTCTTTGCTTTTCATCAGTGACTAGTTGATTAGGGGAGAGCACAACTCAACATGCAAGGTATCACTGTAAATCCACCAGAGAGCTTTGTACCTAATCCTGGTCAGTCAGCTATATTGTAGCCAGAGTAGACAGAGTATTGGAAAATTTACATTAAAACTGTTGAGCAAGTAGGTTTGATACTGCAGAAAAGGAAATTATTGTTGCATACTTTGGGGCCAGAGGGCCACGTAAATGCAGAGCATTGTAGGAATTGTCTGGTGACAAAACTGGTGACTTGGATGAACATGCAAGGCTTTAAGACACTGAATGTCGCCATCAATAGATATAACTTCTATACTAGGTTTCTGAAAGAGGATGAATCGGTAGAGGAATGCGCGTCAGCCCTCAGAACGCTGGCCCACATGTGTTGATCTGGTGCTGTATTACGTTGGATGAGCTGATCAGGGATAAAGTTATAATCCATACCAAGAACACGCTGATTCAAGATCGCCTGTGAATGGTAGAAAATCCCTCAATATCGGAAGCTATAGCCATAGCTAAAAGGGTCGAACATGCACATCTCTGCTCGAAGGAGATAAAGAACAAGAAAATTGAAGTTATTCAAATGCAAACTGGAGCTCGGACAGCTAAGGAGTGTGCAGAACAACCTCTTGTAAGTGTGTTGAGGAGCAAGAGGGACACAGTCGATGGTGACAAGGCTGTACCCAATGACAACAAATGCGTGAGATCAAAAGATCAGGATCGCAAAGAGTTCAAGAAGAGAACGAAGAAACCTCTGTTTAAGAATGAGGGCAAAGATAAATATAGATGCTTCAGGTGTGGCAAGGTAGGTCTTTATGCCAGTTCAAAACTGTCCTGTGATCAACCAAACTTGTGCAATATGCAGAATGATGGCACATTTTGCTGTGGCCTGTAGAAACAAAAAGGTGGTGGCATTTGTATAAGATGACTCTGACTTAGAGGAGGAACGAGTGGTGGTAGTACATGAACCAGCCAAATCAATAATTAAAATGCTCCATATGCGACATAATGATCGAGAATTGGAAGTTGTCGGTGATGGTTGATAGTTGCTCTCCATACACTAACAGCTGAGACATGGGAAAAACTCCAGAGCCAAGGGATGAGAGCAAAGGTTCATCTACCTAACTCAAAGAATCCTGGAGTATTCGAAGGTTAAAAAAATTAACATATCAGAGGTTGGATCAAAAGCATGGTGCAATTTAAAAACTGTTGGTGGGGGGAGGTGAGTAAATGTTTATATAGCAAGGAAAGGTGTAAATGTTCTTGGCTGGAAGGATCAGGCTGCAATGTGGATTAGATTAGATCCATGTCAAGACGAGCCTGTGCAAGTTGTAAGGAGCAGCAAGCCAAGTGTAGAGAAGAATTTGAAAGGGGATGCTGATGACGTGTTTCCTCAAGAATCGGAGCTACTGAAGAACTTTGCTCATAGAATTATATTAAAAACCGAAGCGGTTCCAGTTGTTCTTGCCAAAGCAAGACTGATTCCTTTTACATTAATATAGGGTGTCGAGTAGAAGCTAAATAGACTCGAGAAGGAAGGCTTAATTGAAAGAATAGTCATTTCAATGGGTGAGCCCTATTGTCGCAGCCAAGAGGAATGGGAAGTTAAGGATTTGCGTCGATCTCAGAGACTCAAACAAGAACATCTAGGTGGACAGGAGTAGAGACTGCCCATAATCTCGGAGATGTTGAATTGCATTGAGGGGGCAAATCTGTTCACCACTTTAGATTTGTCTAACAGATACAATCAGATCAACCTTGCAGAGGATTGTAGAAATGTTACGTCCTTCTACGCCCTTTACATGTACCGCTACAGAAGAATGCTGTTTGGACTAGCGTCGGCAGCTGCAGTGTTTCAGAGGGCAATGACTCAAGTGCTGAAGAGTTCAAAGGGGACTTTAGTGTACTAAGACGACAGTCGTATTTGGAAAGGGAGAATGTGAGCATGATGAAAGGCTGCGTGATGTACTGTGTAGGTTGAGCAAGAAGGATTTACAGGTGGATAAGAGTAAGTGCAGATTTAAGGAACCTGAGGTAAAATATTTGGGCCATGTATTGAGTGGCAAAGGTTTCAAACTCGAGGTTGATGCCTTGTGGGCCATTAATAATGTGCCTGACCCCAAGAACCAGGATGAGCTCAGTCCATTTTTGGGACTCTGTGAATATTAAGTTTGTGCAGAACTTTGCTAGCTTTCCACACGTACAGGAGGTAAAAGGAGGGAGGCTGGAGCCGGGCCTCCATGGAAGGACTCAAACACTTATCACTCCCAATACTCTGCAATCAATCAAACATTCCAAAAGGGGTATCATAAGTGGCACAACTGGTAAGGGAGCTGGCCAGAAAGCACCTCCTGATAGCCCTGAGGGCAAAGGCAAGCAACTTACCTGCACACTCAAGACCATGCTATTGAATACTAGATCCCCTCATTAAACATGCAACAGAAATGGCAGCGCTTATACAGGAACAACACCTAAATATTGTGCATTAACAAACATGGAGCCATGCTGCAGCAAAGACCCTTCCCTAGATCTAGCCATCCCAGAAGGGTTGGGCTCCATTTATACACCTGCAGCCCTTTAACAGACTGCAGATGGGGATGACCACCATTAAAGGGACATGCCTGACCTTCCTCATCCCAGTACTAGTGTTAACAAAGCATAGTCTTCATTGCTTTTAGTTCTCTTCTTTGTCCCAGTACTGTCAAGTGTCAATTGTGCAGAAATGAGGGAAGCTAGCTTACAATAGCACCACTAGGAAAAGTGGGGATACCATGTCTCGCCCAAGGGCACCCCACTGCTAGTCCCCAAAGGCCCTCCACCAAGGTGATCGTCTCGCCTCTCCGCCCGCAGGGCCGGGATCCAATAGCGATGGACCCTCCCTGGCCACCTGCACAGAGGATCCAAGGGGTCTAGTAGTGAGAATACCCTCAGGTTTCTCACAACACAACAACAGTTTTGATTTTGACATCCTGACACAGGCAGATCCTTAGTTTTGGTGGGGAATTTACTCTTGGAGCAGGGTCAGAGTGGCATTTTCCCAACCCTTTTATTAATACAATAAAAGTATTTAACCAGAAAATAGTGAACCTGTGTCAGAGTTTCATTCCTGAAGTCTCAATGGGGAGCAGATATGCACAGGAAGGAGGACGACACACACAGGAGGCATGTTTCTGACTATAAACCTTTATTGGTAAGATAATAAGAGCATACCCTGCCTGACCCTAGTTCTAAGAGGGGTGTCCCTGCCTCAACCAATACTAAGGAATGTGTCAGGATGTCAGAATAAAGCAAATAGCCCTCCATCCTGTGTCCAAAAACCTATTTTCAGTCCTTACACTATATACTCAACTGAGGAAAGGGGGGGCAGCAGGAAGTGTTCTTAATCCAGAGGAAAGGTTTCTTTCTTCTGAATGATAACTGAAAGTTCACTTCTGGGTGATACAAATGAAATGTTCTTAAGGGATGCAAATCAAGAAGGCTACATAGAACAAAGAGTCTTGTATCTTCACAATGTTAGGGTGGCGGTGTGCAGATAAACTGAACACATTTATCAGTGTTCAGAGTGTTTTTCCCAATATCAGGACAAGGCTTTTTTCTTTTGGACTTAGTCAGATTCTGGTCAGTGTCAAGAGAAGGACTCCCTCCTCTTTGCTCATTTTTACAGTGCCCACAAACACAAGGGGTATGTCTCCCTTCCCCTGGTCTTTCTCCAGCTTTTACAATACCAAAATGACCATCTTCCTTCGGCTCGTTCCATAATGTTCATAACCACCAGGGAGTATGTCTCACCTGCCTTGGTCTTTCTCACAATTTTCACCGTGTTCACATCCTAGCTGGTTCAATATTCTGCCAGGCACTTGTGATTATGACAAAGGTTTTTGAAGGCACTTCGTTATTGGTTGTGGATCCCAATTGCTTTCTTGATTCTCAATGGTTGTACCTGGTTCACTATCCTGCCAGGTATCTGGTCCCATTCCTGTGTTGTATGGACTTCTTTCTCTCCCAGGCCCTTTCGGTTTCTTTTTCTCTGGTCCCAGACCTTTATTTATTACATTTTTGTTCACTGTGCCCAAACCCGGAGGTATCACGGCACAAGTTGCAGGAAGGTTATCTTACTTGCTGGTTACAAAAAAAGAAATACAAACTTCATACAATGGTAACTACATTCAGAGAGGGGAGTGGGGATGACCAGGAAAGCGGTACAACTAGAAGGTGCAACATAATGTGGAGCAGAGGACAAAGGATATGGAAGACACAGGACGAGGAACTGGGCATGCACTGTGCAATAACAACTTCAGCATGTTACTTGTTTGAATAGTACTGGATTTGTATCTCTATTTAAGGGCTGGGTACACAGCTGTGTCTCGGACAATAGGAAGTCTATAAAGACAAGACTGCTCGGTATGGTTCACAGACGTATTCTTTATGCTTCCGCACCTCCTCCTCGTCTCAGTACTGATCTTGAGGACTTCTAGTGAGTCAGTTGGTCTCATCCTCGTTGCAGTACTTCCTAACTTACTGGTTTTGAGGAAACAGATGGGCACACTAGGGACGGTGTTGTAGGGGGTTAACGAGGAAGGCTGGTTTGGAGGGCTATGGGGATACCTTGTTCTCTCTGGATCGTCACTCATCCCATAGGGGTTTTCCCTCCCCACGAAATCCACATGCTCAGTAGTACCACCCTTAGGGGGGCAATCGTGTAGTCGGCCTCATCTCCCTGGCCTCATGGGATGGGGCTTTGTCTAGGGGAGAAGTGACGACATCTGGGGATTCGTCACAATTCCCAGCGGAAGGATGGACACTATTAGGGAGCCAGATAATAACGTCTATTCCCTGCCGAACAAGCCGTTGAAGTACAAAGAAACAAATCGAAGGGGGGCGCAGGGGGGCACAAACTGCATGTAATGGAGTCTTCCGACTTTGGAGGGCAGAAGGAAAGCAGTACAACTAGTAGGTGCAACATAATGTGGAGCAGAGCGCAAAGGATATGGAAGACACAGGACGAGGAACCGGGCATGCACTATGCATTAACAACTTCTGCATGTTACTTGTTTGAATAGTACTGGATTTGTAGCTCTATTTAAGGGCTGAGATACATTGTGTTACTCCCCCTCCCCCATTTCAGGGGCAGATCTGATATTCTCAAATTAGGCCGTAACTATGAAGTGTGTGTAGGTTTGGAGCATCTACAAAATAAAATAAGTCTAGCAGTGTTTGGGTGAAATTAGTCACAACCTAGTAGGGTAAGGCAGAGTCACTTGCGTGTTCCAACACCCTAAGTTGGAATGATTACACCTCAACCCTACAGTCACTACATGCTGAAGCATGCAATAATGGTTTAAATACCAGATGAGATACAGGCATGGTATCAAGAGAAACACAGACTCAAAAGCAACAGTTTGAAAACCGTAATAATCAAACTTTGTGGAGTTGGTGTCATGTTTACCTGGCCCTAACTCTAAGAGGGTTGTTCCCTCAACTGATGCGTTGATGTGCACAAGTACCAAACCAAAGTTTGTCTGTGTCCAAACCTATGCTTGCCTCACTCTTAAATCAAATGTGATAGGGGTATTCTTGAAGCAAAAATGGTTGTGGGATGTATTGACCCACTCCGCTATGCTGTGCGCATCACCCTGCCAGTTATGGGGAAAGAAACAGCAACTATGGCAGCAAAAGCCTTGTGCGTGCCATAAACCTACAAAAACCCACTAAAACCGTGTGCGTCCGCACACAAAAAAGGGATGCGCAACCTGCCACCCATGGTGCATGTGCGGGGAATAGAGCACACGCTGCAGAAAAGGTGCCAGTGGGCCCCATGACCAGCAAACAGAGTGCACAGAGAAAAGCAGCAACTTGCAAGTGAAACTCAAAATGTGCTTACAAATGTCATTTGCTTTGTTGCTAAAAACTCCAAAAGGCCTATAACACAACACTTCAACATTTAAAATCTTGCCTGGTGCTAAAAGTCATGTATCTAATGAAACATTGTGAACATACAAAGTCCCCATGTGAAGAGCAAAACATCCTTCAGACAAAATGGATCGTCTGAAACTGACAGCCTCTATGTCAAAATCTGGATGCAGTACCCAAGGCTGCCTGAATGACAGCTGTCAGAGTTACTAAGGCAGTTTTAAAATGACCTAAAACTCAAAAGTCTGCCGAATTAGCAACATAAACAGGATTGTTGCCAAAAAGGAATACAGATTTTAGTTGTGTTTTGATTCCACAGATTTTAAGGCCAAGAAAGAAATGTATTTTTATGTGATGCAACAGATGTGGTTTTTTGCTAAATTTAAAAGTTAGTTTGGCTGTAGTTGCAAAACTGTAATAGCAGGTTTTTCTCAGAGAAGGAAGGCCTTCCCTCAGCAGAAACTCACAGGGAGGTATCAATTGCGGGGTTTGAACAGAATTTGGTCTACAGAGAGCAAAGGAACAATGACCAGATGCAGCTCAGGAAACTGGAGGTGTGAAGGCGATCGTAAATGGCTCTTGGCAGGAACATTCCACAAGGAGGGGGTGTTCCTGGACTCCAGGGAGAGACCAAGGGGTGGAGCCAAGCGAAAATCTGTTGATACACATGAACAAAGAACACTTTTTAAAAGACTTATAACTTGCTATTCAAAATGGTGAAAAATATACCAAAGACATATTTGTTGTGAACCTAAATTTGTGGCTGCACGGTTTAAGAGGCGGCAAAACCGTGTGACATATTCTGAACAGGAATGGCAATAAATGTGGGTTTATGGGGGTCTGTATTTCCGCTAGAATTGTGAAACTTTATACACTCATTCCCATGTTAAACACGCACATTTGTGGAAACTTGCATTAACATTGAAAAGTGTGTTGATAGCGAAAAGGGCAAAATTCAGTAGAAAGGGTAAACATGATCCCACAGCTACGGGGTTTTGAGGAATAGCTGCTATGTAAAATATGCAATCTGTACATGTGATTTTTATAGAGGTTGCATATGTGTAAATATGTATTTTGCCAAAATTAGACTTTGTGTTCCAGTGGCTAGGGGTGGATTCTCAGCATCATAAAATTACACCATAAAGATGACACTCTGTTTCTCTCCTCCTGTCAAGGCAGAGAGTAGACTCTGATCCAATCACCTTGCACAGGGGCAAGCCCAGCTAAGCCGGCCCATACACCCCCTTTGTGATGTCATTCTAGAGCATAAATAGAGACAGCTGAGAGGACATAGGGACTCACTGATCCAGCCACCTTCCTGATTCTGGCGAAGCACTCTGATCCAGCTTTAAATATTTTTCCAGATCCAGATGCCAAATCTCTTGCCAGCAATCGAGACTATTGATTTCCAGCAGGGCCCCAATCCTCAAAATTATTCTCTCCACTCAGTAAAGCGCTGTGTGGGTGAGAAGGCCTTTTGAACCAGGATCCAAAAATTCTTTGGCTTGCCACCACTAGGCTTGCCTGGGGAACTGGCCATCCAGGTGATCCAAATACCCACAGATTAGGAGAGCAGATCCTGTCCAATCCAGCGACCGACCTAGAGGAGCCAGTCCCGTGCCTGAAGTGCTGTTTTTCGTAGACCAAATCCAATCCTGACCAGAGCTGATGGTCCCATTTAAAAACGTATCCAGTGAGTACAAATAGGAAAAACTGTCTCCCATAGCATATGTACTTTGTATAGTCTTGTCCCTATCCAACCCAACCCATCCTATCTTTCAGTCAGAACCAGTATTGTTAGAACTATCTTTGCGCTGCCCGTTTTCTCATTCGAAGAAGTCGGGTTTCCTTATCAGGTGGTCACCCTGATCCAGTGACTGTAATTCCTGTGTGGTATTGGCTTCTTCATAGTCATCCCCTAGTGTAAGCAAACTCAATTGTCATTTTTAAAAGTGCATTTCTGTTTTTCATTCTTGCGCCTATTTTCCAAAAACGACCTCCACTAAAAACTCCATAACTCCCTCAGTTTTTGTGATAGATCCATAGAACCCAAAACCGCATTTCAACTCAGTGCGATTCTCCCGTTATCGCGAATATCGCGCACTGGAAAGTTTGCAGCAAATTTCCATTTTGAGAACTTTTTACACGTGTAAAATAGCTTTTAACTGCTTCCGACTTGGACCTTAAGATTTCAATTGTTTTCTGTGGACTAAATCATTGCTTGTTTGTGTGCACCTGTGCAAAGCGGCTCCCATACGAATTTAGAGAAATTTAAGGGTTTTTGACCACATTTGGTGTTTTGCCCAGTCAATTCTAAAGACAACTTTAAAAGCCATTCTGACAGCTGGACAGTCAATTCCATTTTTCTCTTGTGTTTGCTGGGGGAAAGTGGGATTGATATTCTGTTTGATTTCTGCCATTCCTGAATACCTGCTCTCTCCTCCTATCGCTTTACATTGCCTATTGGGGGTTGAGGGGTGAGCAGAGGGAACTGCTAACCACAGTGCTATATGATCTGAACCAACACAAAAGTATTTTCTGTGCTGCATTTGTTTTGCTCATTGCTTACTCCTCGTATATTAATGAAATTATCCAATATTCTGTCACCCCATTGGTGATAGTTGTGTACCTATTAAAACATATTTGATTACATTTTAAATACATAAATAAATATTTACCTTTGCAAACCAGCCTGATTCCCAGTTCAGGGGGTTCCAGGAGAAGGGTGTGATATTAGTGGTATATCGTTCAGAATATTGAACTTTTAGACGAAAATAAATAAGGATTTCAGTTGTGCACTACATGCTGAGCTTGACTTGGGTGTGTGCCGGATTGAAATCACTTGCATGGTGACTCAAAAGGAAATGTAAAACACAGTTGGTTTCATGTAGTCTTACTTTAGTCTTCTTAGACCTAACATCGATTGGCCTTCAGCAAAGGATGAATGCTTTTAGTTTCTACTTAAGTGAGAATGGTATGAAGATGAATATAGCAAAATCCAAGGTACTAACAATGAAATCGGAGGAGATTGACATGGAGAGTGGATACTGAGCCACTTGAAATAGTGGGTACCATGATCTATTGGGGATTGTGATGCATAAAAATGTGAATGACCTGGGGCAATACATACACTTAAGATCTATATTGACTACCTTAACTGACCAAGGAAGGGCCTTCCATAGGAAATTTGGGAGATATATGATGATCCCCATTCTTTTATTCTATAAGCAGAACATTGGACAAGTCCTAACATATGGATCCGAGGCTATTCCGCATTTGTCTTGGAAGACATGGGAGAAACTAGAAGGCCACTTCTGGCGGACATTGTTGAGACTCCCCAATGCTGTAACAATGGGTATCATTAGACAAGAACTGAAGCTACAATCCCTAGAATCCTTGGTATTGTGGAAGTCAATTGCCTTATATAGGAAATGTGTGTATGAAACAGAACTAGCCCCCTTTGCGGTCTTCGATCCCACTAGAGAAGGTCAGGACAAACCTGTAACTCAGTGGTGACTGAAGGTGGAAAAGATCCTATAACAGAACAATACAAGTCTGAGTGAATTAGCTATAAATCCATCCAAGGTCAATAAGAAACTGCAAGAATTGGATTGGGTAAACATGCTGGAACAATGTGACCGAGATAAACTGAGTTGCACGAGAGTTGCTGAAAAGAAACGTTTAAATTTACTTCCAAAGCACCTACAGCAGTTCCCGTCCCTGCACTGTTGTGAAATGCTACTACGGTGCAGACTAAATACTCTAGCCACAGGAGAAGTCCAGTGTGCTCGGAAAATGGCAGGCACTAAAAGTGCCCACTGTAGCTTCTGCTAGGATAGAGATACCGTGGAGACACTCTGCCACTGGGTAACCACCTGTGACTCCCTAGAAGAAATCATAAATTCCCATCTAGCTGACTATGGAGTGGATGAAACTACTGAGTCCGAATGAATGGTGGGCTTGGGTACTTGTGGGAGAAAAAACAAGCTTTGTGATTGCGGTATTGAATGATTGAAACAGTCCTGAAGATGAAGAATTAATTGAGTGAAAAGGAATTATGATCATGATTTGGTGTTTTCTTTTCCTCTTCTTCTCCTCTTTTTTTTAATGAAGTTTAGGAAGAGGGGATACATGAAGTGTGTTCGGATAAATGTGTTCAGATGTAATAATGTTAAAGGTTTATGCTCTTGTGGCCACTGTGTGGTCGTTTTCTTTTTGCTTTTTATACCAATAAAACATTTAAATTTGTTTTTTTTTTAAACTGCTGGTTTCATGTAGTCTTACCCATAGGTGTATTTCTGTCAGTTCAAAGTAGTTAAATTCAACAGGGTTGTCCTTGGAACCTTCCACTTTGGGCTCTTGCAGCATGTCAATAGAGTTCACAATGATTCTGGATCTCTTGGGGTTCCCTTCCACAAGCTGTGATCCTTTCAGTTCCAAACTAAAAGACAGTGATCTCAGGGTTTCCTTCCCCAAGTCGAGGCCTCTTTTCACAAAGTTCAATTATGTCCTTGGTGGCCCTTTTTGTGTGCGCTTCTGAAAGCCTAGGCACCTCTTTACGCAGTTCAATAAACAAACAAAAAGTTACTCTTGTCAGGATGTACCTTTCACTGTACAGTTCTTTCATGGGGGTAGTATCAGAGACTTTCGAGAACGCTGGGATCTGTACTCCTCCCAGGTACAACCACTCTGACCGCTAACCCCTCTTCTTCTTCTGCGCCTCTTCCACTCTGTCTGCTTCCTGCACACTTGGCCTTCTTTTCACCTTGCTCGTGCACACTTCTCTTTGCTTTTTGCGGTGCTCTCTTGCACCTTAATTTGATCATGTACATGCCTCTTGCATTAGTCTTTTATTTCGGGTCGCTTGCACCCTCTCTTGGCTATTCCCTGCCGCCAGCGCACTTGCTCTGTCTCTCTTTATTTCTGTGCCTCTAGCGCCTTTTTCTGTTACTCCACTTTTTCTTCTTGCTTTTCAGCTTTCCCTTGCTTTCGCTTTGCTTTGGCTTACTTCGCTTTGCCTTTTCCCATTTTCTTGCTTCGCTTTGCTTTTTCCCGCTTTCGCTCACTGGGCTGTTCACCTTTCTCAACGCTCCTGCTCCTTCTCCAGCCAACCGCATGCTACTGAGTTTCTTTCTGGCTCACGAAACTCACCAATAGTAGCGCAGCACTGGCAAGCAGGTCAAAGGGTTTTGGGTCCTTGCAACATGTGCCTCTGACACCGGCACAGGTCCCAGGGGAACGAGCACTGGTATGAACAAGGCCAACAGACTGCCTGCCGTCCCACTTCCTGGAGACACGGCTCCCTCTCCACGCTGCAGTCCCTTACACACACAGGGACAGCATCTTGGCATCCCACACTCCACCAGTCCTTCTGGGCTCTTCTTCCTGCAGTCCTCTGCTCCTTGGCCAAGTTAGCATTCCCAGCTCGCTCTCTGACTCTGGTAGAACCACCCTTTTTATACGTAGGTGAGTCAATTGGAGTCAGGTGTGTACAATTGGGGCAATGTGCCTGACCTTGCCTGACTCTTAGTGGGACAATTCAAAGGTGTTAGATGGTAGGCCTCTCTTTGTATACCTATGTTGTGTCTATGGGTAATCTTCATTCCTCCTGATCACCTCTTCCTTGTCCCCGTACTTATTGGACATGGTGAGGAGGAGATGGGGTGAGAGTGGAAATACCCCATGAAGACTGAGGGAGAGTGGGTTGGTGGGCAATTAGGAAGGGGGGAATACCATGTCTCGCCCTTGGGTATTCTCCTTCCAATCCCCCGCGGCCCTCCACTGAGGTGATCCTCCCTCACTGTCCACCCCTAGGATCGGGATCCAAAAGCGATGGCCCTTCCTTGGCCACCTGAATGGAAGATCCTGGGGGAGTAGGTGGGAGAATAGTCATGTTTCTCACACAGGCTAATTTTATTTGTCAACGAATGTATATCAATTGCCTGACTCTATATTTATGGCAACCATTTTTAAAAATTAAAAAAGAAATGGTTGAGTGAAAAAGTCATTGATCTGGTTAATTGAGATATTCACCTTGTCTGTCTGGTACAATTTTCCTTTTTTTATTTTTAAGCTAAGTAAGGATCACAATTTCAGTGCTGTAGGAGCTCGTCCAACCTCAGCCCATGTTTGAGAGATGTCCAGCTGTGCTATATCATTCAGAGAATAAAGTTCCTGATAGTTTCTCTGAGGAGAATATCACTTAGTCTGCTTCAAAGGTAGTTCCTTTCACTGGAACATGTGAGATAATTAAAACATGTAGGGCCCGTCCTTTCCCTTAAACTGCCAGTGGGAATGAAATACACAATGTTATCCTAGGCAATTTCCTTGTCTTGAAGCTTCAGCTTCACCTGGTGGCGCAATACTGCCTTATGTTAGAGTAGCTTCAGTGGTTTAGAAGCACAGTATATCTGTTAGTCCAGGTTTTATTGGCATTATTACATGTTTTTGAGTTGACTTCCTTGAAAGTCCAACTGTCAAGATTTGCTCCCTTTGCTTTCATTCCCACCACGTGGAGGGCCAAATTTGGGGTTTATTCCCTATTGGACTATACTACCGACCCGTCAGAGACCGTGATGTGGTGATTTGGGAGCTCTGTCCCCAGGTTTTTAGCACCCGGTATGCTGTTTTAATCAAAAGACACTGGTTCCAAAAATTCATGACCCACTGCTTCATCTCCACCCTTGCATGACAAGTATGGGTAGATATTAACTCTTGAATTCCATAACTCCCGTACCGAACTTCCTCTTTACAATATATGCATAGCATGGAGGTGGAGACATACTGCATTTAACTGGTAGTAAGATATGTTTTAAGAACATTTCTGAAGAGGAAAAGGGACGATTGTCCCAAAAACAGGTGCCCTGCACATTAAATTGCCTTCCTTGCAGTACTGCATTCAAATCATGGGGTGAACAAGGATTTTAACAGTCTGCTAGGATTG
Source organism: Ambystoma mexicanum (assembly GCF_040938575.1). NCBI lineage: Eukaryota > Metazoa > Chordata > Amphibia > Caudata > Ambystomatidae > Ambystoma > Ambystoma mexicanum. Next base: position 62,329,266 of record NC_090937.1, read on the forward strand.
TTGCAGCTGGTTGTCTTTTGGATAAGAGGGTGCAGTGCCATACAGGCATTTAGGTGCAGTTTTGAGGGGGTGGCATTCATTTTGTAAAAGGGAGCCAATTAAGACCCTCACCAGCCACAAAGATGTGGTGTCTCAAACTAAGAATGAAGGTGAGGTGTTGCGCTGTATTTTGGATAGATTGCAGTATCTTGCTGAATGAATCTTGGAGATCAGAAAACTAGGTGGGATTGTTCTCATGCCATGGCATATGCACAAGTTTGTTAGAATAACCAAGCCTTTGTCTTCAGGGTAGAATCGTAAAAGGAATTCGAGTTTTGAACATTTAAATATCTAAAAAGGCTTGCTTCTTTTAGAGTTATACTTGCTGTAGACCTTACAAAAATGTATGTTAAAAATAGGATTAATGGCTGGGCAGACTGTCAACAGAAATTAGGGTAAAGTGTCAATAGTCCAAATAAAAAGTAAATGAGACAGGCAGGGGAGCCCTGTACAATTATGTAGAGCAGAGGAGACAAGCCAGTCAAAAGAATTGCGCAAAGCATGTTGCGAGCCGTATACAAGGGAAGACTTGGAACCAAAGCGGAGCATAAGGGGCAAGATGGGCATTATGGATCAATCGATTGAGTCGAACGTCGGTCTACTATTTTGAAGGCAGTGGAGAGATCCGTAGTGGAGACTAATGTACATGCCTTCATTCGCTACTTTAAAAGCATTGAACCATATGTAAAGGAGGCCAACTTCGGTTGTGTGACTGGGCTGGAAGCCAGACTGAAACTATATTGGTGTGCAGCGCTTTACCTTTAACTAGCGGGAAGTAGTTGATCAAGGAAAGGTTTCTCTGAGAGAGACGTCAGATTAGGGTATGTTTGAAACCGTCTGGAAAGCAACATTTATTAGAAGGTGCATTAAATATTCTGCATAGAATAGGGTGGAAGAGATCAGGAACGGCTTTCAAGATCACACAAGCAATAGGATAGACAACGGATTCGGTGGATTTGACTGCCAAGAGGATTCTACTGCAATAACAGAAAGAAGAGAAAAGAGGAAGGCAAGCCAGAGGCAAAATAACAAAGTCAACTTGTGTGCCAGTTGCATACACTCAGTCAGAAAACTTAGATAGATCTCGTCGTATAACTGCTAATGGGGAAAGGAGTTGGAGCATTGATTGCCTGACTTAGAGTACTTTGCTGTTATTTGGAGCATGAGCCTGTTTTGTCAGAGCAAAATACTTGCTTAGTGGAAATAAATGCATTTGGGGTACAATGTGGGACTCTTTGTAGATGTCTAACTGTTGGGCAGTAGCGTTTTCTCCATTTAGTTGTACTGCGGGTGGTGTTTCACAGCGTGGTGTGAACTCGCTTCACAGCACCCCATGACACACATGCAAGATGGCCTGAGTAGACCGCGTACCATGAGGATAAAAGCAGAGTCCATAGAAAGATCATGTGGAGATCACAACCACATCTATAAGAAGTTAAGGTGAATGGCACAATAAAGATACTCCATCGGCATTGAGGTGAACTTTGACAGAACTAACCGGTTCATTCTGCCCACTTCCACTGCTTCAACAATAAGTGTCAATCCTGAGAACAGTGGGGTACATTGATGTCACCACATATAGAAGCATCGTTGTCCTGAAGAAAGCCCAATCAACACCCGTCAACCGCTTTGAACATACGTATTCAGACATTAGGGCTGAAGCACGTTTAGATAAACTAGACATCTTGAAGATCAAGTCATCTTTCAGTTCCTTTTCAGGGTCCTTTGTCAATTAGAGGACTCCAATTGTTTTTTCTCACACGTTTGGGATTTAAATTGAATGTCAGAACCTGAGTAGGAGACGAATTGTATTAAAAAAGCGGATTGGATGTATTAGAAATGCTCAAACTACATCACTTACTAACCCCAAGACATTTTTTTGATGTGTAATGTTTTATGTAACTTTGGTAAATATTACATTTGATATGAATGAACTGTGGTATTGAGTAAATGTTTTATGTATGAACTTATTTTTTTAAGCTCTTTATTTATATAATCAATGCATCAACATTTGTCATAGCATTACATAGGTTTGCTCAGAGATTAGTTACTATAACATCAAGTCCAAAGGAATCCGGTTTCGGGAATTTCCTCTATTGTGACTTCTTGTGGTGCATTGAGTTCTTTTGTCTTAAACATAATAAACCAATAGTCCAACAAGTAACTCGGCAATTATTACCAACATAATAAAATAAATAAATGAAATAGTGCCAGCTTTCTTCACCTCCCTCTGCGAGATCCAGTGTCTGACCTGGATATATTTGTACCTCTCTCCTTCCCCTATGTGAAATGTACGTTTGCATTCCTCGAAAAAAGGGGCGGGTTACCATCTTTGTAGACATTTTCTAATTTTAGTGTGTCGCGTCCCTCCCATCTTTCCCAATAGGCTATCTTTATGCCTGGGGCGAAGTCTGCATTATGGCACATCGGGCTGTGTGGTCCCAATCCCGAGGTGATTTTCCCCCCATTTCAATGCTAATCCCATTTTTGGAGTGATTCCATTCTTGCCTTCAGTAATTGGCCTCCCACTGCCCTGTTCTGGGTGCATAATGATTGCAACACACTTAAGGGGGTGGTAGGTACTCCTTGTTCTATTCTACTCCATCCTTTATGCGATTCCAGATCTGACCATCGTAGCATGGGTGCGTTCTGGGCTGCTAGTATGTACCTTTTCACATCAGGGTCTCCCAAACCTGCAGTCCATGGTGGTCGGAACAGACCTCCGAGTCCGGGGTTTCTTTTTATGCCAGAAAAAGATAATCCTCTCATCCTGTAGGGTTTTTATCATCTAGGCCGGTATGTTTATCGGGAGTGAACTTATGACATATAACAGTAGTGGACTGATTGTCATTTTAACCGTGGCTATTCTAGCAAACCATGAGTGTTCTTGTGTGTCCCATCTATGCAAGTCCTCTCTTGGCGCTTTCCAGTGGGGGAATGTTCGCTCCGTATATAGCCTCATAACTCCTTGTTAGCTTTATCCCCAAGTACTCTAATGCTTGATCTTCCTAGGACAGCGGGTGTTCCCCTCTTAGTTCTTGGATTTCATTCTGATTATCTGTTATATTGAGAGCTTTGGATTATGTACGAACATTTTACTGTGTTATACGTGACTTTGTGAAAACATAATCAGTACATTTCTATTTTTGAAAGGAAAGGTTTTCTAGATGACATAAAGCATTGTAAGTAATACAGCTTTGGAAGAGTACCACCGTTAGTAGGTGTGTTGGCGAGGGAGGGGGTAACCAGTTGCCTTTTTGTGATATAGCTCCTTATTGCAAGCCATAATGCTTCAAAGGGCAGGGGTCGTTGGGGGAGTGAGAACAAGGGTGAGAACTTATTGAAAACAATGGGTGTGCGATGGAGAAAGGAGGGCATGAATCAGTAGGGGGTTCAGGGGGAATGAAGTGCAGTATACATTCACAGTACACAGCCGATTCATGACCTGCAAATCAACATATGTTAAAGAAATATCTAGTACTGTTGTGAAGAAAGGTGTGGTGTTGTCAGATGGGGGAGGGGTTTGGAAGTGGTTTGGGGCAGTGCCCATCATGAAAGGCGTCAGAGGTTTGTGTAACTTCCTTAACCTTGTGAAACCTGGAAGGAGAACAAGTTTAAAACGACCATAGAGACACTACCTGCAGATGAAGTATTAAGGAAGAGCTGAGTTTGGAAGTAGCAGTGTGCTGTTATTGTGATAATCGTATTACTACCTTGTATTTTACCGTCAAGGAGGTCAGTGAAGCCATTAATATTTTTAAAAAAAATAAAAAATCTGGCAAAGCTACAGGACTGATAACATCCAACAGGCCTTTTAAATACTAGTTACATATTTGGTGCCCCGTCCTTATGTTACATTCATTAACCTTAAGACCGTTTTTGACGTGGTGCCAAAGACCATACTTTGGGAATCATTGAAAGAAGCAAGCCCACTTAATGCTATACAATGCCTTTACAATGAAAATGAGGCTTTTATCCTTTGGAACCTAGCCGGAGACAATACAGCTGCTATAAAGGGATGTGTTCTGGCTCCTACGCTATTCAGCATTCTCATGAATAAACTAGTAGTTATGTTAACCAACACAAATACTTTGAAAGGATCACAGTTTTTCTTTTCGCGAAAGATACAATTCTCATCTCCCTGACACCAACTGGCAATCTTCAACAGAGGATGTAAAGTTTATGGCCTAGAGATCAACATGGATAAAACTAAAAGTATGGTCTTTCACTCTAGTCACAAGAAGACTGTACCAAAGTTGAACGTAGGGATGGATGGCCAAAGTAAAGGACAGGTCCAAGTTTTGTGTATCTCGACATTAACTTTACGAGAAATTGCAAATGATCAAGTCAAATTGAAAAGGCCTGCTTAAAGCAGTAATGCTGCGCTCAGGTTTTATCCTAGACATGGGAATGGGGCCTTATCTCCCGTCCTTGGAATATATAAGATGCACGCCAAGGCAGTAGCGTGACAAGGCTTGGAACTTTGATGATTTCAACAACCATGAAAACTAGTGGTATTGAAGAGCACATTCTCAAGAGAGCCCTTTTTAGACCTGTAGCCCTTTGTATACAGCAAACAACGTCCACCATGTAGAACCTGAAACCCATGTTCTATTGGATACTTATGGGGCTCACCCCACTAGCTGAGTATAGGGAAACAATGGCTGATCTGCTGCAGGACGGTGGCAAATAACAATCTGGCCCATGGTTTAAGCACATTAAATCGGTTTTGACAGCGATTGGGTATCCCCACTTGTGGTCTAACTCAGCTGCGATCGATTGGGTGGGTGAGGGGCAAAAGTGGCTTTTAAGTATATGCAGATGCTATGAGAGCTAGAACCCTGGAATCTGGTGAACGTTCACATATAAATAGGGGTTTACATGTGAAAATATATTGATAAGGCTGGCCCCGCATCTGCACAGCCGTTCTATATCAAGTTCCACTTTATCATATTGTACCTGGAATCCCTGTTGAAAGACTGGAGTAGGATTCATTCGGACATATGTCCAAGCTGTTTATCCACTATAGAAACTTTAGTACACTTTTTAATTCCTTTGCCCGAGCTAACAAAAAGATAGAATTGCATACCTTAAGCCATTCCTGTGTAGTCAGGGGTCTGCCAATTAGGGCATAATAAAAACCATGTACGCAAAAAATGGAGCACAAACCGGCAAAGAAGCAATGCTCTTTATTACAGCTGGGTGAGCACAAATCAAACAAAACAGTAGATTTGCTCTGATCGAGAGGCTGACCTGCACACTGGTACATAGCCAGCCACCCTCTGCGCTACTGTGCAGGGCGGCTTGTGTGGCTGACTGCCCTGCAGTTACTTCACCCAATTCCTGTTGTCTTAATTCCCAGACGACAAGTAAATTGAGCCTCCTCCCTGACACCTCCCCTTTGCAGATCCCTGTCGTTGAGGTCATGTGTTTTAAATCGAAAAGTTCCCAGATTCAGCCCGCTCCGAGGGATGCCCTACTATGCGTATTTGTGATTGTGCTATTTTTGTCCCTCCTCTCCTTTAGCTAATCATAGAACAATGTGTTGGACCAAATTTACATCCAATGTATCGTTACCTCCTACCATTCCTGTTGAAGTCCTTTTGAACAGTGTTTGTGTGTGGCTATCTGTGTTATTTGCCATGTGGCCACCCCCACCATGCATCTTCTTTACTCCGGTAGTTGGTAGGTGCGTCCCCCAAGCTGGAGCTGAATTAGCACCTTTAACACAGGATTACGATGTTTGAGCAGCCTAACAGCTTTGCAGCTGGGTATCCGGACATGAAGGATGTGCTTCCTACCATCGAGGTACAACGACTGCATCTTTATCCCACTACAATGGATAATAGTGGCTTAGAAACCCCTCTGAAAAGGCCGCCATCTTTCCCTGCTGTACCAAAATGCCTGGAGAGCCACTCAACAGCACCGAGCACTGTGATTGGTCTCCCCCTGCAGCAAATGCTGAGACTCGGATCAAAGGCCCAAGTTTAAGGCCCCTCCTGCCTGAGGATGCCGCTGATGCCGGGTCAATGTCGGGTCATCGTCTGAAAGTATTTGCCCCCCACATCACTTCTTCTGGGCAGACGCGTGATGCATAAGCCCTCCTCCCTCCTAGTCTCGCAAGAGGTAAGGTTCGTGAAAAAACCCTGAGCTACCTCTGTTTCCTCTGTGGCGACACCCACTACCCAGATAGCTGCATTCCCTCCCTCTGAGCTCTTAGAAGCTTCGATTTGCTTTTCATCTTCCGCAGGCACGTTGCCTAAACCTACCCACTTCTCACCCTGCTGCAACCTTTTCCTGCTCAATTCAGTTGACGCTTTGCCCCCACCATTCTACCCGTGACTTGTTCTCTGACCGAAGACCTGCTAAATCCTTCTGGGGGTCTTAACGCAACCCATCCTTCAGTCCTAACACGCTTCACCTCGGGCCAACAAGCCAAAGTACCACACCTCTCAGGATCTGGCCACGCTCCATCCATCAGCAACAAACTCTCACCTCTCTCTCTCACTAACAGCATTGCCTGTTTGCAAACGTGTTCCATGCGATATGCCTTCTGTTACATGATATGCCTGAAACCCAAATGTTGTGCCCTGCTCCATTGAATATGCATTACCTACTATACCTGTTGTGCTATGTACCACTGACTATGCTTTGCCTTACATACCTGTTGTTGCCCCCTACAACCTCTTGGCTAACCAATTTATTTTTGCACACCCCGTGGCCACTGTATTGGATAACAATAGCCATATGCCAACCACTAACCATTGTATTATTGTACCTGCCTCTCATGCATTTTTTTAGCCTGCCTTACACTCAGCACCCCTTGACGCCCGCCACATTCCCATTGTCGACTTTGCCATTCCCAAATATGCTGATCTTCGACCTACTACCAACCACTCTCCCAACATCTTCAGACTACCCGCCCTCCTTCCTTCCTTAAGGATCACGGCAACCCCACCCCAATCTGATAACATCACAGCCACTATTCTGCCCCCTGTACCCTCACCAGCGCTACCAGCCCTCATCTGGATCGGTGCCCCTGTGCTACAAAACAGCCTAAGAGCCCTTTCTAATCAGTCCTCACGCAGCCCAAACCCTCACACTACTACCCTGCAGCTGCTAAACACCATGTGCACCTTGCACCCTGCCTTGGATCAACTAGACTATTCGTGCTTTGCTCCAGTTTCAAGAGCCCATACTCCCAACTATAGAGACCATACCCTCTTCCACTCTCATCAACCCTCGGGAACGCCAAACATACTGCCTAGGCCCAGCCAGATTACACACTCTGCCCCAGATTCCATAACTCTTCCCCTCCTTCAAAAAACTAAACACAACTGGCCTAAGAGCCCTAAAGCCCCCCACCTTATTCCCCCCCTCAGCACTTCTGCCATCTCTCCCTCTACCCCAGCTCATGCCCTCCCCACACATCCCAACACCTTAGCTTGTGCACTGATCAATGCACGTTCACTCTGCGCTCCTGCATCCGATATCCACGACCTCTTACTAGCAAACAATTTTGATCTACTAGCCTTATCTGAAACCTAGCTACATGAAGCAGCCAGACCCCTCCTCTCTCTCGTCGTACCCATTCGATACTCCATCCTACGAGTTGACCGCCAAGACGGCCTTGAAGGAGGAGTTGCCTTCATCCGAAAAGACTACCCTGCCCATTAGAGCCTCCCCCCTGCAATATCTACCATACCAGGCTACGAAATCCTACTGGCCATACTTGAATCTTCCCTCCCAAACCACCATCAATATACTTTTCCTCTACCGCCAACTCTCCCACACTGGCACTCCAGAAACCAACACCCCCCTCCTCATCACCCCGTTCCTCAAACCCAATACCAAATTCATTGTCCTAGGAGATTTCAATCTAGGCTTTAAAGACCCCACCGACCACAAGGCCTCGGCCCTCGCAGCCACCCTCGAAGAGATGAACTTCAGTCAACTGGTCCTCTCGCCGCCTACCCATGAAAAAGGAAGAACACTTGATTGCATACTCCCTTGTAACACTCCCCTCCAAGTATCCTCCGTTGCCCCCCCTTCCTTGCTCACATCATTCCTTGATCTGCTTCACTTTTACCACCACCATCGCTCCTACTATCAGCGATCCTATCGCATCACTGCCAGACGCACCCGCGAGCTCGTAGTCAAGCCTCCAACTTAGCCTCCCTCAAATCACCCCCGACTTATTCCACCCCTGAAGTCATCCTAGCATCATACAACACTGCACTGCTCACTGCACCTGACAAACACGCTCCCCTTAAAACCCCCTCCTGCATAATAGTAAACCCCCAAAACTGGTACACTGATGATCTAGCCTCCCTCCAGAAAAAGAAACGCGCTCTTGAACATCTCTGGCGAAAAAACCTCCAACAAAGCAGCTTTCCAGTGCTCAGCTGACACCTATAAAACAGCATTAATTACCACCAAAGCTAACCTCTTTAACACCAGAATCACTGAAGCAAGCTGCAACATCACAGAGCTCTTTAAAATTCTTCGAGAGCTCAAAACCTCAACTCCCCCCGAACCCCCCGACCGCTTTCCTAAAAACAAAGCATGTTGCATGCTCATTCAATCTGCCGTTGACCTCAAAACACGGAAGCTAAGGGACAAAGCTATTCTCAAAAAATCCCTTCTACCACCCATGTCACCAACCCCTTTGGTCAGCACCGCCACGACTGTGAACATTGCCCCACAGTTCCAATTCTCTGCCACCTCATCCCTCCCTGTGCCCCCCCCCTGAAGTTCTCACAACTATTCAGCCCTTGAAAGTATCCAACTGTGCTGGTGACACCTGTCCAGCTCACATTGTCAAAATGTGTGCAGAGCCCTAGGCCCCTACAATAGCTAGCTTAATTAACGCATTATTCAAATTCAATTCAATTACCACTGCCATCAAAGAAGCTTGGGCCCCGCCTCTCTTGAAGAAACCCACCCTAGATCCCACATCCCCACTATCACCCAATCACCACAGTACCCTATCTTCTTAAAATCCTGGATCGCAACTTTAATCTTACCTTGAAAACTACAATCTACTAGGTATATATCATGAGGCTTCAGGTCCAGACACAGTACTGAATCGGTCTTCCTTGACCTTAAGTTCCAGCTTGACCACATCACGGATAACAGCAAGCTTGCAATCCTCCTACTAGTACACCTCTCTGCAGCCTTTGATCTGGCAGATCATGAAATCCTCATCAAATACCTCACCACAATGTTCAACCTCGCACCAGAAGCCACCTTGTGGTTCCAAACCTTTCTATCTGGCCGATCTTCTAGCGTCTTTGCTGGGTCTGAATCAGCTGACCCCATACCAGTCTCCCACAGCGTCCCACAAGGCTCCTGCCTCTCCCCTACCCTCTATAACATGTACAGCAAGCCCCCTTTTCGACTACGTAGACAGCCTAAACATACCCTTCACAAATTTTGCCGATGATATGCATGTCCTCCTCAAAATCACTGTTAACCATGAGCTAGATTCTACTAACATCAACTGCGTCTTCAGCATCATACAGGCCTTGATGGCTACCCACTATCTTTGCCTGAATGATGAAAAAACTGAGCTCTGTATTTGTATTTTATTTGTATAGCGCGCCAAGCCCTTAGGCATCTGTATTGTATTGTGAGCTCTCCACACTGCCTCAAGCATCTTTGTCCTGCCTTTGCATTGTCGGAAACACCATCCCTGTCTCCGCCCATGCCAAAACACTAGACGTTTATCTGGATGCTGAACTAAATTTGCAAAAACACATCCACACAATTGTCTCCTGTGGCTTACTCTACCAAACCTATTAACCTCTCCAGGAAATTTCTCACCCCCAACAACTCTCACCCTAGCTAGGGCCATCATAGACAGCAAACTGGACTATTGCAATGCCATCCTAGCAGGAACCTCAACCAAAAACATCAACAACCTCCAACTGCTCCAAAATAATGCACTCATAGCAGTTTGGGGCCTGGAATGGTCTGATCACAAGGGAAGCACATTGGCTCCCCATCAAAGCCTGTATCGAACTTAAAACTCCTTACTATCACCTACCGCTGCCTACACAATACTGCCCCCCCACCTAACGAACCATATAACCAAGAAACACTATGCTCGTAATCTCTGTTCCTCCACCACATTGGCCTTGTTCACATAAAGATTTGCCAGAAATAGAGCAGGGGGCTCATGCTTTACCTCCGTTGCTCCCACCCACTGCAAAACCCTCCCTCAGCACATCCAAAATGAACCTGCTTACCCACTCTTTCTTAAGATAGTACAACTGTGCTGTTCAACAAATATGTGTAACTCAATTCTACTGCTTCTTTTTACGATTAACCTGACTATGTGAAAAGTAATGATCTCACTGCTTCCAACCCCCTTGTGTAATCAACTATTTACCGCTCTTAGTGCCATGATAACCTCCAGATCTGGGCGCTACCAAAAAATAAAACAAATATATAAATAAAAAATTGATTTAAAAAACTGTGTCTGTGTAGATTGACCACAAATGATGATAATCACTTTAGTGTGCAAATACATGAACATACCATTAAAAATTGTTCCTGGTGTGTCCAAGTACATTATTGATTTCATAATAACTATACATTCAAATTAATGCAGCACAGTCAATGCTTGGGTAGCCGATCTTTTTTAAAAAAAAATGTATTTTATTTTGGTTAATCGAACATTACAAATTATATTTCCTTTCATTTCACATAATTAATCATTTGGCTTATTGTCTCCTGTTTTAATATCAGAACCATTATTCCCAATAGTGAGGAAGTGAATAAAAGTGAAAACGTGCAATAGCAGCAGTTAGAAGACAGTCCGCCAATAGCAGCTGTGAATTAAAAAACAGGGTTGTGACAAAGAAGTAAAAGGCATTGACTGTGCTTGATTTATTTCGAATGTATAGTTATGAAATCAATAATGTACTTGGACTCACCGGGAACAATTTTTCATGTTATGTACAGTAAGTCCCCAGTTCCTGTGTGTGTAGGGGAACATTCCCTTCTGTGATCAGAAGTACATCCACAGAGCATGGTTATTAAGATTAGCATGCACGTCACACTAGTAATTGCAATTTTATACAGCATCAAAGCTTTTAGACTTAATGCAGGCAAATCACCATTGAATTGATATTCTTTGAAAGATGTTTTATGTGGCTGAGATACATGCAAGATGTGCAAGTTCAATTTTTAACCAGTTATTATGTTGTTCATGACAGTAGAAATTATATTTTTATATTCTGTGAATTGTTCTTTTATAAATGATTGGTTTTTTAATGCTGCTGTATGTCTAAAACTTGAATAAAACAATTTCAATGGATTGCTTTTCTCTGGCAGATTGCTCATCTGATTGATATAGTCACCCAGCTCTGCTGCTCAGAAACATTTTGACGGGGGGCGTACTGGACCTCGACTCGGCTGTTGATCGTCGATCCGTCATACTTTATTGTCTGCTCCAGATGTGATGTCGGGCATCATATATATATACCACGTGCCTACGCCCCATGCCTCAGTTCCCTTTTTCTGCACGCTCGACACGCTGCTGTGAGGAACACACCACTGAGTCTTCGACTCTGCTTTCTGACTAATTTCGTCAAATTCTTTCTAAAACCTCGATCGCGACATTGCCGCTACCCGGATTTCAGAGCTTTGAAAGGTGCACAGACTGCCATTCCAAAATGTCACTGACCGACCCACACATTTGTCTGTGGTATCTAGGTACGGATCATGGCACGGAGGTGATGTGCGTTGTTCTCCACTATGCACCCAAAGTCCATAAATGAGTGGGCTGCCAAACAAGCCTTGGTCACTGTCTCTGAAATTCCTGGCGCGGTCAATCGTCCAGTCCTCCGAGGCTGAGACCGAAGGGCCCACCCCCAAAAAGGGAAAGCAGTGGCGGAATGCCAAAAAGCAGTCACACTCCAGGAGCCACTCTTCCGCATCTTCATTGCAAAAGTAAAAGAGGTGCCACCGTCATCGACAAGAGTCCGGCCCTTCGTTGGAAAAAGGTAAGCCCTCGGTTGGGCCGACCATTCGAGAGGAGTGGGAAGATCTGAAGAGCCAAATGCTGGCTATGTATAAAATGCAGACTTCTGCAGGTGTATGTGTGACCCCGGAACAGCAGGCCTTGCAGTGAAAGTGGCGCTCAGCACGCTCAACCCCATGAACACCACATTGTCGACCTTGGAGAAGCATTCAGGCTTGACGCCGAAACAGGCACATAAGCCATCAATACCAGGTCCTTCTCGAGAGCACCGAGAGACTGACGCTACTGATGTTGTCACACTGGTGTCAGTGTTGTCTGAGCCCCGATCAGAGCTGATGGCCATTCCATCCACGTGGAATGAGAAGTCTTCGGCGCCGACTTGGATCCTTTGCCCCTCTCTCCAGATCCAGATTCTTCGAATCCATGGTGTCCATTTTTTGGTGCCGATCAGGGTGATCACTAAGGGGACATCGATACTATATATAAAGGGCCGGGAGGCGTCTATTTCTTTTCGATGAGCAGGCAGACCTGTTGGCACTGGCACAAGGGCTCCATGATGCCAGCGGCCTGGACATGTCTCCAGATGTAGAACTTAAGCAAGGTAAGCCCTACACTCACAGCCATGCTAAGTTCAGAGCACTAGTGCAAAGGGTAGTAGACACCCTAGGCCTGAAGTCCACATCCGTGCCTACTCAGGGCTACAAACCTATTAGATGAGGGTCCTGTGACAGAATGTAACATGCCACTTAATCCTGCGATTGCAGATCCCCTAGCCTCCTTGTGGCAGCATCCCAGCTCCAATCCCCCAGTCAGCTCTACTATTACAGGACAGTAGAGGCTGGCGAGAAGAGACCCATTATTTCTGACTTCTCACCCTTCTCCGGAAGGGCTTGTTGTGCAGGCGGCCACAACGTCCTGCAGGCTTGCATCCTTCACTTCTAATCTACCCCAGGCAGAATAGCCTTGAAAAGCCACCAGTGTAGCCTTCGGTTTTGCAAAATACGAATTCGGCTTGTGGAAAGCTGTGAGGCAGGCAGCTCAATACATTCCTGAATGTGAAATGCAGGATGGATTTTCACATCTGGTGGAAGATAGGAAGGAGGTGGCCAAGCAGTCATTGCAAAACGGGCATGGACGTGGCCAACTGCGTTCGCCGTTCAATGTGGTCAGCGGTAGTCTTGAGGAGACTAGCATATCTCAGGTCTTCTCGCTTGTCTCTGAATGTCCAGAATAGGTTACTGGACATGCCTTTCGAGGGAGAGCTCCTTTTTTGACTCGCGCAGCCAGCCAAACCTGCTTGAAACTTTGCCTAAAGAGGAAGAGCCTACAGGCGCTATGTGCCTCACAGCATGAAGGCGCTCCCGCAGGTCAGGGAGGGACACAGGCGTTTCTTGCACCTATGGCAGGGGCAGAGGGGCTTCTAAAGGCCAGCAAACGGCAGCAGAGCCGGCTCCGCCCTCCACGCTGCTTAGATTGCCACTGCCACTCCCATGACTTACCGGTTGGTGGAGAGCATTGGCCTCAGTGGCAGGAGATGATCTCTGATGTCTGGGCCCTGCAGCTTGTGGAGTGATTGTCTGCCCTTCTTAGGACCAGACAGGTCCCCACCACCTCCAATCCAACTGGGACAGGAGCTCCAGGAGAACTGCGAGCCCTGTTGTTGAAGGGTGCTGTGGAAGAGGTACCTCCCAAACAGAGAGGATCAAGTTGGTATTCCTGGCATTTCCTGGTGCCCATGAAGGGAGGAGGTCTCCATCCCATTGTGGACCTCAGTGCTTTGAACAAGTTCCTGAGGAAAGACAAAATCAGGATGGTGACATTGAGAGAAATTCTTCATGCTCTCGATATTCAGGACTGGCTGGTGTCAAAAGATCTGCAGGACACTTATTTCCATGTGCCGATAGATCAGAAGCACAGGAAGTTCCTGAGATTCCTCATAGGGGACAAGCACTATCAGTTCAAGGTGCTTCCCTTTGGGCTGACCTCCGCTCCAATGGTCTTTACCAAGATCATGGCGGAAGTCGCAGCTCACCTCAGGAGATCCAGGGTCCACGTGTTCCCGTACCTGGACGACTGGCTGATCCGAGGGAAGTCGTCGGGACAGGTCTTGGCTCATCTAGAGGACACCTGTCTGCTACTGCATAAGCTGGGCTTCTCCCTGAACTTGAAGATGTCCCATGTGATGCCAGTCCAGAGGATCCAGTTCATTGGAGCAGTCCTAAACACCCGGGTAGGGAAGGCCTTCCCTCCTGAGGAGAGAGTCAACAGCATTGCACAGATGGTTGACTTGTTCCGGAACCATGCCACCTTACCAGCGGCTTCCTTCCTCTGCCTCTTAAGTCTCATGGCCTCCTGCATTTTCCTTGTGCCATAGGCCAAGCTGCGCATGAGATCCCTACATTAGCTGCTTAGAAGTCAGTGGTCACAGTACCCCAGAGCCCTCACGGATTCCCTCTGGGTGTCAAGGTCAGTGGTCGACTACCTCAGCTGGTGGACCGACTACAGCAATCTCATGGCGGCGGAACCCTTTTTGCCTCGGGCCCGAGTGGTCACGGATGCGTCTCTGAAGAGTTGGGGCGCTCACTGCGAGGACTTGCAGGTGAGTGGCCTTTGGTCAGCGATGGAAGCCAGGTGGCACACCAACAGGCTGGAGTTGATAGCCATCAGGTTAGCCCTGAGGGCTTTCTTCCCATCTCTCAAGGGGAAGCATGTCCTAATCATGATGGACAAAACGGTGGCCATGCACTACCTGAACAAGCAGGGTGGTGTGCGCTCCCTTCCCCTCTGCACAGAGGCGATGCAGCTGTGGTTCTGGTTGCTGGAGAACCCAGTCTCGGTTGCGGCAGTTCATCTGGCAATGATAAAGAATGGCTTAGCAGATGCTCTGAGCAGGCAGAGCATGGTCTCACAGGAGTGGGAAGTGTGCCAGGAAGTCCTAGAAACGATCTTCTCTCTCTGGGGTACCCCAGCAGTGGATCTGTTTGCCACAGTTTTGCTCGAGGGAATTCCCAACGAACAGTGTATTGGTGGATGTGTTTCTGGTGGATTGGACCTTCCCTCTCCACTATGCCTTCCTCCCCGATTTCCGTCATCCCATGGGTTCTCAGGAGATTGAAGAGGTTTTGTGCAACCATGAGGTTGATCGCCCCGGACTGGGCGAGGAGAACTTGGTACTCCGACCTCTTGGATCTGACCATCTGTCCACCTCACCAATTGCCTCTGTGCATGGATCTCCTGACCCAGTCGGAAGGTCCGGTACTTTACCCGAACTCGGAGTCTCTCAACCTACATTTGTGGTGTTGAGAGGATGAGGCAGTGCTTTAAGAGGGGTAAGAAATTGAGGGTGGGGGCCTCATTTGGGGGCGTGGCTTGGCTGATGGGTGTGGTGTAAGACGTGATGGGCGTGGCCTAAATAAGAACATTTAAAAATGCACCGGGTTGTATGTAGGGCTGGGTCTCTGCGGGAGTATGCCCAGCCCCAAATACAGAAATATATTTAAGGAATTATATCTATAGCCAGGAAGGGAAACCCTACAAGAGAGACCCATTAAGCAATGCACAGAAAGAATCGTACCTCTTAAAAACTTTGGCCTGACAGTAATAAACTGGTGAACCGTTTTAAACAAAACCGGCTTCCAATGCATGGTAAAGAGTCCAAAGTTCCTCAGCCACTATGTCCCCACCATTACACAGGCCTCAGTGGTTATTTCTGCAAAAAAGAGCAGGCTCAGGCTTTATCTAACAGAGATGGCATTAGCATCTCATATTAGTGCTGTCCTGCAGCTAGTGAAAATCATGGTGGGCAGTGCACAATAGGCATTTGGCCTAGTGGAGGTACAATTTGAGGCAACTTCTTTGATTGATTTATGTGTTTAAGTGTGTGAACAGTATGGCATTCTCGTCAGCCACATACACAACACGTTCCAGTGTGCTGTTGTATGGCCATGAGACACATCAGACAAAAACAGGTATATGTGCTGTTACATAGAGGAGCCCCACATAGATGCCATTAACCAACAAGATGGTGTCTTGTGCAGTGCACAAATCATCACTTCACACATCACTGCGTTGATTTGCCATGGACTACTGTCTGCATGGTGACACACAATAAAACTTGCGTTCTTAATCAAGGTGCCAAGTGACCTTGAGTTGCCATCTGGTGTGAGCAGTAGGCAGTGGCTGGCTTGTTAAGAAAATGAAAAGAGCTTTGATGCAGAGTGGATGCATTTAGTCTATGTCCCAAAGCAGCCACTAAAATACTTAAGCAAGAAAATGACAGTTAACCTTCCCAGGCATGCACCATACGTAACTAAAATGTAATATACAAAAAAGGTTTTGGTGCGTCAAATGAAAAGACATGAAAATAAAGAACATAGCTTTAAAAAAACTTCTGTGTAGCATTTCGTGAGGTAACTGATGCATTGTGCTGGTCTTCTGAAAAAAAGCCCCATGGTAATGTCTTAACACTGAAATGTTAGGCGCATACTGTGTAATAACAATGGCTTGTTAAATGAGCCATCACTCATAAATTGCCCACACTTGAAAGGCTGTCGGCACAAATGGGGACACAGGGTGTGTGTCTCCAGAACATCTCGGAGGCTGCTTTCAGAATATGCATTCCTTTGTTTGTAACAAAGAAATGCTTAACCATGTCTCCCATGGTGAGCTGTCTGGGCGAGCCACACTTCCTGCGCCATCCCCTGAGCTATTAAGCTCTGCTCTCTGGGCATTCACCAGGGCCAATAAACAGCAGTGCTTTTGTTCTGACCCCTACGACGTCTGCGAGTATCTGGGCGGATCGAGGGAAAGGAGTCAGAGCTGTGACTGACAAATGCCAGCCACAGCGTTGCGCGCACTGCAACTTGTGCACGGCGCTGTACCTGACACTTCTGTCAATCCAGCTGTCTTTGTTCATGGCAGCGCTGCATGCTAATGTCCCGTTGCGGCTATGGCGGGATAATGTCCTGCTGTAACGGGGGGCCCAGGCAGGGCCCCGGCTCGCCCCCTCTTTTTGGAGACTGCCGCGGACCAGCCCGGCTGACCCCGGCCCACTTAAAGCACTGGGATGAAGTATGACGACTGGGACCTTTGAGAAGGTGCTTGAGGTCTTGCTGGCTGCACCCAGACAATCTACCAGATCTTTGTATACGTGTAGGTGTAGAAGATTTGAGTCGTGGTGCAGGGAATGCGACATAGATCCCATCTCTTGCCCCACCCCTACAGTGAGGTAGTTCCTTCTGTCAATGGCCTCAGCAGGCCTTCAGGTTACCATAGTCAAACGATACTTGGCGACCTTGTCTGTGTTCAAAAGGTCCTGGATCAAGGTTCCTTCTTTACGATCCCGGTTATGGCCCAATTCCTGAAGGGCTTTGTGAATAGGTTTCTGCCAACTCATTTTGTTGTCCCAGACTGGGATTTAAATCTAGTTCTGACATTGTTGATGGCGGCTCTGTTTGAGCCCATACATTCCAGTTCTTTGCAGCTGCTATCATTGATGACAGCATTTTTGGTTGTGATTACATTAGCCAGGAGAGTTAGCAAACTTCAGGCCTTGCTCCAACCCTTCATTCCTACGGTTCTTTCGGGAAAAGGTTTCCCTTAAAGTAAGGCCTGGCTTTCTTCCGAAAGTGGTATTTGAGTTTCACCTTTCTCAGGCCATAGACATACCGGTCGTCTACCCTCCACCACCCCCCTCTGAGGAGGAGCGGATGCATTGCTTAGACCCCAAAAGAGCTTTGAGTATTTACATTGTTAGGACGTCTGAGTTCCGGAAGTCTGAACAGCTGTTTGTGACCCATCCATTGTCCCACAATGGTCTAACTGTAATGAAGCAGACTCTAGCTCCATGGATTATTCTTTGCATTGCGGAATGCTGCCAGTCTGTATGCAGGAAGCTTCCTCCCGGCGCCAGGGCACACCCGACAAGAGAGGCCTCGGCTTCTACGGCCTTGTAGAGGGGAGTTTCCACTGGGGACATTTGTTGTGCGGCCACATGGTCATACTTGCACACGTTTACCAGGCACTATTGTCTGGATGTTGCCCGCAGGGCCTATGCACGTTTTGGTAGGACAGTTCTGCAAAATGTAACACTTTCTGCCCGCCTCCATGGTCCAAATGCTTGGGGAGTCTATTAGATGAGGAATCTGCAGGAGCAATTACTTACCGTAATGTTTTTTTCTGGATTCTTCTCCAGCAGAATTCCTCATCACCCATCCTATCCATCCACGCTGAGAAAGTGGTTAAGGCTTGGCGCATCTGTCTATGTGAAGGCACGCATAGTGATGGCTCTGAGGGGACCACTACTATCTGACTCGTCGCCTGTCTTTAAAGAAAGAAATCTTTTTCAATTTTTCATTTCTCTCCAATTCTTGGGAGATTTATTCCAAGCTGTTTTTCACCTCTTGGGGATGTTTCCCTTCGTCAAGTTTTTACAGGCTGGTTAGTCTTGTCTCTCATCGTTTCTCCTCTGCAGCATTCAATCACGAGGAACAAATGGGGAACTGAATATGGGGCGTAGTGACGTGGTATATATATGACGCACAACCTCCCGTCCGGAGCCGACAATCGAGCACCGAGCAAGACGGACCGACTATCGACGTCCAAGTCGAGGTCCACTACGCTCTGTCAAAATTTCTGAGCAGCAGAGCTGAATGAGGATATCTATCGGACGAGGAATCTACAGGAGAAGAATCCTTATAAAGAATATGAAGGTAATTAATTTCTCCATTGATTGGTTTACACTGTTTTGAGCATTCTTTTTGGAAGGGACTTTTTTTTAAACATGCCTGTAATGAACAAAGTTTGTACTTGTACAAAGTTATTTTGGGATAAAGTAGCACAAACTGGGCAATAAAGAAGCAAATTAATGGCTACTCATGTTCTTGTAATTTGCTTAAATTAACTTTTTTCTTTTGGCTGATCCCAGGTTTCTCCCTGATAGGTACCTTTTTAGATAGTATGTTGGTTTGTGGGTGCTGTAGATGGCACACTGCATTTACCTTTCAATATTGATTTTAACATGATCCTGGTGTCTAGTGAGAGCCTCATTTGTGCTTTCAGACCCGTGGACAAGAATTTGGACCCACTACCAGTCTGGCTGCTCTTTTATAGGTACGTGTGAATTATTGCTGTCTTATTCTGACGGAAGTGTAGACTTTTGCCACGTACAAGACTAGAAAATTCAAGGAATCTCGTTACGTTAACTCTGTGTCATCACAGCAAAGAGATATTATTTTCCTAAAACTGTGTAGTTGAAAATGGGATTTCTTTGTGATGTTGTTCAACTGCGGAATGATTGGAGTCGAAAGTAATATCATGTTTTTAGCTTTTCACATTGGTCTTAAGGGGAACCCATTGAGTCGGCCCATGTAACAAGGGAGTGAAATCAGGGTGTAATTTGTGAGGAATATGTTTTCAGTTTTGCTAACATTGAGACAAATTGTTCTTGGTTATCCAGTTTTGGACTGCTTGAGGACAAAGGTTTGATATTGTGCTTGACTGTTTTATTATGGGTTTGAAGTTATCCAAAGTTGTAAATTAGCGGTTAAAACTAATTAGGGATGCCAGAGCCTTGGAATAGCCATTGAAAGTTAAGATGGTTGGGGGACGCCTGTGTTTAGAGGAAAGGGTGTGAATGAGTCCTCCCAGCGTGACATGAGCTGAATATTCTCCCAGAAAGGATGCTATCCAGGCACCGGAAGATCCATTCATGACTATTATGGTTTGGTTCCTTTTGAGAAGGAATTGGTGTCAACCAAGTCGTAGGCAGCTGACAAATACTGGCATGTTTAAATCCAAACTTTTTAGTAAGCATTCTCTCATTTCCCGAAGATTGGTCTCTGTACTTGTAAGGTGTCTAAAGCCTGACGCAACTTCATGTAGTAGCGTGAAAACTTAAATTGCAACAATTTCCTTCATTTTTGCCATTAAAGGGATGTTCGAGATTGGGCAATAATTGTTAGGCACATCTGCGCTGTTTTACTTTTCTTTTTAAAGGGAGTGGTGATAACTGCTGAGAGTCCTGCATAATAATAACATAAGTGCAACAAGTAATGGAAGAGAGAATACATACCACCATTTGCCTGTTCCCCAATGCTTTAAGGGAGAGATCTCTTTGTAGGATGTTTGGTTTGTGGTTCCATGGACGACTACTTAAAAAAGATCATTTTTGGATCTTCATCTTTGAGTATTGTCTGATCTTGTCTTGGAATAAGTGCTAGTTTGTCTTCGAAGACCTGGGTTCAAGTGTGTTTGGAACTAATTTGGTAGGGTGATGTCAGTTCTTTGTAGATTTGGAACAGTTTTCAAAATGTATTTTTGTTCAATGGTGTAACGCTAGCTTTGTTATTCATGTTTAATCTAGTTTGTCATAATTTGATCGGTTTTTCTATCCATTTATCTTCTAGGATTGTCCTACTTCATTTGAGTGTGTTGTGCCCTGTCAAACTATGCATATCTTCTTCTTTTCAGAGATTTGGTGTTTTACAGATCATGGGGTTTAAGATGTTGCGTACTGGTTATTTCCTAGTTAAAATGTTTGAGCAGAATGATTGGGTTTTCTGGGCAATTGATTTTTCAAAATACCCAGGGTCAATAACAACTTTGAAATTCTCAGGATTCACTTTTTTGCTGGTGTTCGGACCATGGGACTATAATGTGTGTAAGACTGGCGTGTGGTCTTTTGAAGGCACAGATGATATTGAGTGATGGGCTTTCATTTGAGTGGGTTTGGTCCCCTACGGTTAAAGACTAGGCTGGACATTGTATCATGGAAATGGGGATGATTTCTGTGTATTCACCTCAAACCAGAGATTGATATCCCCTAATATCTGTAGTTTGTTAGAGTGCTAGGAGACTGGTCACAAAATCTGAGCATTCATGTGGGAAGCTATGATTGTAACCTGTGGAGCAATACAAAACGACACAATTGATCATAGTGCTGGGAACTTCTGAGCTTTTCCATATTTCTCAAACACATGGTTTTGCTTGGTTTGTTATGACTTGATATTGGTTAGAGTATATCGGAGCAACACCATCCACATATTTCCCAAACCTTAAGATAACACCAAGTCAAGTTTGTGACGTTTGTTGCGTGTGGTCCCTGTTTTACTATAAGACAAGGGTGTTGCATGAAACCAGGTCATTTGAATAAAGATTAGGACAATCTAGATTTAATTTTATAGTCTCCAAATACTAGAAGGTGATCAGTGGCCAAGGCGTAGTTGGACACACATGCATCAAGCTGGGTGTCGGAAGTGGGAATGGTATATGTAATGGAGAGGCGAGGTGGTGGTTGAAAATGTACTTTCAAGTCATTCTCCCTTTCTACCCACGTAGAAGCATAGGTGTCATGATCCCTGCTTCCAAGGGGTCAGGACTTGCCCCACGACCTTGGAAGCAGGCCCATGACTCTGATCCCAGGAACCAGCCAGTCCCTATAGGGACCCTCTGGACCTTGTCCTGGCGCCAGTGGCGCCAGGCTCATGATGGTGACTGGTCCCGGCACAGGAAGCGCCGGGCTCATATTGGATAAGAGTGCTTGGTGGACCTACCTGTAGCAGACCATGCTGCTTACTTACCAGCTAACTGGTCTCCTGATCCTTCTCTGCCTGGAACTACTTTTTCTGTCTGGTTGGAGCAGGAGCCACTCCCTGGAAGCAGAACACAGGAACTCTTTTAGAAATCTGGAACTCTTTTCTTACCTGGGTGGGGCCGTGGAAGGAGACGCCTAAGCACTACAGAGGGCTATTTAAACCACACCCGATTGGTTTCACGTGCTTCGCGTTATTCTGCATCTGCAGCAGGACGCTCACCGTGTCAGCTCCAGGAAACCTCCAGCTCCAGATCCTGTGAACACGAAATAACCTGCTGGAATCCAATCTGCAGTCTTCTTCAGTCTTCTGCAGCTCCTGCAAAACAAAGGCACAGGTTAGGTTAAAGTAAAGGCAGTGAATCTACTTACCTAATCCAACGGCAGCATCCAAGGCGCCTTTCTCTGCCTTTCTCTTCCGGCATCCGACATCTGCAAAGAGAGAGAACATCGGTTAGTAATATTCAACTACAAGTTCTGCTTACCTGTGTTACGCCCGTTCCAACTCAGCTCGCGCTGCATTCCGGCACCTGCAAGGCAAGATACATCGGTTAGTAACGCTTAGTTACAAGACTGCTTACCTGTGTTATGCTCGCTTTCAATCTGTTCGCGCTGCACCTCAGCACCTGCAAAGACAAAAGAGACATTACGGAGCATTCTCCAGCGCTAGTGCAGTCTTTCTACTTACGTGCCATTAGAAGGATAATCTTCATCGTCACAGCATCTGAAAAGGGAAAGACATAGACTTTACAGACTTAAGACTTTTGAAAGAGAAGAAAACAAGGCAAAAGGAACTTTAATACTTACAAGGCACGCTCGTGCATTAACGGCGTCTTCGCTCTCAGCAAATCCTCTGCTATCAAGAGGCAGAGCTCGCATCCAGTGAAGCAACTGGATCCAGCGCCCCTGCATAAGACGCAGGATGGAGAGCCCGGCATTTACCTATATAAGGTAAGCGCAATATCAACCCAGTTCCACGGGGAAAGAAAGGGCGAGAGGGGCTAGGAACTTTCCGAACCTTCCAAACACTAATACCTTGGTTTACCCTTGCAGACATCTCTCTCTTCAGCTTAAACTGTCGGTGGGAAGGGGGCCCAGTCCGGGAGCAAGACGAACCCTGCGCCTAACACTGAAGACAGTATCCTCGCCAGATCAAGACCCGCGCCTCCGGGGGAACCAGGTGAGCGTTACAGAACGCGAAGCCTTACCACAAAATTCCCGCCCAGGCGCAATGGAAACTTCAGACACAGACCAGTTGGCCCAATTACTCGGGGAGTTGAGGGCGGAAGTACACGCTGCACGTCAGGAAACAAATGCCCTAAGGAGACAGGAGAAGGTGGCTCTTGCCAGTAACACAGTAAAGGGCCCAGCCCAAAGTTCAGATTTGTTTTTGTAAACGTCTTATTGCGTTTGTGCTTGCTGTAAAGTCATTTTAGTTTTTCACGTATAGCATATTTGCGATAATTCTTCTGCAGAGTTAATTTGTTAAGTTGAATTGGTAAAGCACAATGTTCACCATTTCTAAGTTTTCATGGTGCCAATGTCTGTCACAGAGGAGAGCGGTTGTTTAGTTAGGGGTATGAGAGGATTCACAACTAGGTTTATCTACTCTTTTTTGCGAATCATTTATTCACTGTGTGTCTACATTCCACGATAGGCGTTCATTTTTGAGCAATATGTTTTTACAAATGAGGAATTCCTTTTTTTGTGTTGCTTTTGACAAAGCCACTGCTCAATGTTTGCAATCCCTGACCATGATATATGGTGCTGCTCTGTCCAGGGGTATGGGATAGCTGACTGCCCTCCTCCCTTTAGATTGGGGGTATGAGATGAGAGCCTCTACCCTGCCCATTTCCTATTTCCTCCCCCAAGCATGTGTGTAATGTGGCAATGTCAACCTCTTGCCAGAGATGTCTGATCCGTGCAGCATATGGAATATTGCACTGACCTTCAGATCTGATCTGAGAAGGCGTTGTACCAAAGTAAAATTTGTCTCACACACAATAAAATACATCATGCACAATATAATGTAAACATGCATATATACATTCATGTTGTATCTCATTATGGTTAAAACAGTCACATAACTATTGTGGACATCACACCATAGGGCAGTAATATGTAGTATGGGCTGCAGTTCACTCTGGGACACTATATAGGAGTCTAACCTAACAAATGAGTGCTAAGCCTATAGAAGTCTTAAAAATAGAGAAGAAAGGGATTAGACAAACAAAGTACCCGGAAGTGGATACTGTAACACCAGTAATTCCTATTGCAAAGAGTGGACTTCAGAGATGCATTCCATTAAAAGCTACAATTAATCCAAGTACATTTTACTATTGCAGTCTTTGTTCTAAAGACCCCAGGGCCCTATGGGCCCTATGGGGGAATAGGGCAACACACATTAGTTCAGGACATTAATTAGTTCAGGTAAATACATTTGCAAATTCCCAAAGATATTGAAGAGTTTCTAAAAGGTCTCCCATAGGAAACCATGTAGACCAATACTATAGGCATGCTTTGGTTAGAGGGGAAAGTTGGGTGAGGTCTCATTTTATCCCATTGGGGCATCATAAGCCAACTGGCCAGGAGGGGGACACCAGAGAGAAACCCCAAAAAGAATTCCAGTGCAGGGTTCCAGAACCAGCAGGCCAGGGGGGATGGTTGAAGAGGGAGCAAACAGCCAAATCCAGAAACAGGAGATTAGAGGTACAGGAGAGAGACCAGAAATCCACCACACACCAGGACCCAGGGGATCCCTCTCCCTCAGATGAAAACAGGAACCACAGGTATAGGACTGCATGCCCCGAACATGAGTCTTTATTGCACTACGCGGAAGACTTCAGCCCAGGAATGATAGGTGCATAGGTGAGTGTGGTTGTCCGCTTTAGTACAAGTTGCCTCTGCTGGGGGTTCAGAGCTGAGGGGACCTAAACCCATGGCCCAGAAAGGTTGCAAATGACCAAAGGAGCAACATACAGTAGGACAGTTGGGAGGACGACCCACAAGCAGAAGACACCACATCCATGAATGAATACAGAAGAATGGAGGACCGGGATCAATGTTTGTGAGCTCAGGGGAGTCTAAGGGGCAGCCATCATACGACAAACTGTCTTGTGATATGAGTAACATCATTAGACAACCAAGAATGATCCAAAAATGGAGATCAGGCAAAGCAGTAGCAAGCCAGTTGTGTTCCAGATCAGGCAGACTATCCACCTCAAGGCAGAAGGATTTGCCAGGAGGCAGCACTGCACACCAGGAAGATGTCCTATGAAGGAACAGCAAGATGGTAGAAAGCAAAATAAGTGCCCAGCAAGCGATTACATTAGCAGGGAAGGAGCATAGTGCAAGGACAAACAAGTTAGTGCCAAGCTAGGATAGCTACACCAGGGTCTTTAACAGCAGCCCACCTTCAGTACTAGTCTTCCAGGAGTTGAAGTACTGATCTCTCTGAGGAATTCACAGGCTCTCCCACTGATAAAACATTCTCTAAGGTGCTGGTCTAAAGCAGCCCACCAATCGCATCAAAGGAGAGCGCACACAGCCAGCCTTTGAGGCTGTCTACTGTCAGTCAGTCCCCCACTTAATGTACATGGGAAGAGTATAAGATTTTAAACCAGTCTACATCAGCCTAAACTGCAACTGTATGTGCCTTTGCTGTCTCAGTATGACCTTGCGGCAGTAAAAAACAAACTTGCAGTCCAAACAGACAATGAGATGTCCCATAACAAAATGGCTAGAGTAGACCCTAAGAAAATGCATTGCTTACCATCTAGGTGTATTGAGCTACTGTTGCAATAAAAGTGGAAAAAAATCCTGTTGTAGCCAAAACTAAACCACAGCAGCATTTTTTCAGGGTAGTAGAATCAAAAATGGGGGTGATTAATAAGTATCCCCTCCTTGGTAGTCATAGCAATATTAGGAGTAGCACACCAGATAAACTATTGCAATGGCAGTGGGGACTTTAGAAGAAGCCCTCTGCCCACAAAAGAAAAGTCAAATACCACAGAAGACAGCAAAAACTTAAAGCGGCTCAGAAAGTTGGGACGTTAGAACCCCTAAAACTGAAATCCTGCCCTAACAATTGTACAGCTGAAAAAAGCAATAATGGGCAATACAACACCTTTCTTGAATGATTGACGTGCTTCTTTCCCAAATTGTCAGCTGGCTGTCTACTCTATCCTTCAATTGATGCAGAAAGTAAAAAAGGTGACTTTCGTAGATGGACAGATTCAATTACCTATGATTGATGCAGTCCCCTTTCTCAAACTACCACCTAATCTGATTTGGAAATACTTGCATTCTTTCTCCAATTGTATGTTTCTGGAAACCTACCATTTAAGATGTACTTTTGCAGAACCATGTCTCCTTCATCTTGCGGCTCATACGGATGGTATGAAACTTTATTTTGCAAAGACCTGGTTTGCTCTCTGGAGTAACAGGGCAATCTGAGCCATAGGTCTGTTCTCTGTGGGCTGTATTTCTGAATTTGAATTTCAGTGATGTCTAGAGTCACTTGGCAAAGCACCCTACTTATAAAGATTCTGTCCTCCCCTGGGTAATGATTTGAATCTGACACTGTGACATGGTGTCTGTACCTCTGACCCTTGCTCTCCTTCTAAGCATTTCCCCTCCTGTCAGTTACTAGGAATTTCTCTACAGCACAGACTTTACAGAGCGGGCCATATACCAAAGAGAATTGCTTATAGTTATATGGTAATGCCATTAATCCCCTTTTATGTATTCTATTCCAGGTTACAGAACATAATGTCAGCATCCATGAAGGCGAAAATAACAGCACACGTGATTGCCTTGGCATTGCATATTAATGACTTCCAGACTGACTTGACTGTTCTGCAGAGGGACATGAAACTCAGTGAAAACCGGTAAGACCTTTCTCATAAGCACTTTGGTTTCTGAGAGCCGTACTTTAATGGTTGGATTTTTTTCACAGAATTCCTCAACTTCACAATATCCTTTTGTGCAGAGAATTGGAGAGCCCTCGACTGAGGAGAACAAATATTTTCTAGATAAACTTTAATATCTTGTTTGATACTGAGAGGTTATTGGATCTTTTGTGTTTAGACTGGTGCTGACCCGTCTAGATGTCAATGCTTGAAAAATATAAATGCTAAAGATTGATTACAGAATTTCATTAGAGACTAACCGAAAGTGATTTACTGAGAGGCAAGACAATGTGATTGTTGACATAGATTGATTATTTTCATACATCAGCATGCAGAAGAAACCATAATTGTCTGCCATAGAACATAGTTTTCTGGGCTTGATAAAGGTCATCTCCCAGATGCCGGCCCATAGAGCCATTCCAGGTAGTCGCTACAGTTGCTGAGGCTTACTGTTGCTCCGAGTTTCACGATTACATGGACATGTTGCCCTGAGGACTTGAGAACAGATCACAAGTAGGCTCATTTATGTAGCACCTTTGCTGCTTTCTGCCTTCTCCCGGTGTGGCCAAGAACCCATCAGCCATGCACAAAAAACTGTTCTTCACCTTCAGAGAGGTGTCTGAAATAGAAGTACTAGCCATCGTGGAAAGCATAAAAACTTCAAACTGCAAAGGCAATGCCTGCCTGGCCAATCTCATCAAAGATTGCGCAGACACACTAACATCTTTTTTGACAGCATTGATTAATGCTTCCTTTGCCTCCAGCACCGTCCCCTCCTGCCTCAAAGAAGCCAGGGTTTGCCCCCTTCTGAAGAAACCATCACTAGACCCTGAGTCCCCAAACAACTACAGACCCATCACCACTGTGCCATTTCTATTAAAAATCATGGACAAAGCAGCATCTAACCAAATCTAACTCTTCCTAAAAGCCAACAACATCCTGGGTAAGAGGCAATATGGTTTCCACTGAACTGAAACCGCACTACCAGACAAAATCAACTTTCAGAGCTGCCAGAAGTATAGAAACTGCTCTCCGGAACATCAGTTAAGACCTTGACTCTAACATTCCCTCTGTCCTCCTCCTACTTGATCTCTCTTCTGTCTTCGACACAGTCAATTATACCATCCTGCTTAACGGTCTACGAGACAACCTGGGTATCACTGATCAGGCTCTGGCCTGGCTGAGCTCTTTCCTCTCTGATCGACCCTCCCAGGTCCAACTTGGGTCCTTCCTATCATCTATCTTCCTCTCTACCTGTGGTGTTCCCCAGGGGTCTAACCTCTCGCCCTGGCTTTTCAACCAATACCTGGCAACTCTCACCAACTTTATTGCCATTTTCTGCTCAAATTTCCAGTGCTACGCTGACGACACTCAGCTAATTTTCAGTCTGCCCTCGGCCACCTCCTCTCCCCCTCTCATCCCCGATTGCCTAACTGCCATTCAAGATTGCTGTGCCGCCAGTGAGAATGCTATCTAGCATTCAGCGAATCACTTAAAACCAAACTCTTCAGATAAACTCGACAGTACTCTCTGCTCCCCTCCCCCAGCTCACCTGGCATAGGCTAAGCCTCTGCCGCCTCCTTCGACCAGTCTGATCACTTCCAGTGTTTTCTCTGTGACTGCTCACCTGTCTGGTAAAATGTTTAATGTAAACAAGAACACAGACAGGTCCGTAAGTTTCTTTCTCTGCATAACTAAGTAAGGACTGCTGTAACAGCGCCACGATGCCCCATGGCCGCTTTGTGTGCTTTATAAATTCGAATAAATAAAATAAATAAATGAAATAAAGTCCTCTCTCAGGTGTGCTCCCCAGCAGGCTTTCGAGCCCAGGTCTTGTATGCATGTAAAGGCTTCATACACTGTATGTATGTTGCTTTCTGTCGTCTGGTCTTGTATGGAAACACAGGCATTTATATTGTTTTCCCCTTAGTGCAAATGCTTTTGTGCAAGCCTGATCGGATCAAACGATCCTCCTGAATTCCAAAATTGAATTTTGCCTTTTTTTCTCTCCAAAAATGTTTTTCATTGAAATAAACGAAAAAGGCAAAACATTTCACATTGGTAAAAAAATATATCTTGCAATTTCTTACAACTTTGTCAGCAATCAAGAGAAGAGCAGCAATTGTCATCCCCAAAATTACCATATATTCTCTCTTCATCCCGTTCAACAGTGCCTTTTCACCCTGCACCACCCTCCCCACAGCCTGCTCCGCCCACCACCACTGAGAGAATGGAGATAACAATGAGAGGGTACTATGGATGGCAGAGAAGGGCAATTATTCACAGCAGGGTCTTGGGTTCAATAAAGCAGTGACTGCATGTATTGGCAAACAGGCATGCATTGACAAACAGGCATGCATTCTAACATCAACTGAAAAATTATTTGTGACAGCATGCCAGTCACACCGATGGCCTTATTCTTGCCACATCCGTGGCCTTTTGCGCCCTATGATAGACCATAAAGGGCAGCCATTCCATGGCTATGTGCATATGCAATTATAGTAGCAGAGCAGTAATGCAGTGCAGTACTGCTTTTCATCTCATACAGCTCATGCGCTGTATTCAACCATTCCATGGGGGTTGGGGGAGACGCACCCTTGTAGCTAAAAGGAGATTACTTTGCATGTAAACCTGCAAAAAGTCTTCTCCTCGCGCTTCGAGTCCAAACAATACCAATAGCGGAGTCAGGTCTCTCGCTATTCAGTTAATGTCATTGATCCATTCGAGGACCTCCTTCCAATAACCCTGGGCTAGGGGACACTCCCACCATATATGCCAGTACATTGACACCGACCCACAATTCCTGTAGCAAAGGTGGCTAACATTAGGGAAAATCTTTGAGAGTCGAGAGGGGTCAACTGCCACTGGAACAATAGTCTGGCATTATGCATCTTATATTGGACCGCTATGGTCGAAGACCACAAAGCTTTGTAAATCTACTGCCATATATCTAAATCGTCCTCGAGGGGGAGGTTATCACCCCATTGTTTGAGTTGTACGTGTCCCTCTGTGACCCTGCAGTACCAGTGCATTATAAAGTTCAGAAATTCAGCCCTTTTAGAGGTGTGAGTGTCTAGAACCTGTTCAAATCGCAGGAGCCGTTTCCAAAGTGTCTTAGCCCAATAGGAACCTGTCAGGACTCCCTTCAACTGGAGGTACATAAACAGTGGTATTGCGCTTCCCCCAAGGGCAACCTCCAACTTGCCCCAGATACAACTAATGGCGATGGACGTGTTTTTATTCCTTTCATTTCCTTCATTCTCCTCTAAGGGTGCCATAACAATGATGCGACTGTGTGCTCTTGTATTCTACGTGGTAGGCGGCTATAGGGAACCCAAAGCCATTCTCCCCGAGTAACTTGGGTAAAAAGGTTCTTTCGTGCGACCCATTGTTTCTTTATTTTCTCTTAAGTGGCCAACCAGAAACCACAGTTTGGAAGCTCTATAGTTTTTATCAAAATCTGGGAACCCAGCCCTCCCCTGTGCTTTTTGGCAGTGTCAGGGTGTTGTATGCTATGCATGCTTTCTTCCCTGCCCCGAGAATGTTTAGAATGCTTTTTTAGTTCAAAGTGAAAGGACGATGGCAGTTCTATGGGAAGGGCTTGAAACATGAACAGCATTATTTTTATTGCAATAAGATATACTGCCCAAGACAACATTATTTTGGGTGAGGCTAAGTCCTTTTTTATTGTATTCCATATGGGTTGGAAATGGGCATCCTAGAGGTGCCCAATGTGACAGTATTATAAATCCTGAGATACTTTACCCTGTCAGTACAAACCTGCACACCCTGAGAAGGCAATGTCTGTGTAATTGAAGGGGGTCAAACCGTCAGTGGGAGCACCACTATTTTAGACGGATTCATTTTAAATCCTGCAAGTCTGCCATACTCTGAGATGGTGGCAAGGAAAGCTGTGAGTGTGGTGGCTGGTTGTGTAATATACGCCAGTACGTCCTTGCATATAGGGCAAGTTTAAATTCACTGTCCCTCTCCCTCTCTTGAGCCCCTGTATCTGACTATTGGAGAAAACCGACATTGCTAATGATTCGAGTGTGAGAGCGAAAATCAGCTGGGATATTGGATACCCTTGGCAGGTGCCATGACTGAGACAAAATTCAGTTGACGCCACACAATTAACTACTGTGTGAGCTCTCGCATTCAAGTAGAGTGCCAATGCTCCTGCAAACCATCTGGGGCTGATGCCGAGTGTTTGAGTGTTAGTTCATGAAGTACCATTCGACTCTGTTGAAGGCTTTCTCTGCATCGACTGACACGAGAAGGGCCTCAGAGTGCCTGTCATTAATGCTCACAATAAGATCCAGTATCTTGTGACTAGTGTCTGCTCCCTGCCTGCCCCTAGTAAATCCTACCTGGTAATTGCGGATCAATCTAGGCAGGACTGCATTCAAACGTTGCGCCAAGATGTTTGCATATACCTTGGCGTTTACATTTATCAAAGATATGGGCTTGTACGACCAACGGTCT
Source organism: Ambystoma mexicanum (assembly GCF_040938575.1). Classification (NCBI taxonomy): domain Eukaryota; kingdom Metazoa; phylum Chordata; class Amphibia; order Caudata; family Ambystomatidae; genus Ambystoma; species Ambystoma mexicanum. The sequence continues at coordinate 62,360,278 of NC_090937.1, forward strand.
AACCTGTATCTACCCTCTTTAGGAAGAACTATGATCCACGCCTGTGTAAAAGTATCCGAGGTGTCCCCCTATCTAATATATTATTGAACAATTTTGTCAGAAAAGGGGCGAGCAACGAACCATGCCTTTTATAAAAGGCTGGCGTAAATCTGTATTGACCCAGTACGGACCCCGCCTTCAATTGAGATATCGCCTTAAGGACTTACTTGCTTGTGATGGGTACATCCAGTGTAACCGCCTCGGCTGACGTTAATTTATTGAGTGGAAGTGCCTGCAAATAATTAGCTGTATCCGTGGGTGTATTGTTGCCTTCAACCACATATAATTCTGCGTAAAAATCTGCAAAGTGCGAGGCAATTTCCTCTGGATTAACCAAAACCCACCCCTTCACCTCCCTTAAATACTGATCTTTTCTCTCTTTGGCTTGTCAAGCGGGCCCCCAATAATGTATCAGAGTTATCCTCCTTTTCATAATATCTCTGTTTTAAAAACTGGAGCTGAGGTCACAGCATTCCCACATTTAGTTAGAATGGTGAACAATCGCCTGCATCGCATCTAGATAGGATTTTGAAGGTTAGCAAGTGCCACACTTAGAATCGTGAATGTTGGCAAATGCCACACTCAGATAAAATTGTGAACATTAGCCTGCGTCACATCTAGACAGGATTATGAATGTCGCCCATTGCCACATCTAGATAGAATAGTGAATATTAGCCACTGCCACATCTAAACTGCACTGGGAATATTAACAATGCTATATTTCGACAGAATCGTCAATGCTAGCTTGATTCGCATCTAGACAGGTTTTGAAGGTAGGTCAGTGCAACATATGAATATTTGCATGTGTCATATATAGACAGGATTGTGAATTAGACGGGGCTGGGTCTAGATAGAAATGCAGAGATATTCATAAACCTCACCTAGAAAGAATGTGGAAATTTAGCACAATTATTTGATTCAGATTGCCCACGCCAATGAGGAGATCCGTTCTCCAGGACTCCAGCAAGGTTAAACCTTAGGAGCAAAATGTAAGCTGCTGTTGATTAAGGGCGTAAACTGCACACAGAGTTACTCCCACATGTCCTATAAGGCCATTAACTGCCAAGAAACGTCCCTCCATGCCCCTCCTGATTGGCACCACCTCGAGACCCAGTGTTTTCTGGAATGCCCACCCTGAACTTTTTGAGTGGGCCTGATGACCTGACCCCACGGTCCCCACCCACCTACTTAACCCTCACCATCTGTTACCCCCCCGCCCTGAATTTAGTTTACTGTATAAATAGGACATACAACCCTGACTGCTGGAATTCCGCTGCAACATTAATAGTTTCTGAGGTGAATTTAGGCCTTTTACGGTTAATGTACCAAACTTAATACCATTTCACTGCATTATGCTGCCGTCATTGCCGTTTCTACTCTTCATTATACCGCCTGTCAAACATGACCCAGAGGGCTCGGTCCAAATCCTTAATCACCATCATTCCCATTACTGTCTCCCCCTCTCACCTAAACGGTGAGATAGAAAACTGTCCCTATCAATTCCCCACAATCCCCATTGCTCCCACTGTGTAGCCAAGTGGGATAGAAATACTCCCCAATCAGCGATGCCCAAGAAGTCAAGGGCCATCTGGGAGAGACTATTTGCACTGGTGACCCTTAGACCCATTATACAACATACAGACTTTGCCACCCTGACCCCCTCCCTGCTCCAGATATATACTAGGTAGACCGGTCCAGACAGATTCCTGACCTGACCGTAAAGGGAATGCAACACCCATTCACACTTTGTATGACGTATTATGACGCTTCTTTGACTGAGTCGTGTTGCACACAGATGAAATGTCTGATTCGAGGGGATTGGGTCCTCCGACGTATTCCATATCTATGACATATAAACACCACAGCTGTGCTGCTTCGGAAAATCTTCGGTGTCTACGTCCTGCGTCGATGACGTCGATACACCACCCTCGAGGACCTCCTCCGACGGCCGACGTTACTTGATGTTATAAGTAGGACGCACGACGCCCATAGCCTCAGTTCCGTTTTTTCCGCGAACGTGTTCGCTTCGGAGATCTCGGCGCGCCTCGACTCTTTGGAGTTAGTTCTTTCTCGGTTCTTCGAACCTGTTCGTATTGTGAAGTATATTCTTCGTGAAAATGTCTACCTCATCTTCCACCCCGCGTCCAGGCTTTAAGAAGTGCGGGGACTGTGGGTCCAAGATGTCGGTGACGGACTCGCACAACGCCTGCCTCTGGTGCCTCGGGGAGGCCCATGACACAGATGACTGCGTCGACTGCCAGTCGCTCACGTACAAAGCCTTGCGGGAGCGCAAGAAGTTGTTGTCGGTAGGTAAGGTGTCCAAGCCACGGAAGTCGAGGTCTGCAGGGCTTTCGACAGACGATTCGAGGGGCGACTCTCCGCATCGTCGTCGGAAGTCCAGTGGGTCTGGGTCCCGGAGTCAGTCCCGCCACTCCTGTGCCTCTTCGAGGCACTCCCGGAAGCCCCGTCATCGGTCGCCTTCCCCGTCCTCATCAGGACTCCGCCCGTCGGCGGGTCGCTTATCCCACCAAGCATGCGACGCCGGAGGAATGGGCTTCCTTCGGGAAGAAAATGTTAGCGATGCTCGAATCGCAGGGCACTGGTCCGTCCGGGCCTCCGAGTGGGGTCGGTCGTGATCGGTCGAGAGACACCGCTCGCATGCCTTCGGGCTCGGGTGGTCGGCACGATTCGCGGGAGAGGTTCCGCTCGGACAAGGGGAATCGTTCTCGTCATGCCCGTTCCAGGCCCTGGTCCTCGACGCACTTGACTGTGTGCACCTGTGGTGTCTTCGAGGAAGACGTCGATGCCGAGGTCGTTGACGGACTCTTTCGAGGCCCCGCCTCCGAAGAAGTCGTCAACGCCATCGGCGCCCAGGCTGTCGAGGGACAGGCTCGGAGCTCCGGCCTCGAGGCCTGTGTCGACGCCGTTGAAGCTGTTGGCGCCGCATTCGGCATCAATGCCGATTCACTCGACACCTTTCGAGACTGTTTTGACGGGGGTACCCCGGGGCTCGGTGGAACCCCCTAGAAAGGCTCTGCCAAGGTCAAGCATGGCTTTGTTCCATATTATATGCCTTCTTACCTCCATCTTGAGTTTATTTCAGATGTGGATGAGGGCTCTGATGATGGCATGGTTCCTGATAACGGTGCCAGACGAGATTCTCTCGGGCCGTAGCCAAATTGAGGACCTGAGGCAGTCCCTGCACGATGCCAGTGGGCTGGACACCTCTCCGGAGGTGGAGTTTCGTAGGTCTGAGCCTGGCACTCATGCTGACTCCTCGTACCGGAGCCTTATGTCTAGAGTCACTGAGTACTTGTGATGGTCTGCTCCCTCAGGGGATTTTCTTCAGGATGACCTTACGGATATCCTCGACCAAGGTCCACCAACTGACCCGGTACTGCCGTTCCATATGGCTCTACAGAGGGTGGTGGCGGCGGCGGCTTGGACTGCTCCGAGAGTCTCCCGGCAGTGGGCAAGTCTTTGCCGTGAAAATACCGCCCAGCCAGTAGTGACCCCTGCTACTTGACCAAGCACCCCACTCCGGAGAGTTTGGTGGTGCAGGCGGCTACGGCCCCGGCAAGGCAGGAGTCGTATCCTACCATCCCTCCTGATAGGTACGACAAGTGGTTTGACGGCTGGGTGAAGAAAGTGTTTTCTTCAGAGGGGTATGGCGCTTCAGGCAGCCAACTCCGTATGTGCCTTGTCACGTTTCACGCACACTCTGTGGAACTGTTTCCTTAGCGGCTGAACATATTCCCGAAGGGGACGAACGGGATGGTTTCCTTGCCATGGTCCAGGATGGCAAGGATGCCATGTGTGAGGCCCTTCAGTCGGGTTTGGACATGGCAGATTGCGTCAGCCGGTCCATGGCGGCGAGCACCGTAATACGCAGGTTTGCGTGGTTGCCGAAGTCGGGGTTTGCTCCTGATGTGCAGGCCCGGCTCCTCAACATGCCCTTTGACGGGGAACATCTTTTTGGCAGCAAGGCTGACGAGAGCCTTGAGAGGTTGCAGACCTCAAAAGCTGCAGCGAAGTCGTTGGGAGATGCAGTTCGCCAACCCTCCGCCTTTTTTTCCCAGGGGACAGCAATGGAGGGGAGGTTCCTTTCGTTATTACTCATCCTTTGGTAAAGCGAGAGGAGCTGCCAGTCAAAGGGGCCACCGTAGGAGTGCCAGAGGTGGAAAACAAGGTACTCGAGGTGCCAAGGCCGCTCGGGCTGTTGCCTCTTTGCCCTCAGGCAACGCCGCAGCCGCTTCAGCGCAGTCATGAGGACATGTCCCATGGTTCGCCGGTTGGGGGGGGGGGGAAGGCTGGCGCAGCATCTTGTAGAGTGGCGCGCCATTACTTCAGATGTGAGTTCTGGAGATCATAACCCAGGGCTACTGTCTTCCTTTCCGGCAGAGGCCTCATGACAATCTACTGGGGAATCTCTCTTTAAAGAGTCCGGATCCACTCCTTGCGCAGGAAATTCAATCCCTGCTGGAAAAAGGCGCCATAGAGCAGGTGCCTGTAGCGGAGAGGAACAAGGGATGGTATTCCCCTTATTTTTTGATTTCCAAGAAAGACGGGGGTTTGAGACCCATCATGGACTTGTGCGGTTTGAACAAACTCCTCAGGAAGGACAAGTTCAAGATGGTTACTCTCTCTCAAGTCCTCCAAGGCCTTCAACTTCAGGACTGGTTGGTGTCTCTCGACCTCAAGGACTCTTATTTTCATGTGCCGATACATCCAAAGCACAAGAAGTACCTGAGGTTCGCGGTTGGCAACTCACACTTTCAGTTTCAGATCCTGCCGTTCGGATTGACCTCCGCCACGAGGGTCTTCACCAAGCTCATGGTAGTGGTGGAAGCGCACCTCAGGAAAGGGGGGGATTCACGTCTACCCCTACCTGGGCGATTGGTTGATCAGGGCGCGCTCTCCCGAGCAAGTCCTGGATCATCTGTCAGTCACCTGCCACTCCCTCCACAAGCTGGGTTTCTCCCTCAACTTAAAGAAGTCCCATTTGACGCCAACTCAGATGCTCCAGTACACCGGAGCAGTGCTCGACACGCCCCCGGGGCAGTGTTTTCCTCCCCAGGTGAGGTCTCATCGCATTCAGCAGATGGTGCACAAGTTTCTGCTTGCCCAGAGTCTCCCAGCGTTCGAGTTCTTGAGATTGCTCGGCCTCATGGCATCCTGCATTCTTCTGGTGCCAGAGGCCAGGTTGCGGATGAGGTCTTTGCAATGGGCACTCAAGCTCCAGTGGTCTCAGTCCTCCGACAGGTTGTCGGACCCTGTTCAGGTGCGGTCCTCGGTCGCCCAGGACCTTCTGTGGTGGGCCGTCGAAGACAATCTGATGAAGGGGGCTCCATTTTGGCTGCCTTAGCCGGTGGTGACGATCGTGACGGACGCATCCCTCACAGGATGGGGAGCTCATGCCAACGAGTTGACAGTCAGTGGTCGTTGGTCTCCGTCGGAGTCCAGACTCCATATCAATCTGTTGGAGCGGAGGGCCGTCAGGCTAGCCCTGAAGGCTTTTCTGCCGACTGTGCGAGAGAGGAATGTCCTGATCCTGACGTACAACACGGTGGCCAATGCACTACCTCAACAAAAAAGGGGGGGGTGCAGGGTCACTTACTCTGTGCAGGGAGGCCATGCAGCTCTGGTTCTGGGCAATCCAGCAGGAGGTTTCGATCTTGGTAGTTCATCTGGCCGGAGACGAAAACGAGACTGTGGACGCTCTGAGCAGGAAGAGCACGATCTCTCATGAGTGGGAGTTGGCTCAGGAGATTCTCCTGGAGATCTTCGCCCTTTGGGGGACCCCTCAAGTGGATCTCTTCACCTCCAGTGTCAACCGGAAGTGCGAGAGGTTCTGCTCGCAGGAATTTCCTCCAAAAGGAGCCTTAGGAGACGCGTTCGTGGTGGAGTGGTCATTCCCACTGCTGTACGCGTTTCCTCCAGTCCCCGTCATCCCGCAAGTAATGCAGAGGTTACTGAGGTTTCGGCTCCCGGATTATCCTCATTGCTCTGCCGTGGGCCCGGAGGACGTGGTACCCGGACCTTCTCGACTTGTCCATCTGACCTCCACGTCGTCTTCCCTACCGAGACTTATCTGCTCTCACGGGAGGGGGAAGTCAGGTTCTCCATCCAGAGGTTAGATCCCTCAACCTTCACGCTTGGTTTCTGAAAGGTTGAGGTATAAGGATTGGGACCTCCCCGAAGACGCGATGGAGGCGTTTCTCTCGGCCAGACGGCCAGCAACAAAGTCCCTGTACCGTTGGCGTAAGTTCTACGACTGGTGCAGGGTTAAGAATGTGGATCCTTTTGCATCAGACATTCCCATGGTTTTCTTTTTTGCTTCCTTTGGCCCATAAGGGCTTGCAAGTGGGTACCGTTAAAGGTTACCTGGCGGCGCTGTCTATATTTAAGCGCTCCTCTGAAGAGTGTTCCTATTTTAAAATTCCTTTAATTTCTCATTTTCTGAAAGGGCTCACTAATGTGTTCCCTCCGTCACCTTTCCAGGTGCCCGGTTGGGATTTGAACCTTGTTCTCAAGTTTCTGATGGGTGCTCCGTTTGAGCCTTTGCATTCATGCCCTTTAAGACTGTTAACTCTTAAAACTGTATTTTTGGTTGCGGTCACTTCCGCTCGCAGAGTGAGTGAGTTACCGGCACTTTCAGTTAAGCCACCCTTCACTGTGTTTCATAAGGACAGGGTTGTCCTTAGAGTTCGTCCTTCCTTGCTTCCGAAGGTGGTGTCGGAATTTCATTTAGGCCAGAAGGTTGTTCTGCCAGCGTTTTATCCTCCTCCACATCCTGGTAAGGAAGAGGAGAGGCTCCATAGGCTTGATCCTAGGAGAGCGTTAAGCTTTTATATTTCACGCATGTCCCGGGTCAGAGTGGACGATCAACTCTTCATTGGTTACGCTGGAAAGCGTTTGGGACAGGCTGTGACGAAACACTTTTTCTCGCTGGATTATTCTGGCTATTTCTGAGTGTTACTGCTTGGCGGGTAAGGACTCACCGGTCGGCTTGCGGGCCCATTCGACCAGGGATATGGCTGCCTCTACTGCCCTACAGAGGGGTGTTCCTATTCGTAACATTTGTGGTGCAGCCACCTGGGCTTCGGTACATACTTTTGTACGTCACTATTCCCTCGATTCCATCAGTGGGCAGGATCTGGCCTTTGGCAAGGCGGTCCTTTACTCTGCAATTTGATTGGGCATTCTAAATTTCTGTTTTCTAAATTCTTTTCCCACCTCCTTGCATTGGTACTGCTTTGGGAGTCTGTCATAGATATGGAATACATCGGAGGACCCAATCCCCTCGAAGAACAAGTTACTCTGTTACCTGGTAACGTTCTTTCGATGGGATGGTCTGACGACGTATTCCATATCGCTCCCTCCCTGCCTTCCCCGCTACAGAATTTCTTATGCGATTGCAGCTTACGTTTCCGCAAGGCTTTGTGTGTCAGACTGGCAGAAGACTGGTGCCACACGTTCTGGGGGAAAAACTACAAGTGAGGCTACGGGCGCCGTGCGTCCTTCTTATAACATCCAGTGACGTCGGCCATCGGAGGAGGTCCTCAAGGGCGGCATATCGACGTCATTGACGCAGACACCGAAGATTTTCCCAAGCAGCACAGCTGTGGTGATTATATATTTCATAGATATGGGATATGTCGCCGGACTATTCCATCGAAAGAACATTACCAGGTAAGAGAGTAACTTGTTCTTCTACACAGTTTGTTTTATATGCACTGTATTTCGTAGGAGCTTTATTTGGTTCCAATGAGTCCCTTAGTACTGTATTTTATGTAAGAACCAAGACACTTTCTGAGGGTAGAGATTTTTCTCCAGAATGTTGGTAAAAGTTTGGATGTTTCGTGCTTCTTTATATAAGAAACTGTGGACATAAATGAAGTACCACAACAACATTAGAGGAAAAACAAATACAACTATTTTAAATTGAAACTATGTTAAAAAGGAGGGAAAATAATAATCCCCACCTTAATATTATTTAAAATTCGTTTTGAGAAAAGCTGAAATGTTTGCTTGGTTTTCTCGTTTTGCTGAGTCGCAAACAGCCACTTATTGACCCCCTTTCAAAACGGATATACACTTGCTGCAGAAAGAACTAATCTATGGGGACACCTCCCCCTTTTGTTACAAAAACCTTCTGGCAGAGACCCCTCGGCCAGCAGCAAGCTCAATACAAAACTGCAACTACCATAAATACCCTTTTTAGAATATTGATCAGAGTCCTCCCACAGTGAGAGCGGTCCCCCGCTACCCGCGGCTCCGCCAGACCCATAAATCTGTGGTTGGAGCGTCATTCTCAGTTCTAGAGATCAACTTTGTGAGGTCTTTCGCATTGCTCCAGTTCCTGAAAAGGGCCCTCTTTTTTCATTTCCAGTAAGTCTGTCGAAAGTTGGTTGTTCTCTAGGTCTTCTCCTTTCTTGCCAACCTTTTCGACCCTTCCTGTCATCTGCGTGATTGCCACTGACAGGCCAGACTTTGACTGAATCGCCTCCATAAGTAAGCAGATGTTTGCTTTCATGGTTCCCTTTTAGTCGGCACCCTGGGCGGCAACTGAATCCTCCATCTGGGCCACTGTGATGTCTGTCTGCCTGCTGAAGCTATTGAGCGCATTTATGGTTGTAGGGCCCAGCTGTTAGCATGCACAAGCACTCATGGGGGTCTTCAAGGAGTTTGGACTTGGCAGCATGCCCTGTAGTGCAGTCTCAATATTGTACCCTCTGTGTTCTAATGATAGTGGTATTATTCTTGGCAGCCTCTCCCCGCACTCGGAGTCCCATGACACTCAGTAAGATACACCTGCAGCAACTCCTCTGGCCTGGATCTGTGGGGGAGATACCACCATGTGACCTTGCCGTCTGGGAGGTCTGCATGGGGGGGCGGATACAGGGGCCCCAATACAAGCTACTAGGCACGTAATGTAGCTGCTGTGCCCAGCACGGCAAGGACGACCCTAGCAAGAACTGGCGCCCCGCACCACGGGGTATGCAAGGTGCAGTATGTGGCCTGCTCCTGCTTCACCAGAGGGTGATACAGGGTATGTTGTGTGCCGATTCTGCTTGCTCTAATTTGTCATGGCATACGCTGTCCACCTGAATCATCGGGGTCACTGTCACACAGCTTCGACAGATCCTCCAGTCATCCTGTAACACTGCACACGCCACGTCCCAAAGATGGGCCTCCCCTGCAGGCGAGGTGCAAAGCATCTGTTCGTTGTTCCCAAAGCCACCGATCCGCAACGGCAAATCTCTCCCTATCCCTGCGGTCGCTAACACCGGCAATCTCTGTATGGGGCGGCTGGTTCCCACATCTGCCGGTCCAATTGTTTGCCAAGGTGTTTAGGATGAGTGCCCTTAAATCTCCATATTTTGCTGTGACACAAGGGTGACTGAGCGTTAGGCTGCCATTCAGTTAGTGCCCACTGGCAATCATGATTCTTGCCTTTTTAAAGCTTCTGGTAGTTTAGGGAACAATCAGAGGTCCTACTCCTGGAAAATCTAACATGCAACTATTGCCAAGTCAGGTCTTGGGGTGCTCACAGCTGCATACTTTCAATTTGAGGCACATCCAGAGCACAGTGATTGGACAATATAAAAGGAATTGCAGCCCAAGTATTTTTTGCGTCTGTTGGAAAGGAAGACACAAGGTGTTTGGAGAGAGCTGGAGAGTGAGCAGGGTGAATTGGAGAAGTGGTGGAGATGAGAGAAGCAGAGTGCTGGGAAATAGTGGTGATAGACTAGGGAAGGATGTGTAGGAATTGGAGGAGCTAGGCCAGTTGCCCAGGCAGCCCAATGTGTAAATGTCAATAGGTCACAGGAAGGTAACTGGCGGGCAGGACAATTGCCCAGGAAGTTAGGTGGTGAGACCCAGATAGCCCAGAGAAGTAGACTAGCCATTTCATCATAAGGAGTTGGTGTAGGTGATAACAGCAGATGTAGTAGGAGACTGTACAGTTGAGACGGAGATGTCACAACTTTGGAAGGTGGTAGGACAGATGACAAAGAGGTGGTGACATCGGAGAAAGTATGTGAAAGTGATAGTTGAGGAGGTGGTGGCAACTTCCTAGGAGGTTGTTGATGGTAGAGTGGAGACGACTGAAGAGGTTGTATCTGAGGAGTAAAAGCTTGGTAATCAAAAGGAGAGGTGTGGTTTAGAGAGGTCATAGAAAGTGTCAGTTATCAGGCATTGGAAACGAGTTGTGGAGGAAGGAGATGTCGGACATGGAAGAGGTATTGTCTTGTGAGGAGTGGTATTGGACACACACTTATTACGGAGAGGTGGATAATAGTCTGTGATGAGGAGGCAGAAGTGGAGGGCAATGTAGATCTTGAAGGAATTTTAGAGTGGCAGAATGTGTGTGAAGAGCTGTGAAGGTGTATAGAATGTGAGAGTGACTGGTATTTGGATGGACACAGAAGTTGGTGGAATGGAGAGGTTGAAGAGAATAGTTCTGAAGTGCACAAGACATTGGGTGGATAAGGTTGGGTTAGCGGTAAGACACTGCTGCAATGCGGTGGAACTCACAGTGGGAGGAGGCCACAACCATCTGGCGTATCAGTGAGTAGGGCAAGACCATTTCAGTTGCTAGAGCTGATCAGATAAACAGGGGCCCTAGGGTGGGGACCTCATGGCCTATGCCTGGGGTCTGCTGAGCCTTAAACCTCCAGCCCTGAGACCCAAGAGCAGCATCCAGTACGAACCTAGAGCTTGACAAAAGTAATGGTAACCCAACAAAGGTTAGCTGTAAAATTAAGCAGAGTTTCTACCATGGAAGTGGGTAGATGTCGAGACCTCTTATGAAAGATTCTCTTTGACAGTAATGAGACTGAGGAAGGGCATTTGGGATCTGCCATGAAGGCCCACATCTAGAACATTTTAGTGGGAACGGCTTGGATGGGAGGTCGTGGAAGAAAGAAAGTGGATCCCTACCTTGTTGAGCCTATTTTGAGGCGCCTTTTTTAATTGGAAAACATATAAAAACCTTGAGATATGCACATACCTTTTACTTTGGTGTTGGGGAAAACCTGTGGGTAGATTGAAGGACACTTTCCCCAAACCCTTCATTATTTTGACCACTTTCTGTGATTCCCCCTGATGAATGGTTTAAACTGAAGCTCTGTTGGGCATCTAGTCTTGTGATCCTGATAACTATTCTGACACCTTAAATAATCAACTGTTGCAAGATGAATCAACCAGAAAGGACTTCTCTCTATTTGCCATTGTGTCTGCAAAGCCATGCTTTGTGAAAGAAAATAAAGATGCCCTAGTGGTAATCTGACGGTTGTCTAGTAAGGTAAGTAGAAGTAGCAGTCTAACCTATGAAAGAGAATGCTTTTATTTCCTCTTGGACCCCCTTCTTCGACAGTTATCACTTCTTTTTTCACATGATTATCCACCCGGTGAACATTTGTTTTTAAAGTTACCTTTACTTTGTAAAGACCAAATCAAATAAAGATTTGCCAAGGCAGCATTGTTTAGATTCAAGAACTATAATATGAGCACCTAAGGAAGATTCATTTATGTTCCCCATCTCATTTCTGTGTCATTTTGCTTCTTGCCCTTCTTTCATTCATTAGGATATGTTTGTAATAAATGTGTTCTTTAGGTGTTGCTGTGTGTACAATTCTTTTTTTTTTGTTTTGCATTTATTATTGTGGTTAGTCAATTTTTTACCTTTCACAAGTATGCAAAAATAAAACCTTTAACGAAGCAATACATTCATCAATACAATCCATAAGATAACATTTACATAGAATTACATTAAATTCTTAAAGGAAAGCACAGAAAGAAAAGAAAATTAAATAGAAGCAAAGATTAACTTAAGCTAAAAATATTGAAATTGCAATTACTGTTCTCATTTAAACATTTTTCATACACTAATGATGGGTTCGATCATTTTTTTAAAAAAATGCAAAACTTCAAGGGATAAGAAGGTTTCTCTTCCTGCGGACAATCGATTCCAAAACTCATTGGAATCGAGCCAATCAATATGATAGAAGAAACAGTTAAAATGAGCAACTCTAAGCTGTCTAGTACCCAAATATGACATTAACAAGTGTTTGGCATTTTAACGTACCTTCTCGTCACAGAGAATACCCCATGCATCCTCCAGAGGACCTTTTTTTCAAACTCTGAGCAAGTTACAGGTTACATTAAGATTCATACGTAGCCTCAGGAAGTTCATCCTCCAAGTAGGCTCTGGAAACTTTCTGAGGTAGGTTAACAAGTATCCCAATGTTTTATCTAAAATTGCGAAGTTCTCATAACTCTTCATGTTTACTATTGAGGCTTTAGTGGCGGTCTGTAATGAGGTACCTGCGACGGACGCGGGGGAAGCAGACAACCCACAGAGGACAGACGGACAAGAGGAGCTGCAGGTAGCCAGATACGAGTGCAACAATCAACCCCCGGAGGGGAAACGCCACATGGGAGCGCTTCGGCATGGCCAGTTACTCACCGTGCTATGGACCCAACCCAGGAAGGCAATGGGCAAAATGTGAACTATTAAATAAGCTTTAGACCCGAGACCTCCTCGGCCTCCCTTTCTTTTCTATGCACTTGCACTTTTGGCATATGTAAGCACTGGTTGGGGTGACTATTTCAGAAAATGTTTTTATTCTAAATACTCCTAGGTCCTGACCCTTTCAAGAAACAGGACTGGAGCCCTTTGCAATATAAAAATAAACTTCCTCTTTAAATTTGTACACATGCATGGATGGGCCCACCCACACTGACTCCTCCCACCAGCCACTCCCTTCTGTCCATTTTACCACTTTTTGAACACCTCATATTTAGGTGTTCAATTGCTAGTGCATTTTGGTCTAATCTTGCGATCTCATATTTAGGTGCTACCTTTTGCATTCCAACCCAACTCAGACACTCTAATCCTAGGCACTACCGTTGTGTTCAATTGTTAATGCATTTTAGTTCAATCATGCTATCTCATATTTAGGTGTTCAATTGCTAGTGCATTTTGGTCTAATCTTGCTATATCATATTTAGGTGTTACCCCTGCATCTCAACCTAACTTGAGTCAGTCTGATCCTAGACGCTACCCTTATGCACACCTGCTAGTGCCCATCCCACAGCATTTCCCATCTCCTATCACTCATCAGCCCAACCTACACTACAGTCACAATTATGCCCGCCTGGCTCATCCTCATCATGTTCCCTTTTGTTGCTGTGCACAACAATACGCCTTGCAGCAGAAATAGTTACATACCGATTAGCAATGGACTTGCCACACTCTGCTGCCTGAGACACCACCCTGTCCCACACCTTTCCTACCTACCCTGCCACCTTTCCCACACAGTGCCCATTCACACCACACCGCCATTGTCAGCACCACACTAGACAACCCCCCATCCAACTCTCCCAACACCACTAAACATGTCCAGACCAAGACCAATCAGAACCCCTCCTCCCCCCAAGCCTCTAGCATACTGGCCCATAGCCAACCCCAACTTCTCTACCCGCAACAATAGACTAGGCTCCAGACTCCATACCTCACCTAATAAATTACCTGTAACACTCAGGACTAAGCCCAACAACAAGATTACCACCAACGCTACCAACATAGCCCCGGTAAAAGGTGCTCTACTTAATGTCAGATCCCTTGTGGATCACCCCACTGAAATTGCTGACATTATCCTCTCAGCAGATCTCGACTTCCTTGTCAATACAGAAACCTGGCTGCATGTTGCAGCAGGTCCCTATCTAACCCTCGGGGGTCCCGACAAATACACTATCCTCAGGGCCGACAGACCTAATGCTCACGGAGGAGGTGTAGCTATTATATTTAAATCCTCACTCGATATCAGATCTGCTACCTCCATTCCACTTAAATCATGCGAGCACCTCACCATTAAAATACAAACCACCCCGCAGAGTACTATCACTTTGGAACTAATATATAGACCCCCAGGTCCCACAGGTACCTTTGAGGAAGACTTCACATCTCTCATAGCCGAGGATTCCAAGCCTCACTAACAAAACATCATCTTAGGCGATTTCAACCTGGGGTACAACGACCCCAACGACACGCCAGCGTCCTCCCTTGCTATTGCCCTTTCTGAACATTACTTTACTCAACTCATTACTCTACCCACTCATCAGAAAGGCAGAACCATCGACTGGCTCGTTGCCCACAATTGCAATATTACCTGCAAAGCCCCCAAACCTCTCTTATGGACAGACCACTTCCTCATATCATTTGACATTAGCATTAACAACCAGAACCCGAAAGAGCGCCCCCTTGCACCAGCCTGTCTAACCAGAAACAAGCGCAACATTACCGCGGAAACCCTTACACCACTGGTTCTCCCAATCCTAAATATGATCCCTGCCACCACTGACCTCAACCTACTAGTCAGCGCCTATATAGCCGTTGACGCCGTTGCCCCACTAAAGCTACGCAAAGGCAAACCTAGAGCTCATCTGAACTCTTGGTACACACCTGAACTTACATCACTTAGAAAACAGAAAGCCAAGATGGAAACCCTATGGAAAACAACTCCATCAGCGGAAAATAAATCCAATCTCAGGACCATTTCCTCCCTCTAAAAAAAGGAGATAATCCGTACCAAGAAGGAAGCCTACAACTTCAGAATAAACGAGGCAGCCTCCTGCACTAAAGAACTCTTCACCATCCTAAAGAAGTTAGAAAATCCCAACCCACCGATGGATATGTCTGTGAAAGACAAACCTTGGTGAACAAGTATCCAAAATGCCCTGGCCAACAAAATTACTGGCCTCCAAACGAAAATTATTGAAGCCATGAGACTTCAACTTTCCAACAGTAACCCCCCCACCCCCCGAGCATACCTACCACCTCTAACACTACCACTGGTTAACCTTCAAAAAGGTAACCATAGCAGAAGTCCAAAAAATAACATCCCTCAAACCATCAAACTGCAAAGGAGACAGGTGCCCTGCCCAGATCATCAAAGATGCAGCAAGAGACCTATCCCCATTCATCTCCAAGCTAATCAACCTATCTTTCTCCACCAACTCAGTACCCAACAACCTGAAACAATCATGGGTTCTCCCTCTCCTAAAAAAACAAACTCTAGACCCAGCCATTCCCACTAACTACAAGCCAATCACTACTGTTCCATTCTTGTTCAAAATCCTTGATAGAGTTGCCTACCTGCAAATTCAGAATTACTTAGAGACCAACCAACTGTTAGGATTGTGCCAATCTTGCTTTCGACCTCAACATGCGACAGAAACTACCCTTGTTGACCTCAAAAGTCAGATTGATGACATAAAAGACAAAGGCAAGGCTGCCATCTTACTCCTAGACCTTTCAGCAGCCTTCAACCTGGTCGACCATAAAATACTCTGCAACCACCTCTCTTCCGCCGCCCACTTCTCCCCCTCCACTGTCATGTGGATACAGTCCTTCCTGGCCAACAGAACCATGAGGGTTTTTTCACTAGAGGCAGCAGCAGACCCCATCCCAATCACCTGTGGCATCCCACAAGGATCCTGTGTATCCCCCACCCTCTACAACATCTTACAAAGCCTCTCCTTGACAAACTGGACCATCTGGGTGTCACCTACACCAGCTACGCAGATGACACCCAGATACTCCTCACCATCTCTGGCAACTACAGTGTTCACGTCATTAGGATTAACGAAATCTTTTCCATCATTCAGGCATGGATGGCCACACATGGCCTCTGCCTGGATGATGAGAAGACCGAACTTCTCCTTGTCGGATCACCTAACAACCTACAGAAACTTAGCCCGGACTATACCAACATCACTATCGATGGCAACACTATCCCCATCGCTAAAAATGTGAAAACCCTCGGCTTTTATCTTGACGCCAATACTAACCTCACTAAACAAGTAAACACGACCGCTTCAGCCACCGCCTACACCGGGAAACTAATTAGAGCCTGCAGACCCTTTTTATCCACCACCAGCTGCCTCATGCTGGCTAGGGCTCTCATACAATCCAAGTTAGACTACTGCAACAGCCTTTACCTAGGTGCCAACCAATCCATCATCAACAAACTACAGGTTCTCCAAAATAATGCGCTACGGGCAGCATTAAACATCTCTAGGCGCGAGCATATCTCTGCCACTAGAATCTCTTGCAAATGGCTCTCCATTCAACAAAGAATTGACTTAAAAACTCTGTGCCTTACATACAAAGCCTTAATTTTTTATTACTGTGCCCTGTAACCTATCCTTAAGCGCCCTTTTACTCCCGGGTCTGGAGCGCTATATAAATTAAATAAACAAACAAACCACTTGATGGGTCTGGAGTCGTGCACTGCTGCAGGTCATTTTCAGGCGCACTTGGCTTCCCTTCGTTCTTTAGTTTGGTCTATTAGGTTTTGCTTGCAACACCTATAAGTCCGAGTTATTACATTTGAGTATAGATGGGGAGAAATGGCATTGAGGAGGCCCACACTGTTGTAGGTGTTGTTTGTTCATTTGCCCAACCATCGACTGCCCATGGCCATGCCAATCCCTATGGCCATTCCCACCCAGTTCCTGCTCCTCCCCACCCACAACTACTCCTCCTGGGAACTCTGAGTGCTCAAAGTGCCTGCCAGTGGTTTTTCAAAGAAGTCTTCTGAGACTTAATGGCTTAGTTGGATTTCTAAACCCGCTATTGGCGCAATAAAACTTTCTTTACCAGGCCTGCCTTCAGCCACTCGATTTATAAGCACTCTGCGTGTCCTTCACTGAAGTCCTGTTATAAAAACATGCATTGGCGAATCCAACAGTTTTGGCTTGTCTATAAGTATCGGGAATTTGCCAGGCACTGCTATTAGGTGCCCAGGTACTAACATCATTTTGCACCTGCTACCATCAATGGTCATTTAATACCACTAAGGCATTGCCCCGCAAGTGCCTTTCCCATGCTTGCATAAAAGCCCAAACTGTTGTCATTGCCAATGCTTGACTTAATTGCACTCGCTGATTCTCCGACACCTCACCATCATACTGTTGGAGTGTGCCAGTGATAACTGGTTCAAACACGGTCTCCTGTGACAGGAATTTTCCATCTTTGCGTTGGCACAGTCGCATTAAGCTATGCCGGACCACGTCTACTACTCTTGCATGTCACAGTTTGACTTTGGGCTTGTGTGCTCTTTGAAGTAGGCTCAATCAGTGAAAGGACCTGCCATCTGTTGGGGGATTCATCCAGAATCCGCGCCCCATATCATTGCGCACTTTTGAAGTAAGTTTTATCTTTTCACAGACATCCTGATATGGGGACTCTTTCCCTGCGACAGCTGCACATGAGTGGTCCACTGGATCTTCCAGGATTGACTGAGGGTGGTCCAGAGGACATGAAATCCTGCACTGGCTCTGCAGGCCCTAGCATTGGACCGTGTTCCGAGCCACTGGCAACATTGTCAAGGGTTCTTCAGTATCTCCAGCGTCCATAACCAAGACTTTTTGTGTCTACTACTGGGACTTGTCCCAAGGGTCTCTTGTGACCTGCTTCAAGGTGCCACACCTTGGTTAGCAAAGTCCTTGTGTCCCTGGCATTGCAGACTGTGGATCTCGCAAGATGTCTGACCAAAAGTAAATGGCATCAAAGGAGTGCTGTGGCCCATATAGGGAGTCCTCCAGCCAGATTCCAACATTGACCTCATCAGCTGGACTGGATCCCCTCAATGAAGTTTAGGTTACCCAGCCAGTTCCTCCTCTGACGAGATATCTATGAAATTAGCATCAAAGAGCTGAGATTCTCCAGTCCCCATCCCGCGACAGTACCATATAAGGCTTTCACCTCTCGTTCCACTTTGTGACTGGAAAACGCCTTACCCTACATGCCTCTCCACTCCTACATCGTGGATACCACAGCACAGGCAACCGTATTTGATCTCTGACAATGTCATGGGATCCCTCTTGCTCCTCAGACACCAGTTATGGCTGTGTGGATGCCTACAGCTGCATCACCTTCCACAAAACCCATTTTGGCTGAGGTGAGCAAGATTTGGCAAAAGCCGCATTCAGTGCAGCCCTCTAACGGAAGGATTGATGCCTGGTACAGGCCTCTTCCATATCAGAAGCTGTGTCTCATATTGCAACCGCACCGTTTCATCCGCAACCATACTTGGTGAAAGAGGACAAGCTTCGAGTCTTATGGCCAGAAGAGGTATTTGAATGCTTTGCTACATTTCAGGCAGGCTAACACTGACGCGCTGCTACCCGCTGCCAGTCAAAAGGTATGGAGAGGGAATAGCAACTTCCAGGTGGATCTTCCACCTGAGAGGCAACAGTGTTTTAAGTCCAGTCTTTATGAGGCATAGCTCATTGTGCAGGGTTTATTGGAGTCTGCAGTCCTTTACATACATACCTCTAGTTGAGCTATGGCTTTAGGCACTAACATGCTTAAGGGTACCTGGAAGAACGCCACAACATTTAACTAGTAGGTTAAAGATGGACTATTAGACCTGCACTCAAATCTCAAAAACTTTCCTTCAGAAGGAGACTATTCTAATACAGGGTTCTCCCTTTTGGACAGAATGCAATGCTCACCAAGTTTCGAGCACAGTAGCCAGCTTCCTTCATCTTAGTGGGGTTGCATGTCTACCCTTACTTGTATGATTGGTTGGTCCGGGCCTTTCAGCATTGCAATTGGTTTCTTTGGCCCAGTTGATAGTGGACACACTCTTCAATCAGGGTTTTTCCATCAAAATTCAGAACTCCACTCTGGTTCCATCTCAGATTCTAACTTTTCTTGGATTCCCATATGACTTTCAGGCTGCAAGCATTTTTCCGTTGCAGCAGAGGATCAGACGTCTTGCATGCAGTGGGTCACTTCCAAAGGAGCGAGTGCTCCTTGCCCTGGGGTTCCAGAGGCTCCTTGGAGTGATGGCTGCATGTGCTCTGTGTCCCACTATTCCGTCTAGAAATGGGACGCTTCCATCTGCATTTATCATGCTCCAGGAACCAATCCACATGGAGGTCTTCTAAATGCATCCGGATTTCAACCTCTCTATCTCAAGACCTGGTATTGTGCAGCGAGTTCAGCATTTGATCCAGGGGGTTCCCTTTCAAGAGATCACCCCAGAGGAATGCGTCCCTACGCATTCTTCTCTCTAGGGTTGGGTGGAGTGTGTTGAGAATCTGTGGGTTACTTGGGCGACGCCTTTATGATACAGTGGAACTCTCAATCTCCTATGCTTTGCTGATTCCTCTTGTTCCCAAGGTCCTGGTGAGGTTTTATTCAGGTGCAAGAATGCCATTCTCCTTTTGATAGCTCCACATCGTCCTGCTTGCTTCTTTTACTTTGCCCTGATGAAATCCTGAAGGGAGATTTTTTTTCTCAGCAGCCTACCTGAGGACATCTTTATCAGCAGACAACATGGTTATAATTCAAGCGGCCAGGAAGACCTCCAGTCGGACCTAGTACAGAAGTAAATAGACCAGATTCTGTTATTGGGCCCTGGAACACACATCAATTAGTTTAATTGATTGTTAATGTGATTCTCATGTTGCAGCATCTGGGATCTGAGTCCTGTCACTCTTACCCAGTGGCTATCTGGATCTATCATAACACTCGGGACACATCCTTTTCAACTTCTAATCAAGTGTTGCATAGATGGCTTGACCATGCCCTGCCCCCTGGTTAAGACACTGCACCCAGTTTGGGCTTTGAACGTTGTGGCGGTGACAGTGACTTACAAGCCATTGGCATCCACGAACTTGAAATTTCTTACCTGAAAGGACACTCTTTTGGTGGCTCTCGCAATTATGTAAAGATTTAGCGTGATCAAGCGCTTTTGTCCTTTGAGCTTTATACTGTTTTTCACAAAGACAAGGTGGTCCTAAGGATGCTGCCAGCCTAATGTGGAGTCCTCATTCCATGTCAAAAAGGATATAGTTTTGCCCACCTTTTTTCAATTCTCAATCACTTACTGATACCACGCTTCACTCTTTTGATGTCAGGATAGCTCTTAAGTTCTGCCTGCACAGAATTAAACCGTTTAGAAGATTAGATGCAGTTTTGTCACATTTGGAGGTTCGTGTCTGTGCCAGATAGCCGGTTTCAGTCATTGGTCATTGCTATGCTACACAAAAGCATGAGTCTCCAAAAGGAACTGGCCAATCCTGCAGTAACCTCTTCCTCTGTCACACTCACCCAGGACCTTTGTTGGGCCCTGGCTGCACACTTCATCACAAAAACCCAAGACATCCTCTCCTCCCTCTCTTCCACCCCACAATTATACACCAACAAAGGAGTCTCCCTTGGCCCCCCTCCTCTTACCCTCTTCTCTCTCTCACCCGTCACACCTGATGAGGTCACCAGACAAGTCCGCTCTATGAAGGCCTAATCCAAACAGGTGGACCCCTGCCCCTCTACAGGCATTAAGGACAATATTGACTCCCTCGCCCCTGCCTTGGCTGATCTCTGCAATCTCTCCTTTTCCACTTGAGTTTTCCCAACTGCCCTTAAGCACTCCCTTGTCCACCCTCTGCTCAGGAAACCCTCTGCTGACCCTTCCATTCCGGCAAACTACCGCCCTATCTCCATCAATCCTTTCTTGGGCAAACTCCTGGAGAAGTTGGCTATCACTCAGCTGACCCTCCTCCACACTGAATCTATTGGCTGCTTCCATGACCATCAGTCTGGCTTTAGAGCATCCAGAGGTACAGAAACTGCTCGTCTGAACACTCGTGAAGACCTGCTCTCAAATTCTGACACTAACACTCCCTCTCTCCCCATTCTCCTTGACCTCTCCTCTGCCTTTGACACGGTTAACCACAACATCCTGATCGCACGTCTATGCGACACTATGGGAATCATACGGCAGGCTCTGGTGCGGTTAATCTCCTTTCTATCTGACCACCCACCCCAGGTGTAACTCGGAGCCTTTCTCTCAACTATTGCTCTCGCAGCTTGTGGCGTTCCCTAGGGATCGAACCTCTCCCCTTGGTTCTGCAACATGTATGTGGTGCCTTGGCACGTGTGATTGCCACTTTCACCTCTAATTTCCAGTGTTACGCGGATGATACATAACTATCTTTCAGGCTACCCTCAGCCAACTGCTCCTCCTCACTCATATCTGACTGTCCGCTATTCAGTTATGGTGTGCTGCAAACGACCTCTGCCTCAACGCTAGTAAGACTGAGATCGTTTGCATGGGGACCCCTGCTCCCGCTTTCTCACTTTCGCTCTGGCCAGCCTCCATTGGCCCTGTGCCTGCACCCACCTGCGAGGAAAAGAACCTCGGGGTCATCTTCGACTCCACTCTCTCCTTCTCTCACATTTCTGACATCTCTAAAAAGTCTATCAGCTACACCTCCTCGGATGTACTGTACCTTTTCTCACTTTCCCCCAGCGGTTTGGTTCTCTCTAGGCTGCACTATTGCAACAGCCTCTTCAACTGCCCTCCTTCTGCCCTGCGCCCTCTGCAACTCCTCCAGAACAGAGCTGCAAGACTTATCCTTGGCCTCAAGCCCAGGGTCCGCATCTTCCGGGCGCTGAAATCCCTTCACTGGCTCCCCATGGCTGCAAAGATCAAGTTCAAGACCCTCTGCATTGTCCACAAGGCTTTCTGGGGCCTGTGACCTACCTACCTGCAATGCTGCCTACCTAAATACTGTCCCTCACAAGCCCTCCGCTTGTCTACCTCCAACCTTCTGCAAGTGAGCCGGTTCTCCAAGCAGAGATTTGTAGGGAGATTCTTATCCTCAGCAGGTGCCTCCCTCTGCAATAGCTGCCCTCTGTCTTGAGCCTGACCTTCATAAGTTTCGGAAATTCCTCAAACCTTCCTCTTCTCCTCTTCCTCTACCCTTCTAACCTAGCCCTCTGCTCTCTCCATCTCCCCCTCCTCTTCCTTACAGCTTGCTGACTGGCCACCTGGTGTACCTCAGAGTCTCACTGGTTCCGGGCACCCCCGCCAGTCATCTCTCGCACTTGCCTCAGGCCCTACTCTGACCAACCTTCACTGCCTTAGGGCCCAAGAGAGTGGCTCTCTCTGCACTACCCCAGACCCCGCCGACTGTGTGCTCTTCGACTTTCCCCTCCCTGCGACCTTCTATGCACTTGCACAACCCAAATGCAACGTGCGTGATGATAGTCTGTCTGTTCTCCCTTGTCTTCTCCCCTTAATTTCACTGGTATAACTGCAGAATCGCCGTCAGGCCTATTTGCTGTGCCTCAATTGTTTAATGTATTTTACGCACTTACTCTGCCTGTGCCGACTATTATTGTCTCAGAATTTCAAGGGCTTTGAGCGACGGTTGTTTTTCCCCCTGTTCCCACCCTCCTTTATGTGTATAGGTGCTATATAAATATACATTACAATAGGCATTCACACGTGTGCCATCGGGCGTAAGTCATGACTGGTCTTCCAGCGTAACATCTTTTGGGACATCAATAACGCTCCCACATGGTCTACACTTTTATCATTCTGCAAGTATTACTGTCTAGTCACCAGCTCCACGGTGGATCCAAGATTGGGGCAAGTCGTCCTAAGTAACTTGTTTTCTAGTCGATAGGGGTTCAGCCCCTCCCAAGACTTCTTCATTGCTGTGAAATCTCATCGGTTTGAAGGAAAGGGGACTAGGTAGGAGTAAGAACCAGTTGCTCACCGTAGTGACTACTGTAATCCTAATCCGTAATCCCCTTTCCTCCATACCACCCACCCTCCACCCCTGTAAAAGGTTAGGGTAATGGTAGCCGGCAAGCAGACTAGGATTGATGGGCGATGTTGTTAGGGGAGTCAACATTGAAAGGGGAATTTCATTTTGCAGTACAAAAGGTTCTGGCCCTGTCCTTGTGGAACGGACTCCCATCATTATGGAGGAAAAGGAATCATGTACTGGAAGTACCATAGTCCCTACGCTGTGTAACTGTTTCTTAATGTACTAGTTAAGCAAGGTCAATGGGTTTCTCGTATTTGCGCTGTTTAAATGTGTTCTAAAATGTAAGCTATGTGACAAGAACCACTGCCTTACTCTGGTGACCGTCAGCATGAGCCAAGGGATCTGGTAGTGCTCAGAGCTAGTGGATGTTGTACCTGGAAGCTATTTATGGGGGATCCACAGACATCACTCACTGGATCCTTGCCCGAAGGCTGGTAACAGAAACAGCAGCTGTGACAGTGCTAATTTTACTAGCAGTAGTTATTTCACCCATACTGGCAAGATCCATAAAGGCCATGAGAAACACTGGTGCTGCCTCTTTAAGGGAGAGACTAGTATGCACACATAATGTTGTGGTCTGTGGAACACTACTGCCCTCTTCCCAGAAGCTGCAAGTAATTTATATTCCAGCTGTAAGCACCATGGAGTGACAGGAACTTTTGTGGACCCGCAATAAAGACGCACACAAACCTCTTTTAGAGGATGGAGTTTGGCGGCAGTAGGCAACAGTAGGAGTTTTGAGAGGAGAGATGGAAGGAGATTGTTGGATGTTGAAGGTAGAAAATGAGATTGAAGGAGGAGGTATACCATCTCAAGGATGGTACCTGGAGGGTCCGGGGGTCCGGGGGTGGGGAGGGGAGAGTGTATGTGGATGAGTAGGAATTCTGTCTGAGAGAGTTGTTGGGAGCGGAGGAAGGTTGCCATTGGGAAAATGAGTATGTAGGCTGGAGGAGGAGATGGCAAGCGTGAAGGAGCAGAGGGGCCACAGACTAGGGGGGGGGGAAGTCCTACCCATTTACCCAGAGGATGACAGAGGGGAGCAGTGCCCATCCCTCCCACAAGAGCCTTTGAAGGTGTCAGTGGGCCAGCCTAGTCCATGCCAGGTGATGGGGGCAGTTGGAGGTTCGTGTCAGTGCTGTCACTGAGGGCCAAGGCGGATACTGCAACAAGGGACATGGGGCTAGTGTCCCAAAGAACAAGTCCCCAAAGCATTTAGGACCCCCAAGAAACCAGATTCCACCTACGCTTACCCCAACATGATCAGTGAGCAACACTTATCAAAAGATAAGTGGCCAAATTGTAAAGATGTGTGAACTCCTCACTCCACAACCTGAAGACAACGAACATGGTTACCTCTGTGGATTGTGAATTGGGGGTACGATATGCCTGATTCAAGACTGACTGAGAACTGCATCTATTTGATATGATTGTTAAGATGGTCCTTTCTGCTTGTATTTTGTCGATAAAAAATACATCCTAAATCCTTGTGAACTGCATCCTTGTGTCTGCCTCACCTGTGCCTTCCATTTTTGCCAGCCTCCGATACATTGTAGAATGAATTAAGTTGTGTACTTTTTAGTGTTTCACAGCTGAGGCTATTGAAGAAAACAATTAACTGATTTGAATTGAAAAAGCCTAATTGAAAAATGCATGTAGACAAGGAAACTGAAAGGCACTGTAATAGAATGATTGTGCTCCTTTGTTTTGTCAGACTGTAGTTTCCTTTCATTTGACTGGCCTATTGCTTTCTTTCTGTTGATAGAATGCTTGAGGTGGCTAGGGCCATGGGGCTGAAGATCTCCAAAAAGAAGGCACCATTGGGGGCACTTGACGATGAAGATCACAAAATGGCAACATTGACTATTCCCCTTATCCCGTACCAACCACCTGGTGGGCCGCGCAAACGCAAAAAGATGACCTAGTCCTTGACTGCGGTGCCGATGATTAACCTGAAGCAAACCTGAAATGCAATGTACTGCGATGGGTTGATTATGATAATAAATGGATGTGATTTGTAGGTCCATCCATCTACCACGTGACCCTTTTCCTGTGAACACTATGAATCTAGATGACACTTCAAAACACAGCGTTCTTAAGATGTGCCACTCAACTCTCGTTTTGCAATCTTTAGATGTAGTTCCCTTGATGGTACTGAGCGTCCAATCTCTGACAACCAACTGTTAGCGGAATGTATAAAAACAGCTATGCTGCAAAACTCTATGCTCGCCAATGAAGAGTCTAAAGCTGAGGATTGCATTGGAGCCTGCAGTCTGATTCCACTTACATGATCTGCACACTCTTGGTGTCGCCTCTTGGAGTTGAATAAATGCACCACACAACTCTGAACAGTAGGAATTAGCAGGAACGCAGGCATTTTTCAGATGCCAAGGTTGCTCTCTGAACAGATCCGAAGGCGGCACACATTGTAGCCGAGATAGTGTAAAGTTATCCAGCCGAGTAGCCTTGTGTAAGGTAGGGGGGTCAGTGACCAGGCAAGATCCACTTCAAGCATAGAGTGGTGATGGTTCCATTGCTAAAAAGAAAATCCCTCTTGTGTGAGAGGGCTTTGCTTGGCAGGATGACTATGGATCTAGTCAATGGGACAGTCTCTTGCACGGCTAGATTTCTGTCTTAACTGATGGCTTCCAAAGAATGTGTTCCTGTGGCGCATTTCTGCATAGCCATGTGCCGATACGCCGTCTGCAATAACTAACCTACTTTGTTCCTTTTCTTCTGTACTTTGAATCCCTGCGCTGGACCTTTGGTCATCAACCCATCCATCTGGGCGATGCATAAAGTATGTTGGGATTCTTCTCGTGTGTCATTTTAAGTACATCTTTATTCTAGTATAGCACAAATGACCTATTAAACCTTTGAGTTGCCTGTCCTGTAGTTTTGGCTTGCAGTAGCAGGGGGGGCTGTTGTAGGAGTGGGCTTATAACATTCCCAAAAGCATCTCTTGACTTCGTTATTTAGTGCATTATTTAAGTGTGCTCCTCCACTAAGCTAATTGAAAAACAGGGTCACTGTGTGAGTCCAAGCCGCTGGCATACGTATCTTATGCTGGCTGGGAGAATTCCCTGGCACAGGTACATGCTAAGCATGCCTGCTACCCGTTCTGCTCATGGAACATGCACGGCCCAGGCCCAATTTACAGTGGGGAAATGCTTGGAGCAGGGCTATTTATGTCTGTGACTGTCACAAGCAGCATCTTGGCCATGAGTGCCACATTACATCTCCTGAACAGGGATCATGTCCGGCATAAGCCCATCCTGCAGTGGACCATGACTAAAACGGGCGCTTCATGTACTTTAACCTTGACTAGCACCGGGCATTCTGCGCTTTGATATGCAGAAAGGGTACAAACACTGCTGGTCTCAATTAGGATTTCCTCTGAAAAATGGATTGCTGTGAACCACCAAAATAATTAAGAGAAGCAAACAAACGTGGTGTTCTTAACATTAGGCCAGCCGCAACACATTTTGCAGTGATAACATTTTCACTCTAGGTGAAATATATTAAGAACTAAACTGAAGCTGTCATACTAACACAGGGCAATTTTGAGGCTTCAGTGAAGAAATGGTACAATATACTACTGCATGTATGTCCACTGTACCCAATCTTATTAAAAGTTGAGGAATTAACCAGAAAGCTACTAAAACGGTTTCAAAATTGTTACAAGGCCAATTAAAACAAAAAATGCCTCCATAAAACTGCAAAGTAGTTTAGAAAATATCTGTTTTCTATTGAATAGCAAAATGATGGGATCGAAAACTGTGCACTATGAACATGACACATTGTTTAGTTGGGTTCACACATGTTATATTTAGACCAGCAACCAGCGCTTCTCCGAGCTTTCAAATTCCAATTCAGAAATTAGGAACAGGTCAAAAATTCCAAGGGGTAAGCAACAGCAGTTACGTGGTTCATTAATCATAGAAACAGAAACTGACAGCGGCTTTTATGTAGAACAAAATGGATAAAAGTTTGATAGTGTGAAACCAGTGGACAAACAAGAGTGAGGAATGTTGGGAACGTGTGAAAGGAGTACTTTTCAAAAATATTGAATTAGTTTATCTGAAAAGCAAAATAGTGCTTGAATAATAAAAATGAACTGAATAAAATCATAAGTATGTATTTGTTCTCTTGAGTCAAATCGGTTTCTTTACTACATTTTATGGCTCCATTTTACAGTGCATCAATGACTACCACAGCCACATCCTACACAGGGTGCATGACTGAAACAGACCTCTCTTACACAGGTAGCATGCCAAGCACACCTCCATCTTGACTATTCTTCTGAAAGAACGGTCAACGTACAACATGTTCTGAGGCCTATTATTGTTTAGTTCCGTTTGCTTTGGCTGTTTTGGCCATGTCAGCTTCCCTGGTAGTATAGTTTGGGATATGCCAGACATTTAGTACCTGCTTCCTTCCATGTCCATGTGTTGGCCTCTAGCATGCCTCGGTTTCCAGTCAGCCCCCCAGGGGCTTGATCAGGATGTCCTTTCTGTGAGGTTCCCATTGTCGCAGTTTTGACCTCCCTAGTTGCAGCCTTGAGAATTTCCTCCACAGCTCTGGCAAATTGTTATTTTTGCTTCACTTGTGACAGGACTGCTCCATGGATATCACAACCATCTTTAAGACTTAACTGTGGAAGTGGACAGAGCCCACTGTGATTCCTTATGACAGTACAGAACGTAAGGAGTTAACAATGCCCTCTTAGTCTGTCTTCTCATTAACGATTCTCACAGAGAGGGTACCCAGCCTGTTTGTCAACGTTAGAAAAGTGGGTAGGATGGTGGTTATTGGGAGTTCTTTTACGAAGGAGAACTAAAGTGTTAAAAAGGACCTACTACCTAGCAATGGACCCTTAATTACCCAGGTAGATGGCACATTCCTTGTACTTTATGTTGAACAGCCAAATCATTATGCCGGAAGAGATGTTACCAGGCAGCATAGGTCATGGATCCTGTTGACCGTTCCTTTTAGGAAAGGCCTTACTATGGCACCAGGGGAGGGCAATGGAGGACGTCTCCCCACTATTGCATGAGCAGTAGTTCTCCTATGTGTCGAATGTATAGGGGGGCCAAAACGACCATTCCTCCCTAACAGTGGCTATACTCAAAATGCATCTAAATATAACAGTGGCTATACTCAAGAATGCAGCTGAATTTAAAACTGGCTATACTCACAATGCAGCTAGATTTAGAAGGGGGTGAGTTTAAAGCGTGAATACGTTCTATAGCATTACAATTGTGAGTTGTTCTTGGCAACATAGTGCTAGAGCCTTATCCAGTATGGATCTTGGACTCCACAACGAGTCTCTTGTACTGACAAACTGCTTTCCGTCATGTGTTGTATCTCTATCTCAAATTCTTGTCGCGCAATAATAGGGTGGTAGTTTCTCGCTTTTCAGGTAGTATCTCTAAATGATACTTTTGTTCAGATAGATCTTGCAACTAGCAAATAAACCAAAGGTGGAAACATATCAAAACAGCCCCTGCCTCCCATTTGGAGAATAGTTGACGGATCTTTTCTACAAATCAATTTAAATTTCATTTATATATGTGTCTGGAGCCACTAAATTCAAGAACAGACCAATATAAAATTCCAAGCTTGCATTCACACTAATCTGGACTCTCCCAGAGTCCATTAAAATGTGATTGAAAGGCTACAATTATGTACTAGTGTACTTATCAAAAACAAATTCCCTGCCTTCTTCAGTTCCCCTCTCCACATTCCTACCCGATCAGGAAAGAATGTTGAAGCATTCCTGTGGCTGAAGGTTTGGTCGCAGGTGACAGTTTGATGGGGTTGTTCTTCCTGGGCCCTGGGAATACCACACAAAAGGGAGGGTGTTTCATTAGATGGATGCTTCCCGTCTTTCATCCCAGACAATCAAAACCAGATTATCCAAATAACAGGATGGTTTTGCCTTGGGTTTCAGCACAAGTAAACCAAAATACATGTATTTTCTAAGTACCAATAAATAAAACCGACCAAAAGAAAATTCCTGGGCTTCCAACAGCACAACAATCTGGGCTATCTCCTGGCAATCCACTGAGAGTTTGCCACTCAGACTGAGGTGTTTGTGTTCCCTGCACTTCAGGTGTCTGATAGATCTGGTTATCCTTCACCTCCTAGGTAGGGTCCTGTTCCTTGTGTGCCTGCTGCTGCCGCCTTCCAGATCTGGTCAACCACTAACCAGAGGCTGCAGGTCACATGTTTAGGCCCATTGGCTTACTGCTTGTCTTGGCAAAAGGGAGGTCCTTCTAGCTCTGACCTAGAGGTTTGTTAATGATGACTTATTCACCATTCCAGTTACTCTCCATGTGCTTCTACAACAAACACATTCACTGTGGACCCTTGTTTACTCCCCTGTATCCTCTACGGTAAAATTGAGTCTCACTCTTGACTCCTGTCAACTCCTCAATGCCTTGTCATGTGCTCATACTTTCTCATCCACCACATTGGTCCATCAGGTTTCTAGGATATCTGTGGTACAGTCCTTGCTTGTCAACTTCCGCAGGCTATTATTTGCCAGTTGTTGCACCAATAGCTCCACCATGTCTTATTCCTGATCTGTCACCTCCTTCCTCTATTGATGTTTCTCTGCTGCTTCGTCCTTATCTACTGCCCCGCCTCTGACGCACCAGCCCCTCTTTGTTCACTACCACTCCTGTTGTCTCATGAACTCCTCTTGAATGCCTCCCATTGTCTTTCCACCTCCTTATGCCATCACCTCCATGCCAAGCCACCACTGCCCTCCACTTCATTGCCTTAGTTCTCCAGCTTCTTCCGTACCAGCCTCCTCCTATCAGCTTCTCTCACTATGCTCCTTTTCCACACATCTGCTGCCCCCTGACTCTGACATCCTTTTAACAAACATCCTCACTTTGATGGGGGCCTCTCCCTGTGTCCCCAGACTTCTCCTTTCTGACTGTTCTCAGGTGTGTGGGAACTTGTGAGCAAATGTGATTGGTTTGTTTAAACTCTTAAGGCTGGCCTTGACCATGATATCAGCTCTGTCACTGGCCCTTGTGCAGCTCTTGGCAAAACCGCTAACTCGGCTGATGCCATCTTTGATCTTATGTTTTATCACGCACTATTGGCAGTGGGGCGAGGTGCTGGCCACTTAGCAATTCTCCGTAGTTTGAGTCCCTGTGCTGGTGAGTGCATTTCCATAAGGACAGTCGCCCTTTCCTTACCTCCAAAGCCAGGCAGGGCACTTCATCACAGTGCTTTGGGCAGTAATGTGACGCCACACTTTGATTCCAAGTAGGTTCTGTGTTGTGGCAGGTTTGGTGTTTGCAACAGTAACAACTGATCCATTTGACATGTAGGTGGTATATCTCAGGAATGCCACTAAATACAGCTACCCGCCTACACACATGCTTGGTGTGACTAGTTGCACCAAGTGTTAACAAATCATGTTGGTCTATAGATCCAAACAGGAAAAAGGGATAGAGATAAACATATTTTAATTAGTACATAAGAAAACTCGACATGTTAAAAAAAAAAAACAATGCATTTCGTTTACACAAAACATAAAAACATATTTTGAGAATCAGCGTTTTTCCTAACCGGGAAGACAACAACTGCAAACATCATTTTTAAACAGTGTTGTGGGGTTAGTACAAGTGTGATATTGACAATTCATATATCCTCAATAGTTATTATTTGTCCTCGACTCTGTCGACACAGAGAAATGTGTTTCTGGGTACCAGCGGATGTTGTTAGAAAGAAAAACTCTCTAGCTGACGTTAGATTGCTATGAGACGTGTGCTGGACCCGTCTTCAGGACAATACATTGTGAGGCCACAGGATAAGTCTCAGAGGCACAGTGATAATGCTAAAAACCAAAAACACAGACTCCATTCTATCCCGATGTTTAAGCCGTCTTTTACACATGAACGATGTTCGCAGATCCTTTGTTTTATAGGTCTCTTAGTTTTGCCAATGTATATGAGCCCGCAAGAGTCTGTTCCTTCACGAATGATCCATCTCTTTTGTCTGGAGACAGGTGCCACCCACACTAGTTGCCCTTAACCACATATGTGATCAATTATTTTGTGGCAGCGTGACAATCTCAACATTTACCACATTGTCCAGTTTGCTAAAAATAAATTATGCAGTCCACCCCCACAGAGGGATCCATGTGCATGACTATTATTTCCAATTGTATTGGAACTACTTTAGTTCCGTCAGTATCCGCCATTTGTCCATCCAAGATGGCGTCCAACGTGATCCATTCTGGTAGTACACTCACGGTCTAGTTTTCAAGCATTCAAATATGGCCTCATCCGATCCGTATCTCCCAGTGTTTCATTCAGCGCTCGGCACTGTGACAGTCTGCAATCCTCTGGCATTTCATTCCGGTTTCCGAATAGGTAAGAGGACAGAATATTCGCGCTTTCACCAGGCCTCACACCAGCGCTTCAAGTCATTTACCGGCTTTTCCTTTTCTCTTTAAAGAAACAGCCACACGGCGCACTGCGTATTAGCTGCACCATTTCGGCCAACACTGTGTCGATTGACACCAACGAACAGGCACACTCCCGCCTGGGCATGAAGGTAATAATCATTACCAGCACGTTTTTAAAACTCTGCATGTCAATACGTAGGCCTTTTCAATTCCTTAATCGTAGGACTATCACTAAAATAAACGGATAGCCCTCGAAGAATTAAAATTCAATGGCCCAAGCTGCTCACTTAGGGTTTGTGCAGTTTTTCGCACATAATTTAATAATTAAAATACAAAAAATGTTGTTCAACAAACAGCTGAAATCTATTTCTTCATTTCAATCATTCTAACTGTGAGTTCCCACAGTTACTACCATCGAATTCGGTCTACATGGTGACCAAATCCGATGCCACACACAGCTACAAAGCAATTGCAAGGTTAGTGCTAACAGTTGCACGTGTATACCTATAGAGATTTTCACCCAGCTTTTAAGGTACCATTAACACGTTTTTTTTGTGTTTTTGGTTTTTAGCATTATCACTGTGCCCCTGAGACTTATCCTGTGGCCTCACAATGTATTGTCCTGAAGACGGGTCCAGCACCACGTCTCATAGCAATCTAACGTCAGCTAGTAAGTGTTTCTTTCTAACAACATCCGCTGGTACCCAGAAACACATTTCTCTGTGTCGACAGAGTCGAGGACAAATAATAACTATTGAGGATATATGAATTGTCAATATCACACTTGTACTAACCCCACAACACTGTTTAAAAATGATGTTTGCAGTTGTTGTCTTCCCAATTAGGAAAAACGCTGATTCTCAAAATATGTTTTTATGTTTTTTGTAAACAAAATGCATTGGTGTTTTTTAACATGTCGAGTTTTCTTATGTACTAATTAAAATATGTTTATCTCTATCCCTTTTTCCTGTTTGGATCTATAGACCAACATGATTTGTTAACACTTGGTGCAACTAGTCTCACCTTGAATGTGTGCAGGCGGGTAGCTGTATTTAGTGGCATTCCTGTTTATACACGTTTGCATTTTGTCCTTAGCCACACAGCCCCCTAAAAAAGAGGCCTTTTCTATCTCGAAACACTTGATTTACTGGTGGAATATCTCAGCCTGTGCAACAACGCACCCATCCATAGATCAAAGGTACAGAACCCTTGACATCTCCATATTTTAGTCTCCTCTTCCAAACAGTCAAACATTTTAATTACTATAGAATGTTTTTTTCTTTAATTTTAATTTTGGGTTGTGTTTGGGTCAAGATAACTCCATTCTCACTCAGCATAATTACACTTCTAAATATTGTAATGTTATCTCTGTATTGAAATGCATGCCACTGTTTGGGGTGCCTTTTTTGCATTTATTCAATTTGAATATTGATTTAGGTTGCTGTGTGT
Source organism: Ambystoma mexicanum (assembly GCF_040938575.1). Classification (NCBI taxonomy): domain Eukaryota; kingdom Metazoa; phylum Chordata; class Amphibia; order Caudata; family Ambystomatidae; genus Ambystoma; species Ambystoma mexicanum. The sequence continues at coordinate 62,392,838 of NC_090937.1, forward strand.
GGAGGATGCTTCACTGAAATGGAGATATTGTCATGATCTCTGCTTCCAAAAGATCAGGACTTGCCCGACTCCCTTGGAAGCAGACCCATAACCCCGGTTCCGAGTGCCAGCCAGTCCCAATTGGGACCTTTTGGACCCTGTCCTGGCGCCAGTGGCACCAGGCTCATAAAGATGCCCAGTCCCAGCGCTGGAAGCGCCGGGCTCATAATGCTTGGGTGGACTTACCTGCAGCAGACCATGCTGCTTACTTACCTGCCAGTTGAACCCCTGATCCTCTTCTGTTTGGGACTACTTTTCCTGTTGGGTGGGGCAGGAGCCACTCCCTAGGTTCAGAACACTGGAACTCTTCTGGAAAGCAGGAACTCTTTTCTTACCTAGGCGTGGCTGTGGAAGGAGACACCTAAGCACTACAGGAGGCTATTTAAACCACACCCGATGGATGAATCTTGCTTTGCGTTATTCTGCATTCTCTGCAGCAGAACGCTCATTGTGTCTTCTGCTTCTGATCCTGGGCCTAAGGGAACAAAGGCTTACCATCCTGGAATCCAGTCTTCAGCAGCACCTGTAAAGACAAAGAAAGAACAGGTTAGCACTACGGTCTTCAGTGGCAGCGCATCTCTTACCTGGTCCATCGGCTGTCACCAACGCCTCGCGCTGCATTCCGGCATCTGAAAGACAAAGGCTTACCTACTCTTCGCATGCTCCGGAGGTCTTCGCACTGCATTCCGGCATCTGAAAGACAAAAGCTTACCAGCTCTTCGCACGCTCCGGAGGCCTTCGGCGCTGCATCCCGCATCTGAAAGACAAAAGAAGGTGCTTTTAAAGACATTGGGCAACTTTATTACTCACGTGCCATTACTCCTTCCCACGCCGAATCCAGTCGGTATTCGAGCACCCTTCAGCTTCTCTAAAGCTCCGAACTTGTACCTGCAAGATAAAAGGGACAGTTAGTGCGCATCGTGAAGCAGGCTACAAGCTTTTACTTACTTGCTTCCAGGCGCTTCTATTCCTCACGCGGGTTCGATCCTCAACTCTCATAAGCCCGCCATCCGCCATCGCCGGAACCCTGCAAAACAAGAGATATCATTATAAAAGACTTTTAAGACATTTGAAGTGCCCAGAACTTACCATTCGTGCAGTTAATGACGGACAGCAGTCCTCTGAGGTCAAGAGGCCTGCACCCTTATCCAGTGAAGAAACTGGTTACGGCACCCTGCCCCGAGGCGGATGGAGAGCTCGGCGTTCACTTACCTAAGGTGAGGGTGTTAACCTTTGGGGTTCTACAGGAGAAGAGAAAGGGAAGAGGAGAGAGGCACCCAATAACCCCAGTTCATTAATCCCATATTTCCTATCTGCAGACATCTTACTCTTCGAGTCAGACATACAGTGCACAGAGGTCCAGCCCAAAGAGCCAACCGTGTGTTACACATCACCTTTGAAGATACGGCATTCACCCAGTCAAGACCGGCGCCTCTGCGGGAATCAGGTGAGCGTTACAGATATTTACTGCCAGAAGAGTGCCTGATGGCACGTCTGGCCTCTTGCAAGGTATTTGCCTTATGAAGAAGTTCCCTCCCTAACATCAGGGACTGACACTGATGTAATCCAATGGGCCGGGAGCCACCCTAAGCTAGAAAATGTTGGGCCCCAGCACCCACACAGTGCAAGGACAAAGTCGGGGTGCAGTCGGAAGAGTTCACATACACCCTATTGATATATATGGTACCTGCGGCATCCATCGAAGAACCAGTCCAAAGGGCACTCGCCATCCCACTATCCCCAGTGACACCTGCTCCCCTGCTTTAGCATTCACACACTGAGGCGAGAGACTCAATGCATAGCAGGGAGGGCTTTAGCGGGGAGGAAAACAAACCATTTACTTATCAAGGACGCACTGAAATACAAATTGGCAGCATGTGTCGGAGTAAGCTCAAGCCAGGACCTTGCTAGCTGTAAGGGTGCACAAGTACAAGACGGATACACAGGTGGCATGGTTGTGGCTGAAGACCTTCATTGGAATGAAAATCAAAGAGAAAACCTACCTTTCCCTATTCCTAAAAGGGGTTTCCCTACCTCAACTAAACACTAAGTATCCTGTCAGAATGTCCATCTAAATTCTACCGTCCTGTTTCAAAACCTATTTCCGTCCCTTAGGCTCTTAACTAAACTAAAGAAAATGTTGATCTTCTTGGTCCAGAAGATTGATTCACCTCCTGGTGACAAAATAAGAGTTCTTTCCTAGTTCACAATGTTAGGGGGATGACTCTCTTACCCTAACCTTCTTCAGGTTTCCTCAGGTTACTTTGCAATACCAGGGGGAATGACTCCCATCCCTGGCCTTTCACAGATTTCACAATGCAGTTCGCAATGCCATGGGGGAATGATCCCCTTCCCTTCTCGGGCTTTGCAATACAGTTCACGTCACGAGGAATTGCACCCTTCCCCAGGCCTTGCACATGCTTCACAACGCAGTTTGCAATGCCAGGGGGAATGACTCCCTTCCCCTGGCCTTTCTCAGGGTCACTTTAATTGGGTTCCTGGATAATGCCTCCGTTCTCCAGTTATCTTGCTCTCAGTGGTTTCACAATGACCCCCTTCCCCTGCCTTTCTCAGGCTTTACAATACAGATGTCAGGAGGAATAACACCCTTTCAATGGCCTCTTATAAGGCTTACTTTGAACTTTACTATACCAGGGGGAATGACTCCCTTCCCCTGGCCTCTTTACAACGTCAACACAGTTCACAATACCAGGGGGGATAACTCCCTTCCTGGTCTTTCTCTGACTTTGTTTCACAGGCCACACAGCCAGGAGAATGTCTCTTTCCCTGGCCCTGGACCAACTTGGTTCACTAACCTGCCAAGTATGGTCAGCTTTCTTTAGCTTTGATCTTCTCTTCAGTCATTTCCAATAAGACTCTGATGAGGAAGATGCCCTCCAACTTCCCCTTAGGTGTCTCTTAATTTGCATAGCGTCTCTCAACTGACCCTTTCTGGTTCGCTCTTCCTCCTGGGTTCTTCCACCAGTCCCAGATTGAGGTTGCCAGCTCTCTGCGTACTTACCACAACCTTCTCGGATCCGCAGTTCCTTTCCAGTAACCGCTGTACATTTGTGTGTGGTGTGCGAGGGTTCCGGTTTCTCCTGTGTGACTGGTAACAGTTACGGGCTCATGTGGCTTCCATGAACCTCATCTATTTTGCGGAGGTTCTGCAGCCTCTGACTTGTCCCCGGTCGTGTGGTTCACTTTCCCTGCACCTCTCAGGCTTTAGGAGCGTCTGGAACTTTTGTCTGCCAGACTGCCGTGTTGTCCCTGTTTTCAGACCAGCTTTGGACCTCTCAGCTCTCTCTCCTGCGTCCCAGTCTGCTTCCTCTTTCTTCGCCGTGCCGCGTTCGCTCTCCCAGCTCCTCCAGGGAGGGCTAGACAAGTCGAAAAGTCCCTCTTTGTTTTTTTTTATTGGAGAAGTCCACAAACAGCTACAATGCTCCATCATGTTCTTGTTGGTGATCGTAATTGTTATGCACCTCCTCCTCGTTCCAGTCCTTGTCCATGATGGTTTATGAGAGTAGTCTCTATTCTCCCTCGTCTCAGTACTTTCCAGGGGGATTCTTCTACAGTCATCCCTACTCTTTCTCATCCCAGTACATCTTAGGTTCACAGAGTTACAGAAATAAATGGAAGTTTGGCCTACGGAGGGTTGAGTGAAGGGATAGGAGACTGTGTTGGAGGTGAGTGGATGTGATGAAGGGTTTTCCTACCACGTTTTCCTTGTATGGTTGTCCTCGTCCCTAGATGGGGAGTTTCTCCCCATGAGATTCTCCCGTTGAGTACCCCCCCCCCCCCGGTGGACTATCGTGTAGCTGCCTCACCTCCCTGGCCTCATGGGAAGGGGCTCCCCTCGGGGAGAAGTGACAACATCCAAGGATTCGTCACATAGCCCACATTAATATAGAGACATGATCCTTTCATCAGCTACAGTCCACATTGTACAGTTGCAGTACAGCTCCCTAAGCACCACCTAGAAATAGGGAAGGCCAGACTTTAAAAAACAGTTAGCTTAATCACTGGTTGTTGTTTGAGAATGGGTTGGGGGTTGTTTGGGGAGATGGTGTTTGGGGGGGATGATGTTTGGAGGGGATTAGTGAGCAAGAGGTTTGAGTACAAATGAGGTTAAAACAGAGATTTGGAGGTTAGAGTTGGTGGCTGGAAAAAGAGTTGGAGGTTGAAAGCGGAATAGTGGAGGTTGGAAGGGAGAGTTGAATTGACAATGGAGGTTTGCCATCAGGATTGAGTTAGAGATTGATGAGGGCTATTCCTTGTAGAAGTGAGAGGGATGCCATCTTAAACGAGAGTGATTGGAGGAATGGATGTACTGTCTGTTACTGAAGAGCTAGAGGTACTGAAGGAGGATGGTCACCATCTGAGGAGATGGGGTACAGGAGGAGGAAAAACCGCCATCAGGAGATGAGTGTATTGTGGAAGTTTAGTGGTCTGGGAACCGCAGACTAGAGGGGGAAGATGGCTTCAATTAGCCTATGAAGGTGGTAGGAGGACAGGGAACTCCTGTACCTCATCAAATCAGGAATGCTGGGTTGGCCGTGGGCAGTTTATACTAGTGGCAGGAGGTATGAGATTGTGCTGTCACACCAGGGTAGGGGAGGTTACATTAGAAGTAGCCAGGAGGGTAGTATCCTGTTCACCAGGGACCTCGAACAGGGAGGAAGTCAAGAGGAGCAATGTTTGCCTGACAACCCGGGAACCCCAAAAGCTCAGACCTACAATTAGCGAACAGAACTTAGAGAGAAGAAAGTACAAGAGTCTGCTGGACTGTGGTGTCCCTGCCTTAGAGGCCTTTCCCAGTGAACTCGGAATAACAGGCGTAGGGGAGGATTGGTCCAAAAAAAAACCCTCCCCTGCATCCTCTCCTCCGGTGAGGGCCATGGCTCGTCAGGGGTCCACTCCTTACCACCAGGGCCTAGGTGGTGGATGGGTCACCTGCCGAAGACATTGACCAAACCTGCTGAATTTAGCTAGGCCTCGGAAAACATGTTGTCTAATAGAGATGGTTTGGGCTCTCCGCACCGCAGCGCGGCCCCCACCTTTTGGAGAGTTTCAATTATCCCTGTGGCCACAGCTCTCTGGCAGATCCGCTGAGAGCCCGTTCCCACGAACAAGACGGACATGAGCTAGTGTAAGATACCAACATTGTAACATTTCACCTTCCGCAGTGCATCGCTGCTCCCAGCATGACCCGGCCAGCAGGGCCTGGGTGGAAAAAGAACTGTAAAATGGTCCTTTGACAAAAGCAAAGCTCCCAAATACTAATGAGAAAATTACCTGCGATGGAAGCGTTCTGTCCACAACCTCTCTGACTGAAAGACCTGTAAAAATGTATAAATATGGCAGAATGTGTGCTCATATGGCACTAGGAATGAAGCACCCACATCCCTGCAGTTATGCACAAATAGTAAAAGCGTCCCGGGGTTTTTTTGTTGTGTGTCATTGAAAAGATTGCACCCCACGGTCCCGCACCATAACCAAACTAATGCTGCTAGAGTGCAAAGAAAGACAAATGCAACCATATTGAGGGCTCGCGTAAAGGGTGCACGACAATGCACCATATGTGTGTGTCCAAGCAGTGGCGAGTTGTTTCTATGTGCTCCACCAACCTCACTACTACCTCACTCACTGCGAATGTATAAGCATATAACAAAATGTTGTAGTTGTTGAAAACATAGTGTATAAGTAATGTGCTCGGATTGGCTATATGAGAGGCATTAGCAATGTTAAAACGTGAGCTTTGGAATGACTCAATTAGTATTGTATATTATTTGAATGTTTATGCTACTTCCACCTAAAATCGGCAACACACAAGGAAAATACCTTTGTGAGCACATGCAAGGCCATTCCCCCTCCCTCCCAGCAAAGCCTGCCAGACGAGAAAGCAGAGGCCTGTGCCACGCTGCTCCACCTCCCCCAACTCGGCTGGAGCCGCTTCAAAGATTTGTAGTTCCCTCTGCAGCACCCAAGGCCACGGCCCGCCACCTGTATTATTTACAACCCAGCAGTAAACCTCAGCCTGAAAACACAAATCCAGAGGCGCCCCTTGTTAAGCCCCACGACCCACTGGCTCACCTTAGGTTAATGGCCCCTGTAAAATTAGGACATCCAATATTATGGCAACATTACAGCCACACATCCATAATGACTTCTAACAAGACATGATGACATGTACCACCTGTCCCATGCCCCGAGATCCAACCCCACGACCTATGGTACCCGGTCAACAGGACGCTGGTAACCATGTACTGATAAATCGCCAACAAACCCCACTCTAGGTGCATTCCTCCTGTGTTGCATTAACCTGTAGAATAACCTATAGGAAGATTTACTAAAGAAAATAATATTGCAAATGGTTGAATGATTGCGGTGTGCATGGCTTAGGGCAAAGAAGTCAGGAAAAGACATTCATATCTGACACTGGCCACAGTGGCACAACGACACCGCCCGGATGAACCCAGCTGACCTGCCAGGCCCAGCCCAACCCACGAGGCTAACCAGTGACGTCCTCCAGCCGCGGCCAACCACATCGCAGCAGCACCTATAGCTAGTTGTCGCCACCCAATCCCAATGAACTTGTGCCCCCTCTAGTATGTAGGTTCTGATGACGTTCTTTGTAAATATATATGCCTGTCTTTGCTATTGTCAGACAGAGCGCTCTCGGAGTTTGCAGAGTTCTTTGTATGCCCTATTCTGATTGATAAACTCCCATTTACGCTCACCCGCACTTGTCCTGGCATTATTCCCATCCTGGGAGAGTGCATTGTCTCTCATTGCAGGGAGGATCGTGCTGGTTGGGGACGCTTGCCTTCACAGGGTACAGGAATGCGGGACACCGGTAGCCTAAAGACAAGATTCTGGGTGACTGTTAGACTGCAGTCTAAGGCCAGAGAGAACCGAAACTAAGAACTTTCTTTTGCTTGAGAATTTTATTTTGGCCACCTCATTTAATGGGAGATTCTCTTTGTTGCATTCCTGTTCGAATCGTTGAACCACACGACAGACTTCTGTTTCCTGCCTACAGGTTAAGGGGGCAACCTCGTAGGAACATTTTAAGTATGCTGAACCCAAGTTTATTTTTATTATTTACTCCAACATATATCTCTCAACAATCCCTACATCAGGTTATTCAACAAAACACGCGCTATATTTGAATTCACTTTGTTGTGTTTGTTTAATCAGTATAATCTGATACCAACGTTTTACTTGGGTTATTTTGATCTAACCGGGATGTAAAATGTCAGTAGGCCCTCATCGAGACAGCAAGTGTTCTTGGTTGTTGAGATGTTACTCTATGAAATAATTAACTGCAGACTTGTACACATCTGGTGTAACCTTCCTTCTTTTGCCCTACCTCATTTAAAGGACACAGTTTTTGAAAAGGCCTTACAGGTTCTTGTTGAACATTGTAGCTCGTGAGCTACTTCACCTGTTGTAACTTTTGTACTTACAATCTTCACAGAAATGAGTGCCATGCTTAAGGAGTCTTTGGTGCTGCATGTTCCATTATGGTAATACTCAGAATGTGCCTCACACAGTCCGACATCTACTATTACACCAGTGGGAACGCTCACCCAATGATGAGTATATTTAAGTGATGAGTAAATGATTGTGCAGCACCACAAACTGGTGAATTGTAGAATGGCCATACTGTTCATGGTAAACATCCCTGTTTAGGTGGGTAGCGTACTGGCTAATGCTATCCCCCTACTATGTATCACTCATCCCACTGCAAGCCAATAGGTATATCAGTTCTTCCAGTTTCCCTGTGCAAATCTAAAAAAAATGTTTGCTTGCTTTTGAACATGAATATTCCTGTAAATTACTTGTTTGCCTTACATTTAGAGTACCCATGTGAGATAATTGGCTCCTTGAAAAGCAAACTGTGAACAAGCTGAAATATCTGATGTTCTCTTTTCATCGGATCACTTGCAAACTAAGTCATCTACCGTGCTTTGCGAGTGCTCAGTTGGAAATGGTGGACTGTGACATGAGTTGGACTTTACAGTTGCCCTCGGCTGCAGGGGTGGTGAATGTTCAGACATCCCATGCTGATGTTTTTTGTTGTATTTAGTCTATCAAGCTACAGTGCACATACTATCCTTTCCAACATCATACATTCCATTTCTGTCAGCATTTATTCAGTCATGGCTTTTGCTTTTTCATTCTGGAGTTTTCAGTCCTGGTTTTTAATAGGGGCAAAAGTGGACTGGACCTGACTTCTGTGGTATTGCCATTCAAAAATTGTAACCTGAAAGAACGATCGAGGGTGCATGCAAGATGGCAGTCTGAACGCTCTGCTCCGCAGACCCCGAACCTAAGAGCATATAGATCACTGGCGCCCACAAAGCAAATGTTTGTAGTTTAATGCCGAAGAGTCATAGGACGATAAAGAGTTGATGCAGGATCCAGTAAGTGCCATTGACATCCTACCCTCGTGACGGTAAATGAGTAAACCAGAGGGAGACTCAGTGAAGACCTCCTGGGAACCGCAGGTGTGAAGAACTTGAATATGAGGCTGAAAACAAATCAGGCTCCACAAGGGTGCTGGTACACAGACCTGTGAATCCACCACAACATAGGTTATGAGAGGGGAATGCAGTGATATTAACTTGCCTGCATTGAGCACCGGAGTTAGAAGAGAAAGTAAGTGCAGGGGTCTGCCTTTCATGAGGAGGAGGAACAATGGCAAGGCTCCCAGTGATTGCGGGCCATATCGTCCATGTTATGGACGAAGGCCCGCGAGAGAACACTGTCAATCAGCACTGCTAGGTGTAAAAGCAAATCACCTTGAGGAGTAAATCTGTAAAACAAGATCAGGGAAGAGCATGCACTGGACATAACAAGTTCCTTTGCACGATATTCTCAATCTCTATATGAGAAAGAGGGGTGTTAGGGAGGAGAATAAAAGAAACATGTCAGATTACTTAACTAAAAGATTGAGACACAGTCTCTCTGGTAAAGATAGAGACGCTGGCGGGTAGGATAACGGCGATAAAAGTGCAGAATGCGATTTTAAACAATTAAAATCTGGTAAATCACTAGGAAAAGATGGCTTCTCTGTTGAATTCTATAAAACCTTTGTTGAGAAACTATCCTCCTTTCTAGTAACACTTATTTAATGTGCTCCTGCCTGGAGATGGTGCTCCCCCTTATTTCTGAAAGTATTGATTGCAGTCATACCAAAAGGAGGGATACACCACACACCGTGCTAGATTTATAAACCAATCTCTTTGCTTAATCCTGATGTTAAAATATTTGCAAGAATACTGCCATCAATGTTAGAGATATATCTTCTGAACCTTACTTTGTGCTTGTCAGGCAGGGTCTATAATGGGTAGCTAAAAACAAGGGCCGGATAATCTGCGTAAAACCTTAAATCTCATGCGACTACCAGAGTTTGAGTTTACTGACTCTGACACTGCCCCTGGACATAGAGGAATCAATCGACAGGGTTAACTGGCTATTCCTGAGAGGCGTTTTAGTGAAATTCAGGTTTGGGAAGAATTGTTTAACATGGTTGGCAAATTTTTATTCAGACCTTGCAGCAAGAGTTTTGGTGAATTGGATTAAATCAGAGGCATTTCACTTGGGAAGAGGCACACATCGGGGCTGCCCCATCCCCTTTGTTATATGCTCTAGCAATGCAACCCTTTGCAATAAGCCGTAGAGCCAGAGCTGACTGAGAAGGAATTAAAGTTCACAAAAGGGAGTACACGTTGGCACTCTATGGCGATGCTGGTTTGATCTACATTGCAAACCCAAGTCCACGATTATGTGCATTATGATCGAAATTCCATTATATTGCCAAGATTCGGGGTTCAAAGTGAATTTCACTAAAGCAATTATAATCCCATTTGGTGCAATCTCCCCACCTACAAATATTTAAATTGTATCCCATAGTCTAAGGCAGAGAATATTATCAATTATTTTGCGATTCGTCTAGTTAGATGACCAGTACATATTGAGAATGACCTTCCTCTGCTGAAAAGAATACAAAAACATATGAGTAGATGGACAATAACAAATTCTGCACGTATGGTTAAACCTAATACTGTTGAAATGTATATCCTCCCAAGATCACTGTTCCTATTCTGATGTTGAAAACCTTTTTTTCAAGATTTGAGGTCGGAACCGTTAGGCTTCATATGGAAAAAAGGCAAAACCTTCAAACTAGTATAAAGTACTGATACTTCCTAAGGAGCAAGGAGGTGTGGGATTACCAAATCTTCATACATACAACAAAGCCTGTCAACAGCGAGTGGAGGTGGACCACTTGGATCCTCAGACAAACAAACAATTGGTGTTGCTGGAGAATGCGATAATGTCGCTAGTGACAGTTGGGGAATTGATGTGGGTCCCTAGAAATGAAACACAGAGAAGGGTCCTCCATCGCCCAGTTTTGAAATTCCTTTAACTCTGGAGCGAGTAGGGAAGATACTAGATGGCTTTCTACATAGTGTCCCCTATGAGTTATATCTGGTCGGAACCACTTGATTCAGTATAATAGACCTTAGTAGATTCCAAAGTTGGTATGAAGCGGCCCGGAAAGGGCAGATCAAATGTGGGAAAGGGGTAGATAAATGCAATAAACCCAACTACAAGATGTAATGAATATAGGGGAACTCTCCTGTCTTTGCTCATCTTTAACTCAAATGAGTATTCAAGGATAATGATTGGGGAGAGAATTTAAACAGGAAACTTAACCCTCCTTCAAAAAGATTCTTTTGACAGGAGGTGAAGGCAAAGGCCTAATATCCAGAATGTACAAGGTCATGTTGCTGTTTGAACCTATAAATATGAGAGTATGGAAAGAAGGGAGTCAGAGCTAGATAGGAATTTGGATGACAAACTTTGGTGTAAGCTATGGTTTAGACTTCGATTGCCACACATTATACGCTGAATGAGCAAAATGTACACCCAATTGGTAACATGCTCCTCATAAATTGTCACAGATGTGTCCCAAAACCAGCCCTTCATGTTGGAGAGGATGCAGGACTATTGACACATATTAGCATATGTGGTGGTCCTGTCCGCATGTAGAAATATATTACCACTAATGGAAATTCGAGGTACATGCACAGCAGAGAAATATAGATCCTCTTAGACCTTTTTGGGTTGTATGAGGAGAAAGGAACATATTCTACTCTAGGCCACATGGTACATAATATGTTAACAGCTGCTAGGGTTAACTTAGCAAGAGCATGAAAAAGAAAGGAGAGCTCATCAAGGCATGAATGGATCTGTATGACACAAGATATGTATACTTTTTTTTTTTTATTGTGATATACCGCATTTGGGTTTAAGTATGTATATGTATACTATGGACAAGCGAACATGCCTAGTAAATAAATCCCAGCGAAATATTGAAGAAAAGTGGTTTCTTTCATAACAACATATGTGAGTAAATGGGCTTGCTTTAAGTCACAGATTTGTTATAGGGCTCATGAAAAAAAGGATACCCAAAAGCTCTTTTTCGAGGGGATTGGGTCCTCCGACGTATTCCATATCTTTGACAGTAATCACCACAGCTGTGCTGCTTCGGAAAATTTTCTGCGTCGATGTGCCGTCCCCGAGGACCTCCTCCGAAGGCCGACATCACCTGATGTGATAAGTAGGACGCACGACGCCCGTAGCCTCAGTTCCGTTTTTTCCGCAAACGTGTTCGCTTCGTGAATCTTGGTACGCCTCGACTTGTTGGAGTTCTGTTGTATTCTTCTCGGGTCTTTGAACCTGTTTGGTTTTTGTGAAAAGCCTGTTCGTGACGATGTCCACCTCGTCTTCAACCCCGCGTCCGGACTTCAAGAAATGCGGGGACTGTGGGTCCAAGATGTCGGTAACGGACTCGCACGACTCCTGCCTCTGGTGCCTCCGGGAGGCCCACGACACGGACAACTGTGTCGACTGTGAGTCGCTCACGGCCAAGGCCTTGCGGGAGCGCAAGAAGAAGTTGTTGGTAGGTAGGGTGTCTAAGCCCCAGAAGTCGAGGTCTGCGGGGCTTTCGACGGATGATTCGAGAGGCAACTCTCCACGTCATCGTTGGAGGTCCAGTGGGTCTCCTTCCAGGAGTCGGTCTTGCCACTCCTCTGCCTCTTCGAGGCATTCCCGGAAGCGCCGGCATCGGTCACCTTCCCCGTTCTCTTCCGAGGACTCCGCCCGTGGGCGGGTCGCTTATCCCACCATTCAAGTGACACCGGAGGAATGGGCTTCCTTCGCGAGGCAGATGTTAGCGATTCTCGAATCGCAGGGCACAGGTCCGTCCGCGCCTCCGAGTGGGGTCGGTCGTGATCGGTCGAGAGACACCGCTCGTACGCCTTCGGGCTCGGGTGGTTTGCACGATTCGCGGGTGAGGTCCCACTCGGACAGGGGTAACCGTTCTCGCCATGCCCGTTCCAGGTCCCGGTCCTCGATGCGCTCGAGACCGTGTGATCCTGTGCAGTCTTCGAGGAAGATCGGGGGGGGGGGGTCGTCGACGCCTAGGTCATCGAAGGACATGTTCAGAGCTCTGGCTTCGAGGCCTGTGTCACCGCTGACGTCGATGCCGATTTGCTCGACATCGATGCCGATTCTCTGGACACCGGCACCGACTCGTTCGGTGCCCTCGACGCCTTTCGAGGCGGTGGTGTCGGAGGAGCCCCGTGGCACGGGGGTAGCCCCTAGAAAGGCTCTGGCTAAGGTCAGGCATGGCTTTGGTCCCCAGGTGTCTTCCTCTCACCGCCTGGAGTAAATTTCAGAAGGTGATGAGGGCTCTGAGGAGGGCTTGGTTCCGGTTCCGGTGCCAGATGAGCTTCTCTCGGGCCATAGCCAATTTGATGACCTGAGGCAGTCACTGCCTGATGCCAGTGGACTGGACACCTTTCCGGAGGTGGAATTTTGTAGGCCTGAGCCTGGTACTCATGCCGATTCTTCGTACCGGCGCCTTATGTCTCGGGTCACCGAGTACTTTGGACGGTCGGCTCCCCCACGGGAGTTTGTTCAGGATGATCTCACGGACATCCTCGATCTTGGTCCCCCCACTGACCCGGTACTGCCGTTTCATATGGCTCTGCAGAGAAGGGTGGCGGCGGCTTGGACTGCTCCGGAGAGTTTCCCGGCAGTGGGCAAGTCTTTGTCGCGAAAATACCGTCCAGCCAGTAGCGACCCCTGCTACTTGTCCAGGCACCCCACTCCGGAGAGTTTGGTGGTGCAGGCGGCTACGGCCCCGGCAAAGCAGGCGTCGTATCCTACCATCCCTCCGGATAGGGACGACAAACGTTTTGATGGCTGGGCGAAGAAAGTGTTTTCTTCAGGGAGTATGGCGCTTCAGGCGGCCAACTCCATATGTGCCTTGTCTCGTTTCACACACACTCTGTGGAACTGTATTGCATTAGCGGCTGAACATATCCCCGAAGTGGACGAATGGGTTGGTTTCCTTGCTATGGTTCAGGATGGCAAGGATGCCATGTGTGAGGCCGTTCAGTCGGGTTTGGACATGGCAGATTGTGTCAACCGGTCCATGGCGGCGAGCACCGTAATACGCAGGTTTGCATGGTTGCGGAAGTTGGGGTTCGCTCCTGATGTGCAGTCCCGGCTGCTCAACATGCCCTTTGACGGTGAACATCTTTTTGGCAGCAAGGCTGACGAGAGCCTTGAGAGGTTGCAGACCTCCAAAGCTGCAGCAAAATCATTGGGCGCTGCAGTTCGACAACCTCTGCCTTTTCGTCCTAGGGGACAACAATGGAGGGTAGTTTCCTTTCGCTATTACTCGTCCTTCAGTAAAGCGAGAGGAGCTGTCAGTCAAAGAGTAAGAGTGCCAAAGGTGGAAAACAGGGTACTCGAGATGCCAAGGCCGCTCGGGCAGTTGCCTCTTTGCCCTCAGGCAACACCGCAGCCGCTACCACTCAGTCATGAGGCCAGGTCCCATGGTTCGCCGGTTGGGGGAAGGCTGGTGCAGCATCTTGTAGAGTGGTGTGCCATTACTTGAGATGTGTGGGTTCTGGAGATCATAACCCACGGCTACTGTCTTCCCTTTCGGCAGAGGCCTCACGACAATCCGCCTGGGAACCTCTCTTTGAAGAATCCGGATCCGCTCCTTGCGCAGGAAATTCAAGCCCTGCTGGAGAAAGGCGCCATAGAACTGGTGCCTGTAGCGGAGAGGAACGGGGGATGGTATTCCCCTTATTTTTTTATTTCGAAGAAGGACGGGGGATTGAGACCCATCATAGACTTGCGCGGTTTGAACAAACTCCTCAGGAAGGTTTAAGATGGTTACTCTCTCTCAAGTCCTCCAGGCCCTTCAACTTCAGGACTGGTTGGTGTCTCTCGACCTCAAGGACGCTTACTTCCATGTGCCGATCCATCCCAAGCACAAGAAGTACCTGAGGTTCGCGGTTGGCGACTCGCACTTTCAGTTTCGGGTCCTGCCGTTCGGATTGACCTCCGCCCGAGGGTTTTCACCAAGCTCATGGTGGTGGTGGCAGCACATCTCAGGAAAGGGGGGATTCACGTCTACCCCTACCTGGACAATTGGTTGATCAGGGGTAGCTCTCCCGAGCAAGTCCTGGATCATCTGTCCGTCACCTGCCACTCCCTTCACAAGCTGGGCTTCTCCCTCAATTTAAAAAAGTCAAATTTGATGCCAACACAGCGCCTCCAGTACATCGGAGCAGTGCTCGACACATCCCTGGGGCTGTTTTCCTCCCCAGGTGAGGGCTCTTCACATTCAGCAGATGGTGCACAAGTTTCAACTTGCCCAGACTCTCCCAGCGTTAGAGTTCTTGAGACTGCTCGGCCTCATGGCATCCTGCATTCTTCTGGTGCCAGAGGCCAGGTTACGGATGAGATCTTTGCAATGGGCACTCAAGCTCCAGTGGTCTCAATCCTCCAGCAGGATGTCGGACCCTGTTCAGGTGCGTTTTCGGTCACCCAGGACCTTCTGTGGTGGGCCGATGAAGGCAATCTGATGAGGGGGGCTCCATTTTGGCTGCCCTGGCCGGAGGTGACGATCGTGACGGACGCATCCCTCACGGGATGGGGAGCTCATGCCAAAGAGTTGAGTCAGCGGTCGTTGGTCTCCGTCGGAGTCCAGACTCCATATCAATCTGTTGGTGCTGAGGGCCGTCAGGCTAGCCCTGAAGGCTTTTCTGCCGACTGTGCGAGGAAAGAGTGTCCTGATTTGAACGGACAACACGGTGGCCATGCACTACCTCATCAAAAAAGGGGGGGGGGCAGGGTCGCTTCCTCTGTGTAGGGAGGCGATGCAGCTCGAGTTCTGGGCCATACAGCAGGAAGTTTCGATCTTGGCTGTTCATCTGGCCGGAGACGACAACGAGACGGCGGACGCTCTGAGCAGGCAGAGCACGATCTCTCCCGAGTGGGAGCTGGCTCAGGAGATTCTCCTGGAGATCTTCAAGTGGATTTCTTCGCCTCCACTGTCAACCAGAAGTGCGAAAGGTTCTGCTCGCAGGAATTTCCTCCAAAAGGAGCCTTAGGAGACGTGTTCGTGGTGGAGTGGTCATTCCCACTGCTGTACGCATTTCCTCCAGTCCCCGTCATCCCGCAAGAACTGCAGAGGTTACGGAGGTTCGGTTCCCGGATGATCCTCATTGCTCTGGCGTGGGCCCGGAGGACGTGGTAGCCGGACCTTCTCGGCTTGTCCATCTGCCCTCCACGTAGTCTTCCCTACCGAGACGATCTGCTCTCACGGGAGGGGGGGGGTCAGGTTCTCCATCCAGAGGTCAGATAAGGATATAAGGATAGGGACCTCCCTGAAGATGTGTTGGAGGTGTTGCTCTCGGCCAGACGGCCGGCAACAAAGTCTCTGTACCATTGCTGTAAATTCTGCGACTGGTGCAGAGTTAAGAATGTGGATCCTTTTGAATGTGACATTCCCATGGTCCTGTCTTTTTTGCTTTCTTTGGCCCACAGGGGCTTGCAAGTGGGTACCATTAAGGGTTACCTGGCGGCGCTGTCCATTTTTTTTTTTTTTTTTTAAAGAACACTTAATTGGCATTTTTAGAAATAACAACTCTCAACCCCCCCCACCCAATCTTCCCAGCCCCAAAGGATTCCCCCCCCCCGTCTTTCCCCAGGCAACATAACTCAACCAACTTCTCCCCTGTTTCCCCCCCACATTCCCCCCCCACCCAACTCCCATATAAATCCCCTATTGTCCATAAGGCTCAGCAGTCGAGCATCAAAAGTTCTTAGTCCAAGGTGGTTAGAGAGACTTCCTCTCCCATCTCCAAGCCTCCTCCCCTCACCCCCTACCCTCAGCATCTCTCACTTCACGGTGGGCGTAGGTCATTACCTTTTGCCAGATCTTTCAGCAATTGGGACCAATGGACCGTTACCTCACCCATATCCTCCTTCCCCTTAAACGCTTGCAAAACAGTCAGCTCCGCTAAACCCCACCTCCTTACGTCTTTCCTCCAGAACTGGATTGTCGGACCAAGTGAGGGCTTCCACTCAATTGCCATCCAGCGTTTAGCCAATATCAAGAGAAACCAGCCCATCCTATTCCGTTTCTCCCCTGGCGGGATCCCCCACAGGCAAACCTCTGGGGACCATTCCAAATTGACTAAGTAACCCATTTATACCCTTGAGTACCTCCTCCCAGTATTCCACTATTATCCCACATTCCCACACCATGTGCCAAAATCCTGCCTCCTCTAACCCACATCTAGGACACCTCCACGAATGCTTCTCATTCATCTCTTTGAGCGCTGCGGGGGTCACATACACCCTATGTAGGATATTAAATTGTACCAGCTGGAAGCGGGCATTCCTTGAGGATTTCTGTACCTGCTCCCAGACCTTCTCCCACTCCTTACTCGAGATCATGCGCCCCATATCCGCTTCCCACTTTTCTTTCACTTTTAACTCCCTACCCGTCTCCTTCTCCCCAAGGGCCCCATATAGTCGTGTGATACGTCTCCTCTCCTCCCCTCTACTCGATCGAGTAAGACTTGGAGCACCAGGCATGACACCGGTTCTTCAGGAATCCCCTCCCATAACTCTGCTAACCTCCGAAGCACCGCCCTATACGCTAGAAAGACCCCTTGCGGTAGATTAAACTTTTCACACCACTCCCTGCAGGTCAGGAGCCGTCCCCCTTCAAAAAGTTCCCCCACCTTTTCACATCCCTTCTCCCGTAGCGTCCGTATCCCAACCCTCCCGATTGCCTGTCGAAGCTTCTGGTCAGCCCCCCATGGGAGGTTAGCTGCATAGCGACCCTTGATCCCTGCCCCACCCACGTACTTCCTCCATGTTTCTCGTACCGCTCCAAAAACCGCTGATGTCCCCACATTACCCCACGGGTACCACAGGAGCTCCGCCGGTCGCCACTTGCGCTGCCTCGCTCCCACCAGCATGTCTAGGAGTTCCGCCTCTGGCTGGTCCCACAGCAGTACCGACTGTAATTGCGCTGCTACAAAATATTTCCCATAGTCCGGAAGGCCCAACCCCCCGCCCACTTTCGATCTCCGCAGCGTCTGCAAGGATACCCGCCTCCTCCAAAGCAACTCCCTGACCTTAACATCCAGCATTTTGAAAAACACCCTTTTTGCCACATACGGTATATTCACAAAAAAATAGAGCAACCGCAGGAGAATGACCATTTTACATAATGCCACCCTACCCATCAACGAGAGTGGTAAATCCTTCCAAAACTGAATGGAGTCCCCTATCTTGGACAGCGCCCCCCCCTCCCGTATTGCGTACAAATGTGTCCACCACGTCATGGAATACTTGGATCCCCAAATACAGAAAGGACTCCAGCTCCCATCTTATTCCCAACTGTGGGAGTTCTTCCACTGAGCAACTCCGCAACCCCCCCCCAGCGCAAACAGGACCGATTTCTCTGGATTTATACGGAACCCCGACATGGCTCTAAAATTACGGAGGATTTCCAACAGGTCGGGAAGATATAATCTGGGATTCTCTATGTACAGTAACAAATCGTATAGGGATACAATGTGCCTCTGCCCATCCACCTCGATTCCAGCCTTACCCATCTCTTGCTGCAGATACGCCGCTAGAGGCTCCAGGGCAAACAAAATTGGGGAAGTCGAGCACCCCTGCCTAGTCCCCCCTCTCTAATTCCCATGTCTCTGAAAACCAACGATTAGTTTTTACCATCGCCCGTGGTTTCGTGTATAATAGGGCTAGCCATCTAAGCATACCCTCCCCAAACCCAAACTCCCGTAACACCCGAAATAACCATCTCCAGTCCAACGAATCTAATGCCTTCATAGCGTCAAACGATGCTATGGCCATGTCCCGCTTTTGCAATTTCACCCGATCCATCACGTGGTGGAGTCGAGAAATATTACCTGACGTACTCCTGCCCCCTACAAACCCACACTGATCCGGATGTACTAGAGTCGACGCCACCGTCGCCAATCTGGCTGCCAGAATTTTCCCCAGGATCTTCCCGTCTACATTCAGAAGCGATATGGGCCTATACGCCGTGCGATCCCTCGGATCCTTGCCCTCCTTCAGGAGTACCGTAATTACAGCTTCCCTAATCGACTCCGGGAGACATCCCTCTCGGAACGCCTCCTCATATACCTTCTGCAGCTGCGGAACCAATAAATCAGCATATTCCGCATAAAACTCCACCGGGAGCCCATCACTGCCCGGCGCCGTGCCCCTCCGCATGGCGTTTAATGCCCATCGTATATCCTATGGGGGCATCTAGTTCCTCCCGTGGATCCTCCCCGAGTTTCGGCAGCTGAATCATCTCCACGAGATCTTCCATCTCCACATATCCCCTCTCACTCGTATAAAGTTCCTTATAGTATGCCACGAATGACGCATTGATCTCCTTCTGCGTCCCAACCATCCTTCCTTCATCAGACCGAACCTGAGTTATAACCCGACTCGGGCCTCCGTACTAATGAGCCACGCTAACAGCTTGCCCGCCTTGTCCCCTTCACCCTGAAGCCGCGTATCCCACCTATTATCATCAAAGTGGGCCAGTTCTGTCAGGATCCTCCTGTGGAACTCCAGCGCCTGCGCCAGGGCTTCCCCCACTTCCGTCCCATCCGCCACCTCCCTATCCAAACCCGCTATTCGTGATTCCGTCCGTTTCAATATTTCCGAGAGGCGCTTCCTCGTCCGACTACCCTTGCTAAGCATTTTCCCCTAATGGTCGCTTTAAAGGCGTCCCAGAGTATCCCCCTAGTATTCACTGTGCCCTCATTCAATTCAAGATACCGCCCGATCTCCTCTCTAAACTCCGCCACAAACGCTCCATCCGGCAGCGTCTCCATCCGCAGCCACCATACTGCTTTGGCGGCTGAGGATGGAGCCTCCCTGGATTCACAAAACACTGTCACCAAAGGGGAGTGATCCGAGAGCACACGTCCCATGTAAGTGGTCTCCCCAAAGAAATGACAGTGTTCTCTTCCCACCACCATATAGTCTAGGCGCGAGTAAGAGCTGTGCACTCCCGAATAATAAGAAAAGCCCCGCTCTTCTCCACGCTTCTCCCTCCAGAGCTCTACCAAATCCAGTTCTCGCATGACCTCCCGCAGTGACACCGCCATGTTCTTCTTTGTCCCTCCCCTAGCCCGTCCAGCCGCTCATCTAAATGGCGATTAAAGTCCCCCCATAGTATAATTTCCCCCCTGTAGGCCCCCATCATACGTCGCACCGAGGGGAAATAGTCTTTATCGTCCACATTAGGCGTGTACGAATTGACCAGGCATAGCGATCTGTTCCCCCATGTACCTTGCGCCAAGACCGTTCTACCCCCCTCATCCACAACCACGTGCTCCAACCTCAATGGCACCCCCCCCGTGCCACCCAGATGAGGACCCCCCTCGCTTGAGTAGAGCATTTTGTTCCCCGCACCTGACCCCCCCATTGCCTCTCCAGCTTCCCCAGGAGTTCCTCATTCGCATGTGTCTCCTGCAACAGAGCCACCTGTATTCCCTGCCTCTTTAGGTATTCCCCCACCTTCCTCCATTTTTGATAATTCCCCAATCCCTGGAGATTCCATGTCCCAATCTTCAGACCCCCCATCCTAATCCTTGCAGTTCCCCAAGATTCCCCCCCCGCCCACCTCTCTCCCCTTGACCCAAACCAGCTTCCCAAAGCCTCCCCCACCTCCAATAAGCCACGCTAGAAAACCTATTCCCCCACCCGTCACGGGCCAAAACCATCTTACCTTCCCCATCCGTTAGCCCCCGCTCCAGTTCCATTGGGGCGCTGTCCATATTTAAGCGCTCGTCTGAAAAATGTTCCTATTTTAAGATTCCTTTAATTTCTCAGTTTTTGAAAGGGCTCACTAATGTGTTCCCCCTGTCACCTTTTCTGGTGCTAGGTTGGGATTTGAATCTTGTTCTTAAGTTTCTTATGGTTGCTCCGTTTGAGCCTTTGCATTCTTGCCCTTTGAGACTGTTAACTCTGAAAACTGTGTTTTTGGTTGCGGTTACTTCCGCTCGCATAGTGAGTGAGTTACAGGCACTTTCAGTTAAGCCACCCTTCACTGTGTTTCAGAAGGACAGGGTTGTCCTTCGAGTTCGTCCTTCCTTTCTTCCGAAGGTGGTTTCGGAATTTCATTTGGACCAGAAGGTTGTTCTTCCGGCATTCTCTCCTCCTCTGCATCCTGGTAAGGAAGAGGAGAGGCTCCATAGGCTTGATCCTAGGAGAGCGTTGAGCTTTTATATTTCACACATGTCCCGGGTCAGAGTGGACGATCAACTCCTCATCGGTTATGCTGGAAAGCGTTTGGGACAAGCTGTGACGAAACAGACTTTGTCTCGTTGGATTATTTTGGCTATCTCCGAGTGTTACCACTTGGCGGGTAAGGACCCACCGGCTGGCTTGCGGGCCCATTCTACCAGGGGTATGGCTGCATCTACTGCCCTGCAGAGGGGTGTTCCTATTCGTAACATCTGTGATGCAGCCACCTGGGCTTCTGCACATACTTTTGTACGTCACTACTCCCTCGATTCCATCCGAGGGCAGGATCTGGCCTTTGGCAAGGCAGTCCTTTATTCCGCAATTTGATTGGGCATGCTAAATTTCTGTTCTAAATTCTTTCCCCACCTCCTTGCTTTGGGAGTCTGTCAAAGATGTGGAATATGTCAGAGGTCCCAATTCCCTCGAAGAAAAAGTTACTCTCTTACCTGGTAATGTTCTTTCGATGGGATGGTCAGACAACGTATTCCATATCGCTCCCTCCCTACCTTCCCCCGCTGCAGAATTTCTTATGCGATTGCAGCTTACGTTTCCGCAGGGCCTTGTGTGTCTGACTGGCAGAAGACTGGTGTTGCACGTTCTGAGGGGAAAAAACTACAACTGAGGCTACGGGCGTCGTGCGTCCTACTTATCACATCGGGTGACGTCGGCCGTCGTCCTCAGGGATGACGCAGGACGCAGACGCCGAAAATTTGCCTAAGCAGCACAGCTGTGGTGATTACTGTCAAAGATATGGAATACGCCGTCGGACCATCCCATTGAAAGAACGTTACCAGGTAAGAGAGTAACTTGTTCATCTGTTTATACCTTTTACACATACCTGAATTGAAAAGCCAAAAATCTACATATTGAAATGGGTGGGGAAATTATTGTCTTGGTGGGAATGTGCGTTTACTCTGTCTTTTTAATTAAGGTCAAAAAGGTTGTATGCTTTATAGAGTGAATCAAACTGCATTCTACTATGTTATTATAAAACTCTAATAAAGTTCAATGTGGGAAACAAATTATAATCTGGTAATGGGGCTGTAATGAGGTTGTTAACCGATGGGGGTGTGGGTGTAAAACAGTAGCCTTACAGTTTGTGCAGTGTTGGTATGGTGTGTGAGCGAGCGAGAGAGGGAGGGAGAACTGCAGTAATGGCATGTTTCTCTTACGTTCTAGTCTGTCACCTATGGTGTGTGATGTTAACACAAAGAAGCAGGTGCTGCAGGCAAAACAGTGCATTGGAGATATACTACTCATGTAACAGACATCTATTGTGCTTGAGTGTTTTAACAGGACTGCACCGCAAAAGAGAGGTCACCTGTCTACTAAACCTGCACCTGTCTAGTAAACCCACACCATCAAAGCAACTGGTAAAAGTCCATGTCTGAGTAGGGGATTCTCACAGAATAGCCCAGCTCCTATAGTCATTGTAGGGAGGGTACAATGAACATGGGCTTCTTTCAAGGAGCATATTCTCGGCGCTGGACCCACATGTGCATAGGTTCCATCCCAGGACACCTACAAATTAAGGATATACCAAGGCAATGATCTAAAACCTTTGTTGGCTGCCAGATGTATTCAAAGGTAGGTTCTTTTTTTGGCTTTGGAGTCCGCCTGAGTCACCAGACTTAAATCTGATCAAAATGATGTGGGACCACCACAAGAGATATTACAAATGGGTTCATAAATCCACCAACAAGGCTGAGCGATTTGAAGGTATTAATGAGTTTTGCTCTCAAGTACTTACACAGACATTTACTTCAGGACAATGGCCCATCTTAAGAAGGTCTGACCTGTGCTTTTAAAAGGAATATGGCAGAAATAATATAATGTGTATATTTTCTGTATATTTTAAAACGTGCTCCATGAATTTTCTTTTCCTGCTATAGTGATAAAATAAAACAAACTTGAACCAGTATTGTACTCTGTGTTTTTAATTAAAAAAAAAAGTAAACGATGCAGGCTGCTTAATGGGACTTTTGGTCATGCAAAGGGGAGGGGTACCTGAAATGGATGCAGGCGTTGAAGAGGTTTGCAAGGAAATAATACAATAGACCGTCTCAGTTGAAAGGTGCACACTGTCTATTAGGAGGTGCAGATGGCACGAAGGGTCTACACAGTCCATGGGAAATGTTTCCTAGCACGTGGGGGCTGGTGGGCCATCTCGAAATGTTGTTCTGAAGTAAAATATGTATCAAACACAAATCACGCTTTTGCAAGTTTCTGTTCTGCATTTCTGATCTCTCCAAGGTCCCATTTTCCCTTCCTTTCAATATTCACAGCTGGAAGGAAGGCCTACCTCTTTTCTGGCTGCTATTTGTCTACATGTACCTTAAATTATGATAGACACCACATCCTGTATCTCAATTCAAACCTTAATAAAAAATGCTCTTAATTGTGTTCACCACTGTACAGTACTCTGCTACACATTACTAAAATGTCAAACCCTTAGATGACGCCCACAGCGACCCTTAATTATTACCCTGCCAACAGTTACTGGGCAACAGATTACCAATAGATTGAATAAATGTGCCTTCCTGTAAGGATGGGGAAGGTACATAGAAGCATATGTACTCTCCAAGGTGTTAGACTTGTAAGCCTTTCATCTGAAAGCCAACCATGTCAGAACCCACAATTTCAAATGAACCCCTTGAGGATTCATAATTGACCCCTGATGACCCATGCATGCTGTCCATGATCAAGAAATATGTTAAACCGAGGCATGGAAAATCCTATGAGGACCTAGCAAAGCCGAAATCTGGACGAAAATGTTTCACACGGTTGATGGCTTTGGGTGGCATTTCGTTCAATCATGTTATAGCTTGCTTGGGCAGTTTCTTGACAACACCCCTACAAGAGCACTCCATAATGAGCTGCTTTGCCACATCCCCACTACATGGGAACACTAACGTGCCCAGGTGCACCTTTGACCCATTGGGCTTCAGTGGTGGGATTCAGCTTGAGACCCTAGGTACAACGCGCACAGTAACCTCATCTGTGCACCTTTTCAGCTTAGGGTGACAAGCTATGAAAATCAGAAAGGGGTGGATGGGAACGCTTGAACTTCTTATTGGAGAGGCAAGCCATGGTGTTACTGTGAAGATTGTTGCGCCTGGGATTCAAGCTGCACCTAAACGACTAGGTCCCAAAAGGGTGAAATGCATCTAATGTTGCTTCTGGCTCTGCACAGGAGTAATACCCTAGTAGTTTGGGTTCCCGTGCCTCCTTATGGGGAGGGGCTATGGCTGATGTGCATATGATTGGTCCCCCTTTGTTGTGGCACAGAAGAGAACATAATCTGTGGCGTACAATACACATTTAATTCTCAGTGTTACTTAAGCATAGGCTCTAAATTTTATTGCTTTTGGGTGCTCGGGGTGTGACATTTCTTTGCTCGGATCCAGTCATGGAAGGAATTGTTTGTAGTTGGGAGTTTTGGCATTTTGCTTAGACTCTGGCCCATTCTTCAATCATTGCAATGCTTAGCAAAATCACATTGAAGCATCTTTTCCAGTCTACTTGCAGAGTGTTCTACATAGATGACATTGCACAAGTTCCTGTTTATATTTTAACAGAAAGAGGCTAATGTCTTGAAAAGGATTGACTGGGTGTTTAAAATGTGGTGGGTCTTTAGTGCCACTGACCTGCTTCAACCACTGACAATCCATCTAAGGACCATGTACCACAGGGACCGAGCCAACAACTGCCCCCAGCCTCTTTATACGCTCCTAGCATTGCAGTTGGTCAAGTCCCCCCTCCGTAGACCACACCCTTTGTCCTTTTGACCTATTCATCTTCCCTGCCAAGCCCACACCTGTTGCCAAACTCGGTATTAATCCATTACTTTGTTTTCTTTTTGCACCACTTGTTTTCATTCAGCCCCCTCTCCAGCCCAAACCTCTTAACGTTTTGCATTACCCAACCTTTTTATCCTTTCTCTGCTTCTAAGCCAGGGGCAGACAACTCCTTCCAGGGCATGCATACTCCTCACACAACCCAAGGTCACTCTTCCCATTTTAACCAGCGTTTTTCTATTTTCCCTTCCCCTATGAAATGGCCCTGGCTACGTTTCCCCCCCAAAAGTCCACCAGTGTTTTCTATAGTTCCACGTTTCACCGCTGTTGCATTCCTAGGTTCATAAAACGCCAGCAACAAGAGATGTTCAAATGGACTGTAGAACTAATCCGAGCATCTAGTCAAACATCATTTGTTTTAGAGGCGGTTTGCAAATATCCAATAAATAAAATACTTAGGCCCACAGAAAACCTGATCTGGGTAAAGTAACAATTCAAACCTAGATTTTGCATGTACACTAAAAAGAGCACAGATTTTAAGAGGCAACCGCTTTTCTTCCCCACCATCAGAAAGATGGTTGATGATCCAGATCGTTTTATCCTACATAAATTGATATAAGTTCGAACACTACGGACCAAAAGTCAGGTACTAAACTCTGAAGAAATGCAATCAGTTTTGACCACATTTTTAGAATTATCATTAAATACCCTTAGTCCTTAGTGTATCGGAATATTATCAACGCCATGTGACTGGAAATCTTGTGCAAGTAACTCTTGTGGTGGGGGAGGGGGGGTACCTTCCTAGTGCTATGGCACACTTTGCCCTTTGAAAAGCTGAAGTAATGGGCAGCGGCAAGTGATTGCCTCCTCTGTTATTTGGTAAAACCACATTTTAAAAGGCAACAGATGTGGATAAATATGGTGGCGAGCCCTGGTGACTGAAGGGTTCTATGTGACATTTTTCGAATTGTTTTCATCGAAGTAGATTTCAGTGATTATTTTTTTTAGTGGAAGATTTTTTCCACAAATATATGCAGAGTGAACCACCCCCCACACCCACCACAGCCCCTCTTTAACCCTCCTACATTAATTATTCACCTACCCCCCAAATATTTGCAGCAGAATCCGTTGTAAAAAATTTGATTTCTACCTCGAAATCTACTGCTGCAAAAACTCCCTATCCTGATTGAAGCACAGGCTTGATTGAAAGGGTTTATTGAGACTATTGCTGCCAAGTACATGACTACAAGCCGGGGACATAGGAGGAGTGTAGCAGAGTTCTGCTGCACTGGTGCTGGACATGCCACCACTGTGTGGCACAACTGGTAGTGTGGGGACTAGCTTCATGTGGAGGCTGCTCATCTGTATGTCTAACCATAATACGCTGTGAGCTTAGTGTTCCCATCTTCTGAAGGTGGCCCTGGTCTGGAGGGAAACCTAAGATATTGATAGCAATATTTAAAGTACTTAAGAGGCATCCAGCAAACTGGAAGACAGACTTTGGAAATGAAGTTCTGCTGTTCTCGAGACAGATGTGTCATTTAGGTGACAGGGAGGAAGGGTTATACAACTCATATTGCAGGCAATTCAATGATCACTGGATGACAACATGGGATTAACCATCCAAACTGGATATATGTAGACTCTTCAGAAAAAGAGGAAGCAGTAGGAATATAATGGAGGCAAAGCTGAGGGCCTCTTGAGGGGTTTGTAAGAGATACCAGCTATCTGGCAGTGATGGCCCCTATCCTGTGCCGCTAGAGAAGGTGATTAAAAGGATCTTCATAATTGAGCCAAATAGCGCAGGGAGCATGGTGAGCCGTTTTATAAAGACATTGAGGAGTGGAGGCTATGGAGAAGAAGAGGAGTAAGGTAAAGTAAAAAGGAGATGAAGAGGCCATTCGGAGGCAGAATAAGTGCCAGAACCTGAGGAATACAGGAGGGCTGGGGCCTC
The DNA here is from genome assembly GCF_040938575.1 of Ambystoma mexicanum. Classification (NCBI taxonomy): domain Eukaryota; kingdom Metazoa; phylum Chordata; class Amphibia; order Caudata; family Ambystomatidae; genus Ambystoma; species Ambystoma mexicanum. The sequence continues at coordinate 62,419,316 of NC_090937.1, forward strand.
GTTTCTTCTGGGGAGTGCTCATACTTAGCTGTTAGATAATGTATCTCTTTTCATGAACATTAGTTATCCGTCAAGAGCGTTTTACAAATGGCAGGCTGAATGGAGCAAGAGATCCGGCTGTATGGGGGATATGTATGTATGTAGGGGGTGTTCATTTAGAGGTGTATTTTTTTACTTTTTTTGCAGCAATGCAACTGATCTCTCCCCTTTGATCAAAAATCCATACCCCAAACGTATGCACCTTTTACCACCGTTACCTGCTGGAGAGGCTTCCACAAGCCGCTTTATGAATGCATATGTGTGTGCATGCATAGAAAAGGAAACTAGCAATGCATGCGAGAGGTGCAGATGTACACTATGTGCTGTTAATATAAGGTGTAGTACCTCATTCATGTACCAATGAAAATCTTTACAATAGGAAGTAAGACCTATCACTCCTAGATCATTTACAGTAAGCAGTTCTCAGACTGAAAAACAATACAGATATTTGAGAGGATCTGGCAAAAGTGCATCGAACCATATAGGACCCTTATATTTTCATTCATTTGTGCTCTATAATGTTCTCGGTCATTTTGTATTGATTTTGCAACAGGAAACCTATATATTATGATTTGGGGTGAGATATTGAATTCCGTTTGAAATATATACACACACATGCTGCTGGTGCAGAATGAATTCACATATTCCACACGGACTGCACACAGAGCCTATGAGGCACCCACCTATACTGCTTACACAGTCGTCCAACATACTCTCGGGAAAGAAACACAGAATTCACACACATAACATCAACACATCCCCACAACGTGTACACAGTCCAACATACACTCCAGCAAAAAAATTCTGAATTTACGCCACATACATACAAGAAATACAGAATTCGTATACAACCACCCACACTGCGTGCCCAGTCCAACATATACTCGGGCAATAAATGCAGAATTATCACCCAACGTACGCACCCACCCACACTCCGTGCACCCAAACATAATTCCAGTAAAAGTATTAAGACTGGCCATAACCACACACAGCATACACACTATCACCCACTGCATACACATTCCAAACAATATTCACAAAGCATACACAATTGCCTCCACTGGTACGCATTCAAAATACGCTCAAGCAAGAAAAAAACATGTCCGCAACAATATCCACATTACCCACCCACACACCGCATATGCACTGTGCCACACTCCATACACATTCCAAACAATATTCAGACATTATCATAACCAAACACAGCATACACAATTACACCCACTGTGTACGCATCCCAACATAAAATCAAGCAAGAAGACATGACAGCAACAATATTAAGTTATTACCCTAACCACACACCGCATATGTACTGTGCCACACTCCATACACATTCCAAACAATATTCAGACATTATCATAACCAAACACAGCATACACAATTACACCCACTGTGTACGCATCCCAACATAAAATCAAGCAAGAAGACATGACAGCAACAATATTAAGTTATTACCCTAACCACACACCGCATATGCACTGTCCCACACTGCATACATATTCCAAACAACCCCACACAGCATACGAAATGAAATACATAATTTAGCCAAGGAAACGCATACATATGCACTAACAAAATATATGCTATAAAAACACGAAAGAGCACATTACTGGGAAACATATTGTAGCCCTTTAATAATAATTCCCTCATCTGTCAAATGTACTCCATCCCAAAAAATAGTGTCAATGTTACTCTTAAAGTTCTTGTAAAAAATAAAATGGAGCCCATGTTCAACTGAAAATGTATAAATACACCGGTTTACATTTGTGCAATCACAATTAATTTGTGGGTGATTTGCACTTCTCCGCATCCACAAGTTGTGTGCTGCCAAACACAAGTACAAAATTTGCGTTGCTGGATATATTACTGCTAGGCGTAGCCGATCCCTTTTAATGATACAACAGATTTCAGTTACTATTCTGTAGCCAAGATCGTTCCCACTAGCATGGATTCAAATAAAATCAGGCAGCTGCACAACACTGCCAAATAATCAAAACGTTGATCCATAATTTCTGCCCATTTGCCACCTCTAAAAGCAAGCCATTCCAACTTCACATCGCCAAATGGTGAAACAGTGAGCACTCACTGAGTACATTCCTCCATCCAATGGACCCACTACGATTAAGACTGTTTTCACCTATATTTAAATAACCACAAACCCATCCAAAATGCAAATAAACATGCATAATGTGGAAAGAGTAGATTTCCACCTATGTGTTATGATTGTTAGCAGAGACCTTTATTAAACAAATAAGGGCTGGAGAAATGAGGGTGTGGCTAAGGGGCCATGCTGTAGGACTGGTTTTACAACAGCTCCAGCTGATCCGGAATGATCCTTTACCGTAACGGCAGTGGTAATGTGCAGCTCTGCACGAAAATAGCAGTCCAGTGACATACTGGCAAGCAGGTCCAGGTGCAATCTGGGGTCTAGAGATGCAGAGCTGAGTGAGAAGCAGCTGATGGAAACCTTGTGTCCAGGGCAGAAGGAGTGGAACAAGATGGCCGGTGCAACAGGACAAAGGGAATAATGAGTGTGTGCAATTAACACGGAGAGTCGTCAGCCAGCGATACAAGGAAAAGCGACTGGAGCCGGCACTAGCCAGTGGTCCACAGTGAAGAAGGCGACAAGCTAGTGTATTTGTTTTAACAGAACAGAGGTTCATCGATGCCGTGCTTCGGGCGGAGCGGATGGAAGCTCTTTAAAGTGTGAGAGTGCGAGGTGAAGCTAAAACCCCATACATCTGGGAAGTGCCACCTGTGGCCCAGCTGTGCACATAGCACAGCGGGACACCCCCAGTAGACTGCCGCATGTCGATGGCAGGCATGTGCAATGTATCGTATGCAATCATGGCAGAGCTATGCTACGAATTGTCACAGAGTGCGGTGGCGACTGTATGGGCTGAGAGGACCGGGAACAAAGTAGCGAATACAGTGTCAGTACGAAGGAGCCTGGGGCACAGAAGCGGTCAAGAAACTGAACTCTTGAGGAGTGGATCAAGCTGGGAGGAGGCTGCATGTTATAGTGTATCCTGCTGGCTTTTGCAGTCGGGTACCGTGTGCACAAGGTGCGGAAGCTAACATCAGAAAATACAGACATTGGAACAGTGGACTCCACCACGTGCAACAAAGAGAAGGAGATCTATGATCCACATTGCATGAGGTAAGCTGCAACAGGGTCAAGAAGGGTGAGCTCCTGCACCCATACCAGGACACAGAGGTGACGCACAACTGACAAGCGCTTTAGTAATTACCAACAGCCACCGTATGACTCGCGAAGGACACAAATTAGAGAAGAAGCACAAAACACGGCCAAACAGTGGAAATTAACCATCAAGGGCATGAAAGTGCTCAGGTCCGCGGATAAAAGTGGTGACCCTGTTCAAGGCAGTGATGTCATCCAAAGCCAACAAAAGCAAAGGAAAACAATCCTACATAGACACGTTTGCTAAACCTGCTCAAACATCGGACACCATGAAAACGATGGCCCCACTGCCACAGGGTGCAGAAGTCCCTGTGAGTGGAGACCAGAATGTTTTGGAAGCTGTAGCAGCTTTAGAGTCCTTACTGGAATTCAAGATAGACACGATCAGTATTGGTGTAAACCGCCTGAGACAAGATGCGAGGTCATTGGTGGAACGCACAGGCGCGTTAGAAAAGGAGGTACAAACAAATAAGAACTGCAACAAGAATACCTAGGAAGTCTCTGGGTTGCGACAATAAATACGGAACCTGGAGAACAGATCGGAGGAAGCAGAGGGACGAGCCAGGAGGAACAACATGATATTATTGGGCTCCCAGAAGGAGAAGACGGTGCAAACCCAACAGAATTGAAACAATGCTGCTGCAGGAAATAGGCCCAGGGGCCCTCACGCAGGGCTTTATGGTGGAGCGAGCGCACAAAGGTCTGACAAGAAGGCCGCCACCCAGAGCTCATCCTCTGCCTAAAATAGCCTGAATCCTCAACTATAAAGATAGAGAGAAAATCCTCAAACACTTTTGCAAGGGTGTCACAATTGAAAGAGGATTAACTAACATCACAGCATACCCCGATGATACATTCTTGGTGCAAAAACAGAGAATGAACTATACGGCAGTCAAGAGAAGGTTGAGGGAAGCGAACATCAAGTATATGCTGCTGTACCCAGCCAAATTAAGTCGTATACAAAAGCTGGGCTATTTTCTTCGAGACTCCAGAAGAAGCAAGTAAATAGATGGATTTAGCGAACCTGAGGGAAGAGATGGATTATCAGCCGAGAGGCGAGAATGGCAACTGGGAGGGTAATGTTTAACCAATGTGTAACTAAGCGAACATAAGACCAAGAGACGCGATTAAGAATGTTGGTTAATAAAGGAAGATATAAATGCTGTTACAAGAATGTTCAACAAGCAGTAACCACTAGTGTCGAGCCCCACGTGGACTGCAGTAGGAGGAATCAGCCTATACCCCATACCAGATTAGATTAGTTAGGATACTAGCAGTTACGTATCCTCCTGCTGCACCCCGAATGGTGGCACCAGTGCCTGAGATGGGGGTGAGATGCTGGGATGCCCGAGCACCGAATAAGGATCTGGGCAATTGTTGGGCAGGGAGTTGGGGTAGTTAGAGGGAAGTTGGCCTACAGTTATGCACAAGGGTGGGATAGCGGATGCACCATGCGTATAATGAGAGCAGGAACCACTAGACTGGATGGGAGAACTCAGAATAGCAGCCTGGAATGTCAGGGGCCCGAACAGCTACATCAAGAGAAACAGGATAATGGCATATCTGAGATGCCAGAAAATAGTTGTAGCTCTCCTGTAGGAAACTCATCTTACGAAGGAAAGGCCAGATACATTGGCATGGAAGTGAGGGGGTGGGGGTGAGCTTGGGCTCAACATATTCAGCGTATGCCAGAGGGGCTCTAATATGGGTGGCACCGACAGTCCCATTCAAGGTCCTCCAGACCTTCCGGGACACGGACAGTAGGATGATAGTATTACGGGGAATGGTGGAAAGTAGAGACGTATGTGTTATTAATATGTATGCTCCAAATCACAACACATCAGCCCATTTTAGATCCATATACCCCAAGATATGCCTATATAGGCATGATGCACTGATATGAGGGGGGATTTTGACTGTACACTAGACCCGGCAATGGATAGATTGGATTGGTAAAATCACCCAGCCCCTTCAGCGAAAGCTTTGAATGCGCTGTTGCATGCATTAAAGTTGGCCGATGTATGGAGGACAATGTGCCTGCAGGGCAGGGTATACTCATTATACAGCTCCCCAGAACCTCTACACAAGACTGGATTATGTGTTTGCAGGAGAGGAAGCTCTGGGAGAGTTCATAAGGGCTGAGTATAAAGCAGGAGTCCTATTGGACCATTCACCTCTGAGATTTACATGGCAGTTCCTTTCTCCCACCCCGAGCTAGGATTCCAACATGGAGTAGAGGCACTTAAGGATACAGGGTTTTGGAAACACCTGAGGAAAGAGGTGAAGGAATATTTTGAGTACAATACAGGCAGTGTGGAATCAGCTGGTACACTGTGGGAGGGCTTTAAGTAGTGATGAGAGGGGCAGCTATATCGAAGTAGAGAGGGATGCAAGAACACTGGAACAGGTTAAGCAAACTGAGCCACAGGAAATATGTGGAGCGACAGCAAGCAGAAGGGCATAGTCCCAGGCACCTGTTAGCCTGGCTTTATAGAAATAAGAGTAAACGGGAGACAATTAGAGCGATTGTGGGAAATTGTGCGAGACATACGACGGGGTGAACAAATGTTTTTATGATTATTATAAGCAGCTGTATCAGGAAACCGCGGAGTGCCACATGTCAGAGATAGAAGAAGCATTGTCAGAAATTAGGCTCCACAAGCTAAACACGGATGAGAAAGACGGGCTAGAAATACTCTAGTTCTTCTATTAGGATGGGTATGCGATAAAGGAATTACCGACGGGTAAAGTCCCATGGGCGGATGGGCTTCCCAGAAAATTCTATAAATAATACAGGACAGAAATCCTGGCTCCACTGCTAGCAATGCTAAACAAGGTGCTGGACACAGGCAGGCCCGTGTCCTTAAGAAAATCGATAATATTTCCCCTTCTTAAACCAAACAAGCCGGTTACAGACTGTGGCTGATATAGGCCCCTTTCATTACTGACTCAAGATGGGAAGATTCTTACAGCTTTGATAGCAAACAGGCTTAAGCCTGCCATTGCCAAGTTTATACATTCAGACCAAACAGGATATGTCCCACACAGAAATATTACAAATAAAATGAGATGTTTACACCACATAATAAATTGCATCCAAGGAGATACGCAGCAACTGGCTGTGGCATCACTCGATGCAGTCAAGGCGTTTGACTCAGTCAGATGGCCCTGGCTGTTAGCAGCGTTAGATAGGTTTGGTATTGGACCCATGTACATCAAATCGGTGCGGTTGCTGTATAATGAGCCGATAGCGAGGGTCAAAACGGCGCAATCATCTCAGAAAAATGGCAGTTAAGTAAGGGCACGAGGCAGGGAGGTCCGTGGTCCCTGATGCTTTTCATCTTAGCGTTGGAGCCATTAGTGGTCTATTTACGGGATGAATATGAAGAGGCTGGCATGGTCACACCGGGAGGGCGGCATCTGATTTCATTGGATGCAGATTACATGCTCCTGTACTTGCAGTACCCCGAGATGAATTTGCAATATATTCTGGATGTGATGGAGCGCTATCCGACCTTATCAGGCATAACAATCCACCCACAGAAGTTGAGTCAGTTCCCATTAGGGGGACATGTTGGGAGGCCCGTGCAGAGCTTTCCGGTACTACCAATCAAATGGGGGGTAGATACATTTAGGTACCTTGGTGTGAACATTTATCACGATCCTAAGGCAGAACACAGAACATGGTGAGGGCAGCGGACAAAATTGAGAACTCCATGTCTTTCTGGGCCAGATTGCCGTTGTCCACGATGGGGCGAGCGGCATTGCTGAAGATGGTGGTGCTGCCAAGACGCCTACATTATTTTGCGAATGTCCCATTTGTGATACCGAAAATGTTTTTCAAGAGGCTGCATGGTATGTGTAGGAGCTTCCTATGGCATAATTTGAGGTGCAGCGTAGCATTGTGGAAGCTTCAGAACTTGCATGAACAGGGGGGAATAAAGGTGCCCGATTTTGATGTATATTTTGTTCTAGCCAGTTGAAATTTGTGGCCAAATGGCTGTCGGAAGAACAAACACCTGAATTATGGTTACTGCAGGGATTGTGTGCTCCCTTTTTTCTGAAGGAAGTGATATGGATAAACGACCCTTGTGCAACTCGCCTGCCTGGGCTGTTGCGGCTGGGGTGCGTAGTGTGGCGTAGGGCCTGTCAATTGCTAGGGACCACAACAATGTATTCCCTGCAGATCCCGTTTGTTGCGCTGGAAGGGGCGGATAGGCAATTGAGGTTAAATGTGAGGAAGTACTGGCAACCTAAGGGGTGGCGACGGTGGGAGATGTGCTAAAGGATGGGTTGCCCAAAGATTTTGTAGAACTGTCAAAATACACAGGGGTAGCACCTCACATAATCCTGCCTTCTGAGGAATATTAGACATAGATGACCGAAGACTGAGGCGCCTTTGCAGCGAGACGAGATGATAGAGACATTCTATGATATATCAGGAGGAGGAGGGAGTCTCAATGATACATGAGCTGCTGATGTCCAAGGTGGGAGAAGCGTTAGTGCGGACGAGGCAAGGTTTGGAGGCAGACTTGCAGGAACCAATGTCAGAGGTGATGTGGATTAGAGCTATGGCGTACCACAAAAAGGTGTCTAGAAATGCCCATTTACAATTGATTCAATTACATGTGACCCAATGGGCTTATCTGACCCCGAACAGAATAGCTAAGTTTAGTCAAGCAACAGCACAATCATGTGGAGAGATTAACGCAGATTTGGTTCATATGTTCTGGGCCTGCACAAGATTAGAAGGTTCTGGGAAGAGGTGGCCCAACCGTTAGCACGGGCGGATAGTTCTTTGGATGTGGGATTCCCCCTGGCCTGTTTGCTAGGGGGCCTCACAAGGCCCAAGAGAGCAAGACATTTGAATAAGCTTAAGGATTTGGAATATATACTTTCAAAACGCAGGATAGCGATGGGATGGAAAGCGCATGCGAGGCCAGTGGTGCAGGTGTGGTGGATGGACCTGCTAAAATGGGCAAACGCAGAGACCGTGGTGTGGCAAAAAGCGGTGGGGGCGGAACATGGAGAGGGGGGGGGTGGACGCTTGGAGGCAACTGATTGGCCACCTCTGAGTAGGGCGCTATAGGCGGGGAGGAATAAGCCCGTAGAGAAGGAATCTGATGGCAAGGTGGGTGCTTAGAAACAGAGGTGCGAAGTAGTGAACGACTAGGTGTGACGTAGGCCGGGGATGGGGGGATTTGAGGGGAGTGTGGGGAACAGACGGTCAAGACTCTATGTGAAATATGGTGCACATGTTTATGCAAGTCTGTAAATTACTATATTTTTGTAAAAATTTAATTTAAAAAAAAAAGAATAAAAAAAAGTTTTGGAGAAATACCTTTCTAACTTAATACTAAGAGGGGTTTTCCTGCCTCGAAATAATATTCTAAGAAGTTTGTCAGGATAGTCAAAATAAACGAGCCCACCGTCGTGTCCAAAATTCCTATTTCCTGACCTCACACTTAGAACCTTAAATTTATCGGGAGGAGAACCCCCACGAACCACCCTTGGTTGGCTTTGGGCTTCCTAGTTACGATTGCTTGCTCGAGGACATTTGCAGCAACTATTTACACCCATCCAATTAAAACATTCTCTAGCCACCACTGCAGCTGTACTGACTGCACAGTTTCCATCTCAGAGGAAAGAACTCGCATTGCATTTTAAGAATTTAAATGGGCTGTGTTGTCCTCCGTCACGTCCTGACTTAATACACAATAGACAAGTCAGTGGAGGTCATTAAAGACTAATGAGATTCAGTCTCGGTTTCAACATTTTTTTGTCAAAAAACATTGGCTCATTAACTGCCCTTCACTATTACACTGCACAGGGTACGTACTTGAGAGAAGTGGGAATTAAGAGCAGCCTGGGGAGACGGTGGTCTTTAACGGTAAACTTGCATTTGCCCATCATCCGGCGTTGTTATGCAAAGTCTCTTTAATATGAGAACAATTATGTGATAAATGCCAGCGGAGATAAAAGTAATTGAAAGCTTTTATCTTCTGCTGTTTGATGTTCCCGCTGAAGAGGCTGCACGCTGAGCCTCTAGGGGCGGCTGGTCTCAACGTTAACACCAGCGTTGTGGTTTGGAGCACTGTACCTTTTTCCTTTTGGGGATTTTTGAAGTGAATAGTTGACGAACAAAATAAAACATTCAAGTGACAACCAAGTTGTGATAGCGAATAATATCCGTATCATACTACTAATGTCTTTTCTCACATTACCATTTTTGGGAGTTTTGCATGGGGTGTAACAGCTAACCTATAAAATGTGTGCATACATGAAGATGTTGCAGTACAATGTGTTAAACATTCAAAACCAGGAATGTCTCCCGCACAGTGTTAAACGAACCACAAGAACATATGGGGTAAATAAAGGAGAGGAATTTATGCATCACGCAGTGAGATGGACAATCACATGCACGGAGGCAGCTTAAACCTACATAATCACTCCAATACCACAGGTCTGATCACGGTCACTCCAAATCTTCAAACACATAAGGCCCGATTCACCAAAGCGTTTTGTAATGGTGCAGTCCCATTGCAAAACACTTTTTGTGAATCTGGCCAGAGTCTATAAAACATACTTTTTTTAAAACATGCTCTTCTAAAACTCAAAAGCAATGTATCGGAGCCGTTGAAACCTTGTGGTTATGGCACTTTGTCATGGACACAGTGAGCCCCTCGTTTTCTACAGAAGCTAGTTTGCAGCAACCACATTTTCTCAACACGTTTCTTGTGCATGCTGCCTTTAATATTATTGACACTTTTGTTTCTTAGCAAAATTCCAGGGCAGCGATCGGTGCTTGGGTATGAAGGGCACTCTCCGTCGGCACCCAAAGAGTTGCAGATTCATGAAGAGGATTCCCAGTTGTAGCACAATCATGCTGTTGTGGAAATTCAGGCCCAGTACAGGGTAGTCTGAGTTAACACTGGTGTGCCCATGGAACACTTTTTTTTGGAGTGAAAACCATTGCGATACTGATGGTGACACGAGTTTCACGGTGCAGGAGTGCTTTATCCAGGCACGTTCTCTTTTCGTCTACGCAGAGGAGGGAAATTCAAGGGTTCCTGTGGACGGTTGAGCATAGGCGATCTGGCTATGTTAGCTGAGGTGTGGGTGAGCAGAGAGCCGTCATTCTATGCTTGCTTGCACCTCAGCTAAAACAGCTATTAACTGATGTACCCCAAAGAGACACCAATGAGTCTAATAAAGTCAAGCCTTCCAATCTTGCCATAGATGGGCAAGGACACTCGTAGTATGCATGGTCGGACTGGGGCATAACATTGTCTTGGGCATCAATGAAAAAGTGGCCCACAGTTGCAAATGGCAATCCATTCCTTTGTGACAGACTGTTTGAATACTACCCAAGTTGCAGCCTTTTGATCAAATTTAAGGCAAATTATGCAATTTAAAGAATATTTGTTCAGCAACAATGGTCAAAACGACTACCCGCATAGTGAAGAAACGCTTCAAACTGGCCCACACTAGCATTTTGCATTTTTGGTTCAGGTATTGGCCAGTCAAAGTCTGATCGTTTGGTTCTGCTCCTCGTTACACCACCAAAAATGGAATGCCTTCCAGCCCACTTAATGCTACGTTTTCAGGCCTCCTTCAATGTTGGACAGCCTTTGCAATACTGCATGTTACCGGGTAAATGTTACAGTGTAAACTTTGTATAATACTCCCCTCCTAAGCTATTTCGCATATTGCATGTATGTGTATGGTTGCTAAAGTTTGAGCATAGCTGAGAGGCAACACTGCGCTGTACATGGCAAAAACACCTGTGGGGTGGTTACCAGTAGGGTGCAGTGCTACCAGAGGTAGTAGGGATGGACAGGGGTGGGGAACTCTGGAGGGGTGAAGTGGAGCAATGATTGCGATGTTCTTTGAAGAGTAAGATTATGCAGTCCCTTCTGAAGGGTAGGCCTGAAGGGCTGAGTCTTATCTTGTGGGGTGAAATAGACCAGAATGTCATAACCAAAGGCCAGAGTCAGTATGAGTGCTCCCCAAAATGAAAGGCCTGCTTTGATTTAACATGGAAATAAGGCCCTGTAATGTCAAAACGAAAATGAGCGAAATTAGGCATCAAAACTTGGAGATGCCTACAAATGTTCATTGCTTTCTGTAAGGGAACGATATGAGGCTATATTTGCAAAAAGTCTCAAATGGCTGAAGTCCTGTTGGCAGAAACGGCAGTATCCATCCAGCATGTAAATGAAAGTGGCAAGATTGTGTGCAAGCCTGCACAGCAGAATGGAGCGGTTTACTGTGACAGAAATAATTGTGTGTAAAAATCTGTTTTCCCTCCATATTAAGGACACACTCATGAAAAGGTGTGCAAGATGTGCAACAGATGAACTTGAGTTCTGTCCTCATGAACCCATCACAAGAGGAAACAAAGAACCACAGAATCTGCGAGGAGATGTGAAACTAGAGCAGGATGAAAGGTTTCACAGCTGGAACTTTCTTCAGTAATATTGCAATTGTGCTTTTAAACATCACTTTGAGCTTTCACAGGTTCAGCTAGAGTCTATAAATATATATATATATTATGTTGCCTTTCTGTAATCACTATTTGCAGGTAACCACTGTGCAAGGGTTTTACATTTTGAAATGGTGCTATTCTAAGAGTTGATTTAAATGTAAAATGCTGTTCAGCAGAGGTAGGCCGAGATCCTGGTTTCATGCCTTGGCTGTGGTTTCCACAAGTGTGAAGCTAGATTTCCAAGCTCTGTTGGCAGGGGGGCAAGATGAGGAATTCTCCTGCTCCCCAGGTTTTATGACTTAAACCACTTAGGCCGTCATAAAGCTGTCCATCACCCCTTGAAGATTGGGCTAATCTAAACAAAAGCCTCCCTCTAGACGTCGGAGCCAAAACCAGATCTCTTACAAAGGTGAGGGCTATAATTAAGGAGTAGTTTCACAACCATTGAACAAAATGGGAGATATGCTGTTTATGGGATAACTTTGGCAATATTGATCATACACTATTCAAGTTGGAATTTCTGAAAAGCTGTCCGAGAGCTGCATCTGGTGAGCCAAAGACGATTTTGGTGACATCAACATACCAAATGTTAGGAGGAAAAATGTGATTGTGATCTCTGTATAAATGTGACAACCATAGAAGTCTGAGGAGATACGTAAAATGCTATTCATATTCCGCCCACCGAATGCCATATTTTTCATTAATATAGTTCGGGCATGAATGAGAAAATACTGTAGCTTCACACCAGTAGGTCGCAGACATCTGATAAAGTGCATGTGATTCACAAATGTATTATTAATATGTCATAATATGAGAAAGGGCATTTGTCACAGAGTGAGATTTCCATGTGTCAAAACCAGACCCAGCCCCCTGTCAAAGTTAGATGATGGATTGGGTTTGCTCCCATGGCTTTCCAGGACACTCCCACTTTCTTTGGACCTATCGGGCCACAGATGGGAGGGGACCCTTGATCACTGCCCTATCTAATCTGTGAGAAAGATGACACATTTGTGATGTCATTTGCCTTATAAATAAGTAACTCTGCCTCAAATGAGGCCTTCCCTTCCAAATTATGAGGTGTGCAGCTGCCAAAATCTGGAACCATACTTGGAAAGTGAGGCCTAAATCTTGCAGTGAAGCCAGGAGCTGGAGTCGCTGGAGTGGGACCCTTTTGGGGGACAGAGCCTTGGCTGACCCCTTCATTGTCCCTGCAGTGAAGCTCTGGTGCCCCCTGAGGTCCATCAAGCCCTTTCCTTTTAAGTATAGACATCCCCAGCAATAGATTAAATAAGCCCCTTCTTCTTTAGTATTGCCATCGAGATTCCCCCATGTAAAAATCCCCTATGTTATTTGTTTGTGCAATTCAGTCATTTTCCTATTGAAAAATATTTTACTTGTCTGTCTGTGTGATGTAGTAACTCTCCCACTTAAAAGTCCTTTGTTGGCCTGTGCATTTCAGTAATTTCCCCTTGAAGCGCCTCCAGTTGCTTGTGTAGATCCTTGGTATATTGTTCGCAGTAAATCAATTAATTTCCACATTTGTTTCACAGGATTGGGATAGTCAGAATTCGAAACTAACTATCCTTTCCCAGTGTCTTGTGAGTCCTCATAGTATAAGTGTTCCCCCAAAGAATTCATTTAATTGTGAGCTAAAAAAAACAAATTTGTCTGTGTGTTTAAATGGCGTTTTACAAAACAAATTTCTATTTGCATCTGTAAATTTAAATCCAAACCGTTTTCCCTATTGTGAGTAATCTCTTTGCCAAGAGACTACCTGTTATTTGGCTCTATCATTTAATTGAAAACCAAGTTTCCTATTGTGATTTCCCCATTGCTTAAAGCGTGCCTATCATTTGCAGGCTTAGTAAAAACGAGTGTCATTTGAATTTTCTTTTTCCTGGAAATTTCGCGTAACCTTTTAAAAAACGTTTTTCCTAATCTATTCCTCTTCCCCTACTATATTTTGCTAACGAATTCCGATTGCATTCCCTTTATATTTGCCCATGTGTTGCATGTACTAAAAATCGATTTTCCCATTGTGTGCTGGCTAGTATGTTCAGAAACCCTATTTGTTTCCTAAGAATAAGCAGCACAAAGTACCTTGTGTGCTGTCACATAGCAGTTGTCCTAACTAAGTAAAAACACATTTTTCCTGGTGCAGAAAAACAAATTGTTTCCCTGCTGGCTCCCCATATTGTTTCTGAAAACACCATGCAAAATCCGATTTTAACCTGGTGTTCCCATTCCTTTCCACTGCCTTCCATTCAAAACTGAAAAGCATAGTGGAGGTCTAGGGGAGGGGGGTGAGGGTTGCTGGGGCTAAAGAATCCTTGGTGTGCGCATGCACTTTCCTTGCGATTGCATTCATTTTCATGGTGTTTTAAACGGTCTTGATAGAATTTACTTTCACTTCTCTCACCAAGACCAAGTGTGCCGCTTGACTGAAAAAGTACTCTGAAGTTTGTGTTGCCACACATTGGTGGCTATTGTAACTGTTTATTCAAATGTTCCTATTAAATCAGAAACTAATAAAATATTCATTGATAACGCACCAGCCTGGTTCCTAGCCTATTGTGATGGGGGGTGCGTGTGGAGCTTGGGTGCGAGACAGGTTGGAGGCCTCCTTAAAAAGAAAGTGGGATTGTAAAAATAAAAAGCGGTTTTATTGTGTTCCACATTCATTGCAAGGGAAAGAGATCCCTGACTTGCTTGTGCTTCATAATATATCGTGACAATCTGCATTGGTCGGTTGTTTCAAGCATGGGACATTTATTTTTAAAAAATCCCTATTTCTACATTTTTTCCCTCTTCTAGTTCTTTGTTTCCAGTCTGGGGATGCCATGCCTTCTGGTGGTGCATTGCTCTCTGGAGAGTGAGCTTTTCTGCTTGGTAAAGTGGTGTTTTAGTTGTGACTGCTTTGTAGTTGTTGAGTGCGAAAAGGGGTAGTCTGTGAAGTTGCTTGAGGATGGAGGTGATATTGCCAAATGTTCCTAGTCTGGTGATGAAGTGGCTTTAGGGAGCCAAGGTGGCTTGTAGGACTCCTGCAAGTAGGCTGTTGCCATTGTCGATGTGGTAGATGACCAGGGTGTGGACAACTGTTTAGAACCTTTATGCAGGGGTGGAGGGCTTGACTTTGCCTAGGAGCAAAAGCAGGTACCATGTTGTTTGGGCATTTTTAGAATGTGTGTTTGGAATGAAAGTTCACTGTTAATGTAAAGCCGAAAGATCTTGCAATGAGTGAGAGTTAAAGGATCAATCTGATGAGCTTCATTTGTATCAGACCCAATGGGAATGCTTGGTGGGGTTTCTTATGGGAATGCATTCAGTCTTTGTTGATCTTCAGGCAGGCCCTTGACATCCAGACTTGGGTGAGGGACAGACAGCGCTTCGGTCGATGGATGTCATTGATCTTTAGGTTTAGCAGTGTGCCATCTGTATATTGGTGTATCTTGATGTCCTTGTTGGTGAGGGATTCCCCAGAGGTTCTATGTAGTGGTTGAAGATGAATGGACAGGACGGTGCCTTGTGAACATCCACACAATACTTGATAGGGTCTGTTGAGGTCTATTTTGGTGAGTTGGTGTCCCACATTAGCCAGCTAACAGGACCCAAAGTGCAGTAGTATATCAGATCTTGGTCTCTTCGCTATGTATTACATACCTCCAAGTGTCTGCGCCCAACCCATAGAAAGCAGATCAGCACCCATCAACATCACAGTTTTCACATGTTCCATTCCCACTAATGACACACTACCATCTTTTTCTTACAGATCTACATGCAGCGAGGTCCCCAAAAGTTGCAAAGTGCGTTATACAAGACCACTTACATTATTACATTGCAGTTTTCATCTCTACAGGGCATGATTGCACACTGCTGTTTTTTCAAGAATTTTGACTTCCGTCAGGTGAAATGATAAAAGTCATTGCAAAGGTCATGCTGAAGTGAGAACAATGTCCAAAAGCCTAATGTTAGAGAGATGACTGCCACAGCTCAAAACATTTGTGGCAAGGTGCCATGCATGCAGCTCTTTCATAAACATTATTCCTTATTTTACAGTTAAAATCAGAATATATGTGACAGCATTGCTAAGTCCAAAAGTGATTTTCCCCCTCAGTCTGTCCCATTGCAGGGTTTTTCACTATTATGTGAAGTTGTGCAAAACATTTCAAAATGTGTACCACTGGGACCAGCTCCCACGAATGGTCAACCTGTCCATTTCCTTTCCAAACTGAGATGCCAAATGTGTTCTATATGTGGCTCTGAGTTCGGGATTCACCATTCATATTTTGGGATGCATAAATAATTTTAGGTGAAGGTCTCTGTGTTCCAGAGGTCAATGGGAAACTGTAAAAATATGGTTAGAAATACATTTGAAATGTCAAAGTTGGGGTAGGTTCAACTTTGACTGGGTTCTATGTTTCATTGAAGTCTCCTTGTATGTGTCTACAGTGTGCCTGCGATGCAGGTCTGGCAGATCTGGGTCAGATCACACAGTGCCAAGGCAGGAATGGTGGCAGAAGAGACTTGGGCACAACCCTCTCGTCACAGGCCCAGTGGCTCACTGGATGTGCAAAGCAGACAACTAGAAACACTGATGAGCTCTGTTCATGCTGTGCTGTCACCGGGTACTGCAGGCTGCTCCTACCCATTCCCAGCAAGCTAGACCTAGCCCCCCCCATACTCTTCCTGTTGCTACAGTACTGTGTATGAGATGCACAGACAAGCCCGCCTCTGAACCCAACCATTGAGGCATTCTTCACTAATGGACTGCCATCCTGTTAGTGATGACAGCTTCCTGGTTTTTCCTGCATCCCTGTTATTTCTCCAGCGAACGAAACTGCTTTTATCAGGTGCAACACAGGCCGTGCCCACTGGCCATGACCTTCATTCTGAAAAACAAACAGAAGGCACGTCCGCAGGCCATGGCTAGTGGCCCGTTACTGATTTTAAAATATACAGTGGGTACATCCTGTGTTACACTGTCCAGGGCCTCCGGGCACAGCCGAAGGTTATGGACAATGGCACTGAGAAATATACTGGTGGCATGGCTGAAGACTGTGGCTACTGGCCGCTGGCCATGGCTGAAGGTCATGGCCTGTGGTGCCAAAAATATACAGTGGGCATAACCATGGCTAGTGGCCCGTTTCTGATTTAAAATATACACTGGGCACGGGGCGTAGTCCATGGCCAGTGGTGCTGAAAAAAAACCATGGTATAACAAAAACCCTCAAATTCAAGGAAACCACTTTAGTTGAAGTGCAGCTAAGGCGAGTGAACTTGACGCAACCAAACCCTTGAAATTCAGCGCATTGGGAAACTCAGGACTGGTTTAACTCTGCACGTTCTCGTCACAAAGCCCAAGAGCACATATACATCATCAGAGAAGGAATTCATAATGCCATATAAAAATTTATTATGGGGATATGGCATATGGGGGAGATCATCAGGAATGCGCCGAGTTAAGTCAGTCCTGAGTTTCCCAATGCGCTGAATTTCAAGGGTTTTGTTGCGTTAATGTTACTTAAATTTGTATTTGTATTTGTTTTTATTTATAACGCGCAAACCATCAGGCCCGGAGGCATCAGGGCGCAAAAACACAGAGTTACAATAATATACAGACAAAAATATATTACAAAATGTACATTAACAGCATATTAACAGTCTTACATATATTACAGAGATTACAGTACCACTAGGATTAACAGAGGATATACCCTAGGGTGTACAGAAATAGTAACGGAGGTAGCGGGCCAGAAATAGTATCAGAGGAAGGAGGCCAGAGTATGTAAGACAGAGACGAAGAGCATGTCTTAGTGCTGGTCGAAAAGCCAAGATTTGGTTTTGGTCTTGAAGGTGTTGAAAGAATCTTCCGCATTGATAGTAGCGGAGAGGGTGTTCCATAGTTTGGAGGCTAGGACAGGGAAGCTAGTGCCCCCCGCTTTCTGAAGCTTAAAGTGCCAGACAACTCCTTCCGACTCACCACAGAGTACCAGCTACAGTCCACCATCTGATTGATATGACAGCAAGGCGCACACCCCGGATGTGTACTTTCCAATTTGGGGCTGGAGTTATTTGGATTTGCTCCCAGCCGCTTTACCTTTGCTGGGAGCCAAAGCTTTACTGGAAGGACAGTCAGAATCTACCATCTCACTGATTAACATGACCACTCGATTAACACTTGTATAAAGGTTCCTTGCGTTAATCCTCAAGATGTTAAGATGGCAAGACGAATAGGTTGGGTAGGAAGTTCTCCTAAACTGTCGGAGGGAGACTGTATTGACGTTGCACATTCTGATGTGACGAAATATGTCTTTAATTCAAATCCGTCGCTCCCTACGTGAGACTATGGCAAGAATTGTAGCACTCTTTTTTTCTATCCTCCATACAGTAAGCTACACCCAAATTTCTTATCTTCCAAGCCCCCTCCACTTGCTTTGGGCTCTCCCAACAGTAACCAATTGGGTGAAAAGGTAGTGACCGGTGTGGCTAGAAGAAGTAGGGTGAGGAGTTCCCTAATCAAACATTTGTCATAGCCTCCCTTGGTTTGAACAAACACGAAGGGATTTATTACAATGAATAGGTTTGAAATTCTCTCTACACTATACGAAGTAGATTGATCAGTAATCCGCTCCAGCACCATTGTATGTCCCCGGGAGAATCAATTGTGTCCCATAACATGTCTGTATACACAGGCAAAATGCTCAGATTCCTGCAACCGCGTCCAGTAAAAGAGTGGTTTGCAGTGAGCTGAGAATGTAATCGATTGTAGTCATGCTCACATAAATCGAGGGATTGTGGGGTGCTTAATGAAAGATCAAATGTTTGTTTGAATCATTTATCTTCTATTGTATTTAAGTTCAAGTTTTCGGGTCCCAATAGTTCCCAGTTCCCTCCTATAAAGGGCAGCTGGTAAAGCTTGTGTTTTGTAAATTTCTAAAACTGTTAATGGCAACCGTGATGTTGGCTGAGCATGCCCAGAACTCCAGCACGCCTTTCCGAAATCAATTCACTTTGTGCACTGGCAGCCCCACTTGGCACCTTGGTTGAATCCGATTTCCCCCCCCTCCCCCCAAGTAGTCAAAAGAGCCAACTTCCTTTAATAGTTCCCCCTTCTATTTCATTTTGCTAGAATAGTGACAAATCATAGCCACAGTCATTTTAGGGTTTACGGATAGCTTTCAGTCTCCACAAAAGTTTAAGAGGATCCCTGTTTTTGCAGTTCATATCTGGTTTTTGAGATCAGCACAGCATCATTGGCATATTACAATATGCCGACTTTGCGGCCTGCAATCTCTGGAGCATCTACTTCTACGTTCGATATTTGGTGGGCCAGATCATTAATATATAGCAAGAAAAGCAAGGATGTATCCTTGGAACACGCAACTGGACATCGGAAAATCCTTAGTTTCTGCTCCATCTTGTCAATATCTAATAACTACAGTATTATTCTCATGTAGTCTCCCGATTGGATATAGAGCATCGGCAGGAGTTTTGAGCTGAATTAGAACTGGAGACATATCTACTAGAATTAGGTGGAGGTAAAAAGCCTGATCCACAGTGCCCTTACCCTGTCTGAAGCCTGCTTGCCGGTCAGAAATTATGCTTTCACTGGTGACCCAATTTGCTAGCCTATTGAGGAAGATTTTACAATAACCCGTTGAAAGGCTGTCACTTAAGCCTATTATCCTGTAATTGACAGGCTGTTGGCATTCTCCTTTCTGGAAGATCAACACCATAATGGCCTTCTGCCAGCTAGAGGCAATAAAGCCAACTGTTTTGTAAGGTGTTGAAAAACTAAGGTAAAAAAGGGAGCCTCATCTGCGGTAGTATCATCCTAGATTGCCAATGGTCTGACTTGTTGGCCCCTATACTAACACTCTTCTTTATGCCCAAACACTATAAGCCAATCAATTATACCAGTCGCACAAGCAATTTCAAGTCCATCCCTTCAGACATCAAACAGAACTCTACAGATCTGCAACTAACTACATGCCAATGCGCAAGTCAATGTAGCCTAGCACCATGGGGGCACACGGCTCCCATCTGGACACAAATGCCTCTATGCCCTTGTGAAAGACCACTTAGAAACAGATCCACACAGTATCATGGCACTTCTAAACTGCACGCACCACAACAGCAACACACTAACATTTTCTCTTTCTCAAAACTAGCCCACCCCACCCCCCTACTCTTTCCAGATCAGCAAGAGTGTCAGCAGTTCATGGTTTAAATCTCATTAGTACCCGGAGTGGTGGGGGGTGTGGCAGCCTCTCAGCCAATGAGGAGGCTCGGAACAGGGGGGGAATTACCAGCGGTAATCCCCCCCCCTCTCCAAGCCGCCTCGGGACTGGAGGCCACCATCTTCCCCCACCACGGAATGAGATAAGTGTGGTCCCCCCTGTGATTTCCCCCATCCACAGAATTCTCTCCTTTCTGCCCACCCCACTTACCTTCTTTTCAGTCCATTTCGGGAGCGGACACGCTGGGTACACTTCTGTCTCCTCTGCATCCACTCCGGATCTGCAACAGGCCTATGTGGAAAGGAAGGAGGACCACCTGTAGTCCCTTAAAAAAATGGCCGCCATGGCAACTGGTTGTTTACTTTTTTTAATGGTCACCATGGAAAGAGATAAGGGACTACATGTAGTCCCTTCTCTCTTTACATGGGGGCCTTTTTTTTTGTTTACTTTTTTCAGTTTTTTCTCAATGGCTGACATGTTAAGGGAAAATGGACTTAGTTTTCCTTCCCCGGCGGACATATAAAAAATAATTCTGTTCCAAAACACCAGAGAGTTTCGGAACAGGAAAAAATAAAATACTTTTAGTACCCTGGTCTTCGGGTACTAATAGCAATAAGCCCCTCGCAGGGGGGTGGAGGGCATTACCACTTCAGGTAACGCCCCAGGGCATTTCCTGAAGTGGTAATGCCCCCTCTGCTCAGGTTTTATTGCTTAATTAGCATAACATTTTTAGAGTTGTGCCACTACTTAAGTAGGCCACTGCAGATGGATTTTATAAATAAGGTGCATGTGACCACGTAGTGGTGTGGTAATTGCCAAGGTCTTCTGGGAGAACATTCTTTGAATCAGAGTCTGTGCTGCTTAACGTGTGACTTTGTATGGTATTTGATGTTCAGACACAGTCAATGGGCGTCTGAAGGTGTGTAGACCCCCCCCCCCCCCCGACACCCGCCACGATTGCCTAAAGAGCATGACTTCAATTGGACCTGACATTTTTGCACATGCAGATGGAAGCCATCTGACTTTTTTTGCCCTTCCATATTGTGCTAATTTCCCCCTAGCACAAAATGCACACATTCAATATGTGCATGACTGTAAAGTGTGCACTTTGCAGCTTGCACAAATCCCTAAATGTAAAAGATTAAGGGTTTTTAATTGGGCGCTAGGGGAGGATTTTCTTTCATTTTATTTGCATAATATTGGGCCTGACCAAACATTCAAGGAAGCATACCGTACCCAATGATGGCATTGGCCTGACACATCAGTCAAGGAGAACTGAGATCCCAGGTTGGCGTCCGACGCAACCTGGATCAAGTTATAGTAGCAATCATGTAAAAAAAAAATAAAAAAAACACACTAATTAAATAACAGATTAGTTACCATGCAATTTGTTTTCGAAAATAAAAACAATTCAACAATAAAATGTCAAAATATAGCATTTTATTAAAGGAATATAGATATATACAATATTTATTTAAGTATTATTTCACATTAAGACATTTTCTTTAAAAAAATTAGAAAAAAAAGATGTCCTTCATATATTAAATACCAGCATTGCAAAATTAGTGAATGCATAAAGGCAACAGACAGCGAATTGCGAGAAAGCAATGGTGGCCAGTGGGCCAAGCTGCAAAGTCTCTGCTTCCTCCCCGGCTCCGTGCTTGAAGGTCTCTGCTACTGCAGCTCACTATTCTCCAGCAGGAATAGGACCAGCACCTGGTCGTTACTTAACTCGCTCACTGCTAGAAGTTGTCCAAAATCAGGATTCTGCTAATACATTATTTCTTACAAATGTTAGTATTTTCCTATCTGGAATGTAAAATTCTGACATTCAGTTTCTATATAATTGCACGTTGAATACATTTTGTCATGAACTATTTACAAAAACTGCTTGCATATGTAGCCTCATTATGTACAGGCAGGTGTTCAGAATCTGTAAAGAAAAGACTCAATGTGGGAGCTCCTTAAGGTCTTAGGCACTCCTCCAAAGGGCGTCTAGCGTCCAAGGACTTTTCAAACGTCTAGTCTTCCTCATATAACAAGTGACAAACTCAGAGATAATCCAGAAACAAGAGATACGGTAGGCCAGGCGTCTGCAACCTTTGGCTGTTCAGAGGTTTTGTACTTCCCATCAGTCCAAGACGGCATAGTCAATGGTTAGGGATAATGGGAGTTTTAGTCCAACCCAACTTAAGAGCCACAGGTTGCAGACCCCCGCTGTAGACTATACTTCCTTTGCCATGGTTTGTAGGAGCTGAGTACAACATAAAATGCATTCTCCATGTCTACAGATCTTACCGTCTGTTCCATTGCTTTTAGCCTAACTGCTAGGCAATCTTGATTTGTGTGAGTGTTTGCACATATTCCGAAGTTAAGGGTCGGTCTTTCAGAGTTCCTACTTTGTTTTATAATAGGACCCCCCCCTTCTTGTGTTTTCTGTGTACTTGCTAGTGATCAGTGAGTAAGTGCCGCTCTTCTATTCTGCTATCGTGACCAGCAACAATTACAAAAAGCCAT
Organism: Ambystoma mexicanum; assembly: GCF_040938575.1. Classification (NCBI taxonomy): domain Eukaryota; kingdom Metazoa; phylum Chordata; class Amphibia; order Caudata; family Ambystomatidae; genus Ambystoma; species Ambystoma mexicanum. The sequence continues at coordinate 62,441,802 of NC_090937.1, forward strand.
TCAGATAGTAATCGGGCTTGCTAAATCATAGCAACAGCGAATTTCCTGTTAAATGTATGTTTTTCATAGAGTGGGCTTTTAGACCGCACAGTAAAACTTTCCTTTTAAGATGAACCCAGAAAAAAACAGCCCCTTCACACACTCGGGTGACTATCTAGTGAAAGGAAGCAATTCCGATGGTCTTTATCATAACTAACATCAACACTCACAAGTGTAAGAATTCCAGAATGCCCTGTAGTTTGATATTTGGTTTGACTTGTTGTGTTATCGTTCACTGCATAGCCCTTCTATGACAAATAAGCATTAATTTGTACAAATAAAAAATGACACCTTTACAGGGGTCTTTTTGTGATGGCTGCACCATTATTAGTTGAGAATTCTTTTTTTAATCTTGCTGCAAATCCCCTAAAATGATCACACTGCATAACCACGCTCATTTATTTAATGCACACATGTTTTGGCTAATGGGAGATGTGGAGTGCTAAAGCACCCCCTGTAAGCGGAAACTAGTGCATTAGAGTACAGATAGGGAGAAATGGCATATGAGGAGGGAGACAAAGCTTGTAGGTGTTGTTTGCTAATGATCGCCAATGGCCATGCTAATCCCTATGGCCATTCCCACCCAGTTCCTGCCCCAAACACCTCCACATGTGAACTCTTTCACCTTGCTTTAATTGAGTCTTACCGTGAAACTTTGCACTCCAAGTAGTGCCTGTTGGAATTACCGACAAACTTTTTTCCGTTTCCGCCACTCGGCCCTGCAGATTTAGCAAAGGATTGCGAGCGGTGGTAAGGCAGTGTTAAATCCCATAGGACGGCACAGGAATTTCTCGGCATTTACCACATACTGTTATTCCATCATGGCAAAGACTTTTGGATGCAAGTGGAGGATTTACCTTTACCTACATGCCGGAGTTAAATCCTCCCTGAAATCCGGCCGTGCAAAAAATATTTTTTATAAGAACAATATGAAATTATACAAATTCCATTGAAGGTAGAATCAAGTCATTGGATGCCCCCTCTAAATATGTAGGCATTTATTATGAAAAGTGTCTACTTGAGTGTTTGGGTCAGACAGTAGCGTACTTAGTAGACACACTCGCTATCCCCTCTGAGAGGCAGCACTTCACCGCTTTCTAAGATCAGATTCACACACTTTGGGGATCCAAAGGAGCTCCCCACTCCTTTTTTGTTCTAGTTGGTTTTGTTACCACCACTTTTTTTTTTTGGCAGTAACAGACTTTACCAACAGTCATAAACACCTTTCTTCAAGGTTTCTATGAAACTATTGTTTGACAAAAAGGGACACTGCCCTTGTAACTTCCAAGGCATGACTGATGAAGATCTAAGGAACAGCAACTACAATGAATAGGAGTCACTGGCATCGCGCTAAGCAATCCTTTTATCCAATGAACTGATAGCAGGGGAGCGAGCAATAGGCCTGTGCACAGCTGCATAATGTAGCGATAAACTATATATTAGTTATTTGGGGGAGTTACCCTACCAGAGTGAACTTGTGACCAGGTTGGTAGCTGCCCGTGTAGCAGACAGGCAGTTAACAGTAGTGTAGTGTGAAAAAACAATCTCTTTTCACATTTTCAAGATCTACAGGGTCTCATTATGGAAGGGGTATGAATACCACAGGTGGTAAAATACCTCCAGTTACAGAAAAGGAAAATACCAGTTGGTGGTAAATGGATTACTGCAAGTGTCAGTTACATCTTCACTGACAATAGACCCAATTGCAGAACTGAATTGCCCCCAAAAATGCTGGAAATTACTTCCCAACATAAAATCAGCTAGTGCTGGTGTTGAAAAGGTCAAATCCCATACAGAGCTGCCACAAGTAAAGCATGTTTTTGTGTCAATGTAAAACAATCAGGTAATTATGTATATGTGGCTTGCACGGCAGGTGCCTTCCCTGTTCAATTTAAATGTGTTTGGGCTGGTGCCATCTTTTAACACCAGCAATTGGTACATACCACGAGTGGTATTTGTACAGCTTCAAAAAAGGCGGGATTATTCTTTAATTGTATTTTTCAATATAGGTAGGTGTGCATGCTGGCGGTATGGGAGTGGCATCATTCCGTCAGCATTCGGACATATACCTGTTTTATTGCCATTGGTAATTATCCCTTGGAGTTATTTGCCACTGGTGGGAATGTCATACAACCAGCAGTAATGCAGGAATGCCACACAGCCAGCAGTAATGCAGAATTGCAATGCAGCCAGCAGCAATGCAGAAATGCGATACAGCCAGCAGTAAGGAAGAAATGCGATACAGCATTGCGATACCACTGAGATCACTACCCAGTGGAGTCGTAATTCCAATAAGGCCAGAATGTATTATTGGTGGTATTTTCTTTTTTAAATAAGGAGGAACACTTGCATCCTTGGAGGACAAGTGTGAAACAGGTCAAAAACAAATAGATTATGTTAGTATGATATGATGGTTTATTTATATAGCGCCTATACACAATGTGTTTCAAAGCACTCAGTACTCTTACGCAGTGGCAAATGTGAGCACTATTATTGTTTTATATTAAAAACGTATACATATATTTACCATCAACCTTTAATGGGTTCATCTGAACGTACCTGGACCATTAACACTTTAGAAAATGTGGTGCAACACCTACATGCTTCATTTTGGAGTCCTGAAAAACGTACGCTTTTTTATCCCCAGGAAGGATGGAGGGTCATGAGGATTAGCTATAATGCCACGTGAATAAAACCAAAGTTGATCCTCTCAGCCTACGAAAATAGAAATTTCATTGGGGGTTAAAATTATAAAAATTAAAGTGCTAGGATGCCATGCCGCTTCAAAGCTACCTTCCTTAAAAAGCCTAACCGAGAAGATGAGTTTTGGCTTTTGCCCCTCAAACTGGCACTGAAATGGCTCAGCGTGGAGAACATGGTTGCTTTCTTTCAAAAGTAAGTGTGCCACTTCCTAATAACAGACAGTCGAGTTGGAATAGGAAGGCCACCAGTTGGTCAATCCAGAGGACGTTGGCACCTGCATTCTACTTGGAAACCTCTGCCCACCATTAAGTCACCATCCTTAGTTCTTCACTGCCAAGTCAGGCCATTTTCTGGCTATTATGTTACTCTTTTCTGTATCTACGTTGATATAGTGCACACAATGATAAGCAAAACTCGCACAACAAGAAGGTGGGGGGCTAAAGGGGAAATTCTGGAAGAGTACAAAGAGTATCTCGGAGCTCGATTGCCAATCAGCCACCAGGAAGATGCGAAGAGGAGCCTAGACCCAAATGCACAGCAGAAGATGCATTTTCAGGGTTTTATTCAATGCAATGGGACTCCAGACAGAGGGCCAAGGGGAGGTAGCCCCATAAAAAGGAGCCTTGGAGGTGACGGGATCGACCCCAAACCGTTATATTGCATTGGCTGGAGCAATATCTCATGTTGGGAGGTCCACCTCAGGCATCAGGTGGGGAATTAAGGGAGTGCCAGCTTAGCTAGGCAGGGGCATGGCCGAGTATTAGAAATTACACTTGATAACATGGCTGTATTGTCAATACGTCTATTTTGGGGTGCTTGAAAGAAGACTGCAGCTTTTTCGCTGCCTAAAAATGTAAAGACTATATAGGTTGTGGACAGGCAAACAAGATCTGAAATTCGGATCATATTTCAATTGCACAGTTATACAGGGGTGATGGAAAACTAGAAGAAGCAGACTCTGGACCCGCCCAATCAGTGGTCCATTTGAGGAATGGGGTCCTTGGCAACAGACATTTACATTAAAGAGGGGGAAAGATGATCAATAAAGTGCTCTAGATGATGTGTGTTTTGATAAGGATACCCACTTTGTTGCATACTTGTTGCTGCATGTGCAGTAGTGGCAAGGATTCACCACTCAACAAAGAAACAACTTGCACCACGGTGGAAGCATCGTTGCAAACCTCAACCTAGTCCTTAACTCGCAATGGACCACTAGCTCTTTTTTCACCTGGCCCAAGCCACCACGCACCAGCAGCATTCTTGAGGCATCGCCCACCTTCGGTTTCCGCAGCCCACGTGCCTCCATTCCACATGCTCTCTCCTCGTCATTGCACTAAACAGAGGAGGACCGGATGCGCTTGTGTAGCTTTGCAATGAGCCGTGGAAAGGAAATGGTGTGGAAATCAAACAATAGTGCAGAAGATACTCCCATTGTTGTGGCAGCCTCCCTCGACTCTTGCGGCTATCCTGGTGGTCATAGTTGTGACGCGTTGACTGTTCTGTGTGGCCGAGACAACCCTGCTCGAGCCTTCAATGTGAGGTCTTGCTGGGGGATTCTCAAGTTTCCATGTTGCATCACACCTGAAAGCATTAAACATAATTCTGTTATGGTACACTTGTGAACTGACCGACCCCGTACCCTGCTAAGGATGACATTAACTTTGCACCAGTCAAGTTACATTTTGGTATTTGCATCAGTGCATACATTCTTTGCATCAATGTAATTTTGTAGCGGGGCAACTTTAACCTCAGTGTAAATGGCAGTGCAAATGTGCACTTCCTCTTTGCAAAGTGTATGCAATATTTACCCTGTTTTGAAATCGAAGAAAGATTTCAATAAATGGGCCCATGAAACGCAATGGCGCAGGAAGGGAAGATCTTACTACAATGTATACCATTTAACATGAAGAACAATGATGCCAAATGTGTGGAAAGCTAGGAAATGTGATCAGTGATCCAGCACAGCAAACTGAACAACTCAGCTTCAGCTTTTGTGGTACAATAGTAGAAAAACAGCTTCGACAGAGCCATTAACTCCCGTTTTCATAAACCATTGAAAGGAAAACTATTGGCTATGTTTTAGTTTGTCCTAGCTATTTAGATAAATAGCAAGGCACATATTTAACACAAATATTAAGAGTTTTCTAACTATATGGTTATCAATTCATTTCCCCCTCTCCCTGATCGATTTGGAAATAACCAAAAATGATTATATATATATATTTTAAGTGTTTGCAGGATGAGTGATTACTTTGAATAGGTCTGATTGGCTAGCCTTTACATCAATAGCAGTGCAGCCGTTGTGCGCCTGTATAAAGATGGAACAGCCCTTTTGCCATTCATTGTGGGAAACGGGACAACACCGATTCCAGTCTAGGGCACCCAGCCCCACAGCCGCGACTTTCAAAAGAGTCAAACAGCACAGTACACTCCCCACCCAACACAACACAACTGCTAAAGATAAAACTGCAATACTAGACATCCCTTACGAAGCCATTTTTATTTTCCTACAATGCAACATGCCGTTTATCATGTTTTTGCCGAAAAAATGTAATGTACGCTTCCTCATGCAATCGCAGAGCCCACAACTAACAATCAATTGCTTTGGGATAGCGAGTAGCGTCCCAACGCACTTTGCTCACTTTACCGTTTTAGTGTGGGCACCCCCAAAGTAGCTGGCCCGCGACCCACATTCATTTTTCACGCCATCAATCACTGGCGCGTTCAGATAGACAAACACACAGAACTCAACACCCTGCATATAACTGTTCACGGTAAACCTACAGAACTAATCATCCCTGCGAAAGAAAATGTACATTCTTATCACGTAATGTTCAGGCTAGGGTCTTAGGAATTTGGAGAAAACAAACAGCGCTTTGAAGCCACAGCTATGGCTTTAGGGGCTATGTAAATGAAAAACAACACTGGCATATTCATATATTAATTCATTCATATTGATTAACTTGGTGAAACAGGTGCCAATTGAGGGACACCTAGGCAAAAGAGAAAGAAAAAGAAAGAATATCCCCAATAACAGCCTCATATGCTGGTGTAGATTTCTTTTTAACAAAACAGTAATTTACTTGTACAAATCTCCCTCAGGCACTACCACTATTTTGGAACAAATTCACAACGTTTTTCACCAGGAGGTTTATAGTGCAACTAATGATATTGGTAAAAATACCTTGTGGTAGACAATTTGTTCAATTAGATATTAGTCTAAGAGACCAAAGGTGATTCTTTTTAGCACCAATTTGTCGAATATGAGGTCTGCTGTGAAGGACAGATGTCAAGCACCAGAGCTCCTTCTGAACATGTTTATTTCTGATTCTCCAGCATGGGGTCTGGCATGGATTCACATGCTCATGAATATTCCCCGTCTTCAGGCTGGGAATCCTCGGTAAAGAAAAATCAGTATCAGTTTTGTTTCTGATCTGTCTTTCGTAGTATTAACCAATCACTGATCTCTGCGTCATACTGACCACAGCCAATGACTTCCATCTCCCTAAGCCCCGCCTCTGGCAGCCATCTTCAGATTTTTACCGCACGTTCAAGTGTTGGGATCCTTGTGCTATTGCTCTCTAGCTTTAGTGCGTTTTCGTGCTTTTTCATCGGAAAATTCTCTCTTTTTTCGGTCAAAAGAGCCTCAAGCTCCACCGTTTCTTTATCCGATCAACGGGGATCCGTGTCGGATTCTTCTACGCCCCTCAAGGGTGAAGATTTCGTTGAGCCACGCTTTTGGAGGACTCCAGAAGTTTCTCAAGCCCATCTCAGACATGGCCCAGGAGAAGGGAAGCTCGACGCCCGGAAAGCTGTTCAGGGTCTGCCCTGGATGCCAGCTTCAGAATGTCTTCAAGGAGGACGAACACTCCCTTTGCCTCTACTGCCTGTATGAGGACAAGACGCACGTGGAGAAGGACTGTGCGTTTTGCGGCAACATGTCGGAGCGGACCATGAAGGACCGCCATCTGCATCTCGCCAACTGGCTGGAAGGGAAGAGCCTGTCAGGCGAGAAAAAGAAGAAGTCGTCTGAGCGGTCTTCTAAGACCTTTGAGGGTGCCCCGGCGATGGGGGCCCAACAGAAGGCCAAGCACCGCGAGTCCGCTGGCACCGGCAGCGCCGAACGGTCGGGCTCTTCGGTTGCCAGGCAGGGCGCAACCTCCCCGGCGCCATCAACCATGAGCCAACGCTCTGGCTTGGGTAAGAGGAAGTCCCAGCACCCGGCGAAGCTTCTGGAGAGGCCCTGGTCGAGCTCGAAGGCTCCATCGGAGGGGGAGCGAGGCGGTGACCGTCCCCCCCCAAGGAGACGGCGGTGAGCGCACCTAAGGTGGTGAAAGCCTTGATCCACCCTGCCAAGGCCTCTATCGAGACAGTCGCGGCGGTCCTGGCTCAGCCTGTGGAGGCTACACCAGTGGAGGCAACCCTGGGGCCCAGAGTCTCCCTGCCACCGCGGAGGGAGTCCTCTTTCAAGCCCATCGACAGAACCCCCGTGAAACCTCCGACGGAGAAGAAAAAGAGGGGGCAGGAGGCCATCGTGGATTCGGCCTCAACCTCTGAAGAGGAGCTGATCGAAGTCTTAAGCCACGGCATTGGCGTGGAAGAAGACCAGCCCGTTGGGAGGGACCCCGACGTAGGAGACGACGAGAATGTCGAGGGTGCCGACGAGGTTCCTGACCACCCGTCGGAATCCCCTCAACCAGTGCCGCAAGACAACTCGGCGGCCATTTTGTTGGCTATACAGTCCTTATGCTTGGAGATAAGGACGAGATTGCCGTTACCACCGACGGAGGACCCGCTCCCAACGGGGGACCCGGAGCCAGGCCCTTCTGGGAGCTCCCCTCCTAAGAGAAGGATTCATCCTCCACCTCCTTTTCAACCATCGCGCCCTGCTCAGCCCTCCTCCCCGTCCACGACCCATGGGGATGATACGGGACGGACACGGCCGCGACGGGTACAGACGACGAGGTTTACTACGAGGATCTTCCGTCGTCACCTCCTCCCCGGGCTTCCCCGCCCGACGAGATTGGATCGTTTCACGCCATGATCGCCAGGGCATCCGAGCTTTTCCAGCTCTGCCCGGAAGAGAAGAAGAAGGAAGGTTTCCTTTATCAACGGCGCAAGACCAAGAGGAAGACTGTCTTCTCTGTACCTCTACTGGATGATATCTGAGATGACGAGGGTCTCGCCCTCCTCAAGAACTCATCCACAACGCCTGCGAGAAGGGATCGGTACGAGAAGAAGTACCGGGTCCCGGACGCGGCCCCCTTGTGCCTTCGGGCACAGCCGACCCCGGACTAGGTAGTCTCCGCGGCAGCCAGGAAGAAAGCAGGGGGGGCTTCGGCCTCTACGTCAACCTCCCCCCCCCCCCGGACCGCGAGGGAAAAAAATTGGACACGATGGGACGCAGAGTCATCTCATCGGCAGCGACGACGATTAAGGCTGCCACCGCCTTGGCTATCGTAGCCCGCTACGACAGGGAGTTGTGGTACAAGATCGCCCCCCTGCTGGACTTTCTACCGGACGACAAGAGGGCGGAGGCCCTAGAGATCTTGCAGGAAGGAGAAGTGGCATCGGACCACGCCATTACGATAGCGCCAGACATGGCTGACACTGGGTTTCGCCAGTTGGGCAACGGCGTGTGCCTTAGACGGCGTGGATGGCTCAAGGCAACGGACTTCCGGCAGGACGTGCAGACCAGAGTTTTGGACATGCCGTTCGACAGGAGCAACCTGTTTGGGAAAACAGTGGACGATTCCCTACAAGCCATCAAGACGGACACGGAGACGGCCCAGGCTCTTGGTGTTCTCCAGCAACGACGGCCGTCCTTTCCGAGCGCCGGAGGCAAGCAGGGTGCCTCCAAAGGTTCTGGCGGCGGATATTCCACCTACCGTCAAGCGGCCCGTTCGTCGTCACAGGAAGCCTACAGGGGACGAGGCAAGTCGGGCGGACCCCGCCGTCGTCGCCAGGGAGGACAAGGTGGCAAAGCCTCATCGAAGCAGGACTGAACCGGCGGTGGGGTCGGGCCCCCACCGAAGCATCCCGGTGGGAGGCCAGCTGGCGAACTTCGTCAGCGTGGGGAGTCCATCTCCACCGACCGTTGGGTGCTGGATGCCCTGGCCCAGGATCACGCGCTCGAGTTTCTAAAGAAGTGCCAGCGCGTCCCCCCCGTGGCCAGGAAGGAACATCACGTCCCACAACTTCTCTTGGAGGTAAAGGCGATGCTCAAGAAAGGCGCTATCAAGCTCGTCCCAAAGAGGCTTCGGGGCTCCGGAGTTTACTCAAGATACTTCCTCGTGAAGAAGAAGACAGGAGGATTGCGTCCCATCCTGGACCTACGACAACTGAACAAATTCATCAAGGCACAGAAGTTCCGGATGGTCACCCTCCAGCACGTCCTGGGTCAGCTGGAGGAGGGCGATTTCCTGTCGTCGTTGGATTTGGAGGATACTTACTTTCATATCCCCATCCTAAAGGGACACCGAAAGTTTCTCAGATTCGTGGTCCAAGGGCGTCACTACCAGTTCAGAGCCCTTCCCTTCGGATTGAGGTCGGCACCCAGGGTGTTCACCAAGTGCCTCGCACCGGTGGCGGCGCGGCTGCGCCTGGAGGGGATCCACGTCTACCCCTACCTGGACGACTGACTCATCCGAGCAAAGACAAGGGAGCTCGCCGCGGAGCACATGGCGAGGACCGTCCAACTACTCACGGACCTGGGATTCTCCATAAACTACGCCAAGTCCCACCTGGTGCCCGCGCAAGACGCACTGTTTCTGGGAGCGAAACTCGACACAGTGGCGCTTCTGGCCTCTCCGTCGGAGGAAAGGACGGGGGCCATCTTGGGCAAGGTGCAGCGGATGCTGGTTGCGGACACGGCCAGGGTGAGGTCCATCAAATCCCTCCTCGGAATGATGTCTTCTTGCATTTATCTCATTCGCCTGTGCAGGCTTCGGATGCGCCAGTTACAGGAGTTCCTGGACGCCCGCTGGATCCAGACGACGGGCAGCTTCGAGGACAGGATCACACTCGACGAGAGCTTCCGACGAGCGATCCGGTGGTGGGGCACGCGCACGCATCTGACGGCGGGCATGGACTTCCAGACCTCGGGCCACCAGAAGACAGTGACCACGGATGCCTCCCTGGAAGGGTGGGGAGCGCACACCGAAAATCTGCACGCGAGAGGCCTTTGGCTTCCGACGGAGAAGTCCCTCCATATCAACGTCCTGGAGCCCCGAGCAGTGTTTTGGGCCCTCAGGTCCTTTCTTCTGTCCCTCAAGGGCAAGGTGGTGAGGATCTTCACCGACAACACCACCACCATGTTCTACATCAGGAAGCAGGGCGGTACCAGGTCCCCAGCCCTGTCCAAGGAAGCGCAGGATCTGTGGTATTGGGCCGTCGCCCAAGGGATGTTTCTGGTGCCGTTTCATCTGGCAGCAATAAAAAACACCATCGCCGACTCGCTCAGCAGAGAGCTGCGCTCGTGCCACGAGTGGGAACTACGACAGGATCCAGTGGACCGCCTCTTCCGACGGTGGGGCACTCCCCAGATCGATCTGTTCGCGATGGCGCTGAACTCCAAGTGCCGGAGGTTCGCCAGCAGGTTTCCCCAGCCGAGGAGCATGGGCGATGCTTTCTCGTTCCCCTGGGAGAGCCTGTTTCTATACGCGTTCCCTCCATTGACGTTGCTGATCCGGCTCATCAACCAGCTCAAGAGGTCACGGTGCAGGATGATCCTCGTCGCACCTGCGTGGCCGAGGCAGATATGGTTCCCGGACCTTCTGGACTTGTCAGCGTCCCCGTCAATCAAGCTGCCAGTGGACGCGGATCTTCTCTCCAGGGAAGGAGGCGCCATCCTCCATCACGACCCGAAGTCGCTGAACTTGCAGGCCTGGCTCCTGCAGCGTTACAGTTTGGAGGTTACGACATACCGGCCGACTGCAGAGAGGTTCTTGCAAAGGCCAGGGCGTCCTCAACTCTTAAATGATACAGACACAAATGGAAGAGATTCTCTGTCTGGTGCCACGCACAGAAGATTAACCCTCTACGGATTACGGCTCCTCAAGTACTGCCGTACCTACTGACGCTGGACTGGCGCACGCTTCCATCAAGATTCATCTTGCTGCGATCTCCTGATAAACCAGAACCACGGGACGGACGTCTTTGTGGTCTCATCGTCTGGTGAAAGAATTCATGAAGGGACTGTTCATATCGTTCCCGCCGGTGAAGGCTCCGGCCCCGGCGTGGGAGCTCAACGTGGTGCTGACGAAGCTCATGGGACTTCCGTTCGAGCCTCTGCACTCAGCTCCGTTGAAGTTCTTGTCGTGGAAAACAGCATTTCTTGTGGCCATCACCTCCGCACGATGGGTGGGAGAGATACAGGCCCTTTCCTGCAAGCCCCCGTACTTCACTTTTCACGACACAAGGGTAGTGCTCAGGACGCACCCCTCCTTCATGCCCAAGGTGCCGTCGGACTTCCACCTCAACGAACGCTTGGTGTTGCCTGTTTTCTTCCTGTCGCCTTCGTCGCTGGCTGAAAGGACTTTGCACTCGCTGGATGTGGCTAGAGCGCTGAAGTTCTACGTGGACCGCACGAAGAGTTTTCGGAAGACGTCACAACTTTTTGTGAACTTTGGACCTGTCAATCAGGGGAAGGCTCTCTCAAAGGCTTCCATTTCCAGATGGCTCTCCGGCTGTATCATGTACTGTCATCGGTTGGCAAACCGACCGCTGCCCGGCCGTCCGAGAGCCCATTCTACCAGAGCGATCGCAGCTACCACGGCGTTCCTATCTGGTGTGCCCCTGCTGGACATCTGCAGGGCTGCTACGTGGAGGTCGACGCACACCTTCACGAAATTCTACTGCGTCGACCGGGATTCCAGGGAGGAGTCCAGGGTCGGCCAAGCAGTGCTGCGCAACCTGTTCGCCTAAGGTGAGCCTGGTGAGAAGGTAAGAGATGCTTAATGTTGAGTTGTTGTATTGCTTAATGTTGAGCCTGTTGCCACCTCCCGTGGTTGTGCATGTATGTACTGCTATGTATACTTTTATTCATGAGCATGTGAATCCATGCTGGAGAAGGAACAAGTTACTTACCTGTAACTGTTGTTCTCCAGCATGGGTCTAGCATGGATTCACATGCGAACCCTTCCGCCTACCCCTCTGCGGCTCTTCACTTGGTCATACTGCCACTTCACGTGCTACCAAATCTGAAGATGGCTGCCAGAGGCGGGGCTTAGGCAGATGGCAGTCATTGGCTGTGGTCAGTATGACGCAGAGATCAGTGATTGGTTACTACTACGAAAGACAGATCAGAAACGAAACTGATACTGATTTTTTTTACCGAGGATTCCCAGCCTGACGACGGGGAATATTCATGAGCATGTGAATCCATGCCAGACCCATGCTGGAGAACAACAGTTACAGGTAAGTAACTTGTTCCTTACTCCATGAACAGAATGATTTACAAATACATTAACAGTTACCTAAACATAACAGATAATAACAATGAGCAATTAGGGTTAAAGCTATTAGGATCAGCAGGCCTAGACCGTCCTCTTAGAGGAACCTTGATTAAAACAGTATTTATAATAGTTAATTTGTCAACCAAGCAGAGCCCGCTCCTGGTAACTCATGTCATGTTACATAACTTATGAACTTAATCAAATTGTATAAAAACTGGGGATTGACACACTTGATCAAAAAGGACATGGCTTCCTTGCATGATCTAATGTGATGACCCAAAAAGCGTGGCTTTAACCATACTTTATCTTCCTCTCGGTACGGTAAAACGGGCAGATCAGAAAGAAATGGAGTCTTCATCCCGGGAGGATAGCTCAGGGGCAACGTGCTAGCCTTGGAAGCAAGATGACACAGAGAAACGCAGGTTCGATCCCCGGGTCCACGCTTAGAAACCTCTGGGTATTAAGCGCATTATAAATAACCTATCATATCATATCAAACCCCACACTGCGCTGACATTTTTCGTGAAACTGTCATGATCCATCGTCCCCGGAAGTTATGGACTCAATGGAGGAAGCATTGAGCCGATCGCTGGAAGTGTACGCAGCGGTCTAGTGTTTTTTCTTCTAACCTGACGTATTGAAATACGTGCCGTCAGGTCACGCTCGTCGCGTTGCAACCCAGCGTTTTTCAGGTTTACATGCTTACCGAGCGTATCTGCTGTCTGCAGTTACCTGTTCCTCCATTCCTTTTCTGTGTTTTTCTCCCCATTTTCGTGCCTTCCACTCTGTTCGTCTCGCGCCTGTATTTTTTTCCGCAGAGCTTCCTTACCTCGTCTCCTACGTTCTTCCAGCTCCTGTCTGTTCTGGCTCTTCCGCTATGGAACGAAGGTTTGTCTGTTTACTTCCGTCCTTCCTGGTCCTACGCCACTGACCTTCAGTGTCTACTTGGGTTCACCGGCATATGCATAGAGTTTATTACGGAACCAGCACTTCATCATTCTCTCTGAACCTGCTCTGCTGTTGCATGCTGGAAGTTGTATTCCTACACAGCCTACACCAAGTAACATCTCGTCTCTCACTGACCACCTCATCTAAATCAGGGTTTTTTCAGCAAGGCTTTTTCCCTGATCGTGGGGGTCGGCTCACTGGGGGTCTCCGCTGCCGGACTAGTTGCTTTTAGGCAAGGTGGCCTCCAGAAGGGCTAATCCCAAAATCCACAGAAAGTAGCCTGATTCTGCCTGGAGTGAGAGAAGGGAAATAACGACGGAAGGATCCTCTGAGGATTTGTCTACAGGTGAGGAGGAGGAGGAGGTGGGGGATAAGAATACTGTATCAGAAAGATTACCACCAAAGCCTGAGCAATACCAGGAATTGGTCAATGCCATACAGGGGATGACTGTAGAGGTACAAACCTAAAAGCTGATAACACTGCTTTGAAGACTGACAACGTGGCTTTACGTCAGCAGATACTCCAAAGGGAAGAAAACCGAGGAGACTTTCCACCATTACCCCTACCCTGTGGCAAGTTCGACGGATATCCCAAAAAACGTAAGGAATTTCTGGATGCCTGTTTGATCTGCTACACTTTCCGCCCAAAGACCTTTGAACTTGACAAGGCTAAGGTCGGATTCCTCATATCCAATCTAGTTGGAAACGCCTTAGCATGGGCCACGCCATTAGTCACTGATTCTGACCCGGTTTTGAACGATTACGGGCTATTTATACAGCAGTTCGGTACCCGATTTGAAAAACCAGAAGTGTTATATACCTCTTACGAGAGCCTGTTAGATACTAGACAGGGATCTTCGGACGTTCAAACATATGTCTCCAACTTCCAAAGAGTAGCACAAAAAACCGGATGGCCGGATTCAGCTAAACAGACGTTATTCAGAAGGGGTCTACACGAAGATATAAAAGACAAGCTGGCCAGGATCGCCAGAACCATGACCTTTCAGGATCTCGTTTCCTTGGCTTTACAGATTGAGTATCGCCTAACAGAACGAAGAGCAGAGAGAAGACGACCCAGATCTTTCACCCCTTTACCTCCGAACCTCCCTTACTCCTGGGAGAAAGTTCCATCAGCACCCTTGTCTGACGAACCTATGCAGATCGGATCAGCTAGAGGCCTCTGACCGCTGCAGAAAGAAAACGTCAAAAAGAACTCAGTCTTTGCCTTTACTGTGGCTCAGAGAGACACCTTCTATGTGATTGTCCAGAAGTTCCTCCCAGAAGATCGGAAACGAACGATCCCGACCTTGAGCAGGGACAAGGAAGGGGTTTCAGCTGTTGCTCCCTGTCTTCCAGTACCCTCAAAATACTTGGAATCCTTGCATCAGTTAATGGTGTTTAAGGTATCCATAGAATGGACCGAAGATCATAGGATGGAGTGCCTAGCCATGTTAGACTGTGGGGCTGCTGGCAATTTTATGGATGATCAGTCGGCAAGAAACCAATCCATACCAAGACGAAGAAAGGACCAGCCCATACCTGTAGAAGGAGTCGATGGAACGCCTCTGATGTCATGATGCCCGCTCCCGGGGAGCCGGTTCAAGCCCTGCGTCCCCGAAAGCGGACATCCAGTCCCCAAGGAAGGACCCAGCAACCCCATATAGGGGCCCTTTGGACAGTGTCCTGGCGCCTATGGCGCCAGGCTCATAAAAGACAGTCCTGGTGCCATAGGTGCCAGGCTCATTATGGGAGTGCTTGGGTGCACTTACCTGATGCAGACCATGCTGCAGGATCCTGGCCTCCTTGAGGCCTGAAAGGAACTACTTTACCTGTGGGACTAATTTACCATCCGGGCGTGGTCGGGGAAGGATACATACCTGATTGGAGGAAGGATACATACCTGGAACTTCTTCCAAGGCTATTTAAACCCCACCCGAACAGCCACAGGTGCTTCGCATTGTTCTGCATCTAGCAGCTGGACGCTCACCGTGTCTGCTCCTGCATCCTGACTTCTGCCACGCCTGCCAGCATCCTGGATCACCTGCAAAGGAAGAGAAGAAGAGAACAGAAGAAGGAAAAGTCCTTACCTGCTAAATCTGCATCCCGGGAGACATCTCGCCGACAATCCTGAAAAGGAAGACTTTTATTTAAAAGCTCATCGCGTCGATCGCTGCAGCGCTGCATTTCACTCACCTTTCCTGCGTGCCTCCATCTTCAGCAGCGATCATCCGGATCCGCACCCACTTCCCAGAGCCTAGAGAGAAAAGACAAGAAAACAAGGTGAGAGAAGGAAGGGAAATAGGAAAAGCTCAGTTTCCTTCTAAGACTTACCTGTTGGGTCATTCCCATTTCATTTCGGGTCCTGCCGCTTCCTGGCATTCCAGACCCCGGCCCCTATGGGGAAAAAAGACAAAGACATTGAATGTGCGAATGCAAAGACATTACCTGAACGCTCATCCAGAACTTACACTTCGGGTCGGCGCCATATCTCCGGCATTCCAAACCCCGGCCCCTAAGGCGAAAAAGACATAAGCATTAGCGCTTGTTGCAATATGACAATGAACATTATTATTAAGCTTGAACTTTTGAACTTGCAACAGAACTCTTACAGCGCCTCACCTGAATAGTCAAGCTTATTTTGAGCTCCCATCAAACCTCAATCCAGTGAAGTAACTGGGTTTCAACGCGCCCCTGCATCAGAAGCAGGATGGAGAACTCATCCTTCCAGACCCTAAGGTGAAATTTCACGGGGAATCGTGGAAGGGAATCGTGGAGGGTTGGAAGGGAGTGGGAGGCTTGAGCATTATTCCGTCAGTAGGTAATACTCCCTTTTCATGCACAGGGGAATATTCCTGCGAGCCAGAAAAACCAGAGTAGAGGGGCCCTTCCTGTCCATCATCAGAGTCCTGTGCTTCACCATTGAAGAAGCATCAGCACTCGAAGCCTGACCTGCGCCTCCGTGGGAATCAGGTGAGCGTGACATCACACAGGAGACCTACGAGGTAACGGTTAAGATGCCTCCCCATCAGGAAAGAATTGTCTTCGATCTTATAAAGGCAGCACATTTCCCAGTTATACTGGGAATCCCTTGGCTCAGAAAACATAATCCCCATATCAACCGGGAGACCAATGTAGTAGAATTCCTATCAGACTATTGTTTACACTCTTGCTTTAACCTTACTCCCATCCAATCACACCAAGGAGAACCTGTGCCTATAAGGAACGTAAACGTAGTGCCATCTGCATACCAGAACTTTGAAGACGTATTTTCTGATGTACAACCCAGGCCTTTACCACCTCACAGACCAGAAGATTGCAAGATTGAACATATTCCTGGAGCTACGGTTCCATTTGGGAGGATGTTTCCATTATCTCTTCCCGAGAAGGAAGCCTTGAGAGAATACCTGAACACCAACCTCCAGAATGGACTTATACGTGAATCCACTTCCTCGGCTGGGGCTTCATTATTCTTTGTTTCTAAGAAAGGAACCGAAGAACTCCGACCATGTATCGACTACCGAGGCCTTAACAGCTTAACCATACGAGACAGATACCCGATGCCTCTAATCAAAGATTTAATGGAAGCTGTGCAGGGTGCTAAGTGGTTTACTAAACTCAATCTACGAGGGGTTTACCATCTGCTGAGAATCCAGGAAGGGGACGAATGGAAGACAGCCTTTCGGACACCCTTGGGGCACTATGAATATCGAGTTATGCCCTTTGGCCTGGTCAACGCCCCAGCACAATTCCAAAGGTTTATGGATAAGGTATTTGCCAATATGCTCTTTTCTTCAGTAATTGTCTATCCGGACGATATCTTGATATTTTCCAAAACTCTGGAAACACACCGACAGAAAGTCAAAGAAGTACTCTTAAGGCTTCGAAAAAAAACATCTATTGGCTAAGCCTGAAAGTGCATGTTTGAAGTTTCTACCGTGCCATGCTTAGGATTTATTCTGTTTGAGAATCACATGGAGATGGACCCATTAAAGATCGAGGCCATAACTCGGTGGCCCGCTCCTGGCTCTGTGAAAGAAATCCAGAGGTTTCTGGGTCTAGCAAACTTTTACAGGAAATTTATCAATGGATTCTTGGACAGGGTTCTGCCCATCACAGCATTGCTTAAGAAGGGAGTAAGATTTACCTGGACCTCCGAGGCTGATAATGCCTTCAAACAGCTTAAGGAAGCATTCATAACAGCTCCTATACTCCGACAACCGGACCAATCTTTGCCTTTTATAGTAGAGACGGATGCCTCTCAAGGAGCTATCAGGGCTGTGCTCCTGCAAAAGAAAGAAGATCATTTGGAACATCCCATAATTTACTATTCAAGGACATAAACCCCCAGTGAAAGAAACTATTCAGTCCTCGAACGGGAACTTCTGCCCATCAAACAAGACTGCAATGAATGGAGACATCTCTTACAGGGGGCCACGTATCCTTTTCAGGTCCGGAACGACCATAAGAATCTCAGCGTCTTGCGACAGATGGAATGTCGTAATGCACGCCATGCCAGGTGGGCATATTTTTTTCCGCAGTTTGACTTTGATCTCACCTATTTACCTGGAAGGAATAATCAGGTAGCAGATGCTCTCTCTCGGAGCTACGGAGATGACACAGAAAGTCAAACAGAAAAGGAACTTCTGTTGAATGGTAAACGGTTCATTGGGACTATTGCTAGGTTTCTTCAACCGGTATTAGAAGCCCAGAAGACGACGTCTATTCCCTATGATGCCAATATCAACCAGAAAGGGGAGTACTGGTTGAAAGAGGACCAGCTGTTTCTGCCTACTTCTGTGCTCCAAACAAAGGCTCCCTCTTGGTGCCACAATATACCTACTGCCGGACACAAAGGACAAGCTGCGACACTGGAATTGATCAGAAGACATTTTTGGGGGCCAAATTTAATCAAAGATACCAAGGACTACGTTTCTTCTTGCCCTAAGTGTGCCCAGAGAAAATACGGCACAGCCAAACCCCTGAGACTGTTACAAGAAAGGCCTCCCGCAGCCCCTTGGCTAAATATTTCTATGGATTTCATAGTTGAGCTCCCGGAATCCCAGCGGCACACAGCTGTAATGGTGGTGGTGGACTCATTTAGTAAGCTAGCCCATTTCTCCCCACTGAAGGGCACTCAATCAGCATCCGTGACAGCAGAAGTATTTATCAAGGATGTGGTACGCCTTCACAGAGTTCCTCTTACCATTGTATCTGACAGATTAACACAATTTACCTCTAAGTTTTTGGACCTCTCTTTGCAAACAGCTGCAGATACAAAGAGCTATGTCCTCTGGGTTTCATCCCGAAAGCAATGGACAAACGGAACATCTAAACGCTACTCTAGAACAGTATTTACAATGCTTTTTTAACCAGGCTCAAGACGATTGGTGTCAACTCTTACCAGTAGCAGAGTTTTCCTACAATAACACTGTTCATACTGCAATCGGGATGGGCCCATTTAAATGTACATACGGTTATGATCCTCGACATCTACCTTTCTCGGCTGTCCAACCCACTAAGATACCAACCATCGACCATGCGTTAAATACCCTAAACGAAACCCAGAAGAAGGCACAAGAGACTTTACTATCTAGTCAACAGAGGTACAAGAAATGGGCAGATATGGGAAGGCGAAAGAATCCAGAATGGCAAGTAGGAACCAAGGTTTGGCTATCCACCAAATATCTACCCCGATGGGTACATCCAGGAAAGTTTGCTGCTAGATATATAGGTCCTTTCCTCATTGAAGAACAGATCAACCCTGTGGCTTTCAAGCCATCTCTACCCGATTCATTACGCAGGATCCATCCAGTTTTCCATACATCTCTACTAAAGGAGTACCGACCTGATCCCTACAAAAGACTAATCACCAAGAAGTTCCCAAGACCCAACCACGGACAAGAATACGAAGTATCCTGCATGCTTGACTCTCGATACAGACATGGAACTTTACAATACCTCATACTATGGAAAGGTTTCCCTTGGTCCGAACGGCCATGGGAGCCCGTAAAGAACATAAACGCACCCCGACTGGTTCGAAGCTTTCATCGGCTGCACCCCGGGAAACCAGGAGGAGGAGCTCTGAGAGGATGTCATACTGCCATGATCCATCATCCCTGGAAGTTATGGACTCAATGGGGGAAGCATTGAGTCGATCGGTGGAAGTGTACGCAGCGGTCTAGTGTTTTTTCTTCTAACCTGACGTATTGAAATATGTGCCATCAGGTCACGCTCGTCACGTTGCAACCCAGCGTTTTTCGGGTTTACACGCTTACCGAGCGTATCTGGCGTCTGCAGTTACCTGTTCCTCCATTCCTTTTCTGTGTTTTTCTCCCCGTTTTCGTGCCTTCCACTTTGTTCGTCTCGCGCCTGTATTTTATTTCCACGGAGCTTCCTTACCGCCTCTCCTTCATTCTTCCAGCTCCTGTCTATTCTGGCTCTTCCGCTTTGGAACGAAAGTTTGTCTGTTTACTTCCCTCCTTTCTGGTCCTATGCCACTGACCTTCAGTGTGTACTTGGGTTCACTGGCATATGCAGAGAGTTTATTCCGGAACCAGCACTTCATCATTCTCTCTGATCCTGCTCTGCTGTTGCATGCTGGAAGTTGTATTCCTACACAGCCTACGCGAAGTAACATCTCGTCTCTCACAGACCACCTCATCTAAATCAGGGTTTTTTCAGCAAGGCTTTTTCCCTAATCGTGGGGGTCGGCTCACTGGGGGTCTCTGCTACCAGGCTAGTTGCTTTTAGGCAAGGTGGCTTCCAGAAGGGCTAATCCCAAAATCCACAGAAAGAAGCCTGATTCTGCCTGGAGAGAGAGAAGGGAAATAACGATGGAAGGATCCTCTGAGTATTTGTCTACAGGGGAGGAGGAGGAGGCGGGGGATAAGAATACTGTATCAGTAAGATTACCATCAAAGCCTGAGAGAAACCCTCAGCCAGCTTAACCTTTTGGATAGAGGAAGTAAATTCTATCGGGCAATAATTAACCTCCTGTCAGAAGTGACATTGATTTTGCTAATAGACCCAGGACTTATCAGGCTCTCCTTTAGGTCTGCATACATAGCCAGGTGAGACAGGAATTTAATTCTGCCTGCGTCCAAAATGAATGCCCTCCTGCTGGACAAGGCTTTGATGATTAATTTCGCTTGGGGCAGGTTGCCCTTGAAAAGGCGAGCCCCGCTTATGGCTGTAATATTGTGGCAGAGATTACCACCACTTTTACCAAACATATGTATCCTCAGAAGCCTCCATCTCTGAGAAACCTGTGACTGCATTTGGGTTATCCAAGAGACACAGTTTTAGCTTGGTGTCAAATGTCTAGTCGGCGGTAGTGTTTCAAAACTCTGGAGCCCCAGCTCAATCCTAAGAGCACTTCTTGGACAGCCTGCGGCGAAACCCATTAATTGTGCACAAACGTGTTCTGTACTTTGTCCAGCAGCTTACAGTTACCATGGCCCCAACCTTCGCTACCATAGAGCATCAGTGACTACACTTTCCATTTAAAGAATTGCATGCGTTTATCAAACCTGAGAGCTCCATATAGAAAGTAGAACCTCAGGAGCCCTTTGGGTCTGGCAGCTGCTCTCTCTGCCTCACATTTGATGTGGGCTTTCCATGAGCCATCCTCTGTAATCATCAAGCCTAGGTAGACTTTGGAGTTCACAACTTCAATAGGTTCCCCTTTTATTCTCCACCTATAACATCTCCTCTTTTTATCCTAAAATCATGATTTTGGTTTTAATTTTGTTTAAATTTAATGTGTGCTTTTCTAAGAAGTCATTGCTGTAACAGAACCCTTGATTAAGGCCGGCTGGGATTAATGCCAGAATAACTATCACTGGCATAAAGAAGAGCACAGTACTCCCTACTTGGGGGGTGGGTGGGAATGGGGTGTGAGACGGGGAGGGGAGGTACATTTTGTTAGTCCTACTCAGCTCAAAATCCAACATGAAAAGAATAAAACAGCAGAGAGGCGAGGGGGCAACCCTACTTGACGCCATATTAGTTGCAAAATAAGGGGTATTCACTGTTGATCTGGCAAACTTCACTGCCAGCTTGGCATCCACATCCGAGTTGCATCCAGCGTGTGCCAGAGTGTGCACCTATTGATGGAGTGGAATGCTTGTTCCAGATCAAGGAATGCCACGTAATCAGAGCCCCGCACCGCCTGCAGTATTTATCGTTGATTGTACTAAAGGTGAAGCAATTCTATGGTTCAGAACCCGTGCCTAAAACCAACCTAGGATGGCTGCAAAATATTGTTCCTGGGCATCCACTCTTCCTGCCTAAGCGGCACTTGGAATACATGTTTTATGTAATGTCCTATAGTGATATTGGCATGTAACAATGGGCATCGCCGGGGTCGCCCCGCTCAGATTTGCACCTGCTGTCTCATACAGGATGCACACATACTAAAACTGCAGCAAATCTGGTGATGCCTGGAGCACCTTTGCGATGACATTGAGCATATCTTTGTGAATCACATTTGCAAATGTGGATCTCAAAGAGGACCCACGAAAATACAGACCTGCTTCACTTTTAAGCATATCACATGTGGAAAATGATGGGTGCAAATCTGAAATACTCACTGGAATTTCCTGGTTTGCCCCAGTTCAAATGTTTGAGACTCGGCCATTACATAATCTCCGCTCATCATGGACACAGAATTGCAGGACACAATGAAAATGCATGATGTCATTAATAAGGATTACAGCCCTGCATTGATTTGCTGTAGGCGTCCACAGTATGTGAATTTTGGTTTGATTATGCATTGACAGATGGGGTACTGCACTGCATTAAGCACAGGTGTAAAATGAACAAAAATGTCTTCATAATAAAATGTTAGTATTTAAAGATTCATGTCTTGGCTCGAATACTTGATTACTTTTGACACTGTAAAGACAACATTCCTGAAATGTATAGAGTGAAATCTGAATAAGGATAAAAGTAAGGTCAGGGTGTCCCCTCTCTCCCATTTTTGGCTCTTTTTACATTCTTGAAATACACTTTGTGACAATGTCTCCTGCCTGACCGTGTGAGCAAAGAAGCCCGTTTCCTGCCCAAGCCAGCCAATGATGGGCCTGTGCAGGTATGGGGAGGGTTCCCTGATCGCCCTTACTAAGCTCCCTTCCTTTGGCAGGGGTCAGTTACAGGAGTAACCACTGAACACCTAATGGGAAACTGGCCCTTTACAGACAACCTGGCCTTCCAAGATAACCGTGGGTACCAGAAAGCTGAATATTCCAGCCATGTAACCCAACCCAGGCGTCCCTGTGACAGGCGTTCCTGCCTCTACAGAAACGCTCAGGCTGGTAACACCGTCAGTTTAAGGGATTCGAGGAGCGGCAGGCCTGTTGAGCGGGCGGTGTCTGCACACTCCTCTAACCCCACACGGGTACAGAACCTGCTCTTAAATCTGCCAACTCCAAAAGAGACTCCATCTCCACTGGGTCTTTGACCCATCTGTCTGGAAACTGGTGCTGAGTCTCCGACACCATCCGACTCGCAAGAAAAGGAGACATGAACTTCCCAGCCAGATCACAACACGCGAGGCTTCCTCAAAAGAAACGGCAACCCCAGGTAATCCTCCAGTGCAAGACCAACACAAGGGACGCATAGGCTTGTTTATGTGGATAGTTCAGGAGGAAAGCACTGGTCTTTCTCACAAGGGGGTGCCTGCAATTTGCAAGTTCGAATACCACTGCAGGGCCAGCTTGATGCTAAATGGAGAACCGTTAAAACAATGGGATAATCATAACACCTCCTATTAATGGGCTTAGAAGCTGAAGCAATCCAGCATGAAGTGCTAAATGATAACACAAATGATTATTATTATTATTTTCCTATAAAAGTGGAGCAGGTCTATATTTTAGTGGGTCATCTTTGAGAACAGCATTTGCAAATGTGATTCACAAAGATCTGCTCAATGGCATTGTAAAGGTGCTCCAGGCATCGCTAGATTTGCTGCAGTTGTAGGCTGTGTGCACCCTTTATAAGACAGCAGGTGCAAATCTGAGCGGGGCGACCCCGGCGATGCCCATTGCTACATGCCAATATCACTATTGGGCATTACATAAAACATGTATTCCAAGTGCCTCTTTGGGTGGAAGAGTGGGTGGCGAGGAACAATATTTTGCAGCCATCCCAGGCTGGTTTTAGGCACGGCTTCTCAACCATAGACTTGCTTCACCTTGAGTACAATAAACAATATGAGATGGCATGTACAACGCGCCCATACACAAGTGCTTCACAGTGCAATACTGCAGGCTGTGCGGGACTTCTACACGGCATTCCTCGATCTGGAAAAAGCATTCGACTCCATTAACAGGTGCACACTGTGGCACAAGCAATATGCAACTGGGATGTGGATGCCAAGCCGGCGGTGAAGTATGCCAGACCAACAGTGAATACACCTTATTTTGCAACCAATATGGGGTCAAGTAGGGTTGCCCCCTCTCCCCTCTGCTGTTTTATTCTTTGCATGTCAGATTTTGAGCTCGGTAGGACTAACAGAAAAAGTTCTGCCTCTCCCCCCCACGCTGAGGAATAAAGAGTACAGTGCTGCTCTTTATACAAATGATAGTTATTCTGGCATTAACCCCAGGCGGCCTTAATCAAGGGTTCTGTTACAGCAATGACTTCTTAGTAAATCACAAATTAAATGTAAAGAAAAGTCAAACCAAAATGATGATTCCTCAGTATGGCTCAGAGTCCTCAGGGAGTGGAACCATGCAGGTCAGCACAAGGGAAGGCAGCAAAGAAGCACATTTCAGACCCATAAGAGATTAGAGATAAGCAGCATGCTGGTTTAACCATGGGTGGCTGCCATCTTTACACCCAAGGATGGTTCTCTGCATGCTGGAGTTAAACCATGGTAAAACGAAAAAGAAAACCAAAAAAGTAGAAGCAGTGGCAAGAGAAGGCTGGACAGCCGCTTCCTCAAATGAGCTGGAGTATAAAAAGGTTGAGAAGGCTATGTTGGTCTTTCCGCAGAAGACTGACAAAGGACATGATCTCATCGAAAATATAGTTACCACTATGGAGGAAAGAGCCCACTGGGTAAGCTCGCCGTGAAAATTGCATGATGGAAATGGGCACAGCCAATGAGCAATAATGAAATATATAGCATGATGAAATGGAGGCCATCGCCTGTCTCGTGCCCCCCCGCCCATGTTTTAGAATATGGCGATTAATGAGTTCTAAATGAGAATTAGCATTCCAAAGTGATATTTTGGCACAGAGTCTGTAAGTGAATTGTTCCACCGCGTCGATTGCTCACAATTTAGGCGCTCACCTCTCAAATGAGGTAGACCTGCATTTTAGATGTTCGTACCCCAGCAGGCTGACTCGGCCTTTAATCCTTCCGGGGCTGAGCACTTTTATACTGGGCAATAATGACACCTATTTTACAGCACTTAGAAACAGGAGGAATCCGGCATGAGGCGCTTTAAAAAAAAAAAGTGTCACTTTATGCAGTATTCTCGAGAAAGGATGTGAAAAAATAGGATAAGTGGATTTATTGCTCATTTCATCACAACAGGAATATTTATTCATCCAGTGTTTACGGATTACCCTTTAGATTTCATCTCTAAATCTACAACACCAATCACAAATCGAAATCACAAAGAGGCAGGGCCACAACCTCTATACCAGCTGCATACAATATCAAGGTTGGCACATCGAACACGCGCTTTCTTGTATATTCTCTCTCTCCCTCTCTCTCTCTCTCGAGCTGGATCTCTCTCTCTCTCTCTCTCTCACTCTCTCACACTCACACACTCACACACTCACTCACTCTCATATTCTCTCACTCTTTTCCAAATATGCAGCATACCTTCTTTGGCAGCACGTTTTAGCCAGCCCTTTACCTTTGCTTGTAGGCTAGGAGATTGTTGTGTTGAACGATGCAGTCTTCTGTGTTGGACACTTGCTGTAGAATGGACTTGCCATTTTTCCCAAGGAAAATAAGGTTCTCCTGCACCAGTCCCTTGCTTTGGTCGAGGAGAGCGATGGCATAGTTGTGAAATGAGTGGATTCTGTTCTTCGTTATCTGAAGAAGAAAAAAAAAACACGCTTACAACGCAAATATCAAATAAATGTCGAGCAATTGTGACATCAGGCCGCTCAAAAAATAGAAACAATTCCACAAAAGTGCAGCTGCACCTCTGGGTGGTGCATTTGAAGTTTTGGCTCACAGCCAGAGCTTCCTAGTTGGGCACACATATTGGTATATGGCAGGGGTATAACACCAAACGGCCCCAGCAAATGTTTAGCCCTACATCTTAAATCAGCCTTGCCTACTTTTTCCTGAAGCCAATGAATTTTAAAGTAAAAGATTGTTTTTTTTCTATATAAAAACATGTGCAGCTCTGTGTGCATTTGTGTGTTGTTTAATGCTAATTTTTCCCGCGACCGCCATCTGATGAAAAAGTCCATAAGCCTTTACATTTTGCATTCTTGGCATAACATTTTCAGTTAATTCAATAAAAGGTACAAAAACTTGAATTTTGTTTGAAATATTTGAATAAAGTAATGAAATTTATGGAAATACTTTTAAGAATTGGTCATCAAAAAATACAGTTTTGATTAATAAACTAGGCCAAACCAGAAGTGACATAAAAATGCACACGAGGCAGGGTGCAAAGTTTGCACTCACCAATAGCCACTGCAGCTTATGCATATGCAAAAAAATGAAGAAAAAAAACACAAAAAAACGGACTTTTGGTAGTCAAACTTTTCATCTCGGTAATTTCACGCAGATCCGGAAACCGTGTAGGAATGGAGGAACAATCCGGTCAAGTAAAAAGGCTAAAGCTAAGAGAGCCGTATGTCATCAGCCGGATGGCCAATCCCTTTTGTAAATACCACAATTCTGGAGTGTCCGCAGGCGGGGAAGCATCATTCAGAGTGTTTCAAGTGCCCCCCCCCCCACAGACTTTCTGACGGTCTCCCAAGTGTGCAGCATTCAGTGCAACGTTTTCCTAGAGCCAATTTGAACGAGTTTTCTTCACCCTATGGCCACTCCCCTTTGCCGATACCACCACAGGCACTTTCTTTCACTTCCCATCGAGCGCATTTCCTGGAGGGGCACTTTTGGGAACCCCTGAAAGGGTTCACAATGGCCCCTTGAGAGGTGACCAGGAGAGTTCTGGGGGATTCCCCATATACACCCCCCATCAAGAGGTTCCATCACAGAGCTGAGACTCCCCGCTCCTTCCCCGAAAAATCGTCCATCGTCTGTAAATGATGTGTGGGTTCGAGCATTGCTTTAAGTGCGTTAAGAACTCGAGGGAGGGCTCTGCGCGCCGTGATGCACATTTTTGTGGGCGGACCTAAAAAAGGTCTGGCGTACCCTCAAATCCCAAAGCCATTAAAATAATTGGTGGCTAGCCTTTAAAAGATGTGGTGCCTACGTAATTAAGAGTGACATAACAGACTCTCTAGAGTTTTCCTATGTCAATGAAATGGAGTAAATTCAACTTTAAAACATACATAAAATAGTATAAATGTGCTTATAAATATTGACCAAAATAAATATAGTTGATTATAAAATAGAACTTTAATTCAAAATATGCCACTGCACTATGCAATCCCACAGATCCTTTGAAAGAAATGTGTCATTCTTATGTACCAATTACATCACTGAAGTGACAATACTTTAATATAATGTGTTGCAATAATCAAACCTCTTTGAAAA
Organism: Ambystoma mexicanum; assembly: GCF_040938575.1. Lineage (NCBI taxonomy): Eukaryota > Metazoa > Chordata > Amphibia > Caudata > Ambystomatidae > Ambystoma > Ambystoma mexicanum. Next base: position 62,468,646 of record NC_090937.1, read on the forward strand.
CAACCCAATTCAAAATGTATTTATCTATATAATTATAAATATTACTGATCGTGACGTCTACTGACAAAGAGCAGTATTGTCACTCAGCTTTATATTTACATTACGGCAAGGAAGAGATCTGTTCGGGCAAGTCGGCACAGAGAGCCCTGCAGATCTCCGACTCAAGGGCAATCTTTGGAGATTGCTGGGGCAGAGCCCTGGCTAGCCTTTGCCCACTTAAAGCCCTGGGTTAACGATGGACTAAAGCTCACACAACTATTGAAGAGAAGTTTAAACCACCCTTAGTATTGTTAAATTAGGATCCCGAGACCTTGTAATTCCAGAAAGTTGGTCCATGTTTCCTTAGCCACACTGTTCTCTTCCTCCTCCAAATCCTCTACAAATAGGACTACATGATGCAGACACTCATCGAACTTCATTGGCTACCCCTATAAAGGAGCTGGCCTTACTAGGGGAACCGAAATGCAACAAAAGTACCATTAAACACACATGGTCAGTCTACACCCCATTCAAATCAGACCTCGCCGCGCTTCCACATCAGAAACAAATACTCGTCGAGGAGCACCTTCTAGAGGAAAACATCTAATTGGATGGAACCGAAGATCGAATCGTATTATTTGAACTTCCGTAAATGAGTGTGTTCAACAAGCTCAGTTGAATAAGAAAGGATGGGTGTTTGCCATGTTCCACCTCTCTGGCATGCAGGCAGAGCTTCACACAGAGCGCGCTGATGGTCTGATGTATCCGTGTAACCAGCTCCATTCCAAAGAGTCCAGAATCAGGGCTCAAGATGTAAAAAAAAACAAACAATTTCTACAACATAAGGAGACATTCGTTTTTTGGGGATTTTTAAAATCTGAAATTAACCAAAACTACTACTACGTAAGAACAACTACTTCTTACAGAAATTGAGAATTGACTTTTCAGTTATGTGATCAAAAAAATGAGAAAAAATAATCCAGTCTAATGTTGCCGAAGCAAATTCTATAAAATAGGGCATCTTGTCTATTGAATTTAATAGTTAACTCATGCACTTGTGACATTTGTGCCATGAAAGAGTGTTGTGGCATCCGCATTTATCTGGAACACAGTCTCTAGCATTTTAGGATACGTTTGCTTTCTGTGGACTGTTCCTTGCTCCAGCAACCGTGCAGACTGTCTGGCTATGTGTGGTAAGATTATGAAGATCCAAAGTGAAACATTTATTTGGCATAACACCAGCGGAGAGTGACGCGGTACTAGACTGGGTAACACAATTTACCACAAGGTAATTGTTCACTCTTACATAACCAGGGTTTAGAAACCACCCGGGCCAAGTACTGCAACATTTCATATCTGACCAAATTAGTCTCTTACTGTAATAGCTTTTTATGGTATCAGAACAATGCTGTTTCACAAAGATTCTAGTTGATGCCTACTTTATTTAAAACGTTACCCGGAGAACACTAATGCTATCTTGCAGGCTTATTTTTGTTAACAGAAGCTTTCAATTTCCATTTAAACTGCCCAACAATGTCTCAAAATCTTTCCCCTCACTGCAAATACAACGGAAATATCTTATGTTAATGTATCACCAGCAAAATACGGTGTCCAGTGATGAAGTCGCTCGGGGAAATGGCCGCCAGGTGGCGGCATTACCCAAAAAATTCACCCTCATTAAAATCAAACACTTTCCCCAAATTTTCTACAAAGGCAGTTTATAAAATCACATGATACCCCCTCCTAGAATATTTGGGGAATGTATTTTAGGGGACAGGAAAAAAAGTCGCCTACCTGGCGACTTTTTCCAGGCGATCTTATCACGTGGAACCCGAAATACCATTAAAAAAAGGAACCATCAAAAAAACGGAACTCGCATTAAGCAATAATCTGTAATTTAGAAATATAACTTTATAGAATAGCAAAGGGGTGCAACAGATTTGCCCTCTCCCCCCAGTGCCTCTGCTCCTCCATACCTTCATGTCTGCGGTCTGTAGTAAATGCAGCCCGCGCCCATGGTTCCCTATGATGTCATTTTCAAGGACGATCCCGTCGCCTTTCGAGGCAATGCCATGACTGCTGTTGTCGTAGATGCCATTCCCACGAAGCTCCACTCTGCACCCCACCTCGATCAATGCACCACTTAAGCTGTTGCAGGAGATGCTGTTGTTGGCGATGCGAGTCAACTGAGTGCTCTGGACTATGGCAATGCCACTGTCCTGGTTGGCATGGATGGCGTTGGCTACAATGTTGAGTGCCTCACTGCTCTTGATGTACAGTCCAGCGGCTAGAAATAGGGTTCGAGCATGAAATAAAAGATGGGAGCTTATCAGAATGCAAAGAACTAAAGAACTACACCATCAGTTGCAACATAAATAGTTAGAAACAATGCCCCACAGATTTACCAAAATGTTACACGTGAATGCAAAGTCAAAGTTCACTTCCAAAGGCAGACAGATCAGCATTGAGCAAAGACCCAAAAATCTAAATTGTTTGTGCAACAAGTTCAAAATACGGATGCATTCACCTTTTATCAAGACATTGCACGTTTATGAGTTACTGCATGCTATCGCAATATATTATTGCATTTGCACAGACTATTTGAACAAATAGATATGGGCTTGCCACCCTAATCATAGACAATATACAAACTATAACCTGAATCACAGACAATATGCAAACTATATCAATCCAACTTAGAATCTATGTTAGTTTGTCTCCCTGGATTCTGCGGAAGACGCTGTGGATCTGGGCATGAGGTATGTGGAAATCTAGCAAATAAGGGAGAGCTGTGGTGGCATAGATTGATATTTTCTCTAATTCAGGGGATAGACAAGAGTCTTAAATGGTTAATGCACAGTGGTTGCCAGGGCTGCAGTAGGAGACAATAGAAACACAGGAAATACATATCTGTAGGGGCTGAGGTCACCAGTTTTTTATTACTGTGTAAGGGTGCAGAAGTACGAGGCTGACACACAGGTGGCATGATGGTTGCCAAAGACTTTTATTTGTGAGAAAATAAAGGGAAAGCCCTACCTGTTACTAAGAGGGGCTTCCCTGTCTCAACCAAAACAAAGGATTCCATCAGGATGTACGTAAAAAGCAAATAGTCCACTGTCCTGTGTCAAACCTATTTCCATCCCTTACTCTTTCAACTAAGGAAAGTGGTGATCTTCTGGACGGTGGACCAATGTTCATCTTCAGATGATGAAACTGCAAAGTTTTTCACAAAGAAGGTTAACTCAAAACGGTTCTCTGAGGTTGCATCTCCTCAAAGGCAAATATAACAAAGTCTCTTGTAATCACAAATGGTAGGGGGGGATTCCCTTCCCTCCCCCCTAACCCTATTCAGGTTATTCAATGGGTTTCACAGTGTAAGGGGGATTGACTCCCTTCCCATGACATTTCTAAGTTTGACAAGGCAGTTCAAATTACCAGAGGGAATGTCTCCTTTCCACTGGCCTTTTTTAAGCTCTTTTAGGCAGTTCACAGTGCCAGGGGAAGCACTCCCTTCCCCTGGACTCTCTCAGGATACACAATGTAGTCCACAATCAAGGGAGAAGGTCTCCCTTCCCCTGGCCATTCTAAAGATTTTGGGTCCTAGACCGAGGTTTTCCTGCTAACTCGTTTGGGCACACCGGGTTCACTAACCTGCCCGGTACTGCCACGAGTATGAAGCACCAAGGAGGTGCTCCACTGACTCTTGTTGCAGGTCCCAGACTCAGTGGCCTTTATTATATGGCTTTCTTAATATACCCGGGTTATCATGCCAGGTAAGACTTGTATGCTAAGTTTGCATACCCTTTTCAAAGAATGTCTCTTATCCCCGCCTAAGACTTTGGCAGCCCTGGTAGCTTCTCGGCATCCTAGGGTGCTTCTCTGCCAGTCTCAGGGTCTTTGGCGGTGTTTGCCGGCTTCCGCATCTCCCTCTCCTCCTGTTCCTGCTTGTATGCAGCGGCTCTGCACCGTTCTCTCCTGTGTGCCCAGCATGCCTTCTTGCGGTGCGTGATTTGCTGGCACCTCTCACTGGTCTCTCTGTCTTCTCTTCCTCTGGGTTAGCCTCCCCACACCAAACCACCAGACACAGACGTATGAACCTCTTGGTTGATGTCCCAGGCAGCAGCTCTTCTCTGGACAGCAGGACCTCCAACTTCCTTGCAGTGCCTACAGGGAGGTTCTGCTTCGACTACTAATCCTTCTCGCTTTAAGTGCAGTGTGACTTTGTGGATGATTCTCTAGGGCTCTGTGTCTCTCCCTCATCACAGTATTTTTAATTGAGATTTTCCGTAGGTCATCCCTGCTCTTCCCCGTCTCAGTACTTGTTACAGGAGTGGCTGTGTAACAATACATGGCAGAGGGTAACAAGGATGGGGAGTGTGCAGGTAAAGGAGAGGTGCGAGTATGTTGTGGGTACTGCATTCTCATGATGTCCGCCCTTCATCCCAGCGGCGGGATCCCTCCCCATGAGATCCATCCGCTGAGTACCACCCCCCAGATGGTCTATCAGGTAGTGGCTTAACTTCCATGACCTCATGGGAGGGGTCTTCCCCCTCGGGGAGAGGGGACGACATCATAAGATTTGTCACAACTGTCAGAAAGCACTTCTTCCCCCCCACTGCCTGTTCATCACTAAACCCTACTCTCCTTCCCTCCTTGCTCAGCCACTTACTGCTTTTTTGTACACTGCTGAACTGCTTTCTAAATAGATATGCACTATATAAACACCACGCATAGAAGAAATAAGCACGTTGAGAGCAGTCTCAAACTATGCAATGGGCTACATGAAGTTGACATATCATCACTGCCAAAACACCAAAGCCAAAGCCATGAGTGAAAGCAGAGACCTCTTCAAAGCCATCAAGCATTGTGTCAACCCTCTGCTCGTCCCTCCTGTATTGCAGTCCATTGAAAAAACTCCATCGCCATCAACTCTTTCTTCATCAACTAGATAAGCAAGACCCAGCAGCACTAAGACACCAATGCCATAACTAATAATGCACTACACATCTCTTCTTGCAAAACCAACAATACATGGACAGCTTTCATGACACTCACTTCAACCTAGCATTCTTCTAGACCCTTCTGAGTGAAGCACCTCTCCCTTACCTGAGAATAGTCTACAGCTCCCTCACTCAAGGAACCTTGCTTCAACCCTCAAGACCGAACAAATCCTCCTGCTTTTCAAGAAAACATAGGACCCAGGCAACCTCAGTAACTACCACCCCATCACCCATATTCCCTTCCTTGGTAAGATCCTTGAGAAAGCAGTAACCTAGAAACTACTCCAACACGTTGAAGCAGACAACCTCACTCCATCCAATCAATATGGTTCAAACCCAGATGCAGCATGGAAACGGCTACCATCAAGGTGATCAATGATTTCCTTAACATCCCTCATAATGGCCATCCTGGCTCCTGGTTCTACTTGACCTCTTAGCGTCATTCAACGGAGTATACCATCAGACACTCTGACATTCTACATCACTGCATGTGGATCAGCAAGACTGTTCTTATCTGGTTCAAATGTTACCTTGCTAACTGCCACCAATTTACCCAAATGGATTTCTCCAGATCACCAACAGAGTCCCACAAGGATCTATCCGTGATCTTCAACACTTATATTGCAAAGCTCTGAACCCTCCTGGCTCCACTTGATATATGCCAAAACGCAGATGAGACAACTCTACCTCAAGATCTCCTCAATCAAAGGCATCGATAGGCTCAAGGCCAGTCTCACATTCATCCAGACATGGATATCCAGGGCTTACCTGAATCTTAACTGTTAGGAACACTCAAGTTGTCTTTAGGAAATGGTCTTTGTGGCACCATTGGAGGTGTATCTCGGGAATCCAGATTCCCCAATCTAAGATGGCCACGGTACCACAGGTTGACGGTGCAGTGTTTCTGAAGGAAGCAGATCACGCTCCTCCCATTCATCCCGAGAAAGTACTTCTGGTCCTGGATCCATTGCGACATTGTGTTGCTACTGCTTTCAGAAGCCACGCTTCGTGAGTATCGCATCTAGAGATTTCACAGACTTTGAGTATTTAGGAAATCCTTATTTCACTGCTTCTATTCTTTCTTCCCTTCTGTCAGGAACTCTCGCTTTCCCCCGGTGCTTAGCAGTCTGCCCTTCCACCGCTTACCAAGAGAAGAAACCCTCCGGGACCCTTCTGACATAGGTAGGCATACTTCCTTCACACATTCACAGAGAAACGGACTCGATAAGCACAAACTTACCATTTTATTTACTTCTATCTTCATAGCACCATCCGTGCCTCGCGTTTATAAGGACTGCATCTCCCAACCGCGACCACAATCTATTTACAGATCATTTCCCCCAGTGATTCACTCCAATCTCCACTCAGGATTACGGTACGGGAGGAAAGGAAGGTTCCTTTACATTTTCTTTACTTTCCTTTTCACTTCCTTAGCTGACGAGTGTTTCTGTTCCTACATAGAGATCCTCCCTCATCCTCCAGCTGGGATTCAGTCTCTCCATCTCTATACCGTCTGATTCCAAGGGTAGGATACACATCCATTTGATAAACTTACCTGTTCCCCCTCTTCATATTAATCTGTCCCCTCTCATTGTAGCCACTGCTGGAAACGGAAAGAAACTCTGAACCCGCAACGGAGTGGTGACTGCGACATCTACTCCACGAAGACACTCACCTGAAGCCAGTTTCGTTCCATTCCTCATCCAGCGAACTCCATTGGCAAGGGTTTTCTTCCCCTTGAGGGTTTCCCTGGTGTTTTCACTCTGTGCAAACTTGACTGCACAGGGAAAGAGTGCCAGGTGAAACGCTCTTTTCTTCCGATTACCCTTTGAAGATCAGGTAGGAGATTTCATGTTCATGCTCTTGTGTAGGGCCCGTGAAGGTGATTGTAAGCGCATCCCTTAGCTTTAGGGACGCAGTGTAACTAGATTGGTAACATTAACCCCTCAAGACTGAATTCTACTGCTGACCAACAACATTGAACACCCTGATATCCAGACCTGGCTCTTGGCTATTAACCTCTAAGGCTTCACACAACAGATGGCCACCTATGCCAAGTCACTTGGATTTGACACTGAAAGACACCCTTCCTTTAAGCAGCGCATAGCAAGAAAGACACAAACTGCTTGGTATCAACCTTCTCTTCTGTGGAAAATCAAGCCCTTCACCCCAGAAAACAACTTCAGATCTGCTGCCCAAGCCTTGATCCTCTCCAACTTGGATGTTGCAATGCCCTTCTGAAAAAGCTTCTGACGGCAACCCTGGAATCCCTGAAATGTGTGTTACATGTTGCAGCATGACTCAAAGGACTCTACAAATTCGACCACATCACCCTGACCATCACCAACCTGCTCTGGCTCCTGCTGGCAGCACATCTTCAAATACTGCTGAACTATCTACATGGCTGTTGACCTGAAGTCCCCAAGGTACTTCAATGAGAAATTCAGCATCTTCATTGGCCTACAAACCTAAGGGCATGTGCAGCCTTGAAATCACAGTGCAGGAAGGAAAGAACCAGAAAGCAGGCCTTTCCTGCCTATGCTCCCAGGCTCTAAAACCTTCCCCCCACCGACACTAGACTCACTACCCCCGCTTCTACATTTCTGTAAGGTGATCTAGACTTCCTTCTTCAAGGAATGGGCTCTCCCCAACACCTAGATCCACACCCCCCCCCCAACTCCCCACCTAACCCGAAACTTGGTGTCTGCTCCCCTGTTTCCTCCCCAGATGGCTTGAATATATCTGGCTGCCAAATTGCTGCTCCCCTTGTGCTCTCCAATTAGCTCTGCCCCTGACTTACATCTCTTCCTCCGTCACCATGTACATCCCCCTATAACTTAGAAAGTGCTCTGTTGCTTCCCGAAGCTAGGCCAGCTCTCAATAAATATCCTTATTATAAGTTTGTTGAATGGCCCTTCAGTCTGTCTGGACCCTCTCTTGGTTTGCTCTTCCAGCAGCTTGGTAGTCTCTTCTTTACCTTAGGTCATAGCCAGCCCCCTTTCCATCTGCTCCTCTTAATGGTAACGTCTCCTTTTCTCATTTCTAGGCTTCACCTCCACTCACCTCTCTTCATTGAATTTCCTCTTTCCCTTCTAGTTCATGCACTTATTTCCTGCCGCACCTAGCACTCGAAGCTTCTCTTCCAACATGACTCTCTTCTTCATTTTCTAATCTATCCTTGACTCTGCCTCACTCAACTCTGCTTTCAAATCCCCCTCCTTTGCCTCAGCTCACATTTCTCCCTCCTTTGCTTTTCCCTCTCCATCTTCTTTCCTCACTGGACCAAAATGACCAACTCTCCACCTTTTTCTCTGTACTCAGTGATGTAACAAAAACTTTGGGGCCCCCTGTGAGCCGTCCGGAGGGCCCCCAACCCCAAGCTCCTCAACAAAGTACGGGACTCACCACACTCCAGACCGTTCTGCAGCACCATGCATGCGCAATGCCTCTGATGATCATGGCACTGCAGGGGCACGTGCACATGGATGGGAAAAATGTACGCATTCTTTTGTAATCAAAGCTTAAATCTTTTGCCTAGTGTAGAAACAAAAAAGGGGCTGGCCTCTGACACCCAAATGTACCAGCCACCAGTGGCAGATGGTGAATTATTTTTAATTGGATGGGCACACATATTTGCCACAAGTATACAAAAGCGAATGAGTGTAGTGAGGGAGTTGGACTAGTGATAAAGGACTCGAGGTGCCGGGAGATGGTGGGGATGGGAACCAGCCCCTGAAGGTGGCTATCTGTGGGATGACCACATGGGGGGAGACCAACCTCAGGGGAATGGCGGTGAGTCTCTGGATGGAACATGTGATCCCCCCCCCCTTCTGCTTGGGAGTGATAATAATAATAATCTGTCATCTCCCCACCTCTGTATGGCATATTGTAATGTTGCACCAAAACATTCACGGATATTTAATACCAAAACTCTAAAGTGTTAGGGTTAAAATAATGGGTAGTACTGAGACGAGGAAGAAGCCCAGATTAGGGAACATCACTTATGAGAGAAAAAATGCCCAGTCTAACTTTCTCCCCTGTACGATTGGTCTAAGCTCATTTAAAAGACAGGAAAGAACCCAAGATGGAAGACCTCCTCCTGCTGTTGACCGGGAATTCAGCAGCTGGCATACAGAGCGAGGCAGAAGCAACAGATGGAGAGAGGACAGTGCTGGGCCGAAGGCATGTCCCTGAAGAAACCAAAGTTGTTGTGGTGAGACAGGAAGCCAGAGCAAGGGCTTAAAGCTGGCAAAAGGAACCGGGAGATCCAAAGAAGCACCGTCCCACTGCTGGAGAGAGTTGCCTGTGTGAGGTCAAGCTGCGGGAATCGCAGAGACTTGAACGTCGTTAGGCAGTGAAGGTAGAAACATACTAGTCCGGTCAACCCACGGTGAGGAGTTGGGACACCGGGGCCTAGTTAGGGAAGCCTGGTATGATGCTCTGCTGTGAGAGTGGGGGCTGGGACACCCACTGCAGGAAAAGAGGATAGTGTCTTGATGACAACAGTGCCTGCTGAAAACGGAAACCAGGGCTGCTTTGAACTTTGAAAATAGTGTGAACTGGGAAACCAAACCGAGACAGTTTGAATCAGTGTAAGAAGTTGGGAAGAACCAAAAGAGGGAAAGGCCATTTCTTTTGATATAGAGTGGAAGTGGTATATTACAAAGTAAGGAGAAACTACTTCTTGGCATTTGAGAAGGGAAAGTCCTGGCAGGAGAGTACACCAGGCAATGTGATTGCGAGTCAAAAGGCTTGCACCCAAAGAGAAAGACCACATTGAGAAAGCCCTGGTAGGAGAGAGTACCAGGTAGGGTGGTTGCAAGCTTGGGACCCGCTCACAATTACAAAGAAGAGTTTTACAAATAAGTGGTGCCAGAAGAGGAAAGGCAGCTTCTTGAAATTGTGTGAAACCAAGGGGAAGGAACCATACCCCATGTGCTGGAAAGGTGATTGAACTGCGGAGAGCCCAGTGAGTCAATGGGAGAAAAAAAACCTTGAGTGTGTGAAGGCTAGGGAAAGGGAGTGATATTCCCTGAATTGGATTGTTGCACATTACTGGGAAAGAACTGTAGATGAGAGCTGAGAAGAAGCTGAGATACTGAGGGGAAGGGAACCCCCCCCTCTCATCTGAGGATTGTGAAACCTTGTGGAACTTGGAACATTTATTTATTCGTGCACCTTTTGAACTTTGCCTTAGAACATTGGAAAACCTACAGATGACCAAGTGAAAGACTTCATTCCTTTACACGTTCATTTAAGTTTAGCTTATAAGGGTCAGGATAGGATTTTGGATACATAACTCTATTTCTGGACATTCTGACACTGATGTCCTTTAGTTTATTTGAGGCAGGGAAATCCCTCGTAGTGATGGGGCAAGATAGGTCTTTCTCCAACCCTTCTTTTACTTTAATAAACGTCTATAACAATCATCACAATGCCTCTATTTCTGACTCCTGAATCATTGCATGGGTTAAAATTGTAAAAATTCAATACATGCAAGTCATCAACAGTGTACAGGAGCATTTCCAAATGCATGCATTCTCAAGCCTTTTCCCACAATATATGCCAGTATAAAAAAAGAATGTTCATGCTGGCTGCACCAATATATGTCAGCATTCCCATATAAGAACATACATGTTTGTTTTGCGCATAATACAGTAATGTAATGAAATGTATCCAAAACATAATCCTGTTCACTTTGCCATGGGGATTTGCACCACTTGTAATCCCATAGTAAACCTACGCGACCGAATGATGGTAAAGATGAGTTTGGTGGTAATTCAGTAGATTTTGCCGAATTACCACCAGACTTGTAACGAGTTCCAATGTGTTTGGCAGTATTAATAAAAATAATATAGTGCACAGAAATTTTCTTTTAGGTCTTTAACATGCACCACACCACTACTCTATGTTAGCATCAATATAAACAGGAAGCTCAACTGGCAAACGTTTGTCAATTTTGTTTACATAAAGAAAAAAAAGTGTATAACAAAAAGTGCCAGGTTAATTGAAATGCAATAAGCTTTAAGATCATTTCTGTCTAGTTTGCAGAAATGGATCAACCAGACTGCCTCCATTATAGTGTAGCACATGTGTTTCTTAAAAATGACATGTAAAAACGCATTTTCAGTAGAATTAAAACAAACATTAGAAAACAGAACGAGTAAACTGGAGCAATGAACAAGAGAAATGAACATTTCCAACCTGGTAACTCATTGGATCGCCCATGTAAAGCTGTGCATGTGGTTTCCCTTCTGCTCTGATATATAAGCACAGGAAAAGGAGGAAAGCAAAACCGCACTCCAAGCGAGCATGAAAAATGTCCACGTGTTTCGAACTAAAAACAATGAAAACTCGAACAGCAATTGTTAACGAGTTTATTTAAATTGATTTAAAAACACCAGCAACAACAAAACAACAGAGGCAGGACACCATGGGGCAAGTCCTGTTACAACACGTTTTGCGCTCTACATAGCGCTTGTTCACGTATGGGGGACATGACTATATGAATGAATACCACAAAAGTGAGTTATAATGCTATATATAATGCTAATGAGTAACACCTGTTAACAAGCACCCTGAAGCGGGATTTTTTTCTGGTGTGTTATGTTGATTTATACTGTGCTCCGCTGCCATTTCCGTTGGTCTCGGAGCGCTCTGGTATGTGGAGCCATATAACACACGACGTTCAAATATCTGCAAAGTTGATCATTATTTTTCCGACTGCATCTGTCAAGGTGTGCGGATTCTTCCCCCAGACGTATGGGCACAGCACTTCCTCATTCAATTCTCACTCTCTTCCACAATATCAGTTGCACATTGTGGGCCACACAGGTAACACAATCCAACTAGCATATACGCACTATACAGTTGTATCATTTATATTGGCTGATTTTGGCTAGCTTTCCATGCTGTTTGTAGGTGGTACAAATGCTGTGCTCTGCCCAACAGGACTCCCATGCCAGCTTCCAGGGATTTATGCAAGGTGCAGAAAAGGGCACCAGGGTTGTTAAGAGTCCTGCATATCAGTCACATTGCCAGCACTCTGGTTTCAAGCTAGGCTGGGTGACTTAAGAATACACAGCCCCTCGCAAGTGGGCGCGGGAAATGGTTGGCTCTGTGGATTAAGCAGGGAAAGTGACAGCTGATGTTGCTCACATACATGTCGGTTGTCTGCAGGCTTTGGTGGAAGCTCTGCGGACCATCATGCCGATGGCAGTTGGAAATCTGCTTTCAGCATGTGCCTCAAAGGTAGCCCCTACTTGGTTGCATGAAGAAAACCAGCATAGAGTAATACGGCCTCTTCTCTCATTTGATGGCCACGATGGAAACCCATCCATGTTTACATATCCACACTCCCTTTATCCAGATCGGACCATCGGGAGCCTGCAATGTTGACAGCTGACATTCCAGAGCTGGGGGGCCTTATGTCTCTCAGACCCATGGACTCGTCTGCAAAGCCTTGGGGTTCCTCTGATCTCAGGCTCTTCCAAATACTCAACTGTGGACAGTGAGGACAATGCTGCAGCAAGTATGGTACTGGGACATACTCAAAGGCCTGGTGCAGGGGATTGACATGTTGTAGTTTCATTCACTCTGCCGCAGATGCAAAGACGATGCAAAGGCGTCAGGGTAACAGACTGGCCACCTGGTGATGATGGGAATAGCGAGAGCTTTTTTAATTTTTATTACAAAAAATGATGCAGATAATTCGGTTGCTTAAAGACTCCCCTTCATAAATGTTCCATGCAAAAGTTATAGCGTTAACACAAGACTTTGCTAAAATAGCCTACAGCGAACCTCAGCCTTGCAGGTTCAAAGGTCACGTGCATTCCTGACTACTGCTGTAACGAAGTTATTGCAGGCAGACACAGCTCCTTAACTGTCTGCACCTCTGATATCAATTATAACTGTATTCCTTAAATTACAACTATAATTGTGTCATGGACTCATCTTCAATTAATGCTAAGCCCCTATAGAAAAAAAAACGGTAAGTGTAAATTGTGTTGTAGGTACCTTTTTTAAACATATATGTATTAATAAGAGCAATGAGCTCCACGACCTGAGCAGAGTGAACATTGGTAGTGGATGAGCTCCTAGAACCTCAAATTGTGTACAAATTGTATAACACAAAGAAATCCTTCCCAGAAGAAACAGGTTTAATCAATGGGCATCCTGCCCTGCAGCCGCACAGCAGCACCATGCCTTCTGATTGGCTAGTGCTCCCTTCTATAAGACTGAAGCCCTAGAACCGGCATCACCCTAAATCAGCAGCCTAAGGCTACTAAATGTATTGAACTGTCCTGGCCGGACCTGGATGTTGGCGCCACCCCTCCTTCCGCCTGCAGGCTAGACGACCCGAGGAAATCCACCAGCCCAAATCCTTTGCGGGACCTCACTCCTCACCACAACTTCAAGGTAATGTGCAACTGCGCAGCTTGCCCCGTGCTTACTACAGTAACTTACCTCCTACAAATAGTATGCATGTAGCCACAACTTCTATCTACACTCCCTCCCTCTGCTGACTTCCTTCCTCCCGCCACTATGCCATGGTACCCCTATCCTAATGACTACCAACACAGATCACCCTGAGCATACAAAGCAGCACATCCCGAACACACAAAGACATTACAACCCTGCACCATGAGTAACTGCATGTCTTTCTTCCCTCTAAAGACTGTAGCGCCCATAGTCAAAAGAGAACTACATACATCCACAGGAACCCCTGTCTCCAGCTCCATGATTGTTATGACAAAACTACCCTGGAGCACCCCCAGTCCACTCCCACTTAGCCCTACGCATAAAGGTACGTCACCACAGGGCATCTTATGCCTAAAGCACCACAACTCTGGTTTGCAACTACTTGCCTCTAAAACACCGGCCCAGACTTCAATCCAGAACACGCCTCCATTTCAAGCAGCCTTTTAACATTGAAGCATAGGCCATTATCCACTTCTGGCAGTAACCAGTTACACAAAGAAATACTCTAATTTGCTTCTGGGTTTATATACTTGCAGAATCATATTAATTTGATTTTAAGACATGGGTCTCTCTTCAGCAGAGCTATCATGACTAAGATAATGTACTGGGTCTGACAACTGAAGCTTTTCATTATATTTTATGGCCTTTCAAGGCAAGAGCTGTCAGTAAATCAAGATAATCTTATTTGCAAGGTTCCAATGAGGGGCACGTTAATCAAAGGTCATCAACATACTGAAACAAAAAGGAACCTCCTTTGAACACCAGAAAATCAGCACCTTGCACTAAAATCTGAGAACACATAGTCAGACTTCCCACATACAATTCCCCTGCTGCCTGGAGACAGAAGGAGGGTGTGAGTAGGCCTTTTAGTTTGTTTGGTTTGGTGGCCATTTTGGGCCTATCCAGCCACTAGCTCCCCCTATGACCTTGTTCCAGTGAGCTTCACCCTCCCCCGCACACCACATGCATGCCCTCGCTGCATACCATTGGTGTTCCCGAGGTCGCAAGACCTGGAAAATCTCATTTGAAGCCAATCCCCAGGACAGCCTTGCCCAGACAGCCGGCAAAGGTCACAGGCAAAAGGCGCCTTCATTGGGGCACCCTCCAACCATGTTTTCCTGTTCACCTGGTGCCCTAGTCCAGCAAGGTGCCATGCACGCCTTATACATCTACTTTCAGGTAAGGGACATCTTCATTGAATCTTACCACTACTATATTTTGCCCCTGCATAGTACTTCCAAAGTTTTTCCAACTGGGAGTTTGTTACATTAAATCTGGCCACTGTTTGCATTTGAGCACACTTTGCATTGGCCCGACTAGGTTTCCCAGTTTAGAGTACTGATGTGAAGCTCACCATGGATTGTGTTCTGCCTCACTAGCATTTTGCCTGACTTGAGCTCCTAATGTAAAATGCTGATTAATTTCGCCACTGTGTATATTTTCCACACTTGCTTTTTGCCTGACTTGGGCTCCTAATTTAAATTGCTGCGTTAGACCTTGCCACTGTTTGTGTTTTGACACTCTTATGTTTTGGTTCACAGGTAGGTTTGCTGCTGGGAATCCCCCCACCGCTGTATTTTGCCGACACTCATGCGCTGCATCTCTCGGAATGCAGTTGAGCCCAGGGGGGGAGGGGGTAATTCCAGCTGTTCACATAACCACACATGTTTGAAATGCACACTATTTGACTACACCCTACACCAAACACACATCACCCTAAGGCTACAGTCTTCCAAAGGGTGTTCAGCCTCACAGCTCTTCAATGGCAGTGGGCACTATACAAATGTTAAATAACATGACATTAAAAATGCCATAATAATCAAACATGTTTTTGTTTTCTATCACTGTCTGATTTGTTGTACTGCTTTTTGCTCGTTATGTACAGCGCCTTGGCGAAGGCGCTCTATAAATTAAAATAAAATACAAAAAATGTCCAAACTGACTGCAATGTAGACCAGTCTAGACACGCAAGGACACTTGTGCTTGCTTTATCATATATGCTCAGAAAAAAAGTCTGTTTACAGTAAAAGAAATAGGTAGCCTTGCTGCACCAAAATGCCAGTCTAAAAATGTAATGAGACTTATCATGCTTGCTCGCTTTATTATAGATGGTCGGTACAAAATGTTATGACAGTAAGAAATGGCTAGACTGACTGCACTAAAATGCCAGTCTAGGTATATAATAACACTCATCAAGTTAGATTTACCCAAAAATGGCAGTATAACATGCCATGTCACTTTAGGGATACATGGCAAATGCTCCAGTTATCCCTGGGCCCCCCAGCGCCTCGCACACACACGCACACACAATCACATTCACATTCATATCCATTCACCCACATGTTACTTACATATAAACTTTGTGACAATGGCTGCTCGCAGGCCCCATCAGGGGAGAGAGGGAGCCCACCTCACCTGACCCATGCTGTCCATAGAATTGCGGGCAGGCCCCCTGCCCTCCCTCCCTTCCCTTCCTTCCTTACCTGTCGGATGGCGGCGTCCCCACCGCAGAGGCATCAGAGGTGGTAGCAGCCACCTTGGGAACCTGGAGGTCCCAGCGGAAAGGGCTTTGTGGAGCCCCTCCGCAAAGAGGAAGACCCCGCAAGAGGACGTCAAGGGATGCAGGTGGCCAGTCCTACACCACCTGCCTGAGGAGCAGAATCACACTGCACCGTGGAATGCGGCAGTGGCTGGTGCTGTAAAAAGATCAGCACAGACCCAACATCTGCTTGAGCGCGGCTCGTGCAGACAGGATCTCCTCGAGCCAGCACACAAGGAACTCACTACACCAGAGGTGGGCTCATTAAAAGCAAAAGGCCTCCATGAAGGACAGGGTCATCTCCCTAAACCACCATGGATATCTGGATAAAGGTTGGACCTACAGGAAAGCCTTAAGCAACAGTGCCTCCTGGACCCCATGAGGGTTCAGGATGATAAAGGGGTGGGGATTTCGAGCTCTTATGCATCCTTCCTGTAGCCTTCCCCCATTACACCCCTGAGTCAGGTAAGTAGCCAATCCTGGGAGGAGGCTGGGAATGTAAGGGAGTGTGTATGAGTGTTCAGTGTGGGTTAGTTGGGTGAGGACAGGAGGTGGAAGGGGACGATCGAGAGACCAGAGGAGGTGAGAGTGGAAGGAGTGCAGAGGCTATTAGCTGGAGGGGGTTTGTTGAGTGTTTATGTGTGAAAGTGGGAGGTGCGAGGAGCATAGGTGGGGTAGGTGTAGCGGAGTGGTAGTAGTGGTGAAGGTAGTAGGAGTTGGGAGTAGAGACAGTAGGTAGAAGGAGTAACTAGTAAGTGGAATAAGCAGTAGAGTGGTAGTAGAGGGTGACAGCGAGCACTAGTAAGTAAATGCATCAGTAGACTGACAGTAGTAGTAGAAGGAAGTAAAGGTAGTAAAAGGATAGCATAAATAATGAAGTCCCAATAGTAGTAGAGGAAGAGTAGCTGGAGAGACGGGACTGTGATAATAGGAGTAGCTAGTGGTAACAGCAATGAGAGAGAGAAACAGGAGAATAGAGAGAGGCGAGGAGGCAGCGATAATAGTAAGGGAAGAAGTTAAGAAGAGGAGAAATAAGACCAAAGGGTGGAGGTGGAAAGGAAGAGTGAGAGATCAGAGGGACTTTTAGTACAGTGGAAGGAGAGCATTCGAGGCCCACAGAACTGAAGGGTCAGGTGAGATTGTGCTTGCAAGAAGAACAGGTGACACTGTGTGGAAGAAGGCACCATCCCTATTGACTCCCTTAGAGTACTAAGTGTGCTAGGTCAGAGAAATATTAGAAAGCTTGTAGGGAGTTAGCCAACATGTTAGGGAAAACACCATCAGCCTTAGTCAGAAACATCAGACAGATAGTGGTCACTGTTGGCGAGATACTAACATCCCGGTTAGGGAAGCCTGGGCTATTGAAGTGGTAAACTGGGAAAGATGGGATGGACACGGCTGGCCCTAGCGCCAAACCTCCCAGAGAACCTGGCAGGCACAAAATACCCTTTTTTAAGAGTTTACAGCCAATCTATCTGTAAGTCATCAATAAAGAACGTTGGACTTACTATCTGAGTCAGCGTGGTTCTTTGTGGCGGGCCACCCCGTCACAACCATCTCTCATATTCACTCACACACGTAACCAGAAGATTTACACTGTATTCTCCACATGGGTGCTGACCCAGAACACTGACACACAATCACATTTATACCACCTCCTGCTCACCCATACACCATCTCTCACAATCACTTACACCTGCACGCAGAACATTCACACTGCATTTGAGACATGGGCACCCACCCAGCACATTCATGCACCCAATCACATTCATACCCATACACCCACCAGTCACTCACCCATACATCTTCTATCACATTCACTGACACTGCATTCTCCACATGCGCACCAACCCAGAACATTGTCCCACATGCGCGCTCAGACCCATGCACACAAACATGCACATGTATACATACATACACATCCAACACGCCTGCACAAATGCATCATACACACACATACATACATTACAGAACACCTACACAGATAAAAAACACTTTCTAACCTGTTTCCCACGTTGGGTCTGCCGCAATGCTCCGTCTCCAGACTTTGGTCAGGGTGAGGGCTGAGGTGCATCCCACACAGGACATGGGACAGTAAGGCCCACCACACCATGGGGGCTGCTGGGCCCTCGCTTCACCACATTGTTTCCTGATTCGTGTCCTCTTTTATCCCCTTTCTGAATGGGTCACAGGCCATATCATTTTTCAACCTTTCTAACATGTACATAACTGGCAAGTGTGCATTGTGATTGGGAACGGGGCACCGGGACTATGAATTCAGCATCTGATACTAATTGGTTGGATGAAAGTATTGCAGCTTTGCTGGTAGAGGTCTTTTCAGCTTCACCTGCAATCTTGGTTTTACTCTGCGGATTGCTTGTAGTGTCCGATTCTATTTTAACCATATGAGTAACATTTCTGGGAGGTCCCCCACCACTCATACCCTTCGAGCACCCTCTGTTAACTCCAAATTACTTGTACAGCGATCTGTTGCTTGCTAGCTACGTTCACACTATCTAAACCCAAACAAAAAAATACAAAAGAAATACAACCCAAGTGAGTGAGGCTTGCAGATTTGTGCCTTTCAATAAGCCAGCTTTCCTCATGGGTGTTGTGCTCCACAGATAGTTGTGGTCGCAGCTCCATGGACCGCCTGACCTTTGGCTGCTTGCATTGCGATTCATGCTTATCCTGCTAAGTGTGATCAGTGACAAGAGGATGGGAAACACAGACAAGACTAGGGTTGAACTAGTGAGGCAGGGGCATCCACCATATACCTCATCTGGGGCCTACATCACACAGGGCATTGGGGTCCCCAGTCCCCACGGCCCCCCTAATCCCATCCTCACCACTCAAATATGGGACTTTACTACAGGATAAGCAAAACTGGAGAAGCGACATGTGGTTGTTATGCAGAATGAGGGAGTAAAGTATGGGAACTGCCTGCTGCGCCATTCACACAGCATACGAATTCAGCTGTGGTTGTGCCTGAATGTGGTGGCACAATTGCAATACCTAGTGCCTCATTAAGTAAAATGTGCTGCAGATTATACTCCACCTGAGGGGCAGGCAGTGTCAGACTGGTGCGTGGCTGGGCCAGAATCACTTCGAGGGCGAGGCCGTGGGGGCCTGTACCATGCCTGGTCCAGTTTGGGTGTTACTAGTTACATTGCGCTTTTGCTTTGCACGTGCCGCTTCAGAGCCATTTTTAATTTTTGCACCCCTCTTCCCTTTGCTCCATGTTACTTTGCAAGGGAGGAGGACAATGCTCACTTTTTTTGTTTGTTTGTTTTAAAGTTGTTGGAGGGCACACGCCTGGCACCGCGCTCAGTGCTGGTTGCTATGCAACCACTTTTTTCTTGCAAAGGTTGACCCCAGGCCACCATGCCTACAGAAGCGCCTGGCCAATCCTTGCGCGGTGCACCAGCGCCTTGTTTTTTAACAGAACTGTTCTCCAGATTCTAAAACCGCGTCCGCCTGTGCACCGACTGCCGTCTCTTTCTCTGGCAGCGGCAGCTCTCTGAGCTCTGTGTCCAAGCTGCTGCTGCCACTGTGCCTATGCCGACCGACTGACCGACGACTTCTTCTGAAGGTAAGCACTGCAGCGTCAGCAGTGAGCCGATCATTATGTTAATGTTATCTTAATGTTATATGTATATGCCTGCGTGCGTGTTTGTGTGTAGTGTCGGATATGTCTATTTAAACATTGAGTGAGTTACTGAGGGACTGTGGTGTTCATGTGTGTGTATGTTGTTAACAGTAATGGTCAAACCCAGCCTAAAGTCCATGCCCAAAGAAACCCTATCGAGGGACTAAGGGAAATGGAGGCAGGGAGTTACCTGAAAGTGCCTGATTCGTGTTGCACTGTGTTTGCAATCTATCTCTTTGGTGTGGAGGGAGGAGGAGAGAGTAGATATGCACACAGGCCCTCACTGCAACCCTGTGTCATCCCATATGGAATGGTTTGCCTCACTATTGCATGCTGCTGTAGCTGTGTTGTATCAGGTTATTCGGTGCCTGAAGCTTCCTGCAATGTTTGCAAAGCTGTATGATGTCCTGCTATAACTGTGGCATTTTGTGATGTTTGACGACTTTGTTCTGTGACTAACAGATCGGTTTCATCCTCATGCCCTAGCCCTCGCCCATGTGCCTTTAAGTACACCTGGGCGTCAGTGTTGGTTCAAACTCACTGGGGCTCATTTTTGACTAACGCGTCATTCATTGAGCGGATCACCAGCATGTGTACTTACATGCCTGTTGATTTGCTCTGTGTCATTTTTCTTGTTCGCGCTACAACGTGCAAATGTGTGTTAAAATGAATGGATCTGGGTTAACATGCATTTTTTCACCAGCTAGTGCAGGAAGTGTAAATGCTGCTTGCCTTTCATTCATGACATAGCAGGAAGTCTTTAGGGAATGGCAGGAAACGGATGTCCCATTCCATGCCCACATTACACCTGCCAAAGCATCCCAAATCCCACCGAGCCACAAAAGTGGTGGAGGATTTTGCACAATCCTCTGATGAGGACTGTGTAACCATCTCACACTGAAGGGAGAAGAGCGTTTCACCCAAAAGAAAAGTCCAGTCTCTTGAATTGTAACTGTAGCAAAAAAGTCAGTCTTGCTCTAGGGAGGCAGGAAGGCTGACAGAGACGTAGGGTTATTCTCAGTAGCCACCTCCAAAGACAACACTACAATGGCATACTGAAAAATCCCACACACATAATAGCTAAAAGGTAAAAATAAGTACTCAGGTTAAACATAATACAAAGTAAAGTATAGTGTAGTTATAAAAACATTAAGACCCAACCCACTTCAGACACTTAAATGTAGACGTGCTACATAAAGAGTTTGAAAGATGGGAAGAGAAGTCATGCTTCTTAGCTTGTAAATAATTAGAAGTGCATTGTCTCAAAATACACGTACGTTTTATCCTTTTGTAGCAAAGAGTCAGACCGCCCCCACCCTTCACGTTATGTGGACGGTTCATAGTCCGGAAAATAAGTGGATAGGAACCTCGCCATTCCTGTATCGTTATAGGGTAATCTTGACTGACCTTTAGCTGCACAAATTATGTATTTGGACCCTGAAGGAGGTCATAGTGATTTTGTAGCTCTGCAACCGCGAGCACCATTAAGTTGGGTAAGAGCGCTTTAAAGCGGGAGAAATTAGAATGAAAAACTATATAGACACCTGATATTGTTATTATTACTGTATATTGTCACTGTAACACTTTGGGTCCAAAAACATTAATTGTATACCACAACCAATATTTCAATTCTAACATCTCTTTAGTTATTCATCAAAGGCGACATTTCGTGTTTGTATGATGTTTTTACACGCTAGATATATTTCTGTAGCACAGTGATGCCCTTTATACTGGCATTATGCGTAGGGTCTCTAAAGCTGGTATCTGAATGGTGGTGATTGAGTGTATGTCCCAGGATATACCATGAGTGACCTCTGTTCTATGTTATCATGACATGTGACCATGAATAAGCAAATCACAGACAGAGAAGACATGCCTTGAGTCTAGTTCTGCAAAAAAAAGTATTTACCTATGTGGTGGTGATTTATTTAAAAAAAAAAGAACAAAAGGAATGTTATCACTTTCTCCAGCGTTTACACAAAACATAACATGCAACAGACACATGAATCCTCCATAAGTAGCATTTTCAGTAAAGTCGTGAAATGACGTTATTCACGGATGATGGTTTGTGGGCCACGTTTTTTTAGGCGAGGGCTGTGCCATTATTTTTGGCGAGGGGTAAGCCACTTTTTTTTGGGTGTCTGGGCCTATTTCTTGTCCCAGACCGACCCTGGGTGCAGGTCTACTTTCCAGAGTTCATAGCTTAATGGCCCCCCTCACTGGCCTTGTGAGAAAGGAAGGCAGGGGTGGCCCGTGCAGTATAGAGAGGCCAGCTGTTGTCACACTCACTGTCTATTATTGTGTACTGGCAAATTTGAGACCCCATAGGGCACCACCAAGTTTGAGTGTACTGACAGACTTGGGAGTGGGCCCACGCTCTACGGTAAGGCACTCAGCAAGTCACTGTCCCAGCTACGTCCTAGGAAGAGACAGCTATACTCAATATAGCTCGTGATTCGAGGAGAAACATATAGGAACCCTCTTGGTCATGAATTGACAACAACATTAGAGGTGGAACTGTGCTACTCATAGGTTATAATAAAGTCTAACATGCAGGGGACAACATTAACTATCCAATCCTCTTTCTAAAAGGTCTGAGCCAACATGGCACCACTGGGGAGGCTGCTGGTGCTTCATAAAACCAACACCAGCAAACCATGCGAGATAACAAAATGAGCTTAAATCACATGAAAGGGAGGAACCAGTAGCAACGTTAATTCCATAGACAATGGAAGTCTCATACTCGTAAATGCTTCTACACCTCCCCATTTTTCTCTCTCGTTAAAGTGGAAAGCTTTTAGAGGAGTTTGTACAAATGTCATTCATAACATGCTGCGCAGAACACTTTGTGGAGAATTATTTAGGGAGTCTATCTAAAGATGGCAAGTTTAAAGGGAAGTAGTACTCTAAAATGTGTTTGCGTTGGTTCTACGAAGCCCAGGGGACTCCCTGCCGAAAATTCACTTCAAAATAAGTCCATTTTGCACCTGCACAATTACCCAAGCACTAGCACAAATTAATTTTCCCTGTGCTTGAACTAGCACTATTGTAATTGCACATTTGTAAACACCATTTGAACATCCGCAAATGCATCTAGACAGATGTGCCTTTTCAGTAATGGGGTCCCAAATCAACACCTATTGCAATAGTGGGATCATTTTTTTAAATGTTTTATTTATTGTGCAAAAGCCCAAAACATTACATTTTACACAATTCAAAACATAAAACCAAACATCACCTACATAGTACAAAAATATCAATTTCTTATTCCATACAAAAGATAAAATAACAAACACGACTGAGGTAAAGAAGACGGCAAATCATAGGCCAATTAATCATTTCATAGGAGACGGCATTTATCCTGCGTCTAGTAAAGGTCTAACATTCATAACTCCCTTATTAGCAATCACATGAAGTTACTTTAAGAGCGCTGCCGCTTCCAGAGTAAGAAAAACTTCAGTTCCAGAAATCAAACTGTCCAAGAACATTTCCCAGTTAAGTGAGTATGGGTCCTGGACAAATCTTTGGAATTTTAATAATATGAGCCGCCAAGTTCCTGAGCAATCCACCAAAAGATGAAGAATAGTTTGCGGTACGTTTGCATCACATTTATCACAAATATTTGTCGGATAAGTTTCACTATACCGAACATGCAGAATTTCCTGGGTTAGTAACAGATTGAGTCTTAATCTCAGGAAATCCATCTGTACAGCCGAGTTGGGGAATTTCGTTAAATATTTTGGAACTCATGATCTCGGTTTGTCAATTAACACAGACGATGACGAGAGTTTACACAGTCTCATTTTGTCTGTAGTCCTGATCCAATTCATACGATGGAGTGCTTCCTTTGCTTTCAATGGATTTGAGATTAAGATATTGATGTTAGTATTAGCAGTAACCAGCGTCTCATTACATCCAAGTCTCAACTTATTCAGGAAAGCATGGGTGGAATTCTGTAAAGCTAAAGCCACTTCATCATATTGAGAAGATTTTGGAGGGGCCAGAATAAACCTACAGGTTGGCACCCACTTCCACTCCATCCATGCTCCCAGAGAGATAAGCCCCAACTTAAATCTTGGACAGGAAATAGGAACACAACTTGGTAATGCAAGCGCTTTTTTCTAGATTTTACTTTCTACCTTGCTCCAATAAATGTCAAAAGCCAGAAGACTACATTCCATACTAAATGTAATAATTGGGACCACCTTAACGATGTAGTAGAATTTAATAAGAGGCAACAAAGAGAATGTACAGTACTGGAAGCAGATTTTCTTCATTTGAGCCACCAGATTAAGAACTTTCAAATCTATGGTCCCCAGAAAATTGGCCTTGGTGGGAAAAGCTGTTAATTTCGAGCATAAATAAATAAGCTCTTTGGAGACCGGAATTGAGGCATTGTCCAATTGCCAAACACATGGTTTCAGCTTCTTTACTGGGTGTATAAAGAACATGACTTTCGATTTGGTTGGATTTACAGGTCGTTTTCCTTGGCATACTCAGAGTGTGCCAATAGTAAGCGTTATAGTCCGACTTGAGTGTGGTCTAAGACCACAATATCGTCAGCATACGCTAACCAATTGACTTTCATACTGCCAAATTTGAGGCCCACCAGACCGCTCTTCTTCAGCCACTGCAAAAGATCTGACATATATGAAATATAAAGAGAAAGGGTGCATTCAAGCAACCTTGACACAGCCCTCTCTCTATTTGAACAGACTGAGATAGGGCTCCTGATTTAGAGAGGCAAACTTTTAATGATGATCTTTCATGTAGCTCTATCAAAATATATACCAGACTATCTGGGAGACCCCATGATTTTAATTTCGTCCAGAGTCTGTTTCTATTGATAGTATCGAAAGCCTTGGTGAGATCCACCCATGCTCCGAATGAGGGGATCGCTCCTTTCGCACAAGACTCTGTGCTAAGGTAGCTTAGAATCAAAGTACTCAGAGTAGTAGTTAGTCCTCTCCTAAAACCGGTTTGTTGTTTGAGGATAATACCAGCACTCTCAGCCCATTTTTCTAATTCGCCCAGAATAAGGCCCGAAAAGATCTTCCCATCTGCGTCAAAGAGCGATATAGGACAATAATTCATCGGGGATTGACGCTCACCCTTTTTATAAATGGGAATTACAATCGAATTCCTCCACGACTCTGGGATGTTTTTACTGAGAATGATATGACCAAATAAGATCTTCAGCGCTCTAGACCACAATTCCAGATTTAGTTTAAGGACTGCATTACTCAGCCCGTTGGGGCCAGGAGCCCTAGATCCTGACAATTTCTTTATCAACCTTTCAATGTCCTCACGGGTGTAATTCAAGGACCACTTTGAAGTTATTTCTGGTTTAGATTCCCAAGAGTCAAAGGAGCTATATATTGACGAGAAGTGGTCAATCCAGGTACATTCCTGAATTACAGTGTGCTGGGATGGTCCACTTAGCACCTTTGTCAAACTCACAATAGACCAAATGTTCCAAGAATTTATTGTGCATACAGCTCTCAACATTTCTTCCCCCTCCTTGGGTCTCCTCAGATACCTATAGGATCTCAGCCAATTGCCGTAGCTATTATTTAGAGATCTTATTTCCACTTCTAGAGTGTTGGGTGTCCTGACCCACGTTTGAGCTATCATGCTACAACATTTGGTGCTGTGGGCTTAGGAAATCCAAGATGGCCGAAAAAGCCCACATGTGCGCCAGAATCCACGAAAACCGCGCAGCTTGTGCGCACACCAAAATGGTCGCCTGACTTGCCACCCCAGGTGCGGGTGTGCTGGGTCAGAAGAGCCATGAGTGAAATGGGGTGCCAAAGAGAAGAACAACAGTGCCTGTTCGCTAGAAAGCACTTTAAAAATCACCTTTTGTTTCTCTGAATGCCAGCTCAAAATGCCTATTTTCAAACATTGCAACACATCCAAAAATCTCACTGAACACCAGCGGACATCTGGCAGAATGAAGTATGTGTGCATACTAAATCTGGGAAGATGAAGAGCCCAAAACAATGTTTATAACAAGACTGGCTGAGCTGTGGATTTCAGCAGTTAAGTAAATGTGGACTGAAAGACACTAAAAATCTAAATGTTTAAATTGACCGAGTGACCTACTTTTGAGTGTCACATAGGTTTCAATTGTTTAAATGTCATAGTTTTAAACTTAGAATCAGCATTCTAGCTGCATATGTAAAAATGTTTAGTTTTATTTGAATGCAGAAAACTGGGGAACAAAAAGTGACATTTTATCTGAAACCTGGCTTGAGAAACTGAATTCTGCCTGACATCTACCCCCACAGGAGTTGAAAACCTGCTCAGCCACTCTTCCCCTGGCCAAAAGGAGTTGTCACCTCTCTGATTAGATTAGGGGTGGAGCAGCTACAGGGAGTTGAACAAAGCCCTGTCCTGACTCAGGCAAATGTTTTATTGGCGGGAGTCGTAAATGGAGCTTCCTCCTGGAAGGGGAGGGGCACTGCCTGTGAGAGCAAGCTGGCTTGGCAGAACTGGAAAAACCAGAAATTCAACCTTGTGCTGGGGGGAAACCACACCCCTTTGGGGCCAGAACATAACTCTAAAAAGATGGATCATTCATAGAGCGGACATGTGAAAATTTTATAAATGATACCATAATTCTTGTGATTTTTCTCCCCACATTTTAAGACGTGTTAGGACCCGGTGGTATGTTCAGGGGGGTTTTAGCGGAAAAGAGGATATTACTCAAAATGTGTGCATGTGAAAAATCTGACACTTCATCAACTAATGTCCATACTCCTTGCGCACATGTGTGTAAATTTGGGTTAATGTCCGATATTGCGAAACCAGTTAAAAAGTGCAAATGTCACCATTTCTGAATGCAAGCTCCCAGGAAGAGCAGATTTGGACAGGGTATACCTCCTGTGATGCATGATGGGTGCATGTAATTTCAAACCACTGTGTAGCTATGAAATATGTCTTTTGGGTCAAAATATAGATTGTGTGTAATTTGACAGGGGTGGGTTCTCTGTATCATAAACAGACCTCATCATGATGACACTTCATTTATTCCCCCAATCAAGTGGAAGAGGATGAAGTGGCCAATGACGAGTGGAGAGGGGTAGGGTCTAGTGATGCTGCACACACACCCATTTTAAAAACAGATAAAAGCAGACAGACAGGACAGATAGGGACATTCAATTCCATTTGATGCAACGCGCTCTGCCGGACCATACCACATCCAGATCCAGACTTTAAATCCATCAATCTCCAGAATCCAGAGAGAGAGCAGACCCAGACCAGACCGCTGTTAGCAGAACCAGAGAGAGCTGACCCAGATCACTGTGAAGTGCAGAGACCAGACCAGAGTCCAGTCTAAAACCTGACCAGATTCGTGGCGAGGCCCATCTAATTCAAGAATATAGTGTGAGTACCTAGCAAGACTGTGCAGAACCAATCTCTTAGTTAAAATAATATAATTCAATCTATTTTAATCTAAGTAGAACTGCCTCCTAACTGTCACTTGTCCTTTTCTAGTTGCTAGCTGTCACTTGTCTTTTTGAACTTTAACATTCCAAATCCGAAAAACGACCTTTATTTAATCGCTCATATCTCCGTGACCGTTTGTCCTAGAGACTTGCAGTAACTTTCATCTGGAAGCTGCGATCCTAGACTGTCCTAGGACCCCAAAACGATAGTGCTAGTCCCTATACTTTTGCCGCAATCGCGAGAAACGCACTCGCGAATTTGCCGCGATTTGCAAATTTCTCAACGTGTGAAAACAGCAGTTTTCTTGCTTTCAGTTGCCAAAAATGTGTTTAACCTGCTAGTTACTCCTAGATCCTTGCTAAAGTGAGCCTGGACTAATATTAACTTGATACCACTCACCCTGAACCTCAAGAGGGAATTAAAAGCATTTTAGCATATTTCTCACTTCATTGCCAGCACATATCAAAGCATTTTGGGCCTGTGTGTAAACTTCTGTAGTCTAAGCTGCTGGGGTGAACTGAATTACATTTGATTGCATTTCTGAGAACTGTGTGCTTTCCTTCCATTTCCTTGCATTGCATAAAGGGGGGGGGGAGATTG
Organism: Ambystoma mexicanum; assembly: GCF_040938575.1. Taxonomy (NCBI): domain Eukaryota; kingdom Metazoa; phylum Chordata; class Amphibia; order Caudata; family Ambystomatidae; genus Ambystoma; species Ambystoma mexicanum. The sequence goes on from NC_090937.1 coordinate 62,496,346, forward strand.
CCAGAGAAAAGTGATTACATTGTTTTGTTGAAATCATATTGAGTATTTTCTGTATTGCATTTTCATTCAACATTACATCCATCTGAACTTAGATAAAGCATTCTCTACCACCTTCTTCTTCTGTTCCTATTCACAAGTGTGCTAGTGCCAGATTCTCCGTTGTTAATCTTTATCATGTCAGATTAAGTGTGATATCCAATTATTAATTTATTATCAAAGTGTGATATATCTATACATTGTTTAATTTTTTTCAAATAAATCTTTTAAATTTGCAAAACAAACCTACTTCTTGGCTCAGTGGGGTCAGGGGGATTCTAAGAGAGGGGTGTTATATAGGGGTAGTCATCCAGAACGTATGAACTGGACATAAAGATATATCAATAAGGGTTTCCATTCAGTATCCCAGACTAGGCATTGACTTAGCTGTAGTGTTGAATTGAATCCTCTTACAAATTGGGGGCTCGTCCGGACGTTTGGATTAGATCTATCACTTGTGCAGAGTAATACAGCGTGTCAGCTGACCAGATACACATATCCGGTCGGAGCACACGCTGTGTTACGCTGTAAAGCACTCCTCAAAGGAACGCTCTAAGAAAAAGGTCTGTTTTGCAAAAATAAAATACTAATTTCTGTAAGTCAGGACAGAGACCAATCTCTAGAATGACGACCTTAGTAGACATGAAAATAGCCAGAGAGCACTTCTTACATAAGTTATTTGTGAGAGGTGAGTGGACTCACCAAGACCGCATGGTCTGGTTGCAGGCCATCACGCAACAGGTCACGGAAACAGGGTCAGATATATGGAGAGATCAGGGTCCCCTACATGTGGCCCTGAGTGAACTATACATGGCTCCTAAAGCTAAGGATGAACAAGACAAGATGGTTAGGATAGCGGCATACCTGTACCTATATATGGGAGACATGCAGGATAAATGTACTGAAAACCAAGATCTGGCGAATAAGCGACAGATGGCGTTAGAGAAGGTCCAATCTGACCTGGTCTCTTCTGAGCAGAGGCTGCAGGGGAGCCAGGAGTCAGAAAATGAGAGTAGACAGCACATCATTAAAATAACGAGGGATATGGACATCCTGCAACAGGAAAAGGCTGACCAGGATACCAGATTTCTGGCCTTGCAGAGGGAGTACCAAGAAGGTTTGGACTCCCTACTGCAGAGCCAGAAAAAGCTGGAGCAACAGATCAATTTCAACAGGGCATGCACAGAGCAGGTAGCCACCCTGCAAATCCAACTAGACAGAGAGAAAGAGGAGAGCAATAAACTGATCCTGAAAGACCTGGATACCCAGGCAGAGTTTGATCAGGAGCGCCAGAAAGCTGGTGCCTTCCAAAGGCAAAGGGACGACCTGGCGTCACAAATTCAAGCTCTTGGTCAGGAAAGGGACACCTTAGGCCAGGAAGTCTGCCACTTAAGGAGAAAAATGGAAGAAAATCACCTGGCCCACCAGGGACTGGGTGACCTCCAAAAAGAACACCAGGACTTGCTAGAGCACACCAGGAGGGTGGAGGATGCTCTCGCAAGAAAGGAGCAGGCCAATAGGGACACAGCTCAGGAGGTAACCCTCCTGCAGCAAAGACTGGCCCAGTGCTCCAGGACCAATCAGGAAACGCAGAGAGAGAATGAGGCTCTCTGCCAGCACAATGAAAGACTCCAACAACAGGTAGCGATGCAGGAGAGACTGATAGAGGCTAGTAAGGCCTTAACTGAGGAACTGAAGGCGCAGGCTCTTGCATTGCAACAGGGAGCAGGGGCGGATAGAGATGAGGTTCGCTGGGAAAGAGAAACTCCTGAGCATAACCCCAGGAGCCCTAGTACCAGAGGCCTTCATTTCTCTCAGTCTCTGGACTCTGCCACCCCCATGTCCCCTGGCGCACATGAGCACAGGGCCACAGGGATGGCAGATTACTATCCAGCCAGAAGCATGGGGCTCATAGGCCAGTACCACCCAGGAATGGAGGGGCGGGCAGCCGGGTATGGGCACCCAAGCACGGTGCAATTTGATGGGGAACCCCAGGTGAGTAGGCCCATTAAGGGCATCCTGAAAACCTCTGCCCAGTTAGGTCAGTGGGAGGGGTACCCATCAAATCCTGGCAGCAAGGAGGGATCTGAAGACTCCTCTGAGCGGTACAGGACACAGGAGACCAGGTCCCCACATTCTGCCAGCCATTCCCAGGCTCGCAGAATCCGGGAAAACCTGGAAGAACAGACGGGAACCTCTGGGAGCAGTGCCTCTGAGTCAGAAGATGAATGGACCAGGGTTACCCGGACCAAAAGGGCCAATAAGACAAAAAGGGCCTTGCTTAAGGACCCCTTAAAGCAGATTAAGGCTATCAGGAGCGTCATCACGCCTTATCATAAGAACGCCAAGTACTCTGTTTGGGAACACTTGGAGCTCTATGAGCAAATGATGGAGACTTTTCATTTGAGGGACAGCCAAAGCTGTATCCAATATGTAAAGTGGACATTCTCCCCAGAGTACTCCAGTTTCTTTGCAGGGCTGGAGGACCAAAATCATTCCAGGTGGTCCACCTATAGGGCGGCCATATTAAAACATTTTTCTGTTCACAGAAATCCCCAAGAGGCTCGCAAGGCAGCCTACAATTTACAATGTGGGGAGGACCAGGCCCCACAAGAATTTGTGCAGGAGTTAAAGCGGGCTTTTGCACAGACCACAAGAAGGGTGCGCACGGATAGCAGAGAATTTATTAATACGTTTTTCCATGCCTTGCCCAAATACATAATGACCCAGCTCGTGAGGGATTTTCACGAGAAAAGATCTTTAGACTGGGTCATTGAACAGGCGACCCGGATCTATGAGGTGCAGAAGCCCATAGAAAATAAAAGCAATACCCAGAAAAATCCCAAAACCAACAGCACCCCTGCTGCTGCCAAGGTGGCAGAGGTAAAGGTCACCCCCGTTTTGGATTTGGAGATGGGGGGGCCTAAAAACCTACCTGCACCTAATAATGCTAGGCCCAGAAGGTCCTCGGGCCAGTCACAGACAGGGAGCCAGGGAGGCAGCCCCACAAATGGGGTCCCTCGCTCTCCTGATTATGTAAGCCCCCGTTACAAGGGAAACAGACCCATCCTGGGTTATGTGTGGACTCCTCCAGCCCAAGGGGGGGGGGATCCAGCCAAGCACCTAACCCAGGGAACTTCCCTCCCAACTTCCCACAGGAGGGCAGAAATTCTCCAAATCCTGGGCAGACCTTTTCCCCAGGTATCCACCCAACTTCCAACCCCAAAATCATCCATCCTTCTTTCCCCAATTCCCTGAGCCCAGACAACCTAATCCGGGAGAGGGGAGGCCAAGGGTGGAGGGGTATCCAAATCTTCCTAACCAGGGGTACTACCAAAGAAGGGATAGCTACCCTTCACGGGATCAGCTCAGGGGAGAAAACAGGGCCCCGTATCAGCCTGAGCGGGTTTCCCAGTTAGAGCGCCAGGTTCAAAACATGGCGCGGGATCTGGGTCACATACTGAGGGCTCAGCAGAACCCTCAGATCGGCATGCCGGCGCAGAACGCACCCAACTCTGGACCTGGTGCTCCAGAACAATGACGGGGGCAGCACCCCGATAACTCACCGGTTCCCAGGGAGGAGGCACAAAGGGAAGGGGGGTGTAAAGCCTTGGAGGAAGCTTCCTTCCTCACTTGTAAACAGCCCCTGGAAACCCAGGAACCGGAAACAAAATCTCCTGCCCCTGAAAGTCTGCCTCCGAAGGAACAGAAGGGGGGTAGGAGAAACAAAAGACCCAAACAGACTCAGTTTGAGGAGGAGGTACAGATCTTCCAATTTGAGGGAGAGGGAGACTCAGAGGATCCTGGGAAAAGGATCTTCTCCTTCAGAGAGGGGGGAACTCCTCCCAAAGAAAAATGGGTCCCTAGGGATGCAAATCCAGGCTGGGGAGATGGGGAGACTGAGCTACCGCCGCCCACCATCTCATCCCAGAACCAACAGCAAGAAAATCTCCTGGTTCAAACCCATCCTGGTGACTGCCTCCAAAAAGGGGGGGCGGCCCAGAACCGGAGCCAGGGGAACCCACAATGGCTCCGATCTCCAGTTGCCAACTTTTTCTTTCAGATTCCCAAGGCTCTCCACAGAATTCTGCCCAAATCTCTTCGCTAGCGATGTCCAAAACCAGAAAGTTAGCCCACCAGTTGTCCAAAAATGCACATTATCTGTGCCCCCTTGAGGAGAAGGAGGGAAGATATTATGCCCCGGTATAAGTACAGGGGCAGGGTACAATTTTAGCGCTGGTGGACACGGGATCTCAAGCTACCCTTCTGTCCAGAAGGGCCTTTGATGAATTGAATGCAGGAAGGGGAGAGAATTACCAAATTCCTCTCACCTCTCTTCCTGGACAACTGCAGAACTTTGACGGGAAGGAAATTCCCGTTGAGGGGACTGCAGACTTGGACATTAAGATCGGGCGACACAAGGTGAAACACCCGGTCATAGTAGTGACTCCAGAGGGCACCCCTTGTTTACTGGGGAATGACCTCCTGAGAAGGTTGTCACCCCTAATAGATTGTGTAAACAAGGTCCTCTGGACCCAGACTAGCCGACCAATAAAATTAAAACAGAGTGTCAACCATGTTAGTTTAAACGGCACCTGCCACATGGTTGAACAAAAATCTGACCAAGTAGAATTTAACTTCCAGAATAGCCAAATTCCAGACGTGACAGTAATAGCAGTAGGACAACAGACTGGTGATGGAGGGTCCTCTCTATTTCTGAAAATGAACCTTCCTTCCAGTCTAAAGTGGTACTCCACGCTGGAAGGAAACACTCTGAGATTCTATACTAATCCACAATCAGAAACTCCCACTCCTATAGTCCAGAAAGATGTGAAATCAGCTCAGAGCCTGGCTGATATTCAGCAAATTGGAGAGCAATTGTTCATCCCTGTCCAGTTAAATGAGGGGAAGGACTCTGTTCTCGCTCGAGTGTGCGTGAACAATGGTAAGAGCTTCATCAGCGAAGCCATGTTTCGCCAACTCCCAAAAGATCCAGCCATTCCCACCTTCAAACTGATAGACAAATGGGAAATGGACCTGGAAGCACCTAATTCCAAACATCTCCTGCCAAGCAGGTGTATGCTCAAAATCTTCATTGGCAACAAGAGCATAGTCCACAATTGTTGGGTCGTGCGAGACGTCCCTGCCGCCTTTTACTTAGGCAGTGACATTCTCAATCGCTTTGCCATTAGTTTGGACCTAATAAACATCAAAGCTTGGTCCCGATTAGCGGATAATCCCATGGGCTTTGATGATCCAGAAAAAGCATTTAGGTCAGCTCAATTGCTACCTTATGCAGTTGAGATTCAGATCAAAGAGGAAGTCACCATCCCAGAAAGGACCCGACAATTCTCCCTGGAAGTGAAAGTTAAAAGAGGACAACATTTGAAAAACCCTGATGCTTACATACATCTAAATGCTTCTCTCCAACAGCAAGGGTTGGGGGTAAACCCAACGCCATTAGTCAACATAGAACATGACACCATTCCAATAGAGGTGGATAACAGCGATTTAAAGAGTATTACTCTAGCCGCAGGCACCATTATTAGAATGGCGGTTGATGATCGACATTTTTCCATAGATTTAGGTAATGAACTGTTAGGGCCAATCCCCAAGGACTGCTTTGACAGTGACAGTGATGACAATACAACACCAGACAGGATTTTTACCCGGCATGGGGGGAACTTCCTGGTGTACACTTCTTGCCCGTATGGTAAGGAAGATGTGACTTGTGACTTCAGGAGGGATGAGGTGATTTTCCAGGTCCATGAGGGCTGCCTTTCCCACCTGAAGCCTCCAGTCCAAATCAGCACTCTGACCAGGGACTTCTCCACCCAGCTGGAGGAGGCCGCTGAAATAGCCAAACCAGAAGTCTTTCCAGGCTTCAGGCAGATGGTGGAAGAGAGAGTCAACCTAGCTGATGCCTGTGTGACTCTGGAACAAAAGCAAAAGTTGAAACAAGTTTTCTTGGATTTCCAAGATCTCTTTGCGGTAGACTCATTTGACTGTGGCCGCACTGACATCCACACAACAACAATCTCCACGGACCCTGGCATGACTCCAGTGTTTGTGAAGCAATATCGTTTGCCTCTCGCATCAATGGAGTCCCTTACTGAAATAATTAAGAACCTTGAGTCCCGGGGAATAATCCGTCCAGTCCACAGCACCTTCAATAATCCGGTGCTGGGAATATTGAAGCCAAACGGCCAGTGGAGACTCTGCGCCGACCTCAGGGAGCTCAACAAACGGGTCCATACTTCCCGATGGCCTCTTCCCTACATTGACCAAGGGCTGGCCCAGATCCAGGGGTCACAGGTATTCACTGCAATAGACCTGACCAATGGATACTGGACTGTGCCTGTCAGTAGGGAGGACCAATACAAGCTGGCTTTTACCTTTGGGGGCCAGCAGTACACATGGACCCGGACTCCCTTCGGATACCTTAACTCCGGTAATGAGTTCAACATTTTCCTACATAAGGCCATGCCCGACCTGGGTGCGAGGGGTAACCTGGCTTATGTAGATGATGTCCTCATCAAAAGTTCATCTGTGGAGGAACACATAGCGGAGATCCGTCATGTTCTGACCCAGTTGAGGGCCGCCGGAGCAAAACTTTCCTTTCAGAAAGCACAGTGGTGTAGAACCCGTGTTAATTTCTTGGGGCATGAGATTACTCCTCAGGGTCTCTGTCCCCAGGAAAAGAAAGTGGAAGCCCTCCAAAAATTGAAAGACCCCACAACTCTGCGGGAACTGAGGAGCCTCCTTGGACTGACTAATTACAGCAGAAAGTTCATTGAGGGCTACGCAGAGATCACCAGACCCCTGATTCATCTCTTGAAGGGGGGGGGGTCAAGTGGGAATGGGGTCCGGAACAAGCCGAGGCAGTAAAACAACTCAAAAGAAGCCTCTCACAAGCGCCTTGCCTAGCTTACCCTGTCAGAAACAAGGAGTTCTTCCTGGAGACGGGGTTCTCTAATACGTGCTTGACGGCAGTATTATACCAAAAGCATGACAAGGTCAATAAAGTAATCTCCTATGCGAGCAAATCTTTATCCTCTGTGGAGGAAAAATTCAACGATTGTGAGAAGGCACTCCTGGCAACGGTGTGGGCATTGAAGAATTACCGCCCGTTTATCCAGGGGGAACACATCATAGTGGAGACTCCACACCAGCCTCTGCAATATCTCCAAAGTGATAGAATCCGGGCCGGAAATGTGAGTAATTCCCGAATTACTTCCTGGATTCTGTCAATGCAAGGCTTTCCTGTGGAGGTCAGATATGGCCAAAACAAGAAGAGTCCCCTCGCGCAAGGTCTGGCTGACTTGCATGATTGTGCCAGAGAAAACTGTATCGAGGACGAAAGTCTAAAAATCAAGGACAACACGGAGGCATACCTTAATTCCCCCCACAAAGTCTTTGAAGAAGACAAGTGTGAGGGAATGCCCACTGTATATGTGGATGGATGCTCTTACCATGTTGACAACGACGGGGGGAAAGAACTGGTGGCCGGCGTAGGGAATGCATGGGTGAAGGAGTTCCCAGAACCCTCCGCTGGATACAAAATTGGTCCCCGAAGTAGTCAGGTGGCAGAATTGATGGCGGTGCATCAGGCCATCCTCACTGCTGTCCAGCATCAACTCCACGAACTGGTCATAATCACAGATTCGGATTATGTACGGAACGGGTTCGTGGAGCACCTGGTTAATTGGAAAACCAGAGGCATGTTATGTGCTAACAACAAACCCTTGAAACATGGGAAGTTGATCCAAAACATTGATGATCTGGTCACCTCGAATGAGATGACCATCTATTGGAAAAAGATCAAGTGTCATTCCAAAGTAGAGGGACCAGACAAAACTGGAAATGACTTAGCTGATCAGCTGGCCAAAACCGGGGCCATCCAAGGGGATCTAATTGAGATTGAGTCCCTGTTGGGGGAAATCCAGGTCACTGCTATCACTAGGTCCCAGACAAATGCTCACAACGACCTTTCAATTGCACAATGGAGTAAGGAGACCCCTGATGCTGATTTGATTACCGCTCAGAAGGGGGATCGAATAATTGGTAAATTTTGCCAGCACATTGAGGACCCTGAGAACTTTCCCCTGACGGATACCGATTACATTGGAAAAGAGGACCTAAGAGTGTTTATGAAATGTCCAAAAATGTTCCGAATACAAGACGGTTTGCTGGTAAGGAAATCCAAAGCTGGCCACGATCAGTGGGTGGTTCCTACCTCATTCCGAAGCCTGATGTTAAGTCACGCCCATGATGCGGCCACCGCCGGTCATAGGGGGTTTCACACAACATTGGAAATCTTAAGAGAGGTTGCATACTGGCCACACATGGGGCAGGACCTCGACCAATACTTGAAGGGGTGTCTTTTGTGTGCACAATTTCAGCCATCATCCCTCACGCACCGTGCGCCTCTCCAAAAGAGGGGGATGACACTGCCATGGTCAGATTTACAAATCGACTTTGTAGGCCCTGTGATTCGCTCTGCTAGGGGGAATAAGTACATGTTGACTGTGACATGCTTGTTTACCAAGTGGGTGGAATGTCTCCCAGCCCCAAACTGCAAGGCAGAAACGGCAGCTGCCTTGATGATTAACCACATCTTTTCCCGTTTTGGTCTACCTCAAAGGATTGAGTCAGACAGGGGTAGCCACTTCACCAGTGAAGTAATGACAAAGATGTGGGAGATACTGGGGGTCAAGAGAAAGCTACATATTGCTTACCGGCCAGCTTCTTCTGGGGCAGTAGAGAGATATAACCGGACAATTGTGAGCATCTTAAAAAAATTTGTGGCAGATTCTGGGCCAAGTTGGGATATCCAATTACCTCTGGTCCTAATGGCCATCAGATCTACCCCTTCATCTGCAACCAAAATGTCACCATTTGAGTTAATGACGGAGCGCAAGATGGTGCTTCCGCAGCATTTGCTCTATAGGACCCAAGAGCAGACACTGATAAATGCCTCCACAACTCATGAGTATGTGGAGAATTTAAGGAAACACCTCCAACATGCTTTTGCTTACGCTCAGCGGAATCTAGAAAGATCGGCTGATAGCATGAAGACCCACTATGACCTGAAGACTTCCAGGAAGGAATATCAGGTGGGGGACCGGGTCTATCTATACAACTTCCAAAGAAACCAGGCAAAACAGCGAAAATTCTTGCCTACATGGAAGGGACCCTTTGAGATCATCGACAAGATCTCCCCTGTGGCCTACAAGATCCGCATCCCCAAAGGCGGTTTGGCAGAGGGGGAAGACAAGTGGGTCCACATTAACCAGTTGAAGTGTTGCCATCCCAGGCACACTCTGCAACAACTGGAGGAATCCTCTGGAATCCTAGCGGGTACTGTCTCAGACTAATTCAGTTCCAACCATAAAACATACCACATCTAGTCTCTAAAATATTGTGATTTGCATGAAACTGTCTCTTAGTTATACTGTTTTTTTTCAAAATAAGAATGTAATGTTTCGTTATGATGAAATGCATATGCTGCCCCACTATCTCAACAGTGGTGGAAAAATGTCTATGAATAGGTATTGCCGCTCTTCCTTTGTCGTACTAGGAGAAAGAAAACCTGGAGACGGGCCAAGGAGGACGATCCGGAGACCGGGAGCAGAGACGCAAGGGGCCCAGCGTACCGCCCAATATTCCCATCAGGACCGGCGAGGAGAACCGATCGATCAATACCGGATGGAGGAAAAGATGCTGAACTGTGCCATTTGCAGAATTGGAAGAAGATTATGCGGACAGACCGGTGCGTGGGTCAAAACCCTTGTGCACCCGACTCCCCATCGACTCAAATTCAAAGGGCAGTCATGTGGGGGGATGTGTTGGGTGTCCTGACCCACGTTTGAGCTATCATGCTACAACATTTGGTGCTGAGGGCTTAGGAAATCCAAGATGGCCGAAAAAGCCCACATGTGCGCCAGAATCCACGAAAACCGCGCAGCTTGTGCGCACACCAAAATGGTCGCCTGACTTGCCACCCCAGGTGCGGGTGTGCTGGGTCAGAAGAGCCATGAGTGAAATGGGGTGCCAAAGAGAAGAACAGCAGTGCCTGTTCGCTAGAAAGCACTTTAAAAATCACCTTTTGTTTCTCTGAATGCCAGCTCAAAATGCCTATTTTCAAACATTGCAACACATCCAAAAATCTCACTGAACACCAGCGGACATCTGGCAGAATGAAGTATGTGTGCATACTAAATCTGGGAAGATGAAGAGCCCAAAACAATGTTTATAACAAGACTGGCTGAGCTGTGGATTTCAGCAGTTAAGTAAATGTGGACTGAAAGACACTAAAAATCTAAATGTTTAAATTGACTGAGTGACCTACTTTTGAGTGTCACATAGGTTTCAATTGTTTAAATGTCATAGTTTTAAACTTAGAATCAGCATTCTAGCTGCATATGTAAAAATGTTTAGTTTTATTTGAATGCAGAAAACTGGGGAACAAAAAGTGACATTTTATCTGAAACCTGGCTTGAGAAACTGAATTCTGCCTGACATCTACCCCCACAGGAGTTGAAAACCTGCTCAGCCACTCTTCCCCTGGCCAAAAGGAGTTGTCACCTCTCTGATTAGATTAGGGGTGGAGCAGCTACAGGGAGTGGAACAAAGCCCTCTCCTGACTCAGGCAAATGTTTTATTGGCGGGAGTCGTAAATGGAGCTTCCTCCTGGAAGGAAAGGGGAGGGGCACTGCCTGTGAGAGCAAGCTGGCTTGGCAGAACTGGAAAAACCAGAAATTCAACCTTGTGCTGGGGGGAAACCACACCCCTTTGGGGCCAGAACATAACTCTAAAAAGATGGATCATTCATAGAGCGGACATGTGAAAATTTTATAAATGATACCATAATTCTTGTGATTTTTCTGCCCACATTTTAAGACGTGTTAGGAACCGGTGGTATGTTCAGGGGGGTTTTAGCGGAAAAGAGGATATTACTCAAAATGTGTGCATGTGAAAAATCTGACACTTCATCAACTAATGTCCATACTCCTTGCGCACATGTGTGTAAATTTGGGTTAATGTCCGATATTGCGAAACCAGTTAAAAAGTGCAAATGTCGCCATTTCTGAATGCAAGCTCCCAGGAAGAGCAGATTTGGACAGGGTATACCTCCTGTGATGCATGATGGGTGCATGTAATTTCAAACCACTGTGTAGCTATGAAATATGTCTTTTGGGTCAAAATATAGATTGTGTGTAATTTGACAGGGGTGGGTTCTCTGTATCATAAACAGACCTCATCATGATGACACTTCATTTCATTCCCCCAATCAAGTGGAAGAGGATGAAGTGGCCAATGACGAGTGGAGAGGGGTAGGGTCTAGTGATGCTGCACACACACCCAGACAGGACAGATAGGGACATTCAATTCCCTTTGCTGCAACGCGCTCTGCCGGACCATACCACATCCAGAGATCCAGACTTTAAATCCATCAATCTCCAGAATCCAGAGAGAGAGCAGACCCAGACCAGACCGCTGTTAGCAGAACCAGAGAGAGCTGACCCAGATCACTGTGAAGTGCAGAGACCAGACCAGAGTCCAGTCTAAAACCTGACCAGATTTGTGGCGAGGCCCATCTAATTCAAGAATATAGTGTGAGTACCTAGCAAGACTGTGCAGAACCAATCTCTTAGTTAAAATAATATAATTCAATCTATTTTAATCTAAGTAGAACTGCCTCCTAACTGTCACTTGTCCTTTTCTAGTTGCTAGCTGTCACTTGTCTTTTTGAACTTTAACATTCCAAATCCGAAAAACGACCTTTATTTAATCGCTCATATCTCCGTGACCGTTTGTCCTAGAGACTTGCAGTAACTTTCATCTGGAAGCTGAGATCCTAGGCTGTCCTAGGACCCCAAAACGATAGTGCTAGTCCCTATACTTTTGCCGCAATCGCGAAAAACGCACTCGCGAATTTGCCGCGATTTGCAAATTTCTCAACGTGTGAAAACAGCAGTTTTCTTGCTTTCAGTTGCCAAAAATTTGTTTAACCTGCTAGTTACTCCTAGATCCTTGCTAAAGTGAGCCTGGACTAATATTAACTTGATACCACTCACCCTGAACCTCAAGAGGGAATTAAAATCATTTTAGCATATTTCTCACTTCATTGCCAGCACATATCAAAGCATTTTGGGCCTGTGTGTAAACTTCTGTAGTCTAAGCTGCTGGGGTGAACTGAATTACATTTGATTGCATTTCTGAGAACTGTGTGCTTTCCTTCCATTTCCTTGCATTGCATAAAGGGGGGAGGAGATTGCCAGAGAAAAGTGATTACATTGTTTTGTTGAAATCATATTGAGTATTTTCTGTATTGCATTTTCATTCAACATTACATCCATCTGAACTTAGATAAAGCATTCTCTACCACCTTCTTCTTCTGTTCCTATTCACAAGTGTGCTAGTGCCAGATTCTCCGTTGTTAATCTTTATCATGTCAGATTAAGTGTGATATCCAATTATTAATTTATTATCAAAGTGTGATATATCTATACATTGTTTAATTTTTTTCAAATAAATCTTTTAAATTTGCAAAACAAACCTACTTCTTGGCTCAGTGGGGTCAAGGGGATTCTAAGAGAGGGGTGTTATATAGGGGTAGTCATCCAGAACGCATGAACTGGACATAAAGATATATCAATAAGGGTTTCCATTCAGTATCCCAGACTAGGCATTGACTTAGCTGTAGTGTTGAATTGAATCCTCTTACAAGAGTTATGGGGTCTCGTATAGTTTTCTTTATTAGTGCCCTTGATGCCGTTTTAGTTTTTTCCTTTCATGAACTATAGAGTCAAAGTGATATTTATTTTGCCTCCCAGAGACCCTGGAGCCTAATAGTGGGGGATTTAAGTCCCATAGGAAATCACTGAAACGAGAAGGCTCACAATATTTTCCCAGTTGTTGCTGTGTGGAGTATTTCTCAATAGTTAATAAGAATACAACCTCTCTCAAACCTCCTCAGGCGATTACCCGCAGAGTTCGGAGTCCACTCCTCCGCATAATGAAGAGGCTGTATACTATGACCAAACGCAAATGTGGCCTCCAACATAAGATGACCGTCTATATTTCCTTCTGTTATTTTACATTCTCTACAATTATCAAACAGTTGTCTAGAAGTGAAAACATAATCGATCATCGATATTGCATAGTCTCTCTGCCAGGTGTGACTGCTGGGAATGTCACCCTGGATATTACCATTCAGCATCCTCAACTCCTGATCTGACATAAAACTATGCCAAGCATGACCACTATCATTTATATCTTTTTTCTATGGCATGTTCCTTATTGTCTTTAGACATTGGGAGTTGAGCTCACCCATTATAATTAACTCATCGTCTGGGAATCGAGCAGATAACTCCACTAGGAGATCAGATAGACAGCCTAGGAAATCAATCAGAGGGGCAGAGGCAGGATTACAATATAGGTTGATTACAATACAACTTGACCCCCGGATCGGCCCCTCTTCTGATAACCCTGAACGCCAATATACCTTTAACCTCATTAGATAACAAGATAGAAGCACCAAAAGTCAAATTACTACACAGAGTAAGTAGGCCACCACTTGGGCGCCCTTTTAATCCTCTTGAAGCCATCTGCTGGAAAGTGGAAAACCATCTACACACAAAGCATCCGATGCCAAAGTTTCTTGAAATAGAACCATATGAAAATTATGCAAAATATAAGATTTTCTAGCATGATCAGTGAAAGAGTTTAAGCCTCTTGAATTCCATGACAGACATCTTACATCATCCATGACCAGAGCTTCTGCTCCCGTATTCCTAACTTAAGGAAGATTTGAGATATAATTTCGGGAACCCATTCCCACATAGCTGGGAGTGGTATAAATGGTTTAACGCAGTTCAATTGTCGTCCAGAGGTTATTTCCTTCGTTATTTTCGAGGGCTCCTGTTTTTCTACCTCTGGGAGCATAGTTGATATCTGGAAGCCTCTTGTTGCCCAATCTTCCTTTGCTCCTAGAATAGTTTCAAAAGCCAGTTTTGAGGGCATACGGAGCTCTGCCATATTTGTCTCCAGCTGGAGAGGGAAGCTCAGTTGTATGTCCGTGGTAGAAAAGAATTTTAAGTCTGGGATGGTACTCATTTCCCTTAGTACCCTCGAATAATTCAAGGGAACGCTCTTTGCAGAACCTTCATATTCATTAAGAAGAAAAATGGTAAGACCTGCATGCGGATCTTGAAGAAACTGATTGCATCTTAACGGGTTATGGGCCACCATCCTTGCCATTGCTCGTCCGACAGAGTCATTTTCATTTCGCCCTTCCGCCCTTTTATTTTGGTTATTATTAGCCTTAATTGACCCCTCCTTTGCTAGAAGACCTAATCGAAACTGATTATCTAGGAGCTCAATAGGTGGGTTTGCTGGACTCTCCCTGTCTCCTGAGCTCTGAACAGGGATCCGAGGGGGCTTTCCCGGTTGGAAGGTCTTCAAGAAAATAGGGGCAATTTTCTTCTCTGGCAAATTACTCTTCAGTTTATTTTCAAAAAGATTGGAGAAATCTTCCTTGGGGGAATAACTGGTTCAGTTTGGCTACCAACTGTAGCCTTAAAAGCTTGTGGACTACTTCCTTTATCTTCTGTATTTCGTGTCGTATCATCCACCAAGGTTTTTAGTCCCCCCCCACCTCCCTGGACCCGATCCTTTCATACTTTCTTTCTTTGAAGCCTCTACATTGGCCCCTTTCTTACTTTTTGGGCCATCATTCTGGGTGATGTTCTTTTTATTTATTTGCTTCATTTGGTTCTGGGCCTCCCTCTTTGATGAGCGTTTAGCTCCCGTAGATTGTCTTTTCCTCTGTTTCCTTGTTTTCCCGTTTGGTTTTTTGCCCCTCTTGGGCTCATCATAGTTCACATCCAGGATTTATTCCATGATAGCTTCCTCCTCTACAACAGATGGTATCACCTTCCCCTCTGCTAGTTGAGCTAGCCGAATGAATTAATTCACTACTGATAAAGATAGAGGGGTATCATTCACTTCACCCTCTGAAATAACTGGTAGGATGGGCTGCGTACACTTTATACAGCCATTCTGTACCCCCACCTTTGCATATTCGTCCATTTTTATATTCAATTTGGTTGTCATCTCTTTTAAAGCAGCATACTGAATCGGTAATAGGTCCATTTTCCCTGCTTGTGTCTCCGTTATTGAAGTCACAACACTAGCAGTTTCCCCCATATAATCGTTGATAGCCGTTCTTAACGCCACCATCGATGTATCGGTCAATTCAAGTTATTTTGTGACTGCCAACAAAATCCCAGTATGTTGTTGAACTTCCAGTTTAAGATTTTAAAAACTCCTAACCAACGAGCTCAACAAAAAATTAAGGGCCACTATTGATGTAGATCCCAGGCCCTGATCTTTTTCTACAGCCGACAGGTTCTGCTTTTCCGGTGCATCATTATGATTCGAGGAAGCCAGAGGGATTTGTTAGGAAAGATTTCGTAATTGTAGGTAATTTTCCTTCCATGTGGCAACCCCTAAACTTTTTGCTGTTGTTTTTCACCTTGTTCTTGACTTTGTCAGAGAAGTGCAGCCTTCTGCCGCACTCCTCTGGGCTTTCGCTCCTTTTCTTATGGGGAAACTGACATGCCCTTAAGACAGTCAGTACCGGGGAACGCTGTTTCCCGTAGTTTCTTTTATCATGTTGCGGCTTTAGTGCAACATGACACAAGAGGGCACTGTAAGCTAAGTTACAGCTCTCTTGGGTCTCTAGCCTTCTACAGGCCCTAGATACTCGTTTAGGATTGTATTTGATCGGTGCAAGTCATTCAGGGACTGGAATGGTGGCAGCGATCGTTTTGTGTATTTTGAGCTCCTTTTGGCGTTCTAAGCGCGTTTTCTGCGCTTAACCCAAAATGGTGGCCTGGCTCCCAAAATGGCCAGACCACGAGGCTCCTTTTTCCTGTCCGCTGACCGTCTTGCTCCCTTCACCTTCCCCAGGTTGAGCTGACCCGGGGCCTTCCTTATTTGGGCATGTACTTTCCCGCGAAACACGGATGCTTTCGCGGGCTTCTACATGTCTTTTGTGTGCCTCCAGGGTGTGGGCTGGGATGTCTGGTCCCAATACACATCCTGGGTGCCAGAGAGTCTAGGGTGGTGTGAATGCCTGGGACCACCGTGGTCCGTGATTGGTCCACGAATGGTGTGTGTGTTGATGAGCGGATCTCCCATTGGCTCCCCTCCGTTTTGGCACGAAGGGAACCGTGGATAAGAGGGGGCTGGAAACACCACTACCATGTCGATCTCCTGAGTTCTCACGAACGAAGGAATACAGGAGCCAAGTATCCTGCAACCAAGAGGCTGGACCGAGGAATCGCTGGTGACCCGCTGAAGCACTCCTCCTTTGCACTGCTGTCGTCCTGTGAAACCCTTTCCTCCTTTGATCGAACCAGAAGGCCTGTACTGGTGCTTCGACCTTTGGAATAGCAGGAACAGCTATTCTCGGCGACTTCATCATCTCCTGCCAGTAAGCCTTCGGAAGCGTCTCTGGGCCATCCAGTTGACTGACCAGCTTACAAGGGAGTCTTGCTCTGTAACCGCCGCCAGGTTGTGTTGTATTTCGAGTCCTTGTCACTCTCACACGCTTAGTACACTTGGCGTTCCCAAGTCTGAAGTGAGTAGTGTACATTTGGCTCAGATACACACGGCCGATCCGTTGCCCTGCTGTGGTGACAAAACTGTGCAGGTTTCTTCGATTGGGACGTCTTTTTTCTCTACACGACGACGAGGCATTCCCGGCTCTTCTGAACCTGCCAGCTGCTGAAACTAACGTGGAGAAGCCTGGGTCTGCTTGCATCGGGGACCGGTGAGTAGTTTAGCTAGGATCTGGTCACCCTCCTGCAGTAGCCCATTGCTTTTCCCCGCTGTGTAAAAACAGCACCCTTTTGTCCGTACTCGCGCTCTGCTTCTGCTCACTGTGGAGGCTGCGCTTGAGTCGCGGAACCTGTTCTTCTTCTGTTGTGCACTAACCCGAACTGCCTGACTTCCTCCGAAGAGCTTCTCCTTTTGCCCGTTGGCACCAGCGTGTGCAGGTACTTTGAGCACAAGGCTCCACTCTTCGCAGGGCTCGGACTTCCATCTAGTTAGGTGCCTCTGAAGGCGAACTGAGTCTAAAGCATTATTGCACTGCCTGTTTTCTTTCCCTTTCAGGTGGACTACACATTTCGTGCAGATAACGCTTGCGACTGTCGTATTTGTATATATATTGTATTGGTATAGTATGTGTTGGCTTAATATTGTGATATTGTGATTTTCTCGCTACGGTCGTTGTTTTAAAGGCCTTAAAATAAATGTGTATATATTTTTGATATAACAACTGTTTGGAGTAGTTTGTAAGCGCTCTTGATTTGTGTGCTCATTGCGGGCTTTCAGTCACCCTCACCCCTCTTGAGACCTAGTCTTGACCGCCGCGATCGCTACCTTGATTGGTCTGGCTCGTCCAGAGGTTACCCTGTTCCAAGTAATTAGGTTGGCCTTCTGAACTTCTGCGCCACCAGGACAGAGTTCAGAAATCCGTCTTAACAGGATTGAAACTCTGGCTCCTTCTGCTTCTTCCCAGATGGCTGATATGCTGTTAAGTTCATAGGAAGAGTCAGTGGGCATTAATGGGTGCCTCTCCCACCACCTCTATTTCAGGTCGCTGATTTTCAGCAATCTGAATCCCCGTCTGGGGAGGTAGATGAGCGGTACTCAACACCTCATCTTCTGGATGCGGGGGTGGGGAGATCAGGTAGAGTTTCTTCTTGGGTAGGTGGAAAATAATTCCCAATTATGGCCTTCATTGTTGCGGCCGTTAGAGTATAATTAAGGTTTGCTGAAAGAACATTTTTCACTATAGGGTACTAGAGGCACTCGCTGTTATAACATTATTCCCCAAGTTTGGTACAGTTCCCGAGGTTGTAGGTTCTAGCAGATCGTTTGCAAAGGGACTCGGCTGGGGGAAGAAGAGCCCCCCCTGTTTTTGTACGGCCTGAATGAACCCCCCCCTTCCTTTGGTGCTAAGGGGTTAGGAGACATATTCATCTGGTGCTCTTTAACACTTGAGGCTTCCTACAACCCCGTACTACAGAGATTAAAGGGCTGCAACATAACATTTTATGTCAAGAGGGAAAGGGAAAAATCAGAAATAATTGGGATAAATTGAATAGGATTTTGTTAGAGGTTGATCAACATGCCGCTACCGGGAAGCACCAAAGGGTGTGCTTTTCACAGGCATGGCACCGATAAAGGTACAGTCAAGGAAAGATCTTCAAAGTGTCTAGAAGGAGAGCCAGCATGTATGCAGCTGCTGATAATGCTTGCCGAGGCTGCCACTGCATCCTTTATGGACACACGCCTTGACAGCAATTTCAGAAGGCTCAGAATAAAGTCCACTGTCTTCTCAGTGATTGACTTTGTCTCTCCATCTTCTAAAGCTATTTCATCTATGGAAGGTCCAGCTGAGAAGACATGAGCTTAGAGTAAGCAAAAAGTCAAGACACAAAGTTCAGGCATTACTGAGTATAGTGGATGAACCGGGCGAGGGGGCGAGGGACCAACAAAAACTAGATTCCTTATGAATCTCAGTAGATTTTTCAGGTCCTACAGCAGTCAGTCTGCTGGCTTAAAAAGGGGTGGTCAGAGCATTAATTGGATTACACAGTGGTTTCAAAGAAAAAATAATGCACACAGGGAAAATGCTGTCCTATACTTATAGAGCAGCTCCCTTAAGTTATGATGAATTATACCAAGCTCAAAGTTGAGGTACTACTTTTGGACTCAGTTTGATTGTTTCTCCTCTTCCCCCTCCCTTTCTTCTTACCTCATGTTTCCCAACACATTCATTTATACATGTCCAACTCTTGGCGCCGACACATCTGTCAGCTGGCTTGGCAAAACCAGTTCACTCCCCTGACATACTAGGGAGTGTTTATTACAAGCTATTCTGGTGAAAGCCTCCACACTACAAGAGCCCGCTTGTACCCATCTAATGTCACCACGCAACCACACACTCATTACTTAGAATTATGCATCACCTGGTCTAGATATTGCCATCACAGTAAAGGATTTCTGAGCTTTACTTTCCCAACACTTTCCCTCATGCTTTCCAGTAACTAATCACATTAAAGAAACAGGCATTCCTACCTCCACAACATATTACCCCCGTCACCCCATTGAAACCATCTTTGCCCTTCTGTATTGTTAGTCTGCTGGCTAACGCCGCCTCCCCACTCCCCCACTCCCAAACCCTTTCTTATCTCCATCCCACCCTGCTCCTCCTCTTTAGTATCAACAGACTAAGGTCTGGCAACACCCTGGCAAGGTCACAATATTGCCCCGCTTGGACAAGGATCAGGCGCCATAAGACGACTACAGTCGTTATGGGCATAGTATATACGTTCCATAAAAGAACATCTGTAGATGCATCAGTATGTACTGAAACACATCAGGAGGAAATATTTTTCCATAGAGGATTTTAGATTTATAGCTTTAACTATGAATTCTGTCAAATCTTCTTTACACCATGTTCTTATAAATTTGTGGCCAACCCCACAAACCTTGTGTTGCCAGGAATTCAGGCGCTTGGAATAAACTTTATGTCATTGATTCATACAGGTAATTCAAAGCATCTTTATGAAGATCCCAACTCACCTCCATTGTGGTTTATACTGTTTGATTCTATGAGGGCCACGTTGATCGGCCGCCGGGAGGAAAAACGGTCGTCGTCGCTGTCCAACTCATTTTCCCAATTGGCTGCTTCCCCCTCATCGTTGAAGTTTTCATTGCCACCCTGGTTTGCAAGGTAGTCATTTCCATCGTCCTTGCGACAAAAAACAGCCACCCCGTAGATGCTATTGTGACCAATTTGGTTGCTGGTGATATGTGGAAGGCTGGACGACATTATCCATACACCACAGCCTTTGTTGCCTAGGACAGTAAACAGAAAATGAATGATGATTTACGCTTATCACATTTTAGGTTCCATCATACAATTGACAAAATGTGATCTAGGTTTTACATAAAAGGTCTACATTTATTATCTATGAAATATTTGCCACAGCACATACTGGCTTGCATCACAATAAAAACCACTTAGACTGCATCATCTTCAAATTCTGTTGCATTATCTACAAAGCGGTCACCCTGAAGTTCACAAGATACCTCACTGACAAACTTAGCATATCCGGAGGCCTGAGATCACCCAGGAGTAAGAGCATATGCAGACTTGAACTGTCAATGCAGGAAGGAAATACAAGAAAACAGGCCTTCATCTACGTCGCACAACTCTGGAACCTCATCCCTGTCAATATCAGACTTTTACCGCCTTGCGTCTATGGTTCCAGAAGGAACTCTTCAAGGCCTTCCTTTCCAAGGAATGGCTTCTCCCCAACACCTATGTCCAAACAGCCTCCACTCCACACCCTACCTCAGACTGGGCGATCAGCTCCCACCGTTTCATCCCCTGATTGCTTGTACATCCCTTGCTACCAAACTGACCCCTTTCCCCTCCCGTTATCTCCTCCCTCCCTTGTTTCTCTGCTTCCCTCCATGATCCTCCTTGCATGATTGTAAATTGCTCGGTTGCTTCCTGAAGCTACGTCCTTGCTCAGTAAATACCCTAATAGTAACAATAAGACATGTTGCTGATTATGTTCGAGTTAGGCAATGGGTACATCTCTCATCCCTTGAGACGCAAAAGACATCTGGCACTATAAGAACCTTCCTTAACTATGATTAAGGCATTACGAACAAAGGGTCTATTCAAAGGCCTTTACTTTTTCCTCTGAAGCCTTTTCTGAAAACTGTAAGGGTGCAGAAGTAACGATCGGACACAAAGGTGACAGTTTTGGTTATAAACCTTTCTTAATCCGTACAAGAGTTGGAAAATTATGTTGCTGTCCCTAAACCTAAGAGGGGTTTCTCTGCCTCAAAGAAATCCAAAGAAAATGTCAGATGTCAAATAGTCGGTCACTGTCATGCCGAAAAACATGCTGCTGACCCTAACATGAATAATTTAAATCTAATGTATAGGGGAGACGGACAACCCCCCCCCCCTCAACTGAGTACAGATAACATGATAGGCAGATCAATGGTTCCAGTATTGCAGAAATCAAAATTATAGTGCCACTATTTTTAGGTAAAAAAGTGCATGCGGCGCATATTTGGGTTAGAATGACCCAGGACGTGAATGAAGAGTGCTTCAGGTATTACACACATCATGAATATGTAAAATAATATTATGAAAAAGAGATAGAAAGTGAAAAATGCTTAAATAAGTGAATGATGAGTCCTGGTATGGTAGCACAGTGGCTGACTGGGATATATTTCAAAATGGATGCTCAAACATAAAATGGTGTCTTAAGGGCAGGTGTGGAAGTTGTGACTCATGCTGATAAAGGAATGATCTTTGACAGAATCCCGCTGTGAGATAATTATGTCTGGAAGATTACATTTGGCCCTTGGCAGGAAAACCAGACAAGATTCATAATGAGAAGGGCATGATGTACTTTTTGAAGACCGATTTGACTGCATTACTTGGCATCAAATAAATGAACTTATTTGTATTTCCATGGCATGAGACACTGACTAAACATGGCAGAACGTCGAAGAGTAGTAGGAATTGACAAGTGGTGTGATAATAATTGTTCTTGGCAAAAGATGAAGAATGTGTAATAGTGTTCAGCTAGGGTTTAAAATAGCCTATCAGTATATGTGTCAGATAGCAATTGTTTTCCAACTATGAGCTCATGTGGGCTTGGTGAGTAACAGATAATCCACCCAATAAAAATATAGGGAGGGCTTTTCTCTGGCTAAAAGGACTGAGATATATGCTCTGACAAGGTAGTAATTTGCATGCGGGTATTGCATCATTCAAATGAGCTTATATAAGCAGGTGAAGGCAGAATGACTGTGCTTTTCCAGAAGTGTCTTGTAACATCAGCTAATAAAAGACTGCTGTGAAAAACCATCTGGGAGTCTGTTGCTTTGTTCCTGTCTCAGAGTAGGAGTTCACAGATGCCATAAAGCTTGATGGGATGTAAAAGGACCTGTAACACTCACCTGGTATCCACAGGGACATCACTGAGCCTGTTCTGACCTCTTACAACCTTAAACCCTTCCCAGGAGGCTATTCGACTGGAGACTTGGCCTTGTTTTCTTGGATAGTGTGCTCTCTGTCCTGCCTTCAGCGCAGGGGCATGTTGATTGATGCAGGCTTGTTGCTGCCTAGTTACTTCACTGGCAATAGTCCGACAGGTAAGTATATTGAGTCTTTTGAACAGTTCTCCAACTTCTAACTTCTAGACAACGTGTGTCAGGGTGCTGGTGGGATTTCCAATGGTTGTAATAGCCCAGCCGGTTTCTGCTTGGATGACTTGTTTTGAGCACACACTCCAGAAGGTAGGATGAATTGGATAAGGCCTTTATGCCACAAGGGCCACCAATAATTTAGTTTTACCTTGGCTAGGGTTTTAGCGATTCCGGGGTGGGTCTCGATCAAGGAATCATGATAACCGGACATGACTTGTTCTCGTAGTTCTTGGTTTCGTAAGAATAAATGATTCCTGAAGTAGGGCAACTGATCTTTTATCATGTAATGTTCTCCTTGTGCACTCCACGCTTGTAATTGCTCCGGACTCATCAGGTTTTGGATTTCTTCATGTAATTCTTTGAGTTATGGTTGCTGTGATTCCTAGGAGCTTGTCACTCGGGATGATTGCTATTGGGGCAGGGGTCCGATACCCTTGCTCTTCCACCCGCATACGGGAAAGGGCATCGGCCTTCTCGTTTTTCACCCCTGGCCGAAATGTAATCACGTAGTCATATTCAGCAAAAAAAGAGCCCAACATAGTTGTCGCGAGGATTGGGCCTTTGCCGTTTTTAGGTACTGGAGGTTCCGGTGGTCAGTTATTACGGTGATTGTGTGTCTGGTGCCCAAGAGGTAGTGCCGCCATGCCTTAAAGGCTGACTTAATGGCCAGGAGTTCTTTGTCTGTGATAGCGTAATTGAGTTCAGGGGGTGTAAATTTGCACGACCAGAAGACAACCGGGTGTAACTGGCCCGTTTCGGGGTCCTTTTGTGAGAGGACGGCTCCCATAGCCATGCTTGAGGCGTCCGTTTCCACCAGGTATGGGAGATCAGGGCGAGGGTGGCGTAAGATTGGGGCAGATGTAAATCTTGCTTTGAGTTCCTGGAAAGCCTCCTCGGCTTCTGTCGTCCACTGGAACTTTTTGTTGCTTTTCCTTAGTAATGACGTGATGGGATGCACGATTTGCGAAAATCCTGGGATGAACCGGCAGTAGAAGTTTGCAAAACCCAGCATACTTTGAACCCTCTTGAATGAATTTGGGCATGGCCAGTTCGGGATAGCATCTACCTTGTCTACATCCATTCGGATTCCATTCGGGCTGAGAATAAAGCCCAGGAATTCCACCTCGGGGACGTGGAATGAGCATTTTTCGAGCTTGGCGTAGAGATGGTGTTGACGGAGTTTCTCCAATACGGATCGGACATGTTTAACGTGGTCCTGCTTTGATGCGGAATATGCTACGATATCGTCGATGTACACTAGAGCACAGACATCAATCAATTCCCGTAGGACATCGTTCATGAAGTATTGAAATGCAGCAGGCGCGTTGCAAAGGCCAAATGGCATAACTTGATATTCGTACAAGCCGTATTTGGTGCGAAAAGCGGTTTTCCATTTGTCCCTCTGTTTTATGCGAACAAGGTGATATGCCCCCCTCAGGTCTAGTTTTGTGTAGATTTTGGCATCTTTGACTTGATCAAGCAATTCAGGGATCAGTGGCAGGGGGTAGCAATTTTTTACGGTAATCTGGTTCAGTGCGCAATAGTCGATGCACGTTCTCAAGTCCCCCTCCTTTTTCGGTACGAAGAATAGAGGACTGGCTGCTGGAGACTTCGAGGGACGGATGAACCCGTTGGCCAGGTATTGGTCAAGATAGGCCTTCAGGTGCTGGTTTTCTGGTTCTGTGAGTGCGTAAATTCGCCCACAAGGGATTTGTGCGCCGGGTATCAGGTCGATTTGGCAATCGTATGGTCTATGCAGTGGCAGGGTATTAGCCTGTTCTTTCTGAAAGACATCTTGAAAGTCATGGTATTCACTTGGTAGGGTGCTGATTGCCACAGTCGCAAGCATGGAGGTTCTGGTGTCTATTGGTTGTTTCTCTTGGCGATAACATGTGTGGGCGCAAGCCTCGGGAAAGGCCAATTCTTTTGCTCGCCAATCGATTCAAGGATTGTTAGGTACCAACCATGGCATTCCCAAAATCAACCGGAACTGTGGTGCCTTAATGAGGTCGAAAACGATAGATTCTGGATGTCCATCCTGGCAGAGAATGGTTGAAGCTGCAGTGCATTGGGATACTGGACCAGAAGCTATTTCTGTGCCGTCGACTGTGGTAACAGTGTCAGTGGTTGATTTAGGGCGTAATGGAAGCCCCATCTTTGCCGCAAGATCCTGGTCGATGTAATTCCCAACTGCTCCACTGTCTATGTACGCTCTTACTGCGTGCATCCGAGATAGTTGTTGGTGACTGATCAAGACCACAGATAGTGCAAAATGGGAGGTCTGTAGTTCACTTTCTTCGCTCGACAAGTGGACCCCTACACTTGCCGGGCTGGGGAGTTTTCAGATTCCTTGATGGTATCTTCCTTGTCCGTGGCCCCTACCATCCTCCTCGGTGGCTTCACAGGGCACTCTTTAAGGAAATGACCTGACCTTCCGCAGTACAGACATAACTGCTGCTGTCTCCTTTTATCCCTTTCCGCTTTAGTCAAGGGGGATCTGACCCCCCGATTTGCATTGGTTCTCCTGAACCTTCCGTTGTTCGGGCAGTATTGTCCTTTGAACGCACATACATAGGGTGAGGGTCCGGTCTGGTTCGATCTGCTCTTCGGTCCCGCAACCTATGATACAGTTTAACAACAAGGTCAATGAATTCTGAGCAGTCTTTCGGGGGTTCACTACTTGTGCAAGAACATCCTTGAGCTCCCCCCGCATCCCCTGATTAAATAACGTGGTTCTCTTCTCCACTGGCCATTCTGCTTCAACTATGAGTCTATTGAACGTGGCTATGTATGTTAATAGGCGTTGATTCCCTTGGCGTAGGGACAGAAGTTCGTTGTCTAATACCTGCCCATGAGTACTATGGGCGAACAGCTTTTCCATCTCCTGCTGAAAGCCCCTGAAGTCATGCAGCAAAGGATCGTCTTGGGCCACAAAGGGTACAGACCAGTCCGCGGCACTACCACTCAAGTAGGATAGCACAAAAGCGACCCTTGATTGGTCATTCGGAAAGGCCCCTGGCCTACAAAGGAAGTGCAGGTGGCACTGGTTCATGAATGTTGCAAACCTCTTGGGATCCCCCATAAATCGTTCGGGCGGGGCCAAGGGAACTGCCCCAGGAAGGGTTATCTGAACGGGATTGGTTGATGGCGCTGCCATCGAGGGCACGCTTCCCGGCAATGGTGCATGTCCTGCTTGTGACTGGAGAAGTTGCCGGCTTAAATCATCAGTGCGTTCTTTGGCTATCAGCTCTCTCCTCAGGGTGTTGGTCTCCTGCCTGGCTGCATGTACTTCGGAACGTAGCTGCCCCAACATGTGGGCTAGCTGGTCGGTTTCTGAAGTTTCCATGACGCCCAGGTGGATTTTGATGTGAGGCTTTGCGTTCTGTAACGCTCAACTGGTATCCACGGGGGACGTCACTCAACCTGTTCTGACCTCTTACGACCTTGAACCCTTCCCTGGAGGCTATTCGACTGGAGACTGGGCCTTGTTTTCTTGGATAGTGTGCTCTCCGTCCTGCCTTCAGCACAGCGGTGTGTTGATTGATGCGGGCTCGTTGCTGCCTAGTTACTTCACTGGCAAGAGTCCGACAGGTTAGTATAATGAGTCTTTTGAACAGTTCTCTAACTTTGTTCCTTTCCTTCCTTAGATGATGGCCGGCGTCCGGGGATGGTGGCGTGCTGCTGAGATGAGTAGCGCTGAAGGTGAGTGAGAGCGCGATGCACCCCTTTCGTATTTGCATTGAACTGAGTTCTTTTTCTGTGTCTTTTAGGTGCCGCGACGTTTTCAGCGTGGATGCCGGTTATGAAGAACAAATGCGGTGGGTAAGCGTGGTATGCGGCGCCTCAAGATGCTTCCACGCTAACCTGGAGTTTCTTTTCCCTCTTGCAGATGGATAAGAAGTTCCGGAGACAGAGTACCCCCAGAGCGGCTGGGATTCAGGTAAGCGTTTGAAGCTCGTACAGTATTTAAAAATAAGCGAAGATTTGCAGAATGCTTACTAATGCCTTTTAATTAGGAAGCGGCGTGCCGGGATGGGAATGACACCGCCGAAGATGCCCGCAGAACAGAAGGAGCAATAACTGATGGGCAGAAGCGCCGCAAGGTAAGGCTGTTCCTAACAGTGTTCTTGTTCTTGCAGGAGCTGAGCGCAGAGGAAAGATGCAGGCCTACTGGAGACCGATCAGAACACAGAACGCAAAGCATGTTTCTCAGCCTGGGTGTGGCTTAAATAGTCTCTGGGTATCCCAGGTGCCTCTGGGCAGAACCACACCCAAAGGACTAGACTGCACATGCAGTTCTGGGAACTGAAATATGTGGGAGCATCCATCTTGTCCCCATCAATGCACTACAAGTCCAATCCCCAATGTTATTCTACGGGATTGAGTGAGTCTGGTGCCGCAAGCGCCAAGTTGGACTCCAAGTGGGTCTTTGGAGGGATGGAGAGGCCCTTGAGGGCAATGTAGGTGATCATGGCCTGGCTCCAGCCTGACATCTTGGAGGGCTGGGGACATGAGGGGCTGGAATCATGACAGGACCCACCTATACAGTAATGTGCAAGGATGTTATAACTACAACTAAAGAGTTGATAACAGTTCTTGCCAACAGAAAGTTCCCAATGTCTCAGATTGTCAACTAACAAAAGACATGTTCTACATTTTTATATTCCAATGACCAGGGTTTGGCTCCATTCCCATGGATTTTCAACGTCTTTCCCAAATGTTGCACAATGAAAGTTCCCAGCTTTCCTGGTAACACTACTTCTTCGTTCACAGAGGGTTTAGGTCTGGTTCACTCTTCTACCAAACATAGCCCCAGGGATAACGACAGACAGCCTCTTTTATTATCTTCCTTTTACAACTGCTGGGGTCCCAGACCCCTTGCATGTGTTTTACCTTATTCTGAGACCTTCATACGGGTGCGAGTCCTAGACTCGCAATGGTATATCAGCTTGGTGTACTCTCCTGCCAAGAAGATCTTCTTTTCTTGTTTGTCTTTTCTGCTTTCAGGGTCCCAGACCACCTTATTCTCTGGTGCTCATATAGGTGTGGGTCCCAGACTCACTCGCAGTACAGTATCACAATAGCTTGGTTTACTCCCCTGCCAAGTATATATATTTGGTTTCCTTCTCAGTGGATGGCCCTCTACATGTTGCTTTTCCTCTGCTATTTCGTGTTATCTTTGACCAATAAAGCACTGCAAGTGACTAGACCGTTCACTCTGATTGTCTGGAGTGAGCTTCATACTCCTGGGCATCTTCTTTGTTACAGCACTTGTATTCAAACTATATGGAAACCAAGTTGTGTTCTCTGGTACCTTAGTTCTAACATATTAGGTTGTGTGAGAAACCAGGAATGAGACACGGACACAAAGGACTCAAAATTATTGCTATAAACTTTTATTAAATAATAAAAGGGTTGGAAAAATGCCTCACTATCCCTATTCTAAGAGGAACTTCCCTACCTCAACCAAAACTAAGGGTCTGTCAGGTGTCAAGATGTCCAAGGCAAAATGTCCTGTATCCGAAATCCTATCCTAGCCCTCTCATTCTAAAAACGACCTCTAAAGTGTTATGGATGTTGTCTCTGACTTTGAACATGCGCAAATGTTCAAGTTCAACAAAAGATAACTCCAAAAAGGATTCTAAAATAATATTCACAGTTCCTGGGGGAATGATTCCCTCCCCAAGTTTCTTTCCAGAACAAACAATGAACTGTCACTGCTTCCCTATGCAGCTGGTCTGTAGCTGGCTTCTTGTATTATCTCCTCGCCGGCAGTGCTCTCCGGCCCCAGCTCTCTGTCCCCTCTGCTTTCTGGTCTGCTCTACTGGCCAGGAGTGCTTATGGCAGCTGTTCTTCTCGCAGCCACCACTCGGCTGCCTTCAGGTTTTCCTCCCGGATTGGGACACCGTCCGCTCTGCACTACAACCTGCATTTTCCATTGTTTTCCAAGTTGGCACTTGGGAAAAGAAGTTCCTTTCGCTTCTCAGCTGCGGGTGATTTAAACTCCTGCTTCCAGGTTGGGAGATGTCTTGCACAAATCACATTCTTCACAACACTAGACTGCACATAATGGTTCAAAATCTCCCTCATGGCAGTCCACTTCCTCGTCTGAGTACATGCTGCTTTACTAGGTTTAAAATGTTCACAAGTTCTGTCAGCAGCTTTTTCAGGACATTGTAGGAAACTATCACAATATGCCATAAAAGCATCGGGAATGGAGGGGTATCCCTAGAAGGGAAGGGGGGAGGGGAGACCATTTTTCATCTTATGATGTCTGTCCATCTCTGAGGGTCACCTACCCTCATGTGATCCTCCTTTGTATCACCACTTTCAGGATCAGGTCGCTGATGTCGTTCCCATGACGCATGAGGAGAGGCTACCTCTGGGAAACGAGTGATGACATTATCAGATTTATCACATACCCTTCCTTCAACTCTCTGGCTTCCCCCCCCCAAGGCTTCCCCTCCTTGATTTGAATAAGAGTTTTAGCATTGAGATCCGTTCTCATACTAGGGTTTTTTTTTCCGCCACGTGTGAGACCCATTGGGCAAACTGGGGAATGCCACTTCCTATAACTAATTGGGCCGGTAGACGGGGGATCACTGTCACTAGAAGACCTAATTCTTTTCCCAAGATGGTCATGGGGATTTGTCTTTGTGGGTGTTTCTCAATGGGGCTATGAACACAGCTTTCTCTCCATTTCCCCATCCTCTTCCAACCCTGGAAAGTAATTCTGTTCTTACGGCACACTCCTTGCTCCCACTCCCTAATTGGGCCCAGATAGCATTCCCTCCTGGGATAGCAGGAATTCTATGGGTGGTTTTGCCTCTGGTGTATAGCAACACATGGTGTTTTCTCCATTTTTATTTTTCCTCACTTAGGGCGATGTCTCTCTAGGTTCTCTTCTCAGTCTGAGCGGATTTCACTACGTTGGGCATAGAGGATACTCATAAAATGGTTCGGCTTTCACTTCCCGTCTTTGCCCATCCTGTCTCGGTTCTTTTAACAAGGGTGTCGTGGGGAAATCAATCCTATTCAAGGGGCAAGGCCTCGACGGATGACCATATTCTCCACAAGAGAAACCTAACTTCTGATCTAAGGTAGGAGATGGGGATATAACAGATGGTATAACTCAGTTTTCACCCTCTATCACCATAGCGTTAAAACCTGGTCCACTACCTTTAGGTCTACCAGGTGTCTCTGGTCCCTGTAAATTACTGAGGGGTGTCCCTGGGATAGATGTTTCTTGCTACTCTTGGTCTAAATGGCAATACCCTGGAGGGAATCCAAATTCTTCCCTGCAGGGATCCAATTTGTTTCTTGAATCCCTACTCTGCAGTTTAAGAAGACTCTGAAAACTGGGCTCCCGCTCCAGACTCAAATTAAGGATGAGATCTTGGATGCCTGGAAGGAGCCGACCAGATTGCGGTTTTGGATTTCCTGGCTAAGCGGTACCCTCTTCAGGGTGAAGAGAAGCTCCTGCCTCAGATGGTGCGGGTCGATGACATTCTCCCTATCCCGGTGGATCGCTCTTCCATTGCCCAGGAGGAGGCCATTAAGGATGGGATAGATAGGAAGGTGTCCTTGTGGAAGGCATATGCTGGGGGGCACTTGTCATTGCGCTCTGCCACGCATTCTTCTTATACTGCTGAGATGCCGGTTGATGGTCTGAGGACTGTCTCAAAGGACTTGCAGGAAGAATCCAACACTAATCCCCACATCCAGATGGTCCGTTCGCAGCTGGAATTTGTGTCGGACCTGGAGTACAATGGGGCCAAGGCTGCGGCCATGACAATGGGTTCAACTGTTTCAAGTCACCAGCATTTACATCTTCGAGACTGGAAGACGGACTCACATCAGATGGCCGTCACCCTGAATATTCCCTCCAAGGGGCATACTTTCTTTGGGGACTCATTGGTGAATGAGATGCACAAAGTGTTAGGGGCGGATAAGCATGCAGGGAAGTTGGGAAAGAAGCTTGATCTGAAGCATGCCTCGCAACATTGTGACAAGTTTAAACCTGGGATGCCTTGATACGCTACTCAAAGGCCTGGCTGTGAGCTGCCTGATGGGTTCGTAAGTGCAGCGCCCATCAGATGGCCGCAAGCCACTGAAGTCCTGATGCTGATCTGGTGTGGATTCGTCTTCAGAGGTTCTGGAAGGTTTGGACTCATCTCTCCAGGGACCCTTGAGCAAACTGGACTGTGGGGTGGGGCTGCCGCCTAGAGTTCAGCTTACCCTCTGTGCCATCAACAGTTGTCAGGAAACCACTACCTCAGTTTGATGAAGCGATCAGCCATGCAGCAGGCTATGGACGATCTTCTAAGAAAAGGGTGGTGACGCCAGTCCCTCGCAGTGAGAGGGGTCTGGGTTCTTATGCCATCGCCTTCCGGGTCCCCAAGCCAGGGAGGAAACTTTGCTTGATCATAGACCTGAAGAGGGTGAATTGTCAGATTGTTAGTGCCACTTGTAGATGGAATGATTGCAACGGGTTGTTCCCTCGTGTAGAATAGAGACTTCTTGGCATCTCTCAACCTCCAGGATGCTTTTTTTTTATGTTCCAGTCTGGGGGCCTCACCAGTGCTTTCTGTGATTCTCAGGTTGGGGGTGGGAGGCTGGTTTGCATTATCAATTCCGAACCATTTCAGGTAGAAGTCTGCACCAGAGATTTTTATGAAGATCTTGTGGACCGTCTTGGACATTTTGCATCTCCGTGGAGTCCAGGTTTTCCTGTAACAGGATAAGGACGTCCTTGTCCTGCCGCCTCTGGGTCCATCTGCATCGGATTGGCCAGGTTCTCCATGACTCAGGTTTTTTGATGAACTGATGCAAGTCCAATCTATCGCCGTCCCAGGATCTCCAGTTTATTGGTGCCCGTTTTTTTGGACAGGGAAGGTGGGACAGGGTTCTGTTGTCCAAGGACAGAGCCGTCAACCTGGCAAAGACTCTCAGGACTCTGTTGGCCACCTCAGAAACGCCAGCGAGGGAGTTTCTCAAATCCTTGGTCACATGGCATCTGGCGTCTTCCTGGTGCCATGGGCCCATCTTAATCTGCACCGCCTTTTGTATCATCTTCACCTGTACTGGAGGGAGGTCGAGCAGGACTTTGACCGCTGTCTTCCAGTACTCCCCTCCCTTCAGAAGGACCCGAGATGGTGGTTGCAGCCAGGGATCCTCCTGAAGTGCTTCCCCCTGTCCCAGCCCTGGCCGATCACCCTTACCACTGACTCCAGCAAAAGTGGCTGAATGGCAGTTCTGCCCTGCCAGGGGGAATGGCTGAGCTGGGAGGCTTCACAATCATCCTATTGGAGGGAGATGACGGCAGTCTTTCAGGCACTCAAGGCCTTTTGGCCTTTTCTGAGGGGGGAGTCATGGCGGTGCAGACCGACAACACCACGACTGTGTCCTATGTCAACAGGCAGGGGGGCTGCCGCTCACTGTCACTGGGGGTCCTGGCAATCTCACTGTAGTCTGGGCAGAGCCAAACCACCTGTCGATCAAGGCTGCTCACATCAGCGGTCTACACAACACTGTGGCAGACAAGCTTAGCAGGGTATTCCCATCCAGGCAATGGGTGTTGCGGAAGATGTATCTGTCTGTTTCTCCCTAGATGGCTCAGACGGCCCCATTCTGCTCCCAAATTTCTTGCCCAGGAGCTTGGCGGATGGATGTGTTGTCCTTTCCATGGCCTAGGGGTCTCCTTTATGCTTTCCCTCTACTTTCCCCCCCACTGCCACTGATCCAGCCCCTGTTCAAAATCAGGGACTTTGACATGTTAGTGTTTCTGGTTGCTCCCATCTGGCCATGCAGGGGCTGGTTTCCCTTGTTGTTGGCGTTGGTAGTGGAACTGGGTCTTTCTCTGCCGCAGTTTCCGGCCCTGGTTGTTTCAGCTCAGGGGAAGAGATTTGCATGGGGGGCTTGGAAAGTTTAAAGGGGAAGACTGAGGGCCAAGAGGCTTTCCGTCAGTGTGGTGGACTCAATCCAAGGGGACATGCAACCATCCATGGTGAAATCGTACTCTAGGCACTGGGATGTGGTTCAGGTCTGGTGCGCTAGGATTGGTTTCCGGGAGGGTGGGTTATGGGGCGGGGGGTTCTGCTCTCTTTTGAGGTCCTGCAGTTCTTGCAGGGCGGTTTTGAGCTGGGTCTGGCAGAACAGATTCCTGGAGAGGTCACCTCACACGTAAGTACTGTAATGAGGAAGAGTAGGACTAGGAGCAATGAAGATGACCGGAAGTAATCCCTGCATTAACTTCCTTACTAAACTTGCCAGCAGAAAACCAAACCATGTTATCTAAATAAGTAAAACAAATGTAAGCCAGTCCATTTAATCTTAACAACACAGAGGGTCATGACCTGTTCACACCCATTACCTCCATGTCCCTCTTCCTCGTTCCAGTACTTACGTGTGAGGTGTCCCACCTCCCCCAGGAATCCTTTCCTTCTTTCTAAACTCTTTTAGGTCCCGCCCTTCCCTGTGGGATATTTAGGCATCGCCCAATAGGGTGACCAAATGTCCCGTATTTTGCGAGATCGTCCCGTAATTGGGGACTCTGTCCCGCAGTTTGCAGAGTGGCTGTGCGGGACACAGGTTGTCCCGACTTGCTTTGTTCCCTGCAGTGTGACTCTCAGGAGACAGCAAGTTGGGACAACATGCGTCCAGCACAGCCACTCTTCAAACTGAAGTGGCCGTCTACACACCACGGCGCTGCCACCTGCTGCTGCCTGCAGTTTTATTTCTCTGGGCGGCTCAGCGGCCACAGCTCCTTTTTTGAGCCTGCAGGTCGAGCTGCTGCCGCTGCTGTTCTAGGCTTGCTGCTCACGCTCTGACACCCGTCTTCATTCCAATGCTAAAGCTTTGTTCCTGGGGTCATGATGGTCATGTTTGCAGTTAAAAAACGTAACCATCATCTCCCAAGGACAAACCATTTGCATTGCAATTAAGCCAGGTGTTAAGAGCCATTAACAAATTGTTTAAATTACAAATGGGGCGGGCCAAATATGAATGACGCTGTGATGTCATCAGCGCCTTGTGGGCAAGTGTCCCGCAAAAGGATCTCAAAAAGCTGTCCACCCTATCGCCCACAAAACAGGCCTCAGTTTTAAAGTGTTCTTGCCGGGAACTCTCCTTCCTTCCTTCCTTACGGGACTTCTGGTTCCTCGGCTAGCAGCACTAGAGGGGGAAACGTTCCGGTGCTTGTAGGCGGCCCCCACTGCAAAGCCCTTTGGGGGTCCCATACGTGCAGGCTATCCGGGATCCCTGCATAGCTGTGGGAGCCTGGACGGACCTGGTCATCGTTGGCTGTGGCGACGGCATAACCCTATTGAGCTTTGGGGACGAGCGTGAATGCCTCATGGGGAGCACCCTGCTGAGCAGTCCCGCTTCCGGTGTCAGGGGTGTACCGGACAATTCAGGGCTTGGGTAAGGAGTCGGGGAGTGGGGTACGGTGTGCAGTGTGTGCATGTTGCCATGGAGTCGTCTGAGGCTCACAACGTTTCCATGGCTCCTTCTGGCACTCCAGTCTCCCACAAGGATTTTTGGAGGAACATAAGCGCGCTGCTGGGACTGTTTGGTCTTGTGTTTGGTGGTATGCTGTAGCCATGGGGATGCACTCGGCAGAATGAGAAGCACATTGTGGAGCCTCCTCGGCTTTGTCCTATCCGGACGAGCCCTCCGACATGAATGCTGCATGGTCTGGTGGGAGCTTGTATGTTCTCTGTCAACAGACTATTCTGGTGGTGATGTTGAGAGGTTGTGGGGGATGCATGGCCTCTGGCCCATTTTCTTCCTCTCCTCCTCCTCCTCCTCCACATTCTCAGACTCATCTGGATCCCTGACGTCTGCAATTGGACAGCATGGGGGCACATGTATGGCTGTGGAAGTGGTTGCCTTGTTCTTTTCCAAGTTGCCGATTATTTGGGTTCTGTGAAGCTGGCCCATGCTGCTGCGGATGGGGCATCCAGGTCTCTCCCCTGTTACTGGAGGCTGTGGGAACGGGGCTCCCTCTCCTCCCATGCTTAGGGAGGCCTTTTGGGTGGATAAGAGGAGCCTGCCGGTCTTGCAGTCCCGCAATTCCCATCCACACTGTTTCCACTAAAGGGGGTGGAGGGGCTCTTGCCACAGAGGATTGGAGTCGGTGTCATGCTGCCTTTTTTGGTGGATTGCTCATCCATGGCCCAGGAGGCCACCTTTAAGAAGGCCACCATTAGGACAGCATTTTGAGCCTTGGAGTAGGACACTTTGTCTTTGCGCTTGGCTGCTGGTTCCTCCTATGCGGAGGTGGAGCTGGATGACCTGTGGAGTGTCTCACGGGACCTGTCAAGCAGCATGGACTGTGAAGTGGATCTGCAGTCTGGAGTTCAGCTCCCTCCATCTCCCCGGGTCCCTTGGAGGTTGTCAGGATGCTGATGCCCAGGAGTTTGGTGTTAGGTGCTGCCTTGCAGCGGGCTGTCATGATTCTCCTCGAGATGAGCGTGGTGGCGATGGTCCCATGCCACAAGAGGGTCAGGTTTCTTCTGCTCTCATCTTTCCCAAGCTGGGGGGATGGTTTAGCTTGTTCCTGAACCTGATGGGGCTGCATCATTACTTTGTTGCCCGCTACTTCATGGTGAAATGCTTGCAGCAGGTTCTAACCCAAGTCCGGGACGGGCACTTCTTGGTGTCCCTCGTCCTCCAGGACTTTTATTTTCGCATTCTGATCCGGTGGTGTCTCAAGGGCTTCCTGCAGTTCTCAGAGGAGGGGAAGGCTCTCTCGATTCGGGGCCAGTCCGTTCAGGTGGCTGTGTGCGCCCAGAATTTGTATGGCCCCTGTTGGACATCTTTCGTCTTCATGGAGTCCTGGTCTTCCGGTGCCTGGACGACTGGCTGCTGAAGGCGTCTTTGTCCTCCGGGCCTTCGGGTCCCTCTATGCCCGTAATTTTTTGTCGGTTCCCCTGTTTAGTGCTGCCGGTTTTGGCTGGGGTAGGCCAGGGTTCTGTTGCACAAGGGACAGGGCCCTTCAACCTGATACCGACTCTCGGGACTCTTTTGGTGGGATCATAGGCACCTGCATGGGTGTTTTTCAGATCCTTGGGTCACATGGCATTGTGCGTCTTCCTGGTTCCATGGGCCCGTCTCCCTCAGTGTCCCCTTTTGGATCGTCTTCGCCTGTTACGGAGGGGAGCCAGGCTGTACTTCCACCATTGTATTCCAGGCTCTCCTCCCAGAGGACAGACCTGAGGTGGTAGCTGCAGCTGGCAGTCCTTTTCTAGGGCTTTCCCCTTTCCCAGGCCGATCACTTACCACCAATGCCAGCAGAGAGGGCTGGGGCACGGTTCTGGGAGTCCAGTTCTGTGGACGGGAATGGCAGAGCTGGGTGGCCTTGTCCATTGGGGTGGGCATGGCGGCAGTCTTCCAGGCCCTCACAGTGTTTTGGACTTCCCTGAGGGGGTAAGCCGTGGTGGAGCAGACGGATGCTGCCACGACTGTCATATTTCGTAGGGCAGGGGGGTTGGAGTTATCAGTTGCTGGGGGCTTGGCAAGGTCTCTGGGGTTCTGGGCAGAGCTGCATCTCCTGTTGATGATGGCGGTTCCCAATGGGGGGCTTTTATATGCTGTGGCTGTCAGACTCAGTAGGGGTTTCCCTTTGGGGATTGAGTGTTGAGACAGGAGGCCTTCCGGTGTTTCTGCAGACTGTGGGGAGTCTCATGGTTGGATCTGTTCACTTCTCCCCAGACAGCTGAGGTGGTGCATTTCTGCTTTGGTGTTCATTGCCAGCGGGCGTTGGGGGTACTTGCCTTGTCCTTTCGTTTGCTGAAGTGTCTCCTGTATGCTCCCCCCACATGTACCATATCCCACAACTCTGGATCGACAACTGGAACTCGGAGGTGGTGGTGTTTCTGGTCTCTCCTGTCTGGCAGCGCAGGGGCTGGTTTTCCCTTATTGTTGGAGTTTTGGTAGCGCTGGTTCTATTACTGCTGCTTTTCTGGCCCTGGTGCTTCCTGCCCAAAGGTAGTAGTTTGCCTGGGGGGCTTGGCTGCAGGCCTGGGACTTTCCGTGGGAGTGATGTTCTTGATCCAGGGGGACCTACGGCTGTCCACAGTGAAGTCGTACTCTAGGCAGTGGGATATTTTTCAGGGCTGGCTCACTGGGAAAGGCTCCCAAGGGGTTGTAGGGCTCCGTTAGGGGGTCTTGCTGTTCTTGGAGGACGGTTTGGGCCTGGGTCTGGCGGTATCCTCCTTGCGAGCCTAATGGGCTGCTTTTGGGCCCTTTGTGGCTCCTCCGGTTTGGGCTGTGGATGGCACGTTGATCTCTGGACTCTTGAAGGGGAGCTCCTTCCGTGGGCCTGTGGTGATTTTGCGCCTGCCTCCCTGGGATCTTCCTCTGGTTCCCAGAGCCCAACAGGCGTCTCCTTTTGAGCCATTGGTGGCTGTGCCCTTGACGTTTCAGGTCTGCTTTTTTGGTGCCTATCGCATCTGCCAGATAATTGGGGGTACTTTGCGCCTTTTTGTGTGGAATGCCCTTTTTGGTTATTCAGGGGGCGTCTCTTTCTTAGGTGTGATCCCTCTTTTCTGCCCGATGTGTCCTCTGTGTTTCCTTGGTCTCCGAAGTGGTGCTTCCTGCCTTTTCTCCCTCTACGGGCTCCTCTGACACATGGGGGTGGCATCATCTGGATGTCGATATGGCTGTGTTTGTTTTCTTGGTCCGTTCCAGAGAGCTGCTGAGGGTGGATGTTCTCTTCACCACGTTTGGGGCCCTCGACCGGGCTGACAGCCTTAGTTACATCCATGTGCTGGTAGGTCTGGGAGGCTATTTTTTTGGCTGGTCGATCCGGGGGTGTTCCCTCTACTGCCGGGGTGGAGGGCAGGTCCACTGGGACCAGGGCTACCTCCTGGGCAGACGCTCAGGGGGTCGTGAGTGCAGAGGTTTGTAGGACTGCCACATTGGCTTCTCCTAATGCCTTATCCAGCCCAGTCAGTTGACTTTGCGTAGGGTGGGTGCTGGGACCTTCGTTTCCAGTGTTCTTGGGGTCCGGCCCTTCCGAGTCGCTTGTTTTGTTCTGCATAGAATAGTGCTGGGCTCTTCCATATCATTTTGCTGGTGTATTTATTTATTTATTTGGTTTTGTATAGTGCCGAGCGGCCCTAGTGCATCATAGTGCTTGTTACAGAGTCCTTGT
The DNA here is from genome assembly GCF_040938575.1 of Ambystoma mexicanum. NCBI lineage: Eukaryota > Metazoa > Chordata > Amphibia > Caudata > Ambystomatidae > Ambystoma > Ambystoma mexicanum. Next base: position 62,533,865 of record NC_090937.1, read on the forward strand.
TGATTACAAAGATTAGTTACATAGAGGAAATGCAGTGAGCTAGGTCTGCTTACAAAATGGTGCTTACAAAATGGTGCAGACGTGAAAGTAGTCATGTTACAGGTTATTTACAAAGTTACAGTTGATCATGGTCTGAGTTCAGATTATGTACAGATGCAAATGCAGTGTAGTTAGGTAAACAGTTTAGTTTTGTGCATTTTTCTGAACACAGTATAAGATTGTTCATTTCTTAGCACTGTGGGGAGGTGTGAGGTGTGTCTGGTTCTTGCCCATTCAGCTTGCTGCTTTGGCATACTTCACCCTTAAGGACTGGAACGAGGAAGAGGGACATGTAGGTAATGCCGGGATTACTTACTGGTAATCCTCATTACTCCTAGTTCTACTCTTCCTCGTTACAGTACTGTAGTCCCGCTTCTGTTTCCTGAATTGGCTGCATGGGGCTGTACTTGGGCATGATTAACTGAGGCATGTCGGGTGGGCGATACCTAAATATCCCCCAGGAAGGGCCGTAGTTTATGAAATTTAAAAAAAAAAACTATTCCTGGGGAGGTGGGACACCTCGCACATAAATACTGTGACGAGGAAGAGTAGGAATGGGAGTAATGAAGACTACCGGTAAGTAATCCCCGCAGAATACATGCACTGCTGTAAGAGTTCCTGCACAAAGCCCTTCTTCCTCCTCTTTGCTGTTTCCAGCTGGAGATAAAGCTTTTCACTCTAACAATGTATGCACCGGTTTGCTAATGGGAATTTTCCATGTGTGAAAACTGTTTAGGTTTTCAGATGCATTAATTGTGATGGGAGGCAGACGCTCTCTTTCCAGTGCATTTTCGTAACGTTACTTTGTCTAATTATCCTCCCGCCCCAATTCTATGGCGAAACTAGAAGCTTCCTAATATGCATCATCTTCTTTATCTACTAATCCAGCAGTAAACAAAAACAAATTTAAGAAAAAATGCTTTAAGAGTAGAGGACCTAAAGCCTGTGCACAGTTCTTATTCGCCTTCTTTGCTGCTCCTCACAGTAGATAAGCAGAGATCAAGTCCTAAAACAAGCACTGGCAATGGCAACAGTTCGTCTTTTTGTCTAGGCATGGGAAAGGCACTTACTAGATACTGCCATAGTGGTATTAACTGGCCATTGATGGTAGCAGGTGCAAAATGGTGCGAGTATATGGGCATTTAATAGCAGTGCCTGGCAAAATGCCTAATACTTAAACACACAAGCTAAAACGGTTGGCATTGTCAATGCTTTTTTAACAGGACTTCAGGAAGGACACGCATGGCATAGTGCTTATAAATCGAGTGGCTGAAGGCAGACATGCCGAAGACCTTTCTTTACACCAGTAGAGTGTTTACTGCTCCAATCAAGTCCTGAACTCTCAGAAGACTGCTTTGAAAAACGCTGGTAGGCACTTCTGGTACACAGTTTGATGGTAAGGCTTGAATAAAGCCAGCTCGAAGAGTTCCCATGAGAAGGTGATTTCGGTGGGCAGGAGCAGGAACTTGGGGGGCGGCGGGGATAGGGATTGGTATGGCCATGGTCAGTCAATGAGTGGGCACATAACCTCACCACACCTACAAGATTTGTGCCCCTACTCATATGACATTTCTCTGTATCTGTACTCTAATGCAATAGTTTCAGTTTATAGGTAGGTGGCGCAAGCTCCACCTAATAGCACAAACTAAAAAGCAGGGGACTGTGACATACTCAAAGAGAAGTGACGTCACAAGAGATTAACATATCCGTCACAAGAGGTTAACATAACCTAAAGTGAAATAAACACATTTCTTTCAGTTTGTCTTTCGCAGCTGAAGACATTTCACAGGACAAATAAGCATTTACCAGGAAAACAGATTTTCCTGTAACATTGCTGGCTACGTATAAAATGTGTGCGCCGTCTATGCCTAAGAATAACACAACATGTCCTGTATTGCAGAAAATACATATAAAAGATGTAGCATCTTCGCGCTGTGCAATTAAAATGTGTATTTCTTCTGAGCCTGCAATGCACACTTGGTATGGTGCTCATCTCCTGTCAGAATAGTCACCCTGACAGTAAAATGTGAACAACGCATGGGACATAGGCAGCTTTGAACAGTTTCATGGTTTATGTTTGGGCTGTTGAACAAATGACGACTTTCAGATGCAGTCTGTTCGGGAGACTCACAGCAGTCAGGGGGCAGAGAGCTTCCTTAATTTGGGCGGAGGGGAGGTGTTTGTTACTCGTGTCTACATGGAACTGCACTCTGACAAGACAGATTTTGCCGAAGTGCAGCTCCGTCTTGTTCCAGCCCAATCCCTCCTCTCCTAACAACCCGGCGGGCACCACCAGAATAAACGTGTGTATTACCAAATAAAATGATTGTTAAGCATCAAGCAGCATGTGGAGCACTACAACGATGCGTTTTGAAACAGAACACGCACACATACACCATACCATTAGTTCCATAGACGGACCAATTTAAAACACTACAAATGTGGAGCACTCAGCCTCCACACAATACAGCACATTCACAGAGCCGAAAGATGCAGTTAAAACTCGGCATACAGTAACGGTTAACCAAAATGTGTGAAAAATGTGCGGTACTCATCTGCACGGCCCAAGTCGAGGTACCATTTGGTGGACGGCGTTGGCCCACTTTCTACAGAAGACAACGGCCCCTGTGTGTTACCAAGTAAATTGAAAAGAAAATGTACCGCCGCCCCCCCCCCAACAGTTCTCTCTCATGGCTGGGAAGCCAGACATTTAGCCACAAGATCACACGAATTATTAGCACAGACATGTTTGATAAATTGGTGGTCAATCTTATGTTCTCAAAATGCACTTTGCTTTTATGCATAGCAGCTTGCATCCTATATTCAGGGCACGCACAGCAATCGACACTTAGCCCCGACCCTCTGTCACGCCCACACCACAGACAACCAAACTCCAGTCCGTCCACACCACAGATAATCTGCCCCCCATGAAGTGGCAGGGGGTTAATGCCCCCAGTAAATTCTGTCCATTTCCGGCACTGGATGTGAGTGGTCACTACCTTGGCCACCATTTTCTCCCTGGATACGTGCAGCAAAGCCGGTTGCACGCATGTACGGGGTCACTGGCCACTGCTCTTCATGAACATATCCCAGGTTGGACTTGAGTACCTGCACACCCCTCCACTATTTCTGATGGTGTGCTTTTTTAAAAACATTCAATGGATCTACATCTACCAGCTGTTTGACAATATCACTTAAAAGGGGAAGTACTGATGTTTTTGCTATCAATTCTCCCGTCATTTGAGGTTTGTATTTTCCACTGCCTAAAGAATGGGTGGCTGGATGCAACGATTAAACAGAACTGTAGTTCTTATTCTTATACCGTTCCCTCCGACTGCTCGGCGAATGATGTTATATTTTCATTTTTAGAATGCAGCCTCTGACTGCTTGGTGGATAAATTACGCCTATTAAAATGTAGGGTGACCATACGTCCCGGTTTTCCGGGACAGTCCTGAGAAATCGCCCTCCGTCCCGGGAGTTTAACTTTGCAAACTCCTTCCCGGTTTGCAAGGGTGGGTGGCTACAGTCCCAGTTTTTCCTGGAAGCGATTTTGAAATCCCGAAATCAGATCCCGGCGCGACTCTTCCTGCGCGAATGGGGGCATGAAATGCATTTCACGGCCCCATTTCCTCTCCCTTCCCCCGGCGCTTTCTTCCAATGAGAGGAGTGTGCCTTTGAGCACACCCCATCCCCACCTCCCTCCCCCGCAACAGGCCAGCGACATAGAACAAGGACTACTGTGTTATTTGTATTTACGTTAGTAGTCCTTCTACATCTTTGGCCTGTCCAGTTTTTATTTTTTTTATCTAGTCACCCTAAATAAAGGGCAATACATTTTAGTCTGATACTGCGATCATTGCCTCCTCGTCAGGTATAATATACAATCATTCATGACAGGAAGTCGCCTAGGCAGGTATATATAACCACTCAGGGCAGAAAATGGGCCAGAACAGGATGCAGTTCTGGTGAGGCAAAGTTTGTCTTGCTGGAGTGCTGCGGAGGAGTCACAAGGCCCAGGGCTAGCCGAGGAAACTCTCAGATCTGTTAGCAAGCCGAGCTCTCATCAACGAACAGTCCGTGCTTCAGAACTGCACGCAAAACTGAATGCAGAAACAGCCAAAGCCTCACATCCTGTTCACGAGCTGTCCTAATTGGTATCCAAGTCTTGCCATTTTTGTTCAGGTGAGTATTGTGACAAATGAAAAGAGCAGAGTCCAACTTCCATTACTCAATCAAAAGGGTTTCTTGTTGAATCACTATGAAGTATAGGAGGCAATACAAATGGTAAGAGGGTGAACAATGTATTTGTTATAATATATATATATATATATGGGACATATAACAGGGAATCAGTAAGTAGGTTGAGCTCCACCAACCGACGGCCACCGTTTGAATAGTGACATCAGAACTCACAAGCTCCTCTCTCGCGGGCACATCTCCCGTGTTCCACGAGGCACTCTCGTGCAGTCCTTCTCGTGCCTGGCAAGTCCTGGTTACAGGAAAATGTAACTATTTCCACATACTACACATCTCCCCTCCTTGAGCTCCTTTGACAATAACATTTGAAACTAACATTAAACTAATAACTATTTCACAGTCTTTCTGCACGCTCTCTGTTTCCACAAAAAGTCCTTCATAAGATGTGGGTTGTAAATGATCCTTCCTCTCCTTGACATGCATGAAGAATCTGTTTTAGGTTTTGGCAAGGAAATTTCCGACAAACCTTTTTTATACATCACATCGCTATCATTATCCCCAGAGTCCTTACCACAATCCTTACCACTACCCATCTCTTCGAAACCTTCATGGTCACGATACGTAGGTACATTCACTCTGAGGGATTTTAATGTTCCAGATTCTTCCATCCTCAACTCTTACTGCATGCTTGAACACTTCAACTACCCCTACAGGTTTTGACCATTTGCACGGACCATTCCTCAGGACAGGTGGAAGTTTGATCCTTACCAATCCTCCAACCATCGGTTGTACCCCCTTTATGTCAACACCAGTGGACTTGTCGGGGGCCCTCTTGTTTTTCAACTGCATCGCCCTAATGTTCTCACACGCATCCCCAAAATCCTTCTTAACAACAGTCATTCTTTTCATCCATGATGGAGTCAATTTAGTGTTGGCCTTGCGACCCCTACTCATCTCAAATGGTGATAGCCCTGTCGTGCAATGTGTTGTGGAACGGTGAGCAGCTATCTTCTGCCTGGCAGCTATCTTCTGCCTGGCAGCTTCTTCCCATCTCACACCATTTGCCCATGCCCAGCGCACAGCATCCTTAAGCACTCTGTTGAAACGCTCAACAACTCCGTTGGTCTGCAGGTGATATATGGCACTCCTTTTGTGTGTAATAGCATTCTCCACACAAAATTTCTCCATTTCTCTAGAGCGGAATTGAACTCCATTATCTGTTAATATACTCTTGGGCAAACCTTCCCTTCCGCAAACTTCAGTTAGAAATTCAACAACCATTTTTGCAGTCATACATGGTTTAATCGTGACCTCAACCCATCTGGTCAAAAGATCAATGGATTACCAAGCAATACTGTTACTTACCCTCACTGTAAATCGGACCCAGTATATCCATGCCTAGGTCCTCCCAGACATTACCTGGAAGATCTGTGACCACCATTGGTTGTTTCATATTCACACACCGCCAATCATTCTCTGTACAAAGGATACAATCTCGTATGGCTCTCTCAATCTGAAGATCATATCCTGGCCACCAGAATTCGTCACGTATCCTTTGCTTCGTCTTCACTATTCCCTGGTGGCCCTCGTGGCCTAACGTGATGATTCTTTGGGGCAGACGTGTGGGTGGAATAATTCTGTCGCTCCTCATAACTCTGTTATTCTCTACTTTCAGTTCATTAGCAACTTTACAATATTCTGTAAGTTCATTCTCTTCATATTTGGCCTTCAACAAAGAATTTCCACTCAGAATGATTTGTTTCAAACACACTAACGAGTTGTCCGATTCTTTTGCTTCCTCCCATTCCTTTTCAGATATGGACAGAGCATCAACGTTCAACACAAATTCAGATGTCGTTTCGTCATCATCATTTATCTCAGAAACATTGGTAAGTCTTGACAAACAATTAACAGCTCTGTTCCTTGTACCTGGCACATATTTCACTACACAGTTGTATTCTTGTAGAAGTATGACCCATCTCTTTATTCGGTTTGAAACATTTTCTAAACCTTTGTTCATAATGACATGAATTAACGGTTTATGGTCCGTACGGAATTCTACCTCTGCACCCCAAATAAAATTTTGGAACTTCTCCGCAGCCCATTTGATGGCTAATGTCTCCTTTTCAATGGCAGCATATTATTTCTCTGCCCCTTTCAACAGTCTAGATGCAAAAGCGATCAATCTTTCATTGCCATCAATCTCCTGTGTGACAACCGCTCCAAGTCCCACATTACTGGCATCCGTAGTGATCACAGTTTTCTCAACACTTTTGAAGTTTTTTAAAGATGGTGCTTTATTCAATTCACGCTTTATCCACATAAACTCTTCCTCACATTCCATGTCCCAAGCAAATGTCTTCTTCTTTAATAATTCTCGCAGGGGAATGGTGTGCGTGGCGAAGTCTTGCATACATTTCGAGTAGTACTCAGCCATCCCAATAAAAGTACGTACTTCTTCTTTGGATTTGGGTCTTGGCATGTTCTCTATAGTATCAAGTAGTTGTTTCTTTGGCCGCACACCTTCAGCTGATATCGTATGCCCCAGCCACTATTTCCTGACATTTGATTTTGCATTTTTCTTTACTAAAGGTCATGCCTGCCTTGTATAATTTGCCACACACATATTGTAGTCTTTCATCATGTGTTCTCTGATCAACTGCATGCACCAAAATGTCATCTTGGAAACAGATGATGCCCTCATCCCCTTCAAATAATTTATGCATGATTTTCTGAAAAACAGAAGCTGCCGATATGAGTCCAAAAGGTAATCTTTTATATTGATACATTCCATCTGGCGTAATGAACGCCGTCATACTCTTGGATTCCTTATGTAGACTGACTTGGTGGTATGACGAGGTTAAATCAAGGGTGGAGAAATGTTTTGACGGACCAATGGTAGACACTATCTCTTGAATGTTAGGAAGCAGGTGCCTGTCTGGAATCACACACTTATTTAGCTCCCGCATGTCCACACATATTCTTAATTTCCCTGATTTCTTCCTTAGGACAACCAAAGGAGACACCCATTCACTAGCGTCAATACTTTCTCTGACACCTTGTTGCTCTAAATTCGTTCTCTTTTTTCACTTCTTCCCTCATAGAGAGGGGAATATTGCGCATTTTCTGTGCCACCGGAATACATCCAGGTTTCATTTTAATTTTATGCACAAAACCACGTAAACACCCAATTTCATTCTTGAAGACATTCTTCATCATTTCTTCTCTGTTCTCTGCACCTCTCCTATGGGATTCTCTATTACTACTCATATTCATTACTGACTCATCAGCACTGGCATCCAATTTTACTTAGTTTACTTTGATGAGTCCAACTTAATAAAGGAATACTTCCAGCTCTTGTGATGTATATTTTTCCGTATGCTCTCCTGTTCTTGAATTTAAGTGCACCCCAAAACCAACCAATAACATCTATTTTAACTCCACCATAGGCTCTGGGTCTTATGTCTGGTTCATGTAGATACTCATGTTTTTTCTTGTCCCACATATCTTGTGGTATAAGAGTGTATTTAGCACCAGAGTCAATCATCATGCGCATATTTACTCTGTCTACACATACTGTAGCCTTTGGACTCTCCATCTCTTCCTCATGTAACTCATCAAATATGACAAATACACATTCATCTTCATCAGCATCACTGTGGTTGTCATCGCCAATCCAATTTGCAGAGGTATTCTGAACCTTGCAACATCTGGCATAGTGTCCTTTGCCCTTGCATTTACCGCATATAATTTTTCAAAGCTGGGCACTCAGGATTGTCTGCCCAATGGTCTGTACCGTCACATCTAAAACACCTGCCGGTGTTTCTCCTCCTTGGACTATTCCTTTGCCTACGTGGGCTCCTTCTTCTTGCATACGTCCTGGTCACTCCTCTGCCTCTCCTGTCCTCAGTATATCACATCCTGCAAGGTTTCTCTGCTCTATTCTTGTTGCTATTAATCTCAGTCACCTGGGCTATAGATTCATTACTCTTGTTAGCATTCATTACGATATTGCTCTTCGAGACATCATGTTTAATTTCAACAGATTGCACTCTTTTTTTTCCAGTTCCTGGACACACTTTTCGGTATGTTCGACCTCTTTGGCTATCCGCAGAACTGTGTCAAGGGGTGGGTCCTCCTCAGCCCACAGCTTCTCGCTCACTTTGCTGCTTCTGCACTCTAACAAATTGGTCGCAAAGTCTTTCATCCAGCTGTGCGTTGAAATTACAAGTTCTGGCCAATTTCCTCAATCCAGATATGTACTGTTCAACGCTCTCACCTTTCTCTTGAACTCTTTTCCCAAATTTGTAACGTTCAAGAATAGTGCTCACCTTTTTCTCATAATGTTTGCACATCTTCTTTATTGAGCATTCATATTCGTTCAAGTCTGCCCTCTCTTCAGGGGATAGTTCAGGTAAATCCTCAAATTTCTCCTGACCAGCTGGTCCTAGACAGTGTAGTAAAAGCGATTTCCTTTTCTCCACACTACAGTTCTGACCACATAGTACACCTGAATAGTGATCAAAAGCCTTGATCCATCTCTTCCATGGAATGGCTGGCTCTCCCACATCAGACAAGAAAAACATGGGCGGTGGAACACCACATGATGGTTGTGTATGCTGCTGCCGACCTTTATCCACACTGTACAATATAATGTAGATTAACTTGCAACGTGAATCCACTATATAGTATATTGCACAATTGTAATGTGACCTGATGGTTGTATATGCCGCTGCCAACCTTTATCCACACTCTACAATAAAATGTAGATTAAACTGCAATGTGAATCCACTATTTTGTATATTGCACAATTTCAATGTGACCTGAGTGATTGATATATCACACAATTTCAGTTTCAAATTTAATATATATTACTGCACATAGTCCAAGCCAGCACACGATCCTCACAGTAGAACCGTCTGTGTAATTGAGTCTGTTGCTGAACAGCTGACAGCTGTTTTTCCTCCCCATGCAATATGGCACTGTTTTTTTTTAATAACTCTGTTTATTGAATTTAAACAACAAAACATAAGAGACATATAAGAATAAGACATGAATCAGCAGTATACATGTGGAAGGCAATCTCAGCAGTATACAAGTTGAAGGCAGTCGTCCATATCAACGGGGCCCGTAGGGCCGAGGACCAGAAGACAACAAGACAACAATAGGACCAGGCAGGCAAACAAGGCAAGCATCACTACCGGTGCACCCCCACCCACAGAGCTTATTGAGCATCTAGCCATTTGCCCCATATTTTCTCGAATTTACGGGGGCAGCCCCTTGCATTATAAATTCGGCGCTCTAAGGTAGCACCTCGGTCCAGCTCGTTACTCCATCGATTCAGGCTCAATGGTTCGTCCGACCCCCAATTGGCCGCTATAAGCCTTTTGCTCGCCCCCAGCGCCGTTGCCAAAAACATTTTTTCATGTTTGGACAGGTCTACTTCCCCTCCAATGCCCAATAGTACCATCTTGGGGTCCCTGGGAATTGGTGTCCCCAGAGCGGCTGAGATTGTATTAACGCATTCCACCCAGAAGGCCTGTATCACCTGACAGTCCCATATCATATGGTAGAAGGTGGCGGGTTCAGTTTTGCATCGGACACATGTCTCGTCTTCTATTCCACCCCATCTGGCCATTGCAGTGCGCGAGTGATATGATCGATGTAAGATCCTCAACTGTATGAGCCTAAGCTTGGATTCTATCCCAATTTCTCTGGGGGACATTAATGCTTCTACCCAGTCTTCAGGTTCCAGGGGGCCCAGGTCCCTTTCCCATTTTGCCTTTAGTCCGTCGAGTTGTGGAGTCCCGAATGAGCTAAGGGCCTGATAGAGGCTGGAAGTGACCCTAGAAGAGATGTACTGCGGGAGAATATTGGTCTCGATGGGGGAGCAAGGGGGTAGGACCGTCGTGTCGGGGAATTGGGCGCGGATTGCATGGGACAATTGCGCATGCCGAAACCGATCCATGGGAGCCAGGTTGAATCGTTCGCGCATGGTCTCAAAGCTCAAGAGGCGGCCCTCTTGTATAATTTGTGCTAATGTGTGTATTCCTTTGGTCAGCCAGTGACCGAAGGGGCCCATTTTTACCAGTTCTGGGAGGAGCGCATTGTGCCATATGGGTTGCGACAGTGTTGGCTGGCCTTCCCAGCCAATTAGCTTGTGAGCGGCCCGCCAAGCCCTCCGGATATGATGGGACATTTTGGGCAGCGCCGGGAGTTGGTCGCGGGTGGCGTAGAGGATTTGGAGCGGTGTTAGTGGGGACATGGTCTCCAGCTCTATACGGTTGTGTGGCTGTGTGGGGTCTGCATGTATCCAGTCATTCACTACTCCTATTTGTGTGGCCAAGTAATAGGTGCGTATGCAAGGTAACCCGATGCCTCCCTCCCACACCGATCTTTGGAGCGTGTCAAGGGCAATCCTGGATTGTTTCCCTCCCCAAAGCAATGTGCGCAGATTCTTGTCGATGAGTGCGAAGGTTTCCCGGGGGATGGGGAACGGGGTGTTCTGGAGGACATACAACAGTCTGGGAAGGGTCATCATTTTAAATAGTGCGGCCCGGCCCATTAGGGACAGGGGGAGAGATTGCCAGTGGGGGATGTCTCTAATGAACCGCTCTATTACTGGTTGTATATTAAGTCGGGGGAACCCATCGAGCGTCGGGTCAAGCCGTATACCCAGGTATTTGAATTCCCTGATAGAGACGCGATATGGGCAGGTCTCCGGGATCGCAGGCTCACCCCCCTGAATCGGGAAGAAGATGGTTTTGGCCTCATTAACCTTTAGGCCTGCAAAGGACTGATATTCCCCGAGTATGCGGGAGACCACCGGGCACGAGACACCTGGGTTACTAAGGTATATGAGCAGGTCGTCCGCATAGAGCGAGAGGCGGTCTTCCCCCCCTCCCGGCCAGACGAAACCATTCCAGTTGGTGTTAGCTCTAAGCTCAATCGCTAGTGGCTCGATGGCCAGGAGGAAGAGGAGTGGAGACAGCGGGCACCCCTGCCTCGTGCCTCGACCCAGGGGGAAAGGTTTGGAGGACATGCCGTTCACCCTCACCGTGGCCTCCGGGGATGCATATAACAGTTTTACCCACGATATAAACGTCTGCCCCAAGTTCATCCTGGCCATGATCTCCCACAAGGCATCCCACCCCACTGAGTCAAACGCCTTTTCGAAGTCCACCGCCAGGAGGGCGAGTGGAGCTGGTATCTCCTTTGCCCTGGATAGCGCCAATTGGACCCTGCGCAAGTTCATTCGAGTCGACTTATTGGGCATAAAACCGCATTGGTCCGGGTGGATTAGGGTCTCAATCACTTGCAGTAGTCTGTTGGCGAGTGTTTTGGCGAGGACCTTCGCTTCGCCATTAATCAGGGATATCGGGCGATAGGAGGCACATTCCTCCGGAGGTTTCCCCGGCTTGTGTATGACCACTATGCATGCCTTCCTGAGGTCTGGGGGGAGTGCTCCTAGTTCCCTGCTGCGTAGAAACATGCGGTGCATGTGGGTGGGAAGCATGCCACCAAGGCACTTCCACGTTTCTGTTGGGAACCCATTGGGGCCCGGAGTTTTCCCGGGCTGGAGTTGTGCCAGTGCCTCCTGCACCTCAGTGTCAGTAATATCCGCATTCAGGAGGTCTGATTGGTGCTGCAGGAGTGTCGGGATTTCGATGTGGTCGAGGTATCGGGAGGGTTCGACTGATGGGTTCCCCGTGGGCGGGGTGTAAAGATTTTTGTAGTAGGTGGCGAATGCCTCGACGATATCTGAATCTTCCGTCAGTAGTGTCCCATCCGGAGATCTGATTGCCCTAACGTGTCCCCTGCTCTGCACGCGTCTCTCCAACCAGGCCAGTGTCTTGTTAGCTTTGTCGCCCCTTTCATATATTTGGCTTCGGACTAACTGGTGAGCATTTCGTGCATTGTCTAGGGACAGGTTACTGAGGGCGGCCTGCGCCGTGAGCATCGCCTCCTTTGCTTCTTGAGTGTTCTGTATGAGGGTTTGTCGCTCACACTCCAGGACGCGTGTCTCTGCATCCCTGACCTTCTGGACTTGGCGTTGTTGGTAGGCGGAGACCTTGGAGATAGCCTCCCCTCGTAGGACAGTTTTGTATGCCTCCCAGATCGTGATCGGGCAGTCCACCGAGCCCACATTATGTTCGAAATATTCCGCTGTCGTCTTCTCTAGCTCTTCTGCAATCTCGGGAAGACGGAGATGGTACGTATTTAGGCGCCAGTTACGGTCTGAGCGGCAGGAAGAGTTCTTGAGGGTCAAGAGAAGCGGGGAGTGGTCCGAGATCCCTCTTGCGAGGAATACAGCATCGAGGAGTCTGTGGGTTATATTGCGAGGGATGAAGGCGTAGTCGATCCTGGAGAATGATTTGTGGACCCCAGAATAGAAGGAGAACCCTGCCTCGTCGCCATGGAGTGTGCGCCAGGTGTCCACCATTCCTGAGGTTTCTGCAAACGTGGTGAGTGGCGTAGAGGTGGGACGTGTTCCAGCTCTCCTATAGGTTCTGTCGATTGTGATGTCCATTACCTCGTTAAAGTCCCCTCCGAGCACCCACACATCCGCCTCCTCCTCCAGGAGTAAGTTCTGTAATTCAGCGAGCAGTTCCTTCGTCAGTGTGGGGGGGGCATAGAGCGCTGCCAGGCCCCATCTCTCACCCCAGATGTCCGCCAGCAACAGCACATAGCGGCCCCGGGGGTCCGTCCTGATCTTCCTAACATGGAGAGGAACTCTCTTGTGGACGAGTATCATTGTGCCCCTCGCCCCTTTCGTGAATCCGGCATGGTAGACCTTCGAGTAGTTGGATCTTTTGAAAAAGATGGTGTTGGTGCCTGTCAGATGTGTTTCATTTAAGAGGGCAATGTCTGGCGAGTGTCGGTTTAGGTACTGAAGTACCAGTCTTCGCTTTATGCTGGAGCCGAGGCCATTGACGTTCCAGGATAGTATCTTCACTTTGTTGGAGTTCATCCTGTCAGCGTGAGACTATTTGTTGGGGTGTCTGAGAGGATTAGTGGCCATTGCATTTTCCCCCCGGGGGCGTAAGTTGTTTCCTTCTCGGGGTGGGGGGGACCCCCAGCGGCCGCCTCGCATCGGAGTGTCTGAAGGCTGGCAGGTGCCTGCGTCTCTGAACCTGGCCCACTGTAGTGTTTGTCTGACTTGCCTGCTTTCATCGTTTTCCAGCTTTCTTTTCCCGTGAATTTGCTTCTTCAAATCCCCAAAACTCCCCCCACCCTGCACTTCCCTTCCAACTGGGAGCACCTGTCGCCCTAACATCGAACTTATAACTTGTTGAACGTAAACTTCGTCGGAATGACCCGACCTAGGGTGTTGGCTCCAGTGGAGACGCCCTGACTGTGTTTGGAACTGCGGTGTCAAGGTGGTGGTGGCCGCGGTGGTGTAATTTCCATGGTGTCCCTTGGTGACCTCAGTACTGTGATGCCCAGGCCTCATCCGTTCTCAGTGGTATTCCTGAGGGGGGGTCTTGGTGTTTCTGTTTCGGGGCCCATCGGAGTAGGAGGCGGCGAGTCCTGCCCGGGCCCGGGTTTGCGAGCGGGCGGCCCAGAGGGCGAGCGCCGAGTCGTCGGCCCATTAAGGATCTGTGTTTCGAGCCAGTCCCATGCTTCTTTGGGGCTGTGGAATAGGTGTGTCGTTCCCTCGTGGTGGACCTTGAGCAACGCCGGGAAGAAGAGGGCGAACTTGATGGATAGAGAGTGAAGCTTTTTCTTAACCGAGTCAAACGACTGGCGGGCCCGCTGAACCTCCTTAGTGTAGTCCGGGTAGAACCCTACTTTATAGCCGTTGTATGTGATTGGGCCGGAGGCCCGTACCATCTGGAGGATGGCGTCTCGGTCTCGGTAGTTCAGGAGGCGTGCAATTATAGTTCGGGGGGGGGCTCCTGGGGTAGGTCGCCCAGTGGGTACCCTATGTGCTCTTTCGATAGAAAAGAATTTCGACAGTTTCTTGGGGGCAAAGATGTGGGTCAGCCAGTCTTCTAGGAAAAGTTCGACACTGGGGCCCTCCTCTTTCTCCGGGATCCCAAGAATCCTGAGGTTATTGCGCCGTGCCCTGCCCTCACTGTCTTCAGCTCGGTATTCTAGTTGGTTAACCTTCTGGGCAATTATGGCGAGTTGTTGTTCCAACTGGCGGACATTATCTTCTGTGTCCGACACTCTTTGCTCCGCTTCTCCTACTCTGGACGATAAATTGCGCAGATCCTGACGTAGGAGAGATACTTCCGTGCAGACTCCGCCAATTTTGAGTTCCAGCGATGTTCTCGAGTCCCCAATTGCCTTCATTAAGTCTCTCAGGGAGAGTTGGGGGTCCTGAGCTGCTTCCCCACCATCCGCTTCCGCTGGGGATTGCATTTCCAGGCGGGGGGGGGCTTCCACGGTATAGAGGTCTATTTTGCTTTGTAGGGTCTGCCTCCTAGCCTTATCTTTGCCCATGGCGGAGTCGGGTATTCGTGTGAGGCGGCAAGTCCGGATGGGACGTATTGGTGCCCCCCAGGGGGTCGTTGTAAAGTCTGAGTTGGGGTGGGTTTGTCGGGCGACGATCCTTCCCTATTGTGTCCCTGTTCAGGTGTGCCGGCGGGGTTGCTTGGCCGCTGGAAGCAGACCCCTGCTATGGTTGGTCCGTTGTGTCTATTGGAGGGTCGCGGGCCCACAGAGATGGCATCCGCATATACGCCCCCCCGGAGCCCGTATTATGTTCAGTTCATGAGTGACGTGTGGAGGGCGATAGCCGCGGCTCTCCGCTGTGCGCGCCACTTTGTGCTGCCCCTGGAGGCCGTTAATTGTGTCGATTGAGGGGCAGATCCCTTTGTCGTTGGCGGTTCCAAGGGTCCCTGGTCGGGGTTGGTCCGGTGAATTTCGGGGGTTTGCCCCAATGCGCGGTCTCACACCGGGCTGCCCCAGTGGGGTATCTGCCCCGCTCCTTGTGCTTGTGAAGTCGTGGCCTTTACAACGGGAGGCCTCGGGTCACTGCCCACAGTTGTTAACTTATTGCCAGTTCCCTGGACCCACGATCGTTTGTGGAGGGTGCTGCGGACGTTGTCACCAGTTCTGGGTGCTAATGGTGATGGGGGAGGGGAGCGTCCCCAGTCCCCTCAGCTCCGTGCCCCCCACAGGTGGACCTCCGAATTCACTTTTGGGTGGGGGGTGAGGCGTCTCCTTAATGCGGGTCGGTATCCCGCCGGTTGCCCTTACCTCGTTAATGCTGATGGGGGAGCGCAACACCGCGTTACCGGTTCCCGTGTCGCGGCTCAACCCCAGGCGTGACAGTCCCGCAGATTGAGGGAGAGGCGGGTGGGGGCAGAAAGGCGTTCTGCTCGCCTCTGTTTACGCCGCCGGGTCTGGTGGCACAGCGTAGAGATCCCTTGCTGTCCGTGCAGTGCTGGTGTCCAGGATCGTCGCGGCTTCCGCGCCGAGCGTCGGCCGTGCCCGCGGTTCGGGCACTCGGACGGCCGTCTCAAGCAGGGGGCTCAGCAGGGTGGAGGAGCCCCGGGCGGCAGTCAGGAGGAACCGGAGCGATGCCTCGGGCCGGCGTCCTCGGCCCCCCCCGGCTCGTCCGCTCCCCGAGGGCCTCAGTGGCCGCCGCAGCTCATGGGGGGAGGGGCGCAGGAGCCGCAGTTAACCGCCCAGCAATGGCGGCGAGTCTCTCGTCGGCGGACTCAGGGACGTTTCTCACGCCCCCCGGTCCGATTCTGCTCGGGGTTGAAGCAGGCAGTGCCTGGATGGGTCCGCCAGTGTTGTGCTGCTTCAGGAGGTCGGGCGAATTCCCGGAGCGGAATAAATGAAGGATATTTAATCGCGGCCACCGGGAGCCGACGCGATTAGTTCTTCATGCGCGGCTCGCGCATGCGCACGCAATATGGCACTGTTGCAATACACTTCAGCATAAACTTCTTAAAATTGTAGAAGAGAGTTTCTCATGAATGTAACGCTTGTAAACGCCACAACAGCAGCACAGCGTCACTTTTATAAATATTTTAGTTCCAGTGCGCTCTAACAATGCGTACTACGGTACATGAAATCCTTCGTGATAGGCCGGCCTCTGCAGGGGCGGTGGAGCTCGAAGCCGCAGTCCTCGTCGCCACTTGAAGTATAGGAGGCAATACAAATGGTAAGAGGGTGAACGATGTATTTGTTATAATATATATATATATATATATATATATATATATATATATATATATATATATATGGGACATATAACAGGGAATCGGTAAGTAGGTTGAGCCCCACCAACCGACGGCCACCGTTTGAATAGTGATTTCAGAACTCACAAGCTCCTCTCTCGCAGGCACGTCTCGCGTGTTCCACGAGGCACTCTCGTGCAGTCCTTCTCGTGCCTGCATAGTCATGGTTACAGGGAAATGTAACTATTTCCACATACTACACACTATCACAGACGTTCCAAATTTAAAATTGTGGGCCTTATATTCCCACAATGTTCTTTGCTTTTATGCAAATCGCCAGGCTTGGGTTCCATGAAGAGATACTGTAGAGTGCGATGCAGGAGTGGAATGTGAATGTATGCGAGGATCTATAGTGTTGGTGGTTGGATTAAGAGACGGTTAGAAGGAAAGCTTGGAGAAGGAGTGGATGTACCGTACAGGGAGATGGCAGACATGTGTCTGCAGAGTTTCAGAACCTGATACTAACATTATTCACCTGGTTCCTGAGCATCTTCTTTTACCCACATCAATTGGCAACGAGTGACGAGAACTACCCAAGGAGTGAGATGGACAACAGGTGAGACGACAGCCATGCAGGAGGAGACAGCACTTCTAGTCATGAGGTGAGCGTGTTGAAATTGGTTACACGCCTATCAATTATCCCGAGTGCAGCGCATGGCACAGCAACAGGCAAACGCAAGGAGCGGCACTCAAACCGCGAGATGGAGGGGCTGCATGTGGGCTCCAGGAGCATCGGTTTGGGTCCGTTAGAGCAAAGGACCTACGAACGTGTTAAACATGCAGATGTTTTGTGGGAAGATTATACTGGAAACAACATTGCTCGTAATGAAGAGTGTAATGTGAACTGTTATACAATATAAAATGAATTAAACGCAAAATGAAATGGAAATCGTGTAAAACATCTTTAAGCTGTTAAACAATAAGTACATCAGAGAGATACGAGTTTCTTTTAAATACAATGCAGATACATTACAAACAGTGGTCAAAGTGTATGAAAGGAAGTAGCAGAACTATGTTCCCTACTGGCCAGCACCGCTCCCCACAAACCCCATAGCCACGTCCCCTCTGTGCACCATACAAACCCCAAAACACATGCTCCTGCTGTTTAGGGGAACATTCAGTGCCGTGCACAGAAAGTGAACGTTTCAACTTCTTCCTACACTTTTATTTTAAAACGAAACCATTGCGGAATGGTTTCTTTTTAAAATAAAAGTATAGGGACTGTAAACTTAATTAAAGAAAGTAGAGGAGCACCGCCCCCGAACACTTCGACCACTGATTACAAATACAATGGAGATACAAGGTGTAACAATACATCCACCACAATCCATCTTAGCTATACCAGGAGAACCTGAAATTCCATGGATGGAATGTAAAGAGTACTGGGTGAACTATGTCGGAACAATTGATAATGAGCAACTTGCACCAGCAAAGACGAAACCTTTATTACATTCTCTAGACCCCAAAAGGTCATCAGATTTTCAGGGAATTGCCACCTTCAAGATTCAGAGAGGTGAAGGTAGAAATTAATACAAAATGGCCTTGAGCTAAATAGACATATTACTCTAAAATTAACATTGCTGTAAATAGATAGTTTTATTCAAGAAAAAACAAGATGGTGGAAACTGATGGATGAATATGTGAGTGCTCTTAAGAAATGGGCAGAGCGGTGACACAGGATAATCTCATAAGAGATCAAATAATAATTCATACTAACAGTAACATACAGGAAAGGCTATGGGTGTGTGGGGATTCTTCTCTTGAGGAAACAATAGCGATTGCAAAAAAAGGTGGCACATACTACAATTTGTTCTAAAGCAATTAAGGAGCATCAAAAGGATTCAATGAAAACTACACAAATAGTGGCACTCAAACAAAAAGAAATGAAAGAAGGGTTTGAATTTAAGCAAAAAGAAAGTTTCTATAAGGGTAAAGAAGAAGGAAAGAATGTTCAAAGATATGATTCAGGGCAATCCAAGTCAGGGTTTCCAAAAGGAACTTGTTATCATTGTGGGAAGAAGGGACATTATTCCATCTCAAAGACATATCCGGCATTAAATCAGAAATGTTCAAATTGTGGAGTGAACGGAAAATTTGGAGTTGTATTTAGGAACAAGAGACTAGGATGTCATCACAACAGAGGGAGGTGGGTGCAGGGAGAAGAGGAAGAAGAGCAACATCAAGAAGTGGAAGTAGTGACCATGGTTCAAGGCAGTGGGAGGAAAGCTTCTAAAACTACATTAAAAATAGATGGTATCAGGGAGAACTGCCACCCTCCTTACACAACTGCTACTGGCATGGAGAATCACCATTGCCCGCACCTGGAAGACCACAGAGGACCCCTCTATGACACTGTGGTGGATCAAACTCTGGGACATCTTGGTGGCAGAAAAAGTTACGGCAGCCAAGGCAGGCCTTTTACACCAGTTTACAGACATTTAGGCCCCACTCTTGGAGTATAACCGGAGCTTCCCAGCATTGGCCCACAAACCCGACCAGTCCGATTGGCCCTACAGCCTGACACCAAACTAACCACAGATGATCCTGCGCCACTGGGCCAGAAGGAGGCTCGAACTGGAGGTGGGCAGGGGAGGTGGGTCGGGAATGGGGAACCCAGACTATGATCATGCAGTCCTATATAGCTGTGATACTAGGTCAAAATGCACGTCATGCATCATCTCCACTTGTGCAACCGGTTTAAAATAAATATCTTAAAAAATAAATGTAAGAAAATAGATGGTATATCATCGTGACCTACGGTGGATATTTACAAGGGACAAGTGGATGGTGCTATGTAAGAAGTGTTACAAAAATGAATTGTGGAAATCGGACATCAAAAGTCCAGGAGCTTTTGAGGGTTCTGAAATACAAATGTTACAGGGAGGCCTTAATAGAGTTTAAAGGAAGAATGGTGGAAGTGGAGGTGTAGGTTGCGAAAAAAGGATTTAATATTTCAGGCTGTGAGGATTAGGCTAAACTCAAGATGAAACTTAATTGTGGAACTGATGAACCCATTTCAGTTGTTGTTAGAAATGAAGAACAGTTCTCTGAAATATCAGAAGGAAATGAAAAGGAATGGTTTCAAATGTGTTTAAAGAAGGTATAGGAAAACAAAGGATATAGTCATCAAATTGAACTCAAAGGGGGAGCAAAGCCAGAGGCTCACTCTGTGGGGCATATTCCTATTTTAATGAGAGAAGTGAAAAAGGAATTAGAGAGACTTAGAAAGGAAGGGATAATTGAGGAAGTAGAAGTGTCAGACTGTGTTCTTCCTATAGTAGAGGCAAGGCAATCTAATGGTAAGGTGAGATTATGTATGGATTTAAGGGATTTAAATACAACTATAATAGAAAAATATCCCTTACCAGTAATATCAGAAATGTTAAATTTGGCGAGAAAAACGGACATGTTTTCAACTATTGATTTGTCGGTGGAGTATCACCTAATTTAGTTACATTGTGATTCCAAGAAATACACAACATTTATTATCCCATTTGAAATGTACATTTATGTGAGGATGCCCTTTGGTCTAGCATCTGGAGCAGCCATATTTCCTTTTTGTAATGACTCACATCTTTGGTGAGATGGAAGGAGTGCAAGTCTTTCAAGACGATATTCTGGTATTTATGATCAAGTGAAAGAGCAGCACGACAGGTTGTATAAAGTTTTGAAGAAGGCAGACGAAAAGGGACTCACAGTGCAACATAGCAAATGCAAAATTGGCCGAAGAGAGGTAGATCATTCAGGCCATACATTGTCTGAAGGAGGATTCAGACTTAAGAAAAGGCCATGAGGGCAGAAGAGATGCATTATTTTTTGTGTTTGGCTGAATTAGAATACATTTGCAGGTTTACAGAAATTACTCAACCATTAAGGAAATTTATGAATCAGAATGTAAAGTTTGAATTGACAACAGTGCAGGATCAAATGAAAGAAAAAAAGGCATTTTAGAAGCACCTTTGTTAGGAGTGTTCATTCCTGGAAGGAAATCAATAATAACAGTGGATGCTATTTGCAAAGGTTTAGGTGCCGTTTTATTTCAAAGGGATGCAGACGTGAAAGGATAATAATGTTTACACCCAGAGCAGTGACAGATAAAGAGACACTTAGTGGTGCAAAGAGAATTATTTGCTTGCTTTTGGGGAGCAGAACATTGTAGACAGTATGTTTGGGGAGAGGAGTGTGTTATGTGGACAGGACATACACCTCTAATAGAAAGTTTAACAGTCAAGGAATGTCCAATGCGACTACTAGAATTGCCAGGTTAGGTTTAAGGCTGTTCGAGTACAATTGCAAAATCGAGTATTTATCAGGAAGAGAAATAATGCAGCAGATGTATTGTTAAAGATGCCTTTACCGTTCACAGACACAATTCAAGAAGAGGTTGAGGAACAAGTGTGTGGAGTGAGAGAGGCCATAAGTGGTGATATTTGGGAGAAAAATGTGTAGAAAATGAATTGTTAAGTACAGTGATAGAATGGATTAAAAATGGATGGCCAGAGAAGGATGTGATAGAAGAGAAGAAAAAGATATTTTATAATTAAGGAAGAATTATCCATTAAAAAAGGATGGCTTATGAGAGGGTATGCAATCGGCACATGTAGGCCATCCTGGTGTTACTATAACTAAGAGGAAAGTTTGAGAGAGGTATTGGTGGTCAGCAATGAACATGAAAATAGAAAAGTTGGTATGGTCATGTTTACCGTGTGCACATTGTAATAAGAATTGAATTACTTCTTAATCCGCTTCCAATGCCTAAGGGGCCTTGAATGGAACTGGGAATGTCCATATTAGGGCCATATGGAGGATTGGGACATGGCAGTACATTTGTATTAGTTTTGTTGGACCAATATTCACGTTGGCCTGAAGTAGGTATTATGGATACAAATGTAATAGTATTCCAGAGGACCGGGGGTTCGCACCACAAAATCACAGCTTAGCAGAGTACCCAAGTCCCATCAAACCCTCTCCTGGCAATGACGGAGAACTCAGCCATGGGGCAAGTTAAAACAGTCCTTTATTTTCCGAGCAGACAGGGATCATAATCTCTGGCAATAACAGCTCCGGGGCACGTGTCACTAGCTTTTATCCTTAGTTGCAATACAGCTGTTGCAAGCTGCTCCGTGTGAATTTTGCTTTCTTGCGTTTGGCTAGTGAAAAGGAAAGGATTCTGACAGTATATAAATATATCTGTATGGTGTGTGTATGTTCTTCGTGTGTGCATGTGTGTGTCTGCGTAACTTTGTACAGGAATGCGACTTTTCTTTGTAACTAAGGTTGCTATGTCGCGTTTTCAATAATGATGTTAGCATGGATGGACATTATCATTAGTCGACCTGGTCCAGTGATGAGGTACCTGTATCTGCGAAGACATCGGCTGGAAAGGGTTTGAACAGTTGTCTAAGTGAGTATCTGTTCCCATACGTGCAATACACTTGTTCACCTGGGGGTTGGCCAAACAGACTGGCATCTCTGGTTTCTTATCCTTTGGGCGGACATGCACATAGGAGACACAGGGACCATTCCGGGACCCTCTCTTTACAAAGAATGTGGTTGTTTTTTTGGATAAACTGCTCAGGAGAGAAGGAAGTCCTGAAAGTATACTTCCCGACAATGGACCTCAGGTTACGGCCAAGGAAATCAGGGAATTCTATAATCAGTTGAGACTCAAGTGGAAGTTTTCTTCGGTCATCACCCAAAAACGAACATCATGGTTGAAAGGATGCACAATGTGAAAGGAGAGTGCACCCAACAAGCTGTGTCTAATGGTTTAGAGTGGAGGAGAACTTTGACTGATTTAATATGGAGTATGAGTCTAACAGCCTACAGTGCTACAGGAGTTTGACCTTTCCAATTTAATGAGACGTGGCGAACCAAACAGTACATTTTCTCCTGCATGGTTGAATGTAAAATTGGTAATCAGAAAAGTACAAGGAATACCATTATAAGTTCATGAGAAGTATTATAAGGAAAATGGCGATGATTGAAGTTGAAGATTATGTTAAAGTGAAGTGAGGACGGAAAGGGACACAAGAATCATCAAAGTATTCTGGTCCTGTCAAAGTGATTAAGTGTTTAAAAAAAGGGTTGAGAGTTGAGGATGCTACAGTAAGGAACCTTAATAGGGTGGTTAAAAACAGAAGGAAGGAGGAAAATAAAAGTGATGAGAGAATATGGGAGTAGGTGAAATGAAAATCCAAGGAGAATATATCCATGATACTGGAGATTTGTTATTGAGTAATGAGAATATGTTAAGAACCAATTATGACAAAAGAAGGGCGGTGAGGAAAAGTGTGAGGATTTGAAAAATGCCTGTCAAATTAAAGGGATATATACTATGTAAGTAGATAAGATATAATTAAGCTTTGTTTGTTTTGTCTATATTTGTGGGGGAGGATGTTGTAGTGTTGAATGCATGAATGGAATATTTATGTACAAATCTTGTCATGTAGGGCCCTAGATTGTTGGTGGTTGGATAGACAGTTAACTTTCTCTATCCCCCCTGCAGCCACCCCTCTCTCTTTCCGCACCATTGCCTCTCAACTCCCAAGAACTTTATCCCCACTACTTTTGTAATGCGCTTTACTTCTTCCTTTAGCTGACTCGCTGCTCACTCCTTCCACCTCCTCTCTCTGTTCCTTCACCAAACCATCCAACAGCCCCTAGCTTGATCCCCGACTCCTTACACCCATGCCAAACTTCCTGCTGTTATTATAGGAGTATGGCACCCCTCCCCTTGGGCCATCCCTGTCATGACTGGGTACAGATGCTTGGGATTATTTTGGCTGTAACAATTTTGGAGCAGCAAATTCTGCTCAGTTGAGGAGAGGAAGGAGTTTGCGCATGAGTCCTATACAAGAGGATTTAGGGGGTGGGAAGGGCAACCAGGCTCCAAGATGCCGGTTCTCTGTGAGCTCTACTGCCGGTATATGCTTTGGATCTGGGAGCTAGATGGGAGACTCTGATTATTTTCTGGCAATGGCGTCATTTTGCCAGAGGATGCCGGATAAAGTAACTGCCAAATCACTATCGTAGTGGCTCCACCAATGAATTAGACTGAACACAAGCAGCCTGATAAACCTAGGATCTCACTTCTAATCTAGGTAAGGAATGTGCAGGAAGTAGGCGATCGGGGTTGTCTTTTCTAGCTAAAAATGTGTTTTCTTCCGGAAGTAGCCGTCATGGCTGAGTTGAGGGGGGAGATGGTGGAAGAGAACAATAAGGATGTTATTAAGACCAAAGGGTCTCGTCCTTTGAAAGGATGAGCAAATCAGCTGCAGGAACACACAACGTTGAATACATTAATGGTGAACAGGCACTCATGAAGTCACTTAATACTTTAATACTAGCTTTGCACAGAAGTGTGGACATTTGGAGAAACAATCCATGAAAAACATGACTGAGGAAGTCGCTGGAACAGTTGCGAATGTGAAGCAATTGCTCACCTCTACGGAAATGTAACGTACCACTGAAGAGAAGCATTCTTCCACTACTGATGAGGCTATGGTCTCCAAATGGAATACTTTAGCATTTTAGGGTGAAGCGCACATTGTTTTATCACTATTTTCAAAGACAAATAAGATCTGATTCGTTGTAGAGCAAATAGGATTTCTTTTTGTGAGCAGATTGGGTAGTCCATAGCTGTGAATTCAACCCCGCATTTTCACAGGTATTGTCAACTAATCTGCAGCACTCCATAGCCTTACAAGACCTGTGAAGGCCTTGCAATTTCTTTTAAAAAGACAGCGGGATGAAAGAAAGCTTAGGAAGGCCAATTCCATTCCACAGAAAATTATGAAAATGTAAATGAACATTCAAATCCTTGCTCATGACATAGCACAGAAAGGTGAGGACCCTGCAGAAGATGTGCCAGTTTTTGAAATTAAGCAGGAGGGACACTTATTACACAGTCACAAAATCAGAAAAATATATTTGTGTGTAGTGGAGATGACCCCCATATTCTGTGCATCCTATTTTTTTTTTTTTTTTTATTGTATATGGTTTACAAAAAACCTTTACAAATAGAACAAACTTTATAATTAAAAACAAAATAGTAAAAAAAAAAGATAAACATTCATTGCTTTGCATTTGCATTTGAAAAAAGAAGAAAAAGAAAATGCCCGCTAAAGAAATACGAAATTACAGATTTACATAAGTTGCAAAAGTTTGCAAATTTTACAGAAAAGGGACAGACAATAGATAATCAACCGGTTTCAGATTTGAAATTTGATTGTCTAAGATTAGTCAAGTCAATATAAAGTACTGGTTACAGAGAATAACAGATAGAATAAATGCGAGGTATAAAATATGAAATACATTGCTCGTATTAAAAACACTGTGCTCATATAGTAAAAAATTCATAGTTCCAAGAATAGGAGCAGAAATCAGACCAAAGGGGCATATAGGTCAAGGGCTCTGATAAAGCCCGCCACAGCCAGACCAACCTTGATGTTCGAGATTGAGAGACATTGTGACCAAATCCAATTGTCTACCCCCAGTCGCCCCATAACATTAAAAATGCCTAGATATTTGTCCCTTAAAGAGGTCAAAGCCTTGCAGTCAAGAATGAGATGCCGAGAAGTTTCAGTGACCCCCAAAAGTTTGCAGAAACGACAGGTGGGATCCAAATCAGAAAACTTCTTCCTTTTGCGTAGGACTTCCCGAGTGGGAAGAAGGTTCCATCTGAGTTTTATAAGAAGAGAGCGGTAGTGTCTATTAGGAAATTGGATCAAAATAAAGGACATCACACCTCTCTTCTTATGATCAAATTGAAGATCACTCAGTGAGGGATAACCATGAAGTTTTTCGATAGTGTTGCTCCAATCATGGCTGAACAGAGACTCCTTTACCTTGTTAGGGTTTGTAAGTAATGTATCCCTGTCGGAGGATATGTCCATCAGGGTCTTATCGCAGAGAGTGGAGAAAAGATGGAGATATATGTTGTGGCCCGAGTGTGTCTGGGAAAAAATCATGTGGCCCACATCAACATATAAAGTATCAGGTCTAGGGGAAAGCAAGGCTGAGAACAATGAGAGAACCCTCCAAAGAATCCTAGCTCGTAGAGAGACCAGACCCAACTCATATCTAATGGCAACAGTAGGAATTGAATTGGGCAGTTTTAAAACTTTCCTCCAGTAAATACCTTCAAGAGAGTCCCAGAAGGGCAAAAGTGTAAAGTAATGGAGTTCCATACCATACAATAACTTTGGAGTCACCTTACCCTTGAAAAAGTCTACCATGGGTTTGAGGGAAAACATACAATATTTATTCTCCAAAGTACGTGATTGGGAGATGAGAGGGAGCAGTTTCTGTCTAAGAAATCGTCTCAGTTCTATCACCGATGGTTGGGCCAAGATCAAAAAGCCCAAATAGACGATTTTGTTAACTCGAGAAATGTTTGCTCCCCCCATTTTCCATACTTTGTTGTTTCGGGTTCTCCCCTTTGAGAATTCCATGATACGTGTTTTACCAGGATTGATCTTCAGCCCATTTAGCAGTGCGTACTGTTCAAATTTACACAGGAGCCTCTGCAGGCCCACTTTGGTCTGGTCGAACAAGAGAAAGTCATCGGCATATGCCAACCATGAGAATCTCAGGTCCCCAAGTTTAGCACTCACCATGCCTGCATTTTTCAGGAAGTTATCCACATCAGCCAAATAGAGGATAAATAGACAGGGAGCTAACGAGCAACCCTGTCTCACCCCGATACGCGTCCTAATCCTCCTAGAGAGAGTACCAGCCAAATCGAGCCTGATGTGTACCCCCGAGTTTTCATAGAGGGCCATAATGAGAGAAAGGAGGCCCGCCGGGATGCCCCATTTAGTTAATTTTTCCCATAATCTGGATCTAATGACCAGATCAAATGCATTGGATAAATCAATAGAGGCGACATACAAAGGACCATCAGATTTTCCCCAAGAAGAGGTCTGAAGGGCAGTTATAATAAGACCATTGAGATTGGTAGAGTGGCCGGCCCTGAAGCCAGTTTGGTATTTGGGGAGAATATGATTGTCCCTAATCCATATGTTAAGATGGGAGAGGAGCAGAGAAGCAAAAAGCTTACAGTCCGCGTCTATAAGAGAGATCGGTCTATAATTCTTTACCTCAGAGCGTAAGCCTCTCTTAAAGATTGGGACAATATGGGCCGTATGCCAACTCATAGGGACCTTCCCGGAATTTACTACGTCCTGGAAAAGCAGGAAGAGTAGATTGGCCCAAATCTCGGGCTCGGCTTTGAATGTATTGTTCGTAAGGCCATTTGGGCCTGGCGCCCTAGATTTCTTAGCCTTAGAAATAAGACAGAACACTGTCTCCAGATCAAAAACTGGTTTCCATGCGTCTTTCGATGGGTAAATCATCAATGCATCCGAAGCCAAGTCTTCCTCCCCAATATCAAAAAGTTTAGAGTAGTAGTCAAACCATTTGGCCTCTGGGATTGCATTAAGCTGATCAGCCATCAATGTGTTATCTAGGCTGGAAACCGAAGCCCAGAAAGCCCTCACATCTCGTTTTATTAGTACTGCAAGCATATACTGTGCGTCATTTTGAATCATAGTAATTTTTCTATGCTTACAGTAGTTTTTGTATTTTTGACGAATGGTTTTAATTTTTGTTGTTTTATCTGCCCAATCCATATCTAGGGCTTGAACATCCCTAATAAGTTTCTTAGTAAGGGCCTTTACATTGGCCAATTGTTGGTCGAAACTATGGTTGTGAAATTTTTTGAAGACTCCTTTCCTTAGCTGGCCATAAATACTACTCTGTAAAACATTGAGAAAACTATCAAAAGAAGAGGTGTTAAAGACTGCTATTTTCCAGCAGAGCGAGGTGTGGTTAAGGGAAGAGATCAGTTTGTTATTAAGAACACTGATGTTAAAAGGAGACCACCTTATCCCTGTCCCTTGACTAACAGTATAAAGCTGAGTGGGTCCACCCTCCGGCAGAAGCTTGGTGAAAAAGGGGCATAGAAATTGAACCCGGAGAATACCATGGTCGCTCCATGAGTTGAAGGACACCTCGACATTAGAAGAAAATGGAATCAGGGAATGGTCGACAAAGACGTAGTCTAAGGTGGAAGATGAGGATGATCTACGCCAAGTTGGGCAGGAAGGATTTGTAGCATCATAATGGCTGTTAAGACAAGTTAGGCCAATTGAATCCAAAGCCAGATTCCAAGATCGACCCCATGTAAGTTTTAGTCCTGTACGTGGATCGTCTTCCATAACCAAGCCCAGGTCATCATAATTGGATTCCAGACAGAGAGTACAGTCTGAATTTAGATCGCCCGCCAGAATGAGTTTGCCCATGGGGTGCAGATATCTCCAGGCAAGGATTGTATCAGTTAACTTCTCCAGAAACAATTCGAGAGGAGAGATTCCCATATGCCAGTAAACATTGACCAAGAGAAGGTAACAATTAGAATCCGGAAAAAACACCTCTAAGGCCATAAAGCCAAAAGGTGTATCTGAAAGCTCCTTAGCAACAGAACCGAAGGAGGTTCTTACCCCTATAATGAGTCCCCCCGATGCACGGCCTCCCAGGCTAGGTTTGGCACATTGAGAGAAAATATCGAATCCATCAAGAACTGGAGTTGAAAGTAGCCAAGTTTCTTGGAGAAAAAAACAATGCGAAGCCTTAATCACGGCAACTGTTTCTAGGTTCGTGAACAAATGGGAATTACCTCTAGAGTTCCAAGAAAAGAAACTGAAGCTATTTAGAGGGCGGGCCTTCGAAGAGGATTCTGATTTAGCGGGAATTAAATCATTTCCATAAGCCTGCGGTGACATGTGCCCAGCTCGCGAAGTCTCCATTAGATTTGGGCAAAAAATGCCTCCGTTGGGGTGGGGGTGTTCTTTCTGGATGGTAGACCATTGTAAGATTACCTCTATATTCAGCCCCCTCTCCTTTATTTTTGGCAAATTGAGAAGAGTCCACTATTTTTGCTTCAAATCCTAGTTGCTTCAACCCTTCCATATGTCCCATGATCAAGTTTAAAACTACCTTCGATCTAAGAATAATATTACTAACATCTACCCGATCATGGAAAGGGAATAAAATGCAATCTATGTCATAGCTAGAGATAAGCGAAAGCGAAGGAAGTTGGTGAAAGATTTTAAGTATGTTACCACGATTTAAACAGATTGGCATATCTTCGCCCCAAAGACTGGAAAGCTGTATAACATCACCAGAAACTTTTGTTGTTGCAGAGACAGGTAAGGACTCAGTAATTTTTTTGGTAAAGTGACCAAGGGGGTCAGCCGCCAGATCACAACCCCTCGCCCCTCTTAGTATAGTCCTATTATGGTTGACATTTGGCCCCAGTGGAAATCTTTCCCACGATTTGGAAACGTTCTTATTATGGGCAAAGTCAAACCCAGAGGGGACCGCTTCTCGAGCCGCAGACATGCGCATATTTGAGATGCTAAGAGAAGCATGGTTAAAAGGGGGGAGAGTCGATAAGACATTGTCTGATCGATCTGTCATATCTCCATCCCTCTTAATGCAGTCCATATTAACAGGGGGCTCCTCAGGAGCAGACAAGAATGCCGGATCAGAAGGAGAGAGCCGAGTAGTAGGAACCTCGTCCTGTGACAAGCTTACATTGGAATTAGACACTGTCACCTTGCTGATCTTGGGAACAAGTAGTGACTGAAATAAATGTTTAACCATATCAATGTTAACCATATTAACAGTCGGCGTAGTTAGAGAAGTGTCCGGATGATTCAGGCTTTTTCCAGAAATAGACTCCAGAGAAGTAGAAGGGAGAATTGCTTCTGGGGCAGAGTCCATAGCCTCCGCTGCAACAAAATCAGTTGGCAGTGCTACAGGGTTAGTACTAGTGGATGCTGGTACGGTAAGAGGTGTTATCCGAATGCTAGAAACTGCAATTTCACCAGTACCAACAATCCTTGGCCCCGCATCTATAGAAGCAGAGGTGTTAATCAGCTTACCCACCGCATCCGTTGAAACAGATGCAGGTGGTAAAATAGGTGGAGCATTGGCGGTATCTGGAGTGGTCACATGGATGGGAGAGGGGATTGGTTCAACAGAGTTATCAGTCCCCTGTGGAACTACAACAGTGGTTGAAGGGACTAAAGAGTTTGCCATAAAGAGGTTTTTGAAAAATTGATTAGTATATGAAGTAATCTTTTTGACATTCTTCTGATTTTTTGTTTTCTTCATTTGTTGGCTCATTTTCCTTTTCTTTCCTAGACAGGGGAGGACTTTTGGACAGGAATTTTCCTCTGGGGGCTCAGAGGAAATTGCTGCGATCTCTGGAGTTAGGATAGTCATGTTTTCTCCTGAGGATGCGATATGGTCACCTTTAGAACGGACGGCCGACTCTGCAGTCCCACCTGCACATGAACGATCTTGTATAGAGGGTTTGAGGGATACCCTTGGCAGATCCTCCTGTACTTTGTCCTCTCCTCTTTCCATAGAGAATACAGTCGGGACACTGGGAAGTATAACTGTAGAGTCGTCAGCCTCTCGCAAACCATCAAAGGCAGCTCGGGGAGTCATAGAGGAAGAGCCCCGGGAATCAAGATCTAGTGGTTGGAGAACCAGAAGACCCGGGGCCGCATTGGGGACCACCCCTAAAGTAGTTGCCGTGGTCCCCGTAGGCCCCTGATGAAAATCGTGTGTAGGGGCCAAAGGTGGATTGAAAGAGGTAGGGTCAAGGCCTTGAGTGGTCAAAAATTGATTTTCTTCTTTTATAATTTTTACTAAATCTTCAAATCTATCTAGGCCCTCCAGCCTAGAATATATTTCAGAAAGTATACGTGAATGGGATGTAACCTCTGACCAGATGTTATCATAGAGACTCACAAAGGAACTCAGAACCATATTCAACGCAGAGATAGTTGGGTGGGAGAGTTTAATTCTGTCATCAACATCTTTAAGGGTATGATGTAGAATAGACTCACTGGGCGGATCAGTTTTGAAGTCCGGAAGAAGACCTCTTTCTTTTAACCAGTTTTGTTTTTCAGTATACTCGTCAATAAAGTTAGTGAGATCTGAAGGGGAACCTGCCCATGATTCATCACAAATTTGTTGTGTTACATTATTTGTTTTGTTAAGATGGGAGTCCAAGTGGCTATCAGCAATTGCCTTAGCTGCACATTCTATGATACTGATATCATCAATATCCTGGACTGAGAGATCTTCAATATCCAGTTTCTTAGCTACGTTAATTAAGTTAGTGTGGGCCGGGGTATGTACTGAAGGAAGAGGGTGAGGAGATTTAGCCAGAGTGCTAGAAACAGATTTCTTACCAAAAAAATGTGAGATGTTTTTCCCCTGGATTGGATTACCCTGGGTACCTAGATTAATTTTTATTTTTGATATTGAGTTACGGGGCTTGTTGAGAGGGGTTTTGAACGGCAAAGAGATCCCATTAGGGGAGAAGGGAGTTCCCACCACACTAGTAGAAAGGTTAACGTGAGAAGAAGATGTGTGCTTAATATCACTGAGTAATGCTTTGGATCCTAAAGAGGGTTGAATGTGAGAGATAACAACGCTCCCACTGTCCTTCTTCTCTAATAGTTGTGATACAGTAACTTCTGATTCACCCACCATGACTGGGGGTATGGGCATACTAGGATTCAGTGAGGCAATCGTTGGAAGAGGGATATTAGGCAAAGGGTTGTTGTCATATGCCATGTTACTTTTTGTCTTTGAGAAACTGACCCCGACCAAAAGATTGGAGGCAAGAGTAGCAGCTAAACGTTCTTCCTGAGTATCTATAGAAATGTCATGTATTCCATTGAAAATACAGTTATTATGAGCTGTATTACGTGAAGTGATACCCATAACATTGCAAACCTCAGACCTCTCTCTCAAATGAATTTGGGCCTGGGCTATGTCCCTTAAAAGGAGAGGGTTATAATGGGCCTGAAGTGGAGCATCATCAGAACTCCCCATAGCAATAGAAATGGGGGTTTCTGGCACAATAACTGTAGATGGCATGGAGGGCATACTGACAATGGGCGAAGGGGACAAAGGAGGTGAGACCTCCATAGCAGTCTGACTTCTAAGTCCCTTACGTGTCATTCAGATAAAACCTCAGCCTGACAGTAGGCAGAATGAGAAAGAAAATAAGAGTTATGCCAGAGAAGGTACCCAGAAATACACTGGAAATAGGCCTAGATGTCAGGGGAAGTTAGACATAGAGACACACAGCAAAAAATACTAGGCAATTTTTAAATTTTAAAAAATGCAAGTGTTAGAGTATGGCACAAATAGCGAAAATCAAGCTCTGAAAAACCAGTACATTGTCTAAAAACCCTATAAAGTATATATGTAACCTAGCATTAAGAGCGAAAAATAAAAAGCAATGTTACACACTCAATTAAATAAAAGTTTTAGTAAATGAGTTGTGTCAGCGTAATAGTCATTTTCTGGGAAGGGAACGCCCGACGGCTTGTGGAGCTGCCAGAGTCCGACTCTCCACCCCAAACCCTCGTAGTAGGAATACAACTTCAATTGGGTTGGCTTGGGAAGGCCCAGAACAGTGTACTCACAGATCACAGCCAAACAGCAAAACAGTATCTCCAGCCCTTACAGTCTCCAGGGCTTAACGCCGCAAGGGCGGCTGTGCCGGCAACTTGTGCAGGCTGGCAGTCACGTGCTGTGTCACGTGTTCAGGAAGGGGTCCGCCCCCTCCAGGAAGCAGAATGGGCTGCAAGAGCTCTGCTCGCAGTGCAGCTGTGAGGGATGGACCTTGCAAGCACGAGCGTTCGTAGGAGAAATGAAACGCTCCTTCCAATCAGCAGAAAATACGCCGCAAGGGCGGCTGTGCCGGCAACTTGTGCAGGCTGGCAGTCACGTGCTGTGTCACGTGTTCAGGAAGGGGTCCGCCCCCTCCAGGAAGCAGAATGGGCTGCAAGAGCTCTGCTCGCAGTGCAGCTGTGAGGGATGGACCTTGCAAGCACGAGCGTTCGTAGGAGAAATGAAACGCTCCTTCCAATCAGCAGAAAATACTGTGCATCCTAATTTGATAGCACTGCTTCCCAAAATTCAAGCCTGTACATTTTAATGCAATTTACAACAGCTTTTATTTCACCTGCATTCATATGCTAGAAATCAACCACACCACAGTTGCACATGTGAACACATTACTAATGGGCAATGCATATCAAATACAATACATATGAATGTTGTTTTTCTGAGTAATCTTTCTCGAATACCAACACTTGTTGACATTGGGGAAAATATGCAATTTTGAAAAGTTAACACACTGGCCAACACGAGGCAATGCTGTCAATAAAGTGTATGTAATGCTTAGAAAAAGTTATATAGATATATCGATGCATTTTATTCTGGAATGATTGTGTGTGTTCTATATCTTAGAGACATTTTCACAGGGTGGTAAATTCTTTTTTTAAATTTTTTTTTTTAAAAGCAGCCTAGGTTGGTATTATACTCTGGTGACTTTGGCAGCATTAAGTTAGGGCACCACCTTTGGTTATAATCTTTCATTTTGTTGAGATGTTTGTTAATATGTTGATCTTTTCACTAAGTGGCAATCCTTGATTTAATGACCAGTGATCCACAACCCCCAACCTACAATTCTGGGACAAGAAATAAACTGTGTGAAAATCTAAAGTGGTCCCCTTACTTAATTCAGAGGAAGTCACCATCAGATACATGACTTTTGAGTACTTATATACACGATTAGAGATGGCCTGCCTGTGACAGTTCCACTAAATGCAATACACACTTTCAGTCACACAAAATAACTATTACTTTTTCTGATTCTGCGAAAAAAAACTTAACATCAAAACAAAATCATATTGCATATTTGCATCACTGTTTACCGCCCAGTCTATTCAAATTCTTCAATTAAAATGTACACAAAATTAGTTTAGAACATTTTATTTTCTCCAGTATAAAAAGTATTGATACCGGAGAAATGTTGCTTAGAGAAATGGCATTTATAAACATATTTACATCAGTTTGCCCCGTGTGAACATGGTATTATGGGTTCCTTTGAATGCAGGCTATAATGAGTTTTCATCTAATTCTGCAGGTTTGGGTTAGGAAAACACTTATCAATTTAGAATGCACAGGATACTTGTTCACACACCCCACATAGGAAAATGGTTTTATAATTTTCTAACAGAAAGAGGAGTACCCCTCCTAAATGTCAGACTTCAAATAATAAAAATAAATTAAAAGAAAAGGAAACAATCATAACGTCAGCATCAAATCAGTAGGCTGTAAAAGGTAGCTGTTCCACTTTAGTTATAATTAACAATTTTTGTTAAACCTCATCCGTCATGGGCCATGTAAGGGACTCGTTCTAGGTCGACCAGTCTTTTTCAGCTCAATTTGTCCAAAATTGAAGAACTCTAAATGTTATTTTTTTATTAGTGCCTAGCATCAATGTAGTACATCTGTCTTCAGGTGATAGACTAATTGCCTCAGGGGGGTAACATGTCAGCAAATCATCATCTTTCATCTGCCAGTGCAGTACAATCCATAATAATATGGTATACTGATTCTGTCTGATAATTGTTTTGGCAAAAGCGGCAAGTGATGGAATTAGCCCCAACTTGTTTTCTTGTCACTAGCACCTCTCTTGTTGGCAGTATATTTAGTCGCATTCTGAGAAAGAGAGCAAGATACGGGGGAAGTTGATTAAGCGCTCCGTTTTCAGTCACTCCTTGTATTGCAAGTTGATACAAGGCTTTCTTCTCTATTGTCTCGATCCAATCGGTTCTTTGAAGTTTTCTCTTGACTTCCAGTGGTCGCTTCATCAGAGTTTCCATCGTGCAGTCTAAACCACCCATCATCTGACCACATGCTTCTTTCGACAATCTAAGAATTATATATCGTGTGATGTTTTGGATCTGGATCTTAATATGTCAATTGGTGGAATTTACATTATTGAATGCAAAATAATTTTTCTTCCATATTCTATCACAGCCACATGTCTCATTGATGAAGTATGAATCTCTGGTATCCCCGACCTAGGCAGATGTCTGGATATATGGTATGAATATGTGCCATATCTTTTCATGAAGTAATTAATATTAATAATTTTATCAATTATTTAAAAAGTAGGCAAATAAAATGTGGATTAATGTCATGATCATAACACATTTTAAGGTTTGTTTTGTACGATATGGTTGTGGATTCAGAAGCAAAAATAATTGTCAAATGCATCAGTAGTGTTGATTAAAATAGCACATCACATTCTTGCAAAAAAGTTCCTTCCTTGGGTTTCATTTTTCGATTTCTGAAACCTGTGCTCAGCATAATGAGTCATGCATACAGCTCCGAGAGTCCCCCTTATCTATTTTACATTACTTGGCATCTGGCCGACTTTATTGCCTTAAAGCTTTAAGTGCAGTAATTTGCTCTTTGAAACCAGCATTAGGGGAACAGGCATAGACTGCCAAGTGAACAATTCAGATTTTTATCCGTCCAGGACACCACATTTTGGACGATGCTGGATTTTCAAAATGCATTAGAAATGCTACTGTACTCCAGAGACACCCGGCCGGCCCATAGAACCGAAGTTTGCTCCTAAGTACTTTAAGACGAGATAGCTGCACCCTTGAGATGAATGGGGTGCAGATTTATTACTCCAACACCAATCAAAAAGGACAACTCAATGGTTTGGCAAAGGGAGTCGGTTTAATGACCAGTACAAAAACGGGGAGTCAGACATCAGCAGTGATGTGATCGTCCTTCTCGCTTCAATTCCAATGAACTTCATACAAGTAGTCACATTTATAGTCAAAACTCATGATAATTGACATGTAACACTCAAAAGTTAACATGCAATTCTATTGGTTAGGAAAAGGTAACTTTAATATAGGTACTATATCTGCATATGGTAACGGAGTGGGGGTATTGGGTAAACACTGTCAGGTGGGTGTCTAAGCCCTTCCTTCAAAAATGACTACTGTAGACATTATTAAAAGTACGACGTCCCATTGGTTCTACTAACTAGTTCTACTAACTATAGGACCCTAGATTATTTGGTCCATTGTGATTGGGTTGGCACCAACCCCATGCATACATTTCCACTTTGCTTAGCAGCACGCAGAACGGTCAGCCAGGTGCAGGGTGCCCCTCAGTTACCCGGCTTTCCTCCATAAAAGGTTAGAATCAATCATCGCTTCAGCAACTATGTGTCAATTAATTTACTGTGGTTGGCCTCAAAACTGCCTCTTCTGTCTGGAAAAGTTCTGATATCTCTGCCTGGGCGGATGCCAAGCATAGGTGTGAACCCGTGCTCCTTCTCGCTCGGCTGGTCGCGTGATACTCGCACCGTGAATTTGTCTTGTTTCTCTCAATTTGTGTATTTGATTTTTATTTAGCTCAGCCACCTGCCTACGCTTCCTTATCTCGACCTTTCAGAGACATGATATTCTGTTCTTACGCTTCAATTAGATGTAGCCACTGTTCGTTCCTTCTATTGGTATGACCTTTGCTCTCCTGGCACGAGTTGCATCTGCCGAGTTTCAATTCAGCCGTCTCTTCTCGTTTTGTTAGAATAGGAATCTTGTCTTGTTTGGCCTCTAATAACCTGAGTTGATTCTGCTTTTCGTGCAAAGTGGAATCGCACTTATAACAATGTGCTTCGTTTTGAGGTAGATTATGTATAACGGAGCTTGCCGCGCTATTCTTCTACTTAGCATAGCAAGCCGCACTGTTTTATTAGCTGTCTTGCTGTTCCAAGCATATATACAGGTGTAAACTGATTGACTGTAGTCATTTTGCTTACAGCTTAACTCTCTTACATTTTGATAGCTTTCTATCGCTTTAAGCTCACGATCTCTTTTTCTCAAGGCGTTTTCGTCTCTTTGTGTCATTCATGGTTTGTTATTTGTTCTATCTGTGAGTCCGTACGAGTCCTCATGACGTCACCATTTGTCTTCCATTAAGAACTTTTTTGGTTTCTTCCGGGACGGTACTTAGGCAATCTTCATTTTGTCTCATATGCTGGTAGGGTTTTCTTAATGGATACCTTACTGTCCATGGTTTTCTTGGTATCGGTACTTCAATAGGTGTTGCTCTTCTAAAAAGGTACTGGACAGAGCCCTACTGTGGCTCTCTGCTGGTTTATCTGCTCATCATACATCGCATAATTTGGTGTGAACGTTCCTGGTACTTCAAAATGGGCGACTGGAGTGCAGGCTTTATTTGGGACCTCCTCTACACTCCCACCTCTGGGCGATTCATCAACCAATTTCACCTCCTTCTTTGGATGCAATTGACTATATTATTCTATATTTATCTTCACTCCATCGCCTAGGTTCATTCCTTCTTCATCTTCTAGGTCTACACATGATGGTTTGAAGAAGTGTCTCTTTGGAGTCCATATCTTTATTACTCCTTTCAGGCTTCCTGCCGTCCTTACATGTTCATCTTTATTCTATGTCATTAGTTGACATTGTCCATTTGGGTTACAGTAAACCCATCTTCCCACAGTTTCTGTGCTTCCTGGGATAGAGAAACTTTGTTCCTTCTGGTGCGTGAATGCAGGCCTTCTCAAAGTCTCTTATTTCTTCATCAGTCAGGTCTTTGCGCTTCCATCCTGGCTTGACATCAATCATGATCTTCATCCCTATGGCTTTCTTCGCAAGTTTTCTGGCATTGCGAGATTACTATATTGATAACACAAAATCCTAGTGATATCATCACTAGCAGGGCTCCTAGAAACTTGAATATGTCTGCCATCCATTGTGGGACCCAAGAGAATAGTGATCCAAACCAGCTGCCATCATCAATTTCGTCGATCATCTGGTTCTGTAGCTTTGTCAGCAGACCTATGGTTTCTGTTAAAGTTCCATTTTCCTCGTCGTGAGAAGGTATAAATGTGCAACATGAGTCTCCTATTTTTGCACAAACTCCTCCATCCATGGATGTGATCATGTCAAGGACATATCTGTTCTGGAGAGTCATCAGTCCGATGGCTCTTAACTCTTCCTTAATCGCATTGAATCCTTTTATGGTCGTGTTGATGGTTTGCAGTAACTCCCATCTGGTTATCTGCAACCATTTAGTATTTACTCCAACTTGGATTCTTGGCATAAAAATCGTTGTGAACACTGATGAGGTGAGGCTGAACAGCCTGTGTTCATATGGGATTGCATGAAATGCTTCTTCCTATTTAGCAGAGAAATCATTTTCTCTCTTCATTCGCGTCAGCAGTTCCACTGATCTTTTCTTCCTCAGGTAAGCATCTGCTTTCGGGAAACTGTCAATATTGAGGTCACTTTTCGGGATCACCAATTCTGGAACGTGGACGTTCACGATGGTGCATATGCCTCCCTAGTCTCTTGGCAGTCTGATGTATGCTTTGGATCCACATGCCCAATAATGATCCATAATCACTGCAGTTCCATGTACCATTCCTGGAGCGTCAAAAACTCATTCACAGTTCTGATTCTCTCCCATCTTCCTTGTGCCGTTATTTCTGAAACAGAAGTTTGGGCTTTCTAGTGGCACTATCTGCAAGGGTCCTCCTCGGTCTTCGACCCATTCAGTAGTTTTGCAAGTTTTGGCCACAATGACTTGCATCCGTTTCGCACTATGTTGATGGTGGGCTCGTAATGACCGAAGACCATCCATGCTCGGCATATTACTACTCCTTTCTCCCATCCGTTTGGTGAAAGCACTGTTCCCCAAATTTGCATTTGGCCTCGATTCTTCCATTGCCGAGCTTCTTCTGGAGTTTTTCCTTGGACATTTAGCTTCTGGTTGGCTTCTCTTCTGATGTCTGCTCCTTTAACTCCAGGCTTCTCATATCTGATCACAATGTGTTTCGTCTTTCCATTGTTTCTTGTCTTTATGTCCTGGACATAATAGTCTTCATTTGGATCAGTTGCTTCAGTTGCCCATTTCAGAGAGGATCACTACCCATGGCCTCTGGTCTTGCACATTGCTACGTGTGACATACAGTGTGCTGCCTGGACATCGATTTCTACAGCTACGAAGATCTTGGATTTCCCCATGCTGTATGGTAGGAGTGCACAAACAAAGCATTCCCCTTCTGAACCTCATCTTCCAACTTCCTTCATGTGCTGGTACCAAATGTTTCCGTGATGTGCTGTGCTGTCCAGGTAGTCGCTCAGTTCATTGTCATCTCCATGCATGCTTCTCTTGATTCTTAGTGTATTCCTGTAGTTGGCTACGACTGCATCCCTGAATGCATCTGTATGGCTCTTTCTTGCAGGAGGATTCTCAGGTATCCTGGTCCATGGTGCAGGCCTCCTCATCTGCGCCCTTTGAGTGGATAAGAGTCTGGCAGCTCTTTCCTTCTCTTCATACATCTTTCTTTGTCAGGCTAGAAATGTTCGTATCCATTTTGGCATTGGTCTAGTATATGGTTGTACTGTGGAACTGGTTTTCTTCCTTAGTTCCTCTTGTATTTTCCTTGCTCTGGCTATGAACGGAACAAATGAGTCTACTATCAGTTGTGTCCATGCAGAGAGTTTCTCCGAGTTGGCTCTTGTTTTCTAAAGGGTTTCTGATATGACTGCTTCTGTTGGTTTTCGTTTTAACTCTTCTTGTTTTCTCACATCTGCTGTGGAGTTCTGTGTTTAAGAGTGTCAGGTGCTCCGTAAGTGTCCCCCCTCTTGCGAGTGACAAATTGTTTCTTATTTCAAGATACAGTCCTTTGCTAGACTATGGGAAAAATGAAATTAAATAACACTTCAGTAAGTCACTTTACTGTGTATGTTCGAAGTAAGTAAGCTCCCAATCCACTACTCGGATTTGCTTCAGTCCTGAGGACATATTGTACACTGATCAGTATGAAGAAATAGGGAAAAATAACAACAAATATAACAAGTGAAGTTCTTGACACTGCTTCCTCGATCTGTCCCTCGGCGGAAGGCTTTTTAGAATCTCCTCAGATAGCTCCGCTGATGGTTAGAGAGTTCCACTTGGAGCACAATTCCGTGCAAGAGCATTCCCATCTGTGCAATATTAGCTGGATCTCTGATGAATGTCAGGACATCAACATCGATTGGTCTCCCCACTAGCTCTGGAAAATCAGTGACTAGGCGAAAGAGGACATTGTGAGCCAACCGCCTGTCTTCAAGTGACAGGGACATCCGTCCTGTCTCGCTGAGGTTCAGGATTATGTGTTCTTTTCCTTAAGGTAAGCAATGTCTGCACTGTCCGGTCGCGTGGAGTGTGACTAGGATCATTATTTTCTTTAAAAGCTGGCTTAGATGTTCTGTATTTGCTGGGTATCGAAGAAACATGTGTCTGTTGTTCTTCCGACAAGAGTTGGACAATCTTCGATTATACAGAAGAACAATGTGTTGATAAGATCATTGATGATCGCCTATGTTTGGGACATTTAGTTTCTACTCACTGTACTCAGGAAGTAAGAGAAATTGTTCGGCAATGAGAGTGAGCAGTTGTCTTATTGTCTTTTCTTTTTCAGGATCTTGAAGAAAGTCAGTGACATTGGTGAGCCTTCCTACCAATGACGGGTATGATCTTAGCACTAGATCAAAATAGGTGACCACATCCTTGAGGATGTCGCTACTGTGGGACACCATAAGCGATTCCGTATAGGGTCTCTGTATGGAATGAGTCGGGATACTGTATTTGCTTCCAATTGTAAGTGTCCTCGGTCAACATTTGGCATGTTCTTTTCTCATCAAGGCTTAAATGTGCCTCAGTCCAAAGTTCAGCAGTAAATAGACTGTGTTGTGGCTTATATGTACAATTTTTCTTCTTCACCCTGCAACTAGGATGCACAGAGTGTCCGTTTTTTATGTCCTTATCCCCTTTTTTGCTTAGAAGACATTTCCAATCTAAGCCACAACTTGCAAAAAGTTCTTTGTCTTTGTCTGGCTGGTCATGCGTCGGCCTTCCTCGTCATGGATCTTGTCTGCACGTGCTGTGGTTCTTCCCTGTCACTCGTCGATTATTCTCATTGGGGTGCAGGCAGGGGGCCTTCTACGATGTAGGGTTTGATATTGGCGAGAAAAATCCAAGCTCTCCTGCCTTGTAGTTTCACTGCGGATGGAGTGCAGTCCTCCACTGTAAAAGGACTGTTGAATCTTGGCTCATCCCACTTTTTCCTTGTGTGATTCTTCACAAGGACGGCGTCTCCAAGGAAGACAGATGGAACATGTAAACCTTGAACTTGGTCTGTTGTAGTATCTCCTTCTGTGTTCTGTGCTGCTCTGCACCCTTTTCGTCATCGCTGCAGCTCGTCTGAAATTACAGGGAGGCAAGATGTCATGCAGTTCAGATAGTTTTGCATTTCAGACCCTAAAATTTCCCCTGTTGACTGGGCATCACATCTAGCTCTATCTCAGGGTGTCAGAGGATTTCTCATCCTTCTTCCTGTGGCGTAAGATGATGGTCGGACCTCGGTTGGTTCCGAAGTGCATACATTGCCAAAGGAAGGCAGTGCAACCATCCCTTCTTTAGAGTAAGCTTCAACTTGGCTATCCTTTCCTTTAACAAGCCGTTGAGCTTCTCACAGATCCTGTTACCTTGTGGATGATTCGCTGACGAGAACTTGTGCTTTATACCAAGCAGCAAGCTAATCTGTTCAAATATTGTATTAACAAAGTGATGGCCATTATCTGATCTCATAACTTCGCACACCCCCCATCTGGGGAACACTTCCCTCACTAAATATTTGGCCGCACAGGTAGAGTATGGGTGTGTATATGGACCTGCCTCAATCCATCTAGAGAATGGACACACCACAACAATTAAGTATCTGCACCCGTTACATACTTGAATCATGTCGACTTAGTCGACATGCAAGTGCTGAAAAGGCCCATTTGGCCTTGGAATGACTCCTCATTACTTTTAATGTGTGCCCAGCCATGAATTGCTGGCAAATTATACAGTTCACTATAAAGAATGAAACACGCTCAGCTTAATTCGGTATGAACCAGTCTTCAGCAAGCGTTGCTGCTAGATTCTCTTTTGTCATGTGCACCAGGTAATGTAACTGCTCCAGCGCTATCTTTAATAGGGCTACAGGCATCACTGGTTTACCAGTGCTGTCTTGTCACCACAAGCTGTACGAGTGGTTTAAAGAACACCCTCAACGTTTCCACATGTTCTTTTCTTCCTGTGGTGCCTCCCCTTGGAGTTCCATTAGCTGTGTTTGCCCCAAATTACTGTAACTCTCAGGTGCAGTTCGTGTAACCATCATTCGCTCCTTGGCGTGGGTAGCTTCCACATCCGTGATCATCTCACTTTTGGATGCCCTACACTTGGCTTCCGTGTCTGCTGCTTGATTTCTGCGTGAGATAAAATCTGTCCCTTTCATGTGCATTTCACGACAGCTATGCCCACTGGGAGCTGTAGTGCCTTTAGCACCCTATCCAATAAGGCTGCGTGCTGCACTGGTGTGCCGTCCACTCGGAAGTAGCCCCTCCTTTTCCAGTGCGCTAGTCCTGCGTGCACTGCTGATGTCACATAGGCAGAGTCACTGTACACCGTTACTTCCTGGTCTGCGTGATTCTCAATGGCGAGCATCAACGCCAATAATTCTGCAGCCTGTGCTGAATAATGAGATGGTATTCGTGCACTAAGAAGCACTTGAAATTCCCCATTTGCTGTGTGCTTCATTACAGCAACACCTGTATATCTTTGCCCGTCGTTTTGATCGATCCTCGAAGACCCGTCAGTGAAGACGATCTCTCCTTCTGCCAAGGAATTTTCTTTCACCCTGGGGATTTCATCATAGAATTCTTCATAATGTGCACAGTCATTTATAAGCTCTCCTTCAGTGACTGGCTCTGCTATAAACATAACTGGGTTCACTATCTTACATCGGACTACCTTAATCGATGGATTTGATATCATCACTTCATAAGCAGAAGCTCTCTGAGATGTCAAGGTGCCCTTTGGTTTCTCTAGAATGGCAAATAGTGAGTGATCGACGTAAAACGTCATTGAGCAATTCATCACAATGGTTGTAACCTTCACAATGGCGAATCCTGCGGCAGCTAAACCTTGTTCGCATGGCAAATGACCTCTCATTACTGGGTCCAAATTCCCACTGTAGTATGCTAGGGGCTTGTACCCCAACGTGGTTCTCTGTGCAAGTACTGCTGTCATAACGCTGCCATTCGTGTGTGAAAACATGTAAAATTCCTCAGCATAGTTGGGAATCCCGTGAACTGGAGCTGTGCAAATAGCTCTTTTGAGTTCAGCAGACCCCTTCTCCATGGTCTCAGACCAATCAATCTTCTCTTTTGTCACTTGGGCCTTCTTTAGGGCCTGAAGTAAAGGCTTAGTGTAAGAGCTGTAGTCGAAGACCCATGCCCTGACATAGTTGCATAGGCCTAAAAAGCTCTGCCTCTGCTTTATCGTGTGTGGCTTAGCCGTGTTAAGTATGGCTTCAGCTCTTTCTGGGTCACTCTCTTTCTCTCTTATGAGATTAGCAGGCCTATGTACAGCACTTCTTGTTGACAATATTGTAACTTTTCCTTGTTAACTTTATATCCTTTCTCAGCCAGTATAATCAATAGCTGAACAGAATCGTGCCTGCAATGCTCTTCTGTGGTGCTGCAAATTAAGATGTCATCCACGTATTGCAGGACGAAACTTTCTAATGCAATATTGCTCAAGTTCATCTGCAGGACTCGGTTTTAAATAGAAGGAGACTCACAGTACCCCTGTGGCAGCCTTGTGCTTTTCAGACGCATTTGTCTGAACGTGAATGACGTCAGATCTTGTGAGTCACGGTGCAACGGGATTGAGAAAAATACATTTTTCAAGTCAATCACCGTGAAATATTTTGCCTCAACGGGTATATTACATAGAATTGTAGACAGGTTAGGGACTAGAGGGAACCCGGCCTCAACAATATCATTTATTGGGCGTAAATCCTGGATTAGCCTCCAAGGCCCCCCCTTTACTTTTTTTCACAGGGTAAACTGACGTATTGCATGATGACTCTGACGTTACTAAGATGCCTTGCTCTATCATACCTGAAATTGTCTTAAAAATCCCTTCATCTGCCTCTCTGGACATGGGATATTGCCGTGCTCTTGGGAGGATTGCTCCTGGTTTCAGTTTAATCTTCACTTCTCCAACCCCCTTCAAGAGGCCTACGTCATAGGGGCCTGTAGTCCATACTGAGAGAGGCACTTGGGCCATGTCGTCATCAAAATATTCAGGACAGTTTCGTGCCAACATCATTCTCTGAGGTACTTCTCTTTTGATCATTCTTACCCAAAAGGTGAGACTCACTTCCACCATTGTCGCTCCCATATCTGTTTGCTCTTCAAACAGATCGTCATCGGTGACGTCAGTCTGACGTCACCGATGACGATCTGTTTGAAGTCAGTCAATCGATATCCTTCTTTAATGGTGATTACTGCGCACCATTGTCGGCCCTCATTGTCATAACCGTCAATCAAGGCCACTCTCCCTCATACTGTAGCTGTGTGCATCATCAAGGGAAATACTTGTTCCTCCTCCTCGTGCATCGGTATTCTTGGTCTAAATAAGAACTCATCAGGGGTTCTCATAATTTTGTCTGCAAGGCCTGGCAATCCTGCCATAAGCACACACATACCATATGCGAACATTTCTGGCTCTAATGGTATGGCCCTCATGGCTATGTGTCCTGCGTATGCCCTAATCATTTCGCATACATTCGAGTAATGCATTCCTGGAGGGGAACATATTATGCCCTCCTCCGTGAACGAGATTGTTATGTTTAACTTTGTCATTAAATTTCTCCCCAAAATGTTTACTGGGATCTGTCGAGAATATAATAAAGGTACATTCATCTCACATTCTCCTATGGAGATTGGAAGTGCATTTGTGAAGGGAACATGACTTGTAGCTCCTGTGAAACACTGAGTATTTATGGCCTCAGCAGACAAGGAAAACTTGCCTTCATGTATGCACGAGAGTGTTGCACCCGTGTCAACTAAGAAGGAATATTCTTTATCCCCTATAACGACATAGGGTCTGGTGTCACTGATAGGATAGAACACTTCAGGGTTCCCAGTGAGCTGTCCTAGTCCATATACAATTTTGGCCCACTGTGCACTGATGGGTTTCCCCCATTCCCATAGTTACTTCCCATTCCAGGGTTTAGAGTCTGCCCTGTGCTCATCGTCTGTAATAATTGCAACGGCGCCTGTTGGGAATGTCCTTGTGGAAAATTTCCCATGCTCTGAGGTTGCACGCCTTGTTTCACTCCTGGCGCTTGTTGCTACAGTGTGTGATTCTCTGCAACACCCCGCTGTAAAACTGCAGGTGGATTCGTCATGCCTGCTCCT
The DNA here is from genome assembly GCF_040938575.1 of Ambystoma mexicanum. Lineage (NCBI taxonomy): Eukaryota > Metazoa > Chordata > Amphibia > Caudata > Ambystomatidae > Ambystoma > Ambystoma mexicanum. Next base: position 62,578,549 of record NC_090937.1, read on the forward strand.
GTCCCTTGGCCGTTCTGCATCATGCCTTGGTTTCTGCATGTGCGTGCTAAGTGCCCTGTCATTCCACACAACCAACATACTGGCGGTGGTCGGATCATTTGCCTGTTTGACATATCTTGATTAACATTTTGCATATTTTGAAAACCTCCTTGATTATTTTGGGAACTTCCCTGATTGCTCTGCAATCCTCTTCCCCTAAATCCTCTCCCCCTGGGATAGAACCCAGTACTGCTTTGATTATTCTGCTGTGGATTAGTCACCTGCTGCATGCTTGATTCAGCTGTGCTAGTTATCAGGGCTCCCCCAAGAGCATATTTTAACAATTTCATTTGCACCAATTTAGCTTCCTCATCCTTTCGTGCAGCTTCTTTTTTGCGATTCTTTTCTTGCAGCAGTCTGCAATAATGTGCGTAGTTCAACTGTATTTCAGCCCAAGGCTTGGCCTCAATTCCCACCAATTTCTTGAGTTGTTTCTGCACCAGCTCTGGCAGTCCTTGGCACAATATATGATAAAACACAGGTATAGATTTTGCCCAAGGTTCATGAGTCTCGAGCACCCAAGCGTCTTGAAAATTCTGCATGTAAATTAACGGATCCTCAGACTTCTTCATTTTCCGTATCATTACAGCTCCCATATCGGAAGTGTCTGGGTATAGCACTCATAGCACTTTCCATACTGCAGCTCTACAATTGTTAAATGGAGCTCCGTCATGCACGGTATTAATTGTGGTTACACCAGGGTAGCCTGCTCATGCCCACATATAGTCTGCTCTCTCACCAAGTATGGCGATTAGGAGACCTTTGATGTCCCCTATGGCTAACGTGTTTACCCCTGTCATTTTTCTAACTCATGTATACACTTTCCAGCTCCCGATGTCAGCATTGGAAGCTTGTTTTTCAAATTTTCTTGATCCATGTGTGGCCATGGAACACATGCGGTCTTACTCCCCCTTTCTCGAGCAACAGAAATTGGGATACATCGCTCCCTCTCTCTTCTCTCATTGTTCTTCTGTCTATTGCAGGGTAATATTTCTGCATCGCCGTCTTCCTGGCAATGTCCTGAGCCTGTCTACATAGGGCGGTGAAGACCCCCCCCTCTGACCATGAGATACTTCTTCATGTCGGTCAGACTGCGTGGCTGACTTTGATGCCCTTGGTGCAGACTCGCTAGTGTCCGACCATCTTATTCCCTTTTTCCGAGGGGAGTCGTCTTTCACTCCGTCTCTCTTACTCATTTTCCTCGCGCTCCTCCCTTTCCGAGTCGGACATCGTGTGTCCCCAACTAGTGCTACTTCTTGTCTCCTCCTTACTCCAACTGATTTCTAATCTATCCAGGGATAGTTCTCTATTCCTACTACTTCAGGAGGCATCCTCAGAGTCGTACAGCTGAGTGCTCTTAAGGCGCTCATCTTCCCCCCCTCCCCCTGGGGTGTTTGTTCTAACCCCATTTCATCATATATTCTATCGATCGTTTCTCTGATGCTTCCATATTTGCCCTAGACGTGCATGGTGCTGAATCGTACTCAGGAAAGAATTCTTCTATATCTTCCCAGTCTACTACTGGATCAGGTTTTTTAACCTCTCTCCCCAGATATTCAAGATCATGTGCTCTCTGTCTCCGCTTACTTTCTATGTCGTCATCAAATTCTCTGCGCTTCCTCGCCTCTTCTTTTACTCTTTTATCTTCAATTTTCCTTTTCATTTTTATGTTCACCTGCGGCAGCTCCTCTTCCTTTCCCTGTTCATATATTTTCCAAATCTCCAGAACAGCGAGGCGTCTTTCTAGCTTTTTGCCCGTGTAGGTGGCATGCAAATAGGTCATCATATGTTGCAAGACTGCTTTAGATAAGGACCCACCTTGTGGCCATGGCATAAACATTTTGTGAGCAGTCTCTTAACACACTCTGTACTGTATTTCTTCAGTTTGTGTGCGTGTTTCGGCAACTGTTTGCATAAGTGTCTCAATGGAGTTATGTCCTCCATGCTCAAATCTGTTCCTTTTCCTCTTATATAACACTTGTCAACACTTTTGTGTGGCTTAAACAGTTCCAACAATATGAGCGAGCACCAAACACTGCAAGCTCCAATCCAAATTTCCACAAAATTCTATATCTTCTAATTTGCTCCCAAAAATCAATTTGTATGCAATTTTATCTCAGCTGTAAAATCGCGTAAAATTTAAATCAGTTTTCTCAAAGAAAATTTCCGATATATGACATCACAACAAAAACCATGTAAGACACATTTGACAGACTAGACAAACACCAGCTGGTCACAGTTATCTCTGCCTCTAATCATTACCCCTTCATGGAGTCTAAACGTACCCCTTTCATGACGTCTTTAACCGTCATGGTAGTGTAATCGTTCCCCCTTTAGCTGGGACTCTGGGTACACGTTTCTTCTAGCCGCTTGTATTAAAAGCGTAGGAATAAGGCGAATCCTCTCACTTCTCGGGTGTCTTCCCCGGTAACCTCTCACTTCTAAGGTTGTCCCCCCTGGTAAACTTTATTTACTTAATTGTTCTCGAATCATTATCCATATGTATATATATATATATATATATATATATATATACACACAGTCTTCTCTACTTCCAACTATATTTTGTTTTTTCCCCCCTCCTTCCATTAACTTTTCCATTTACTTGTTCTAAAGCATGCACTTTTGCCAGAACATTCAGTCTTTTTCACTCACCGTTCGCATGGTTCCTCTCTGGACCCTCGGGATCACCGCCTTCGTTACCGCCTTCTTCGTTTTTTCCGCAGCTCAGCTGCCCGTAGGAATGGAAAGGAATTTGTGGGGAACACAGGTCACTTCAGGCCCTGGTCTGCAGTCTTTCTTATACTACCACTGTCTACGGGGAGCTTCCCGGTCTACTCAGCCGAATGGCAAAGGACTTGTGATATTGCCGAAGACCTAGAGTTACTTTATGTCAACGGTCAATGGGTGTCTTATTCTAATCAATAATCAATAAACCATCATTCTCTGCTACCAAGTTTACTGCGGAGACCCCCGGCCGGCCCATAGAGCCAAGGTTTTCTCCTAAGTACTTTAAGACGAGATAGCTGCACCCTTGAGATGGATGGGGTGCAGATTTATTACTCCAACACCAATCAATAAGGACAACTCAATGTTTTGGCAAAGGGAGTCCGTTTAATGACAAGTACAAAAAACGGGGAGTCATAGACATCAGCAGTGATGCGATCGCCCTTCTCGCTTCAACTCCAACAAATTTCATACAAGTAGTAACATTTATACTGAAAACTCGTCATAATTGACGTGTAACACTCAAAAGTTAACATGCAATTCTATTGGTTAGGAAAAGGTAACTTTACTATAGGTACTATATCTGTATATGGCTACGGAGTGAGGAGATTGGGTAAACACTGTTAGGTGGGCGTATAAGCCCTTCCTTCACAAATTACTACTGTAGACGTCACTAAAAGTACGACGTCCCATTGGTTCTACTATAGGACCCTAGATTATTTGGTCCATTGTGATTGGGTTGGCACCAACCCCATGCATAAATTTCCACTTTGCTTAGCAGCACGCAGAAAGGTCAGCTAGGTGCAGGGTGCCCCTCAGCTATCCGGCCTTCCTCCAATTAAGGTTAAAATCAATCATTGCTTCAGCAACTATGTGTCAATTAGTTTACTGTGGTTGGCCTCAAAACTGCATCTTCTGTCTGGAAAAGTTCTGATAGCTCTGTCTGTGCGGATGCCAAGCGTAGGTGTGAACCCATGCTCCTTCTCGCTCGGCTGGTCACGCGATACCCACACCGTGAATTTGTCTTGTTTCTTTCAATTTTTGTATTTAATTTTTATTTAGCTCAGCCACCTGCCTACGCTTCCTTATCTCGACTTTTCAGAGACATGATATTCTGTTCTTACGCTTCAATTAGATGTAGCTACTGTTCGTTCCTTCTATTGGTATGACCTTGCCTCTCCTGGCACGAGTTGCATCTGCCGAGTTTCGATTCAGCCGTCTCTTCTCGTTTTGCTAGAATATGAATCTTGTCTTGTTTGGCCTCTAGTAACCTGAGTTGATTCTGCTTTTCGTGCAAAGTGGAATTGCACTTATAATAATGTTCTTCATTTTGAGGTAGATTATGTATAATGGCACTTGCCACGCTATTCTTCTACTTAGCATAGCAAGCTGCACTGTTTTCTTAGCTTTCTTGCGGTTCCAAGCATATGTACAGGTGCTTAACTCTCTTACATTTTGATAGCTTTCTATCGCTTTAAGCTCACAATCTCTTTTCTCAGGGCATTTTCGTCTCTGTGTCATTCATGGTTCTTTATTTATTCTATCTGTGAGTCCGTACGAGTCCTCGTGATGTCACCATTCGTCTTCCATTAAGACCTTTTTTGTTTCTTCTGGGACGGTACTTAGGCAATGTTCATTTCGTCTCATATGCTGGGAGGGTTTTCTTAATGGATACCTTACTGTCCATGGTTTTCTTGGTATCGGTACTTCAATAGGTGTTGCTCTTCTGTTAGGTACTGGGCAGAGCCCTACTGTGGCTCTCTGCTGGTTTATCTGCTCATCATACGTCACATATTTTGGTGTGAATGTTCCTGGTACTTCAAAATGTGTGACTGGAGTGCAGGCTTTATTTGGGACCTCCTCTACACTACTTTGAAATGGGTGTGATCTGTCTCATTAATTTGGAGGCCAGGTACTTATGTCCCTTTGTATTTATGTGAACCTAATATGTTTTTATGGTAGAAGACAATACATCCTTCCACCCCGACGGACCAACACAAGTCTCCTGGAACTCTCAAATCCATCCCCACAGCCAGGCTAAGTTGAACAAGAAAGTTCATTGTTAGGTTAGCAAGAGAACATCAAAGTAAGCATTTGCTAAAGTCATGTTAGAAAAGCATTGATTCTTATATAGTTACACCGTAATGTATTCCACATTTTAAAACATTGCATGCGCAAATCCTTGTTTAAGCACCATAGGCATTTTGCATATATTTATAAAGTATAAAAATGTCATTTATATTTTAAACTATATATTCTTGAAGGAATAAACCAAGGTTTCACTTGCTGCTGAAAAAAATTAAATGCACTGTTTACATTTGAATATTTCCGACACAACAAGCCTTTTCATGTTTTTAGAGATACAGTTCCATGATTTATAATGGAAAAGGTGCTTATTGATTAAATACATTGCTGCTCTGCCCCTCACGAACATTTCTTATTTGCAAATTCTGGTAATATATTGTTTTCGTGCAACAAGGGCTCAATTTTTTGTAAATACAAAGAGTTCCATGTTTTACTGGGGCCTTCAGAATTTGGCATTGTATACTTAAAATTCTACAGAGCCAAGTTTGGGGGCTTTGAATATATTGTTGCCTTACAATTTGGCAATGTTTTGGATGTGCGACAAAATCCATGTCATTTGTCAGGTGCTATCTCTTCTGGAATTAAGTAAGTACCTGCATCCCACAGGTGCACTCTTTTCGTGGTAACTAGTGAGGAATGTGAATGAAGTGAGGCATTATTCTGGCATCTTTTCAATTTAAATTGAGGCAGTCTCCATGTCTCTATTTTCCCCCACACAATAATAAGAGTTCTAACTCCAAATACAGCTGTTTCTTTCTGAAAACTGTGGGGTGGTATTGTATAGTAGGGGGAGTGAAGTCAGAGGGTATAACTTCGCAAAAACAAAACTTCCATTCACAATGAATGCGACAACTGTGATGGCTGTGTTGCATTAATTTGCTTTGAGAAATGATAAAATGCAGGAAGTGTTCAAACACAAGAGGGTTGAGCTTTGGGGTATCATTTAGTTTAGCCCAGACTTAAGCCCTAAAAGACTGCATACACGCATAGGCCTTTTGGAAGTGAAATAAGAATTAAAGGTGCTGGGGTTGAAGGCTTAACTTGGGATACTCAACTATGCTTCAAGTTGATCTTGGAGGCAGGAAATTTGCCTTGATGTATGAATGTGTCTGCATATTGTAAGGGACGATGAAGTGCTGGGAGCTGGATTTATATTGCAGATGTCTGCCTGGGAGTGTCTCTCGGGAAGGGGGCATGGAGACTGGAGGGACGTGATTTTTCGAATGTTGATATGTTGAGGATTGGGATTTGAGAATCTCCCATTGATCCATAGTTCTTATGGGAGGCAGATGAATATGTTATCCATAGCTTCTGTCCCTCCCCTGCATCAATACAGCAAAGGAGAGAGATGTTACTCACTGAGACACCCATTCCGCCCTTATCCCCCGCAGGTACAGCAGAGTTTGGGAACAATGTTATATGAGGACGGTAAAAACATTCAAACTAATGTTGTAACCGTAGAAAAGCATGCACTAGACACAGAGCAAATAAGCACTCCACATGAAGAAAATGAACAATAGGTAATACATGCGTTTAGACATGAAGACAATTAATATAGCATCCACAGGCATAAAGAACACTAACATGACCAATGTATAAGGTGAATGCAACATGAATGACACAGAAATATAGCTGGTTAACACAGAAGCAATAGTGTAGTTGGACAGCCATATTATTAAAAATGAAATCCACAGCATGTTTCTGAATAAGCACAGGCCTTAAAGCCTCAGGGAACTCAAAAGCCTGAATCCACAGAAATACCTATCTGTGCTTAGATCAGACAGTGGCTAGCAACTAATGCCAACGTTTAAAGTGAAATTAGGGAGGATTGGAATGACAGAGCGAAGGCACGAGATAGCAATTCCCAAGGCGCAAGCAGTATAATCCCAGCTTAAAGTTTTAGAAGAGCACAACCAGCCTTTGTTAATCAGGTGCAACAAAAGAGTAATCTAAAAGACTCCATGAAGAGTAACGCAAGAGTGTCCCCCAGTGGTAATAGAGAACCAGACACATATTAATATTAGCTGAAATCCCAATAAATAATAGGTACATTTATTCCAAACACATTCCCATTGCATATGACCCATAATTGGAGAACAGTGGCCATTCATTAGATTAGAAGCAAACACAGATGAGACACCTGCTGTACTCCCTAAATGCACACGTAGACATGAGGCGCCACACAAGGACAAGTACAAAGGGATTGCCCTGTCTCATGGCCTGAGAATAAGGGATGATCATTTTTAATTGAAGGAAGAATGCTCCGTTGGCATCTCTCCCCCTACTGTATGTCCGGCTCATATCCTGATGACCTGCCAATGGTCCAAGGTTGGTAAGCAATGTGCCAATATATCAAAATCCTTTGAGATATACCGCCCATCAAGTAGTATGCCAACCAACCCCTTGCCATGAAGATGATGTAGTTTAACCTTCATCAATATAGGGGTGCTTCCTGGTGGGTCATCAGATATGTGTAACTCAATGAACTGTTTAACCCTTATGTAATCTATATATAGCCAAACCCACTAATCTATCCCTGCAGGTTTTGTAAACTGATATTATGTTATGTGAAGAGAGAGAGTATAACTCCAGGAATTCACACCAATTAATGACATGCAAAGTAAATTTTGACTGCTTTATTCCATCAAGCTGCCCTTTCAGCGATAACACGTGTTTCGGCTCAGCAGAGCCTTTCTCAAATCTGGGCTAATGATCACGATCAAAAGTACTGAACATAACAATAAGGAATATCAGTTAATTAAATAAGTCATAAACATAGACCCAATGCCCAAAACATATTCAATTTGTAACACATTATTGAAAACAGTTGCAAACATATAGTTATTAATCAGCATAACATGTAATTGTAAAGACAGAGATTAGGGGTTGGCATTGGGGAGGAGTATGTAGGGAATGAAGAATTATGTAAAAATCCAACAAAGGGTGGGGTAAGAAAATGGGAGAGGCAAGAGAACAACAAGAGAAGGAGAAAAAGGAGAGGAAAATCTCAGTTAATGATTGTTATTCATGTCTCTACTAATCCTCTTCTGTGCTCTTTGAATAATACAATCATGTAACTTATCCAATTTCAAGTTACATTTTTTCCATAATAGTATTCTTAATCCCTGGCATTGATCCCACAATTCTTTCCTATGTATGACATATTGACAGAGTGTTTCCATTACTCACTGTGATACTAATCCATCATAATTGTATTTTAAGTGCACTCCCTGCTTAGTACTTTCTCAAATTGTGGTGTAAACTCGGCTTGTTGTGTGCGTGTTATATTTGAGTCAATACCATGTCCTTTGCACAAAAATAGCCTACAACCTTTAATTTGCTTGATGTACGCATATACATCTCTTAATGAGGGCAACGATTTGCATATTCACCATTGCATATACTGTGCATTGAATCAATGCGCCTTATTGTCTTGTTTTAGAGATTCTTTTTCGTCATAGTTCATCTATTAAAGATGCGGGCACTAGTAATGGCTAGATTCAGTAAAACGCTCAAGCGCAGTGTTTGCCGTGAATACGGAGCCTGCAATCTTTTGCCGTGATACGGAAAGAATGGCATGTTGTCAATTGCTCAATGTGTACGTGAGATCACTATTGCTTATTAATATCATGCAAGATTGTATTAACATCTTAACGCATCTGTTTGTAATGTACGTGTTTGTAGTATTGAGATTCAAGTAAGAATCCTTAAAGAAAGGGCTTACCGTAATGCAGAAAAATCACTTGCGTCGGCTGCGTTCAAAATGGAGATGCAGCCGACGCCATTTTGGGACTATTTGTTTTAGCGTTACCATAGAAACATGGCATGCTCACTCACTCGCCACATCCATAGCACGTTTTGTTATTCTTGCATGCAATCGGTTGCTGATGTAACTAGTATTACAGTCTGCGGTTACAGACTAATAATATGTATATAGAGTAATTTATATATACGTACATGCACTCCCCAAAAACGAGTGTTTGTTATAACGTGTGTTTATTTTCATCATGGCCGCCGCCATAACGACTTGTTGTTATGTTGCTATGACAACGTGACGTGTAGTTACCTGATACCAATTCCCAAATTGTGCAGCCAATGTTTGCAAGTTAATAGTTGTGAAATCAACCGTTGTTACTTGAACTGTGAGTCTTCCGTCTGATTGCATAACGGAACAGCAAGTTATTTAATCATATCAATACTTATGCTACCGTAAGCAGCGCATAAGCTTCCCAATAGTGGACAATCTAACATGCAACAATTGAAGCGAGTTTCCTCCACATGATAAATTATTTATAGGTCACCCAACAGAATGGTTCAAGCAAGAGAGTGCCATTCTTTAATCAACCAATGTCCAATTAGTCAATCAATCTTATCTTAAAATTCATCATATAGAAATCAAATTTAACTACAGTTAAGTAAAAATTAAAGATTATTAACATATGTTTGTGTTATGTCTGAGTTTCTTGTAATTGTCCCGACCTTGTTACACTCCAATTGAGTTAGGGTTGACGTTTATTGCTACCAAGTGATAAGCTCAATATTCATATAATGTTCTAATGTACCAAACTATGCTTGTGCTAAATAAACAGAGATATGCTATCAATGATTGGCATAATACCCATCTATATAAATATTTGAACCGTTTGTTTCACGTGAACATTATCTTGAATCTGTATGGTACACCTAAAGGAACATTGCCATTTCATTGTCAGTGTTGAGGCCTGTAATTATTGAGTTAAAGAAACAGATAAGTCTTGCCTCCGCCTGACGCACTGCTTAAGTCCTGTCCCTGCCCCGTTTGGACAGAGTCACATGCTGGAGGCCAATAAACTTGATCTTAGATTTTGCATCCATTTGATGATTATTTTGCCGATGTAAGGCCAGTGGTAGTGATGGGTCTTGACTTCCAATCTTGGGCAGGTGCTCACAATTCCTAGTTCTGAGTTCCCTTTTCGTGCTGCCTATATACATTTTCTGACAAACACAGATGATGCCATAAACAACGTACTTAGTTTTACAGTTAATACTCTGTTTAATCTTGCAAATTTTGCCATTGAGATCCATACATTCTTTAGTTCCTTCTGTTGCAACCACTGGCCTTACATTGGCAAAATAATCATCAAATGGATGCAAAATCTAAGATCAAGTTTATTGGCCTCCAGTATGTGACCCTGTCCAAAAGGGGCAGGGACAGGACTTAACCATTGCGTCAGGCGAAGGCAAGACTTATCTGTTTCTTTAACTCAGCAATTACAGGCCTCAACACTGACAATGAAATGGCATCGTTCCTTTAGGTGTACTATACAGATTCAAGATAATGTTCACGTGAAAAAAACGGTTCAAATATTTATATAGATGGGCATTATGCCAATCTTTGATAGCATATTTCTGTTTATTTAGCACAAGCATAGTTTGGTACATTAGAACATTATATGAATATTGAGCTAATCACCTAGTGGCAATACACGTCAATCCCTAACTCAATTGGAGTGTAACAAAGTCGGGACAATTCCAAGAAACTCAGACATAACACAAACATATGTTAATAATCTTTAATTTTTACTTAATAACTGTAGTTAAATTTGATTTCAATATGATGAATTTTAAGATAAGATTGATTCACTAATTGGACATTGGTTGATTAAAGAATGGCACTCTCTTGCTTGAACCATTCTGTTGGTTGACCTATAACTAATTTATCATGTGGAGGAAACTCGCTTCAGTAGTTGCATGTTAGATTGTCCACTATTGGGAAGCTTACCCGCTGCTTACGGTAGCATAAGTATTGATATGATTAAATAACTTGCTGTTCCGTTATGCAATCAGGCGGAAGACTCACAATTGAAGTAACAAACGTTTGATTTCACAACTATTAACTTGCAAACATTGGCTGCACAATTTGGGAATTGGTATCACGTAACTACACGTCACGTTGTCATAGCAACATAACAACAAGTCGTTATGGCGGCGGCCATGATGAAAATAAACACACGTTATAACAAACACTCGTTTTTGGGGAGTGCATGTACGTATATATAAATTACTCTATATACATATTATTAGTCTGTAACCTGTAGGGGAGGACAGGCCTTAAGGCCCCCCTCTCCTGCATTATTCTCCCCAGGTGAGGACCATGGCTCGCCGAGCGTCCCCTCATGCCACCCGGGCCCAGGTGGAGGAGGGCTTGCCCGCCAATGACATTGCCCCCACGTATCCATCATTCACACACACTAACGTTTAGACAGGCCTAGAAGCCTTCTTGCCCAGCAAAGATGGCGTGAGTTCAGCGCGCTGTAGCGCGGCCCCCACCTTTGGAGGGCTTTCCAAGCATCCCTGCCGCCGTAGCCCTGGTAGATCCGCTGCGAGCGCGTTCCCATGAGAAAGTCGGGTATGAGCTAACCCGAGATGCTAACACTGTAACATTTTATCGTTCACAATGTAATACTGCACCCCGCATGACCTGGTCCGCGAGGCCGGGGCGACGGGGAAAAAACTGAAGCATCACTATCTGAAGAAAGTAGAAAATAATTCAAGTATTGGTATTAATGAACTACCTCTGTTTAAACAGATTCTGTAAACTGTGAATCAACCATAAAGATGTAACGTTTATATGATGTCACCCCAGGTCTGGACTAATGCTGCTATAACCACAGAGAAAGATGTCGACGAAACGTATAACCTTTATCTGTATAAGTGTTCTTTCAATTTTATGTAGAAACCTGAACTCGTATATGTTTTCTTAATCACCCATAGCGGCGAGTATCAATCTCTGTAGGCCATAACCTAGAACTACCTCATGTAACGTCTAATGTACATAAAATAATCAAACACTGTAGTGAATATAATGTTAGGTAACGAAAAGGTACTCAGACTGAATATATTAACGAAATGTTTAATGAACTCGAAGTATATATGTATGGTATAGTAGTTTAAAGAAGACAAATGATATAAAAGTTTTGTATTCAAAATTAGGCAACACACGAGGAAAATACCTTTTGTGAATATATGCAAGGCCATTCTCCCTCCCACCCTACGAAGCCTGCCAAGTAGAAAAAAGCTAAGGCCTGTGCCGTGCTCCCCCACCTCCCCCGACCAAGCTGGAACCGCTTCAGAGAGTCAGAGGCCCCAACACAGCATCCAAGGCCACCGGCCGCCACTTGTGTTATTTACAGCACGGTAATAAACTTACGTTTGAATCCACTGATCTACCAGCACCCTCTCGTAAATCCCATAATCCCCCAGACCACCCCAAGAAGTCTGCCCGACAATGGGACAAGACGCAGAGCCCCCCTTCATAGTAGCCTCTAACGTAGTAATAAAACATGTACCACCCGGCACAAGCCCCCAAAGCCCAGCCCCTCGACCTGAAATACCAGACGTCAGAACACCGGTAAATCCAATAGACGACCACCAGACCCCTCACAAGGTGCATTCCTCCTGTGTTGTATTGATTGAAAGATTTATTGTAGAAGTTAGATATTGGGTTTTAAGTAACTGCAATGTGCATGATTTAGAGCACCCAAGTCAGGGAAGGTATTCATCTTTGTCACAGGCTGCCCCAGCGTACCAACACCGCCCGGATGACCTCAAGCCGGCCTGCCAGGCCCAACCCAACCCACGAGGCTGACCAGTGACGTCCTCCCACCCGGACCAACCACGATGCAGCAACACCTATAGTTAGTCGACGCCACCCAATCCCAATTAACTTGTGCCCCCTATAGTGTGTAGGTTCTGATGACGTTTTTTGTATTAGAAATACGCCTGCCTTTGCGATTGTCAGGCAGAGCGCTCTCGGAGGTTGCAGAGTTCTTTGCATGCCATATTCTTTTGATAAACTCCCACTTACGCTCACCCGCACTCTGTCTTGGCCTTATTCCCATTGCGGGAGTGTCCATTATTGTCTCCCATTGCGGGGAGGATCGTGCTAACTTGGGGGCGCTTCCACTCAGTGGTGACCCCGACGTGATATTTCCAAATTTATTTTTCCTGAACTCCTTTTAACGACCCCCTTTTGGCACGAGAATCTCCGGTCAGAAAGGGAAACGCACGGTGAGCCAGCTCCGGGAAGCTACCCGCCAACGGCGACCGGTACGCTTAGAAGTGCGCACTCAAACTAGAAGGGGTACGGGATCCCGGTTGCAAAATCCCCTTTGAGTACCGCTCGCCGGAGCCGGGGCTGACTGTTGAGCAGAAAGGCAACACCGCCTGGACGGACCCAGTTTCGGAGACTATCGGTTCAAGACGGGCACGTGAGTACCGAGTGCGAGCGATCATAAAGGGAGAGGGAGGGGAACTTGTGAACAGGAGAACGTGGGCAGATAGAGGAGAGAATCATGGGTGTCTACTAAAGACAGGTCTTAAAACTTTCTTTATCTTTTCTTTGCATATGGCCATTAGGAGTAAGAAGTAAGTGAAGAGGTAGAAGTGACGGGAACCTAGCTCCGAAAGGGGGTGGAAGGCGGCGCCGCATAGTGCTATCTAAACTAGTACTGGGAATATATGAAGAAGTAAAAAATACGTTATTGGTGTCTGGCAAAGGGAGGCACAGAGAATATTTTTAGTGATTGCTACTCTTTCTATTTCTTTTTTCCATTCCACGGGGCAAGGGGTGAAAGCGAAAAGGGTATAAGGTAAATATACTTGTAGAAGAACTATAAAATAGGGAGCACATTTGTAGGAGTGGGGATTAAGTAGTGGCACGTACAGACGTGAACACAGTAACCTCAGCAGAAAAACAGGGACAGCTGGCCAGGGAGGAAAGGGAGGAAAAAAAAAAGACGAGGTGTGAGTGGGAAAGTATTGTGAGGGGTGCGCGCACCGTGTGAGTATTGGAGACGAACGGTTGACCGCGAGGGGGTGCCAGAGAGTGTTGGCCATAACTAGTAGTTGATTGGTTGTAAGTGAAATCACATGAGAGTGTATGGGAATGGGAAGGGGATGAGTTGTGGTGAGTAAGAAAGGATTTGCGCAGTGAATAACTTTGGGTGATATCGTTGAGACGTCCGCTCTTGTCTGTGCCATAAAGATATAGATACATATATCTACACCTAACTAAAAGTAAAGGAGGTGGACACAGTCGCTGCTAGTGATTTAGAATATGGGGGCAGAAACTCCCTTGTCACATATTTGTAAGAGCTTACCGGGGTACGCTGAACGAATAAATAAATATCACGATCAATGGGTAACAGAATTGAAAGGGGAGGGATTGCCTCAGATTTGGCCCGAGGGAGGGTCTTTTGACAAAAGCGTTCTTGATATGGTACGAACATGCATTAGCCTCAAGTATAAGGGAAAACAATGGCAAAACAGGAAGGAGATATTAGACCTCTGGAGACTGTTTGAGGAAGTACCCCCACCCAAAGATCCGGCACCAAATGTCGATCTGCCGTCCACAACAGACAACCCACTCATGATTCCAAGAGGGGAAAAGGACCAGTTAAATACAGAACAACCTATGGAGGTGATTAGCTTGTACCCAATATTGAACAAACCAGCCCCCGCAGCAGGATATAGCGACCCTACTTATGTGCCTCCCCCCACAACTGTTACACCACAAAGACCAACAGCCCCCCCGCCATACGAAAGCACTAGAGAGCGCGCACAGGGAAGCACACAGAGAGTGGATATAGAAAAGCTAACGAGTGACTTAGAGTCGAGGCTTTCTGTGGCAAGGGATGAACTCTAAAGAATAAAAGACATATGTGAGCGCACAGCGTGCGCCCCTACACAATCAGGACGCACGTCTAGAGCGTCAAGCGAAAGTAGACAAATTGAGGAAGGATGGAAAAAGGGGGAAATACTGTTCAGAATTGAGGAAGAGCCGACACGAATAATAGAGGTAGGAGCAGTAGAAGGGAGCATTGGTGATGTATCACGAGAGAGAGGGATCAGAGAGGACTTGCTATGTGATGTCAGAGGAGGGATGGATGAGAGTGATAGGTTGAGTATGGCAGTAGGAGGGGAAAGCGAGGAGGTGGACGGTGCATGCTCGCTAGGGACTATAGATGATGAATGGATGGGACGACTAAGAAATAGAGTGGGGAAGATGGCGTCATTGGAGTCAGCAGCGACTAAGGTAGGGGAGGGTGCCACTGCAAAAGGGAAGTTACAACTTCCGTTGATACACAGAGGGGGGGGGAGACCAAACTATATACCCTGGGCCCAGATGGACAAGGCTAATCTAATGAAATTATTGCCCCCGTTGTCAGGAGGGGCGAGCAAGTGGATATATGCATTTGAGAAACATACCGCCGGCATACCGTTGGCAGTAGGCGATGTGAAAAGCCTACTAGTATCCGCAGTAGGAGATCAAGCGGACAGAGTATGGGCTAAGGCTGGTTTCCCGGGCGTGGCGTTGAATTGTGATCGCCATGACGGGGCTTCCTTTAATACAGTGCGAGCAAGGGTGTGGGACGCACTGCGGGAGACGTTCCCAGATACCCCTGATTTACAGTCAGTAATGCAATGTACAATGAATGACGGGGAAGATGCTATGGATTACATTCTCCGGGTGCAGGAGATGTGGAGAGCGGAAACGGGCACGCCCTGGCATCAGTCAACGTCTCTGTTTTACTTTATCATCAAGAGAGGGCTCCCAAAAGAGGTGCAGAAGGCACTCGACAAAATAGCAGGTGTTGAGGCGAAGGGGTGGCCAGAGATCCAAAGCATAATAGTGCACCATTGCAAAAGAATAAAAGAAAGAGAGAGGGAAGTAGCACAGAAAAGGTTGGCAGACGAAGCGAAGTTGGTACAATCAAAGCTAGTGAAGGTTGCAGCAGCGGTAGCCGGACTCCCACTCATGAGGGAGGGAGACGAAGGGGAGGAGGGGCAGATAGCAATACAAGGGAGAATAGCAGCTAATTGGGCCAGACAAGGCCAGCGACAGTGGAACGAACAAGAGCAGAACGGAGGTCTAGCGTGGCAAGAGTGGGCCCCAAGAGGGGGAAGAGGTGGGTACAGGGGCCGAAGAGGAGGACAAGGGTATGGAGGAATGGGAGGAAATGGGTGGCAGGGTCCCAGAGGTCCACAGGGGAGCTGCTGGAATTGTGGGAGATGGGGGCATTACTCAAGGGAGTGCAGAAGCAGACAAAACAACGGGTTCCAGGAGACAGAGCAGCACGGTCACCCCCACCCAGGAAGCCCATAACGGCCTCCCCATGGGACAATACCAACAACCAGAAAATGCAGGACAAAGAAGTAACGCACAACTACACGGACATCAGTACAGAACACAAAACCACCCACAGAATAATGACAATATACAATACACGCCAGGTAACACTTTCGCCACAGTAGCTAATGGAGCGCCTGCCCCCGCACCTTATAGCGGGGTGTCAGTAGTTTCGGGGAACATTTTTGATCAAGGGGGGGCAATGAGACACCCCGCATAGGACAGCCCACAGAGAGCACTTGCGTGTCCAGTACTATCTACGACCCACAATGCATCAGAGGAACCATTGATAGGAGCGCAGATAGGAGACAAGCAATTCATATTCATGGTGGATTCGGGAGCGGAAAAATCATGTATTAAAGAGGGCCGGTTCCCGTTATCTAATAAAACGTTAGAGACGCAGGGGTTCTCTGGGGCTGTAATTGAAGTTCCTTACACAGAGGCATTGGATGTGACAGTGGGGGGTAAAACAGTGAAAGCACCCTTACTGTACTATGAACGCTCTCCCATTAATTTGCTGGGGAGGGATCTCTTAAGCAAACTAAATATGACAATATCATTCACAGAAAGCGGTATCGTATGTTCAACACCAGGAATATGTCCCCTCCGCATACTAGCAGTAATACACGGCCACACAATCATGCAAGAGATCAGAGGGTTACCAAGAAACGAGGAGATGTTTATTGAGGGCATGAGAACATTGGCTCTCATAGTACCAGAGCTAAAAAGGATGGATTGGAGAATACCAGCCGAATTCCTTTTCCGCCCCATAGTGAGCCCCGACAGTGCTCCCGGGTCAGTGCTATCGTTGGATTTACACGCAGTACACGTATCAGCAAACAGAATATGTGTGATTGGCGTTGACATGGAAGGATGTGAGTGGCGGACAGTACTGTGTACAAATGCCAATATCCCACTGCGGGAGCTATCGGACGAGGAGCTATTTTCTGACACTGAGACAGATGGCGAAATAGTGATGGAACTAGCAATGCCGTGCGACATTGTAGTTACAGCCAGAAAAACTAAAGTTGAATTAATGGCAGTAGTAGGAGCACCACATACATTTTTTGATGACGACATGAGGTTAGTACCCACTAACATATGGACAAATGGCCCCCACGATGTGGGGTTACTACATGGGGTTCAGCCTGTGGTAATAAAACTTAAACAGGGAGCAATTCTACCCCGGGTAAAACAATATCCATTGTCACGCGAAGCAGAAGAAGGGATCAGAGAGACAATAGATGCACTGCTAGCGCAAGGAATAATAGTGCCCTCAAACTCCCCATGTAACACATGCATTTACCCGATTAAAAAGGCGAAGGGAGGTTCCTGGAGGATGATACAAGATTTACGCCCACTCAATGATGTGATTCAGAAGGAGTTCCCTCTAGTGCCGAACCCGGCGACAATACTATGCAATATTCCAAAAACGGCGTCCCACTTCACGGTCATTGACTTGAAAAATGCATTTTTCTCGATTCCCTTAGCAGAAGAGAGCAGGTACTTAACAGCATTTACACTAGGGGGGAGGAGGTTCGAACATTGCAGACTACCGCAAGGATATTGCGAGAGCCCAAGCATATTCAACAGGATACTACATGAAGATCTGGGGAATTTGTCTGTAGAAAGCACGGTGATTCAGTACGTTGATGATTTATTGGTTTGTGCACAAACTGAGGAAGAGTGTAGAAAGGACTCAATAACACTCCTGACATTGTTGGCCAATAAAGGGTACAAGGTGGACAAGGGGAAGTTACAATACTGTCTGACAGAGGTCCTATACTTGGGACAACTGATATCAAAGGATGGCAAGCGGATCATACCAGACAGAGCACAGGCGATTAGAGCAGTTGGGGAGCCCAAAACAGTAAAAGAGATGCAGAAATTCCTGGGTATGTGCAACTACTGCCGAGCATGGATATTGGATTATGCAGCATACACAAGGCCCTTATTACAGGCACTCAAAGAAGCCCAGCAGGAAAACAGACACATAGAATGGACAGAAGAAATGAAGACAGCATTTAACTCACTGAAAGAGCTGATATCAAGCGCTCCAGTACTGGCAAATCCAGATTATGGGCGCGAATTCTTCTTATTTTCGCACTGCAAAGGAACACTGATGACAGCAGTGCTGACACAAAAGACATCGTTAGGGCACAAGCCACTGGCTTACTATAGTGGCACCCTAGACGCAGTAATGCAAGGTCATTTCGCGTGTGAGCAATCACTAGCTGCAGCTGCGTTCGCTATTGAAAAAAGTGCCACGATAGTAATGGGCTGTCCTGTGACACTATTTGTGGAACACTCACTCTTTGCAATATTAGAGCGATCAAAAAGCACATTGACAACACAACGCGCCACAGCATATGAAATAATATTGTCCAGTGCAAACATCCATATAGTAAGATGCAAAACAGTGAACCCAGCCACATTCATCACAGAGGCGTGCACCATAGAAGACATGCAGAACCACAACTGCGCAACGTACACAGGTGACGAAGGTCAGGACCAGGTGGTTTTTGAGAATGCCCTGAACGAGGGAGAGGTGTATTTCGTGGACGGGTCAGCATCAATAGACATGGAGACAGGAGAGAAACATGTGGGTATGGCAGTGGTACGATTAGAGGAAGATGAATACGAGACACTAGTGCAACACCGCCTCCCATCACACTATTCAGCCCAAGCAGCAGAACTAATAGCGCTAATAGAAGCATTGCATGCCGCCAAGGGGTGCGCAGTGACAATCTATACAGACTCAGCATACATGACAACAACAGTACACGGAGGGCTGGCACGGTGGGGGCGGAGAGGGTTTCGACGAGCAGATGGAACACCGGTTCAGCATGCAGAATTATTGAAAGAACTGATTGAGGCCCTGCAAGACCCCACGGCAGTGGCCATCGTAAAATGCCAAGCCCACACTACAAATACAGATCTTATATCTTTGGGGAACGCGGCAGCAGACGCCGCTGCCAAAGAAGCTTCATATTTTCAGAAAGGTGAGGTAGGAGAGTACATGTTGCACCACACAACAAGCCAAGAGGTCCCCACAGGATACAACATGATGCCCACACAAGAAATAATAGAGCTGCAAGAGGGAGCTAGTGCGGAAGAAAAATTGCTGTGGACTAAGAGGGGATGCAGCAAATCGCCGACCGATTTATTGTGGCGACAAGAAAGTTCAGGAAAAGCTGTGATGCCAGTCACATTGCTAGAAATAGCATTTCAACAACTACACTTCCCCGCACATAACGCAAAACAACACATAATGGCGGAGATACAAGAAGATTGGTTTGCACCTTGCCTCCAGGAACACATCACAAGGTTGGCTTTGGAATGCACGACATGTCAAATTTACAACTCAGGTATGACATTGCGCACACTGAGAGGTACGATACCAAAACCAAATGGCCCATTCAGAGAGCTCCACATTGATTATGTAGACATGGGAGAAAGATGTAATGGGGCTCGCTATATGATTGTGGTTGTATGTCCATTTTCGAGGTGGGTGGAGGCAGGTCCCTGTGCGCGCCCTGATGCGAAGGGCGCCGCAAAGTTCCTAGTGCGGGAAGTATTCCCGCGCTGGGGAATTTGCGAAGTCATTCGCTCAGACAACGGCACACATTTTGTTAATGAACTATTCAAAGAAGTGACTACGTTATTGGGAATAAAGCACAAATTATGTTCGATTTATCATCCTCAAAGTAATGGCGTAGTGGAAAAGATGAACGGCCTGTTAAAAAGCAGATTGTCAAAACTGTGTTTTTCCCTTAAAAAGACCTGGATGTACTGCCTGCCTTTGGCCCTGTTCGAATTGCGAAATCAGCCAAGTAAAGACCACCATTTGTCCCCGCATGAGATCGTCACGGGAAGGAGAATGCACACAGCGCATTCGCCTCTCCGTGAACGTTCTGATGCACACAGAAGCGCAGCGATATTGGGAGAGGAGTTCACAGAGTACTTGAAAAAATTGACACGGGCAGCGCGCATAATAGCGAAGCAACTAGCCCCCCCTCTACAAGAGAGGAGGGGAATACAACAGAAACAGTAACACTGCCTGACAAGCCATTACAGCTAATGCCCGGTGACTTTATATATGTCAGAAGTTTTGTGCGAAGGTGGAATGCGCCACGTTTCCATGGCCCTTATGAGGTAGTGTTTTGCACGCCCACGGCAGTAAAGGTGAAGGGCCTAAGATACTGGGTGCATTTGACAGACGTACGCAGAGCCTATAGCGCCGCGGAAGGTGAGGTGCAGGACGAGGCACAGGCAACAGCGGACAGTGGAGTTGTGCAGAATGAGTGAAGGTGATTTTGTGTATGTGCAGCGATTGACAATGAATGCAACTGATGACATGGCATTAGTACGAAAAAAAAAAAAAAAATATTTTGCTCTTTTAATTGAATGTTTTTGTTCTCTCATTTTTTGAAATTTTTCTTTCTTTTGAAGAAGTTTTTTCTATATAACATACAATGATCTAAAAGTATTGATTGTAAATACCCGTGTCTGTGGAAATAAACCCTTCCCTTACCCACGTCCATGCTTTATGAAAAAAAAAAAAAAAAAAAAAAAGTTAACAACTTTGGAAATGTTTACATGCCTGTACTTAATGCACTTTTGTATCTCAAACAGGAATTACCATGGCATCTAATGGGCAGCCTGCAACTAATAGATTTGTTAGGTTTAGAGAAGTGTTGATAAATAGACTTACATATTCATACGAATGCGGATTGTCAATTTGTGTTATTGTGTTTTTCCTATCAATATTTTGCCTGGTGACATATTGGTTTATAGCGTTCATCTCTATCGAGATGAACGAGGGGGGAGGGGGGAGTAACATCACCCGAGCTCCTGGGAGCAATGCAACCACAAGTGTAAATATTAAAGAAGGTGATTTTTTGGTATGGGATGGATCACACTTTGTATGGGGTTACTACACTGAACCACCCACTGTCGCCCTGTCAGATTCAAGAGGTATACAAACAGAAATGGAAAACAACACAATGTCCATACCTGAACTATATAGCAGCCCCAACACCCTCCCCACCCCATCAGAAGAAAGTGACTTGTTGTTTATTGAGGAAGATGGGAATATTATAACTATGAAAGAACATAAGGAAACATATCAGAAATTTGACAAGGGGGGTGGGAAGGAGGAAGGGGGGCCCATTTTTTCATCTATCAAAAGCAGCAGACGTAGGAGAAGCAAGGATAGTAGGCGGAGAAGAGAGACAAGCAGGAGGGGGTATGATGAGTACTATGGGTTAGGCTTAGACAAAATGGAAGACCCTCGGCACCCCCACCAAGCAAATAAATGGTATGCTGATATGAGTGCCACAGCCAAACAAACGACAAATGAGAGCTGTTATGTCTGCTCGCTCATTCCCCATGCATCAGGCACACCTAAAGTGTTGTTGCCCAGAGAATTGCCCATTGTAGATGCCCAGTGTCTCCTTCATCTCACGCTATGCCGAATAAAAAACACCTTCCAGGCACACGACGTCACTTTCAAGATTATACAGACTGAAAAAACGTGCTACCCAAAAGCAGCTGGAGTGGTATGTCTCAAAGAACCATTTTTTGCGATACAAGGGACACTGTTTTCTGAAAACAAATGGAAGGATGAAGAAGTACTGTGCAAAGCGGAAGCACTGAGAGGTGTCCAACCAGCCAGAATGCGATGGATGGAAGAAACATGCACACCAGTATGGAAGGAGCACATTTCCAAACTGACATGGGTAACAGCAATGGAAAAACCCTTCAAGCTACAAAGTGAGATCAAGAACGAACTATGTTTTAAGGGAGAAGGAAAAGTGGCAATAGGGACGAATAAAAACTGCAACAAAACTCTCACCATCCCAGACATGAGAAAAGGAACAGCCGCATTGATGGACACATACTGGGTATGTGGGAACCAGGCCTACTTGCACCTTCCCCAGGCATGGAGCGGCAGCTGCTCGATGGCCACTTTGCACTCGGCCCTAATGGTGATTCCAGAAAGCCACGTTGACGAAAATAAAAGGACGCCAGGGAACATGCACCAGGGTGCGGTTCCTCCCACTGCAAAATCACACCTCTATGTCCTGTCCTCCGGAGAGAAGGGAGAAGAGCTATCACGGAACAGACGGGCATCAAATTACATATCCCAAGCTTCGTCCGATTTATTGGCACAGATCCCAGACAGGTACCGACTGTTCAGCTCTGTAGAAACATTCTTTGCCTCGCTAATTTCAAGTGTCCAAGCAAGGGCAAATGCAAAATGGCTCCAGATAACACGGTGGGAACTGATTCAGTTAGCCAATGACACTGAAGAAGGGTTCAACATAATAAAAGTAGAACTGCGAGCTCTACGCTTGATGACCATGCAGAACAGGTATGTTCTGGACCTACTGACAGCGATGGACGGAGGTGTTTGCCGAAAAATAGGAAGTGCCTGCTGCACTTTCGTACCTTCTGAAGACGCGGAAAATGGTTCCTTATCCCACGTGATCGAAGCAGTACACAATCTGGGAGAGAAGATGAAGATGGAAGGTGGAGCAGAAGCCAGCACGTGGTTCGACAATATCTTCTCCTGGGTTCCCTCTTGGCTTGGAATGACGATGAAATTTCTGGTACCAGCTGTGGTGTTCCTCCTCGTGGCGTTCTGCCTGTGCCAGTTGGGCCTCCGATGTTGTGCAAATGCGGTCCCTAACGGCGCAATGATGATGGTGACAATGGGCAACTCTGGTGGTACAATGAGGGCAACACAAGAAGTACATGTGCAGACAGGAATAGACAACACCCCCCAGTACCGGTTAGTGCCTATGTACCGTGACAAGTACATAGTAGACAAGCTATGGCATACCACTATCAAGGAGCCCCGAGACGTGGAATTAGAATGGTACACAGAGGTCTGGGTAGATTTGGAGGAAAGTGGTGACTGTATATATTTAACGTGCACACCAGACGAATATGCTAGAAGAGGAGAGAGCTTAAGGGGGGTGTGTAGGGCATGGATGCCCATTAACCCTTTAAGTGCCAAGGACGAGGTATCTCGTCCTTGGAAGTGCACACGCAGTGCCAAGGACGAGATAGCTCGTCCTTTTTGGCACCTTGTTTTGAGCGATCCCTGCAAAGCAGGGATCGCTCAAAACTGTAATCCAACCCCCGGGCTATGCGAGGGGGAGGTCCCCCCTCACTGCCCGGGGGTTGGATTTCCTTCAGTTTCACGCCGACGTGCGTTACGCACGTCGGCGTGAAACGGAAAGTATTTCCAACGCAGCAGCCATTTTCGGCTGCTGCGTTGGAGAGAGAAGGTGAGTGCCCTTCTTGTTCCGCCTCGATCTCCGGCTGTATTTCAAGCCGGAGATCGAGGCGGGTACCGTTGGAAAGGGGAGATTCTCCCCTTTCCAACGGTACCCATTGTGTGACTTTGCTGCCCGCGGATCGGGCGCAGGGCGCCTCGATCCGCGGGCAGCAACGTCACGGATCAAACGAAGATCCTTTTGTGACGCGTGGGGGAGGGGGGGCTGCTTACTAGGTAAGCGGCCCCCTTCCCCCGTGGCCCCAAAGCATGGGGCCACAGCGCCAGGGACCCCTGGGGGCAGATGATCACTGCCCCCGGGGGTGGGGGGAAAAAAAAAAAAAAAAAAAAAAATCGAGGGAAGGAGGGAGGTGGGAGGGGGTTTTGGGCCCTGGGGCCCACTGGGCCACCAGCGATTGACCTAAAAGTGGTGTCCCTGGAAAGGGGACTTTCTCCCCTTTCCAGGGACACCACTCATATGCCGCATTGCTGGTCACGGATCAGCGCAGAGCGCCGATCCGTGACCAGCAACCCACTGAACCACCATGGATCTGTTTGCGAGTTGGGGGGGAGGGGGGCTGCTTCAGGTAAGCAGCCCTCTCCCCCCCCCCCCGGCCCCCAAAGCATGGGGACACATGAAAATGTACCCTGGGGGCAGATGGCTGGCCATCTGCCCCCAGGGAAATATATCTAAAAAAAATAATAATAATCTGAGGGATGGGGGGAGGTGGGAGGGGGTTTGGGGTCCTGGGGCCCACTAGGCCACCAGGGATTGAACAGAAAGTGGTGTCCCTGGAAAGGGGACTTTCTCCCCTTTCCAAGGACACCACATATGAGGCATTGCTGGTCACGGATCGGCGCAGAGCGCTCGATCCGTGACCAGCAACCCACTAGACCACCATGGATCTCTTTGTGAGGTGGGGGGTGGGAAGGGGGCTGCTTCAAGTAAGCAGCCCTCTCCCCCCTCCCGACCCCAAAGCATGGGGGCACGTGTATGTGAACCCTGGGGCAGATGGCTGACCATCTGCCCCAAGGGAATGTAAAATAAAAAACAAAAATGAAATGATGGGAAACAGGGTTGGGGGAAGGGGTGGGGGCCACTAGCCACCATGGATTTTTTACTGAATGAAAGGGAGGGGGTGTCCCCCCATAGGGGCGGGTGCCCCCCCAACCAAAGTAGAAAGGGGGCACCCCTTGTAACCCTCCCTGGGGGCAGATATCTGTTCCTAGGGAGGGCCATCTGACCCCAGGGAGGGATGCATGAGGTGGGGCCCCCCCTATCTGCCCCCAGGGAGGGTTGCATGAGGTGGGGCCCTCCATTTGGGGTGGGGGGGGGTTGAGGGCCACCCCCCGTTGCGGTACATCATGCGCTGCCAATTTAGGGTGGCCCTCAGCCCCCCCTAAAAAGCAGCCTGTGGTTTTGTAATTTTTTTTTTGTTTACCCAACTTTGCTTGGTGCAGATGGCCACATTAGTGTGGCTATCTGCCCCCAGGGTGCCCAAACCCTACTGCCCCATCTATTGGGGGTCCAGCCCCACCTTTTGGGGTGGCCCTCTCCCCCCTCACCCCAAATGGAGGTGGGGTGTACCTCACGCAGCCGTTTGGAGGAGGCCCAGGGAGGCCTGCATGAGGTGTGTCCCCCAGCCATTGGGGGTGGGGTGGGGGGGGCACCCCAAAAGCTGGGGCAGGACCCCCAATAGATGGGGCAGTAAGGTTTGGGCACCCTGGGGGCAGATAGCCACACTAATGGGCCCATCTGCACCAAGCCAAGTTGGGTAAACAAAAAAAAATATACAAAAACACAGGCTGCTTTTTAGGGGGGGCTGAGGGGCACCCTAAATTGGCAGCGCATGATGTACCGCAACGGGGGGTGGCCCTCAACCCCCCCCCACCCCAAATGGAGGGCCCCACCTCATGCAACCCTCCCTGGGGGCAGATATCTGCTCCTAGGAAGGGGCATCTGACCCCAGGGAGGGATGCATGAGGTGGCCCCCCCCCTATCTGCCCCCAGGGAGGGTTGCATGAGGTGGGGCCCTCCATTTGGGGTGGGGGGGGGGTTGAGGGCCACCCCCCGTTGCGGTACATCATGCGCTGCCAATTTAGGGTGGCCCTCAGCCCCCCCTAAAAAGCAGCCTGTGGTTTTGTAATTTTTTTTTTGTTTACCCAACTTTGCTTGGTGCAGATGGCCACATTAGTGTGGCTATCTGCCCCCAGGGTGCCCAAACCCTACTGCCCCATCTATTGGGGGTCCAGCCCCACCTTTTGGGGTGGCCCTCTCCCCCCTCACCCCAAATGGAGGTGGGGTGTACCTCACGCAGCCGTTTGGAGGAGGCCCAGGGAGGCCTGCATGAGGTGTGTCCCCCAGCCATTGGGGGTGGGGTGGGGGGGGGCACCCCAAAAGCTGGGGCAGGACCCCCAATAGATGGGGCAGTAAGGTTTGGGCACCCTGGGGGCAGATAGCCACACTAATGGGCCCATCTGCACCAAGCCAAGTTGGGTAAACAAAAAAAAATATACAAAAACACAGGCTGCTTTTTAGGGGGGGCTGAGGGGCACCCTAAATTGGCAGCGCATGATGTACCGCAACGGGGGGTGGCCCTCAACCCCCCCCCACCCCAAATGGAGGGCCCCACCTCATGCAACCCTCCCTGGGGGCAGATATCTGCTCCTAGGAAGGGGCATCTGACCCCAGGGAGGGATGCATGAGGTGGCCCCCCCCCTATCTGCCCCCAGGGAGGGTTGCATGAGGTGGGGCCCTCCATTTGGGGTGGGGGGGGGTTGAGGGCCACCCCCCGTTGCGGTACATCATGCGCTGCCAATTTAGGGTGGCCCTCAGCCCCCCCTAAAAAGCAGCCTGTGGTTTTGTAATTTTTTTTTTGTTTACCCAACTTTGCTTGGTGCAGATGGCCACATTAGTGTGGCTATCTGCCCCCAGGGTGCCCAAACCCTACTGCCCCATCTATTGGGGGTCCAGCCCCACCTTTTGGGGTGGCCCTCTCCCCCCTCACCCCAAATGGAGGTGGGGTGTACCTCACGCAGCCGTTTGGAGGAGGCCCAGGGAGGCCTGCATGAGGTGTGTCCCCCAGCCATTGGGGGTGGGGCGGGGGAGGGCACCCCAAAAGGTGGGGCAGGACCCCCAATAGATGGGGCAGTAAGGTTTGGGCACCCTGGGGGCAGATAGCCACACTAATGGGCCCATCTGCACCAAGCCAAGTTGGGTAAACAAAAAAAAATATACAAAAACACAGGCTGCTTTTTAGGGGGGGCTGAGGGGCACCCTAAATTGGCAGCGCATGATGTACCGCAACGGGGGGTGGCCCTCAACCCCCCCCCACCCCAAATGGAGGGCCCCACCTCATGCAACCCTCCCTGGGGGCAGATATCTGCTCCTAGGAAGGGGCATCTGACCCCAGGGAGGGATGCATGAGGTGGGCCCCCCCCTATCTGCCCCCAGGGAGGGTTGCATGAGGTGGGGCCCTCCATTTGGGGTGGGGGGGGTTGAGGGCCACCCCCCGTTGCGGTACATCATGCGCTGCCAATTTAGGGTGGCCCTCAGCCCCCCCTAAAAAGCAGCCTGTGGTTTTGTAATTTTTTTTTTGTTTACCCAACTTTGCTTGGTGCAGATGGCCACATTAGTGTGGCTATCTGCCCCCAGGGTGCCCAAACCCTACTGCCCCATCTATTGGGGGTCCAGCCCCACCTTTTGGGGTGGCCCTCTCCCCCCTCACCCCAAATGGAGGTGGGGTGTACCTCACGCAGCCGTTTGGAGGAGGCCCAGGGAGGCCTGCATGAGGTGTGTCCCCCAGCCATTGGGGGTGGGGTGGGGGGGGGCACCCCAAAAGCTGGGGCAGGACCCCCAATAGATGGGGCAGTAAGGTTTGGGCACCCTGGGGGCAGATAGCCACACTAATGGGCCCATCTGCACCAAGCCAAGTTGGGTAAACAAAAAAAAATATACAAAAACACAGGCTGCTTTTTAGGGGGGGCTGAGGGGCACCCTAAATTGGCAGCGCATGATGTACCGCAACGGGGGGTGGCCCTCAACCCCCCCCACCCCAAATGGAGGGCCCCACCTCATGCAACCCTCCCTGGGGGCAGATATCTGCTCCTAGGAAGGGGCATCTGACCCCAGGGAGGGATGCATGAGGTGGGGCCCCCCCTATCTGCCCCCAGGGAGGGTTGCATGAGGTGGGGCCCTCCATTTGGGGTGGGGGGGGTTGAGGGTCACCCCCCGTTGCGGTACATCAGGCGCTGCCAATTTAGGGTGGCCCTCAGCCCCCCCTAAAAAGCAGCCTGTGATTTTGCATTTTGTTTTTTGTTTACCCAACTTTGCTTGCTGCAGATGGGCCCATTAGTGTGGCTATCTGCCCCCAGGGTGCCCAAACCCTACTGGCCCATCTATTGGGGGTCCTGCCCCACCTTTTGGGGTGGCCCTCTCCCCCCTCACCCCAAATGGAGGTGGGGTGTACCTCACGCAGCCGTTTGGAGGAGGCCCAGGGAGGCCTGCATGAGGTGTGTCCCCCAGCCATTGGGGGTGGGGCGGGGGAGGGCACCCCAAAAGGTGGGGCAGGACCCCCAATAGATGGGGCAGTAAGGTTTGGGCACCCTGGGGGCAGATAGCCACACTAATGGGCCCATCTGCACCAAGCCAAGTTGGGTAAACAAAAAAAAATATACAAAATCACAGGCTGCTTTTTAGGGGGGGCTGAGGGCCACCCTAAATTGGCAGCGCATGATGTACCGCAACGGGGGGTGGCCCTCAACCCCCCCCACCCCAAATGGAGGGCCCCACCTCATGCAACCCTCCCTGGGGGCAGATAGGGGGGGCACCACCTCATGCATCCCTCCCTGGGGTCAGATGCCCCTTCCTAGGAGCAGATATCTGCCCCCAGGGAGGGTTGCATGAGGTGGGGCCCTCCATTTGGGGTGGGGGGGTTGAGGGCCACCCCCCGTTGCGGTACATCAGGCGCTGCCAATTTAGGGTGGCCCCCAGCCCCCCCTAAAAAGCAGCCTGTGAATTTGCATTTTGTTTTTTGTTTACCCAACTTTGCTTGCTGCAGATGGGCCCATTAGTGTGGCTATCTGCCCCCAGGGTGCCCAAACCCTACTGGCCCATCTATTGGGGGTCCTGCCTCACCTTTTGGGGTGGCCCTCTCCCCCCTCACCCCAAATGGAGGTGGAGTGTACCTCACGCAGCCGTTTGGAGGAGGCCCAGGGAGGCCTGCATGAGGTGTGTCCCCCAGCCATTGGGGGTGGGGCGGGGGGGGGCACCCCAAAAGGTGGGGCAGGACCCCCAATAGAGGGGGCAGTAGTGTTTGGGCACTCCGGCGCCAGATTGGCACACCAATGTGCCCCTGTGCACAAAGGGGAGTTGGGTTACCAAAGGAAAACAGTGAAATTGTTGGAAGGTTTTTTAGGGGGGGCGGTGGAGCACCCCAAAGGGTTGGGAAAGCTGAATGGGGTGTTAACCCCCCCCCTGCCCACAATGGAGTGGGTGCCATGTCATGCAGCCCTCCCTGGGACCAGATATCTGCTCCTAGGAACGGACGCCTGAGCCCAGGGAGGAGTGCAGGACAGCCTTCCCCCTTATCTGCCCCTTGGGAGGGCTACATGAGATGGGCCGCCCCTCAAATTGGGGTGGTGGTGGAGAGGTGCAACCCCCCTCACGTTAGAAAATTCCACAGCGGTGTAGGGGGCCCCTCCGCCCTCACAAAAGGGCACCCTGCCATTTTGAATTGGGTTCTTCGTTTACTATACCTGCCTTTGCGTAGAGGGGCACATTGGTGTGCCAGTCTGGCGCCGGGGTGCCCAAAACGTACAGGCCAATGCTACAGTGGGGCCAATATGGGTGGTCTGGTATGTGGGTGGGCTGACACAGATAATATATGTTTTGTTCTTCCCTTTACAGGTCTTGAGCAGTTCAAGCTTCTCCCTTGTTATGTACGTATGAAATTTTGCTTATTCCAACATTTGATAGTGGGTGGAGGGCACATTGCTATTGGGGTGGGGGTGAACAGGGCCTGTAGTGTTCTGTTGTGAAGGAAGTGGGTGCTCTGGGGAGGTATTGGGGTGGCCAGGAACACACTTGTCCAGGTTGCGGACAAAACGCCCCCCAGTGCAGCTGAACAGTGCTGTTTCCCTGGGAGGGAAGTTTGCCAATTAGCCATCTGTGCAATGTTTGTTTTGTGTGCTGGGGGTTGCCATACACCCATTGGTCTTAGGCCAGTTTGCTATCACTGTGCAGTCCAGCCTTCTGTGGAGGTAGATGACAGAGAAGTTTCATGTATGTGGTGGAAGGAGCTGAAAAATGTACAGATATATGCCAGACAGTTCGGATGTGTTATTGGTAGGCAAAGCACTGAATGTAAATCTTTTATGTTTCTGTTGCAGTTGTGGCTACAGAAAAGCTTATGCTGACTTATGTAAGTACCACATATATTACTTGGTAATGTGCGGGTGGAGGGTTACTGTGGTGGAAGAAACTGTGGCTGCAGTGTCAGTGGTATGGGGGAGAAAGGGTAGGAGGGCGGTTCGGGGGCCAGTGATGGGAGTGCCTTGCATTGAGGAAGGTGGCTGCTTTGCAGAAGGAAAAACTGGGCAACATAAGTAGCAGCTCCTTTTCAAAAATGTTGCCGGTAGTAATGCAGATGGTCATTTTGTTATGAGCATGGTACGCGTACTTGATACAGAGAACACTACTTTTACTGCAACGATCACCATTTCTGTGGTCCTTTTCCAGCAGTCGTCCCAGTGAGCCCCGCCTGGCTCCCCATCCTTTTGCAGGGGGAAAACCTGTAACGCAGGGTAGCTAGAGGGGCAGGAGGGGTGGGGGATTAAGTCATTGCCCTTGGGCGTCCATCTCCCAGATGGATATTTTGTCCCTCAAAAGCAGCAGTGGGTGCAGGGTGCCCCGGCACGGTCCCCATCCCGTCCTAGAGGGGAAAGCTGCAGTGCTGGCCAGGCAGAGATGTAGTGTGGTGGTGGTTGATGTGTGTGACCTTGGCTGCCTCTCGGCCTTGGTAGTTGAATGGCCCCAAGTTCACCAGTACTTTAGGAGCTGCGCCCCAATTTCTCACAATCAAAGAGTCCAAATGTGCATGCATGTGTAATGAAAGGGGCACATTCTGTCAGAGGAACTATATTCGGAGAGGTTACAAAACACCCTTGCTGCACAGGTCATATCCTCTGTCAGACTAGTCACCCTGCCAAAGTGTAATGGTGTAGCATGTGGAAGTCACTTTACTACCGTGCAGTGCAGGCGGTGGGCCACAGGAGCAGACAACCTTTACTGATTACAATTGCCCCAGCAGAACTGTGTTATTGGCACAAGGTGACATACTGTCTTCCTCACCTCCTTCCCCTAAAACACAAGTGCCAATTACGTAATGACCTACTGTAAATTCACATGAGAGGTGCATGTCCGAATAGGTGAAGTGTGTGTCTGGGAGTGTTACAAGAGCCATGTGTTCACACAATCATTCAGCTAGTTGGTAAATTGTATGTATAGGCATATTCATGGGGGTTCACTTGTTTCCATATCATAGTGACGATGAGGGTTGTGTAGATAATTGCCTACTCTTTCACCCAAAGGGCTGCACGATTTTCCGAGGGCCAACCACATCTGGCTCTCAAAGGGATGCCCTCCTGGTACATTGGTTTGGGGTTAGGGGGAAGTGCTTTCACCAGCTCAGAGGAGCCATCAGCGATGTCCATGCAAAAGGAGATGCAAACCCAACACCCTACAGTGGTGCACCTGGGAGGAAAAGATTTAGCGTCTGTGGGAGGGGAAGGGATACATGAGCTGCTAATGGAGGAACTGGAATGGATAGCACAGATGTTTCCAAACAGTGATGGGTTGGTGCCAGATTTCCGGGATTTATTTATTTTTATGTTTTTTCTGCAGGATGCCATATGCCCACTTGTCTTATTTCCATTTCCAATCCGTCTGCAGTCTAGCCTTCCGTAGTGGTAGATGACTGAGAAGTGTCATGGAAGTGGTGGAAGGAAGTGAAAAATGTACAGATAGTTGCCAGACAGTTTGGATGTGTAATTGGTAGGCAAAGCATTGAATTTTAATCTTTTATGTTTCCTTTGCAGTTTCGGCTACTGAAAAGCTATTGCTGACTTATGTAAGTACAACATTTATTACTTGGTAATGTGGGGGTGGAGGGTTACTGTGGTGGAAGGAATTGTGGGTGCATTGTCAGTGATAAGGGTGGGAAAGGGTAGTGGGGAGGGTCGGGGGCCAGTGATGGGTGTGCCTTGCATTGAGTAAGGCAGCTGCTTTGCAGAAGGAAAGGTTTGGCAGCAAATTTTAAACATTTTTTTCCAGTAGTTATATAGATGGTCATTTTTTCTGAGCATGCTATGCACACTTGTTACAGAGCTCATTCCTTTCACTGCAAAGTTCACCATTTCTGTGGTCCAATTTCAGCAGTGGTCGCAGTGTGCCCTGTCAGGGTCCCCATCCTTTTGCAGGGGGAAAAAACTGTAACGCAAGGTAGCTAGAGAGGGGGGTGTCATTGGCCTTGGTCGTCCGTCCCCCAGGTGGATATTTTGCCTCCAAATTCAGCAGTGTGTGCAGGGTCCAATCCCTTCCAGGAGAGGAAAGCTGTAGTGCTGACCAGGAAGCTATGTAGGGTAGTGGTGGGTGATGGGTGTGACCTTGTCCACCTCCCTTCCTTGGTAGTGAAGTGGCCCCAAGGTCACTAGTGGTCCTGGAGCTATGGCCGAAACACTCACATTGAAAGTGTCTGAAGGTGCACCCATTTGTGGTAAATGTGGCACATTCTGTCAGGGTACCTATATTCACAGAGCGTACAAAGCACACTTCCTGTGGACTTCATATCCTCCGTGAAACTAGTCACCCTGCCAAATTGTAACGATGTAGCATGTGGACGTCACCTTACCACCGTGCTGGGCAGGCGGTGGGCCACAGGAGCAGACAACTTTTACTGATTACAATTGCGCCAGCACAACTGTGTTATTGGCACAAGGTGACATACTATCTTCTTCACCTCCTTCCCCTGAAAATAACGTGGCAATTATGTGTCGACCTACTGTTATCTCAAATGAGAGGTGGTTTCCGAATGGGTGAAGTGTGTGTCTGGGATTGTTACAAGAGTCATGTGTTGGTGCAAATGTTGTGTAATGTGGTAAAATGTATGTGTAGCCATAATCATGGGGGTTTTCCTGTTTCCATTTCCTAGTGAGGATGAGGGTTGTGTGGATTTTCGGCCACTCTTATATCCAAAGGGCTGCACGACTTTTCCGAGGGCCACCTACATCTGGGTCTGGAAGGGATGGCCTTGCGGTGCATTGGTTTGGGGTGGGGGGGATGCGCCTTCACCAGCTCCGAGGAGCCATCGTCGCTGCCCAAGAAAAAGGAAAGGCCCCCCCCCCCTGACCTTATAGTGGTTCACCTGGGAGGAAATGATTTTGCGTCTGTGGGACGGAAGGGGGTACGCGAGCAGCTCATGGCAGACCTTGAATGGATTGCAGAGAGGTTTCCAAACACTGTGGTGGCCTGGTCCCAGATGATTCCCAGGATGGATTGGAGAACTGAAGGGAATAGAAGGGCCATCAACCGCTCGGTGTGGAAAATGAATGGCGAGTTCACTAAACTGACAGAGGGCAACACCAGAATACGGACCATTCACCATGGCAATATCAAAGGTGCTGTGATGTTTCACAGAGATGGGGTGCACCTTTCCAAAACAGGCATGGAGCTGTTCATTGGAAACATAATGGATTTTGCCCAGACGCTATTTTAGGGGGAGTTTGCCCAGTGACTGATGGACACACTGGAAGATCTGAAAGGTGAATAGAAGTGGTAGTAAGTATGTTGGCAGTGAGACTTCCACTTTCTAGCAATTGTTTGCATTCATGGCATGTCAAAGCATTTAGTATGTTTCTGCTACTTATTTCTTTGGTACCCATCACTACTTGCTTCAGCCTACATCAATTTGCTTGGCCTTGCAATAATTTTGTCCATGTGAGCTTTCCCCTTACAATAGACACCCCTATATGAATGAGCAGGTGTTATTGTCAAAAGTGTGCCAGCAGTTGGCCGGAAGGGCCAGCCGTGTACTGTATTTATCTTCCCTCTCTGCTTCTTCATTGCCTATGGCTTTTCAACTCACCCAATCACTAATACGTTGCATGGTTCCTTCTCACCTCGATTTCCCATCCACAAGCATCCCATGGGGGAGGGCATGGTGCAAAGCATGTTGGCTGTTTCTGAATAGGTAGTGTGGCTGAAATCCTCGTCCCCACGCTTGTATTTCTGTACAGTTTAGCGGAATAGTACATTGGCCATAGATTTTTTGTTCTCTTTCTTTTAGGTGCAGGTGTGTTGTAGCTGTCTACACACTTGTAGGAAAGCAGTCAGCTGGTCCTTAGCATTTCACGTGAGTGTTTGCAAAGTACTACTCTGTTTATTGTAGCGTGCAGGGAGTACGTCATATTGCAGAGGGCTGCTACTGTTAGTGAGCAAAGTCTGGACCTTTTGGTGTACCTGTGTGGAGTAGGTTTGTGGCACTGAATACCACTTACTGTGCTACGTTCCATACTTTCAGAAGCACACATACTTCTTGTTTCAGTCTTCATCTGGTCTTTGGGCATTGAAGGGTTCCATAGCGAAGGTACTCATGGCTTCTCGGCGATCAATGTCTGGTGCGGAGGCATTAGCTGTAGTGATGGAATCTGGCTCAGAGCAAGGCACAGATGTGTACATGCATTCTGAAACAGATAGTGCTTCTGAGGGGCAGGAGGGAAGTGATTGGGGAAGTGAGATGGCCATTGACGAAAGTCCCTCCTCCCACTCATCATCGTCATCATCTGATGATGAAGAGGAAGGAAGAGTGCGTCCACCTTTTCGCACACTTCCCACACGCAGGGGACCTGTAAGGGGGAGGGGACGTGCAA
Source organism: Ambystoma mexicanum (assembly GCF_040938575.1). Taxonomy (NCBI): domain Eukaryota; kingdom Metazoa; phylum Chordata; class Amphibia; order Caudata; family Ambystomatidae; genus Ambystoma; species Ambystoma mexicanum. The sequence continues at coordinate 62,612,781 of NC_090937.1, forward strand.
GACTGCCACGCAATGTGGCAGTTCCTGACATGACTCAAGAGTCGCTCTGGGTGCCTCCAGCAATGGCTCAGCCTGTTGTGCCCCCTTTCACTGGTATATCAGGGTGCACAGTGAATACAGAAGGGTTTCAGCCTATTGATTTTTTCAACCTTTTTGTTGATGATGGGTTCATTGCAGACGTGGTTGAGCAAACCAATTTATACGCTGCACAGTTCATGAGGTCTAGGGGTCCCACTCTGAAACCCCACTCCAGAGCACAAGCATGGGTACCCACAAACGATGTTGAAATGAGACAGTTTTGGGGTCTCATTTTGCTCATGGGAATTGGACACAAGCCGTCTGTCGCAATGTACTGGACTACTGTAGCACCACTTTATTGCCCGTTTTTTTCAGCTACAATGAGCAGAAATCGCTTTCAAGCACTGCACCGTATGTTGCACTTCAATGACAACTCGGCAGCATTACCCAAAACGGACCCAAACTTTGATAGGCTGTTCAAACTTAAGCCATTTCTGGACCATTTCACTCACCGATTTGCAGAGGTGTATGTTCCTAGCCAGAACATATCCATTGATGAATCGTTGGTGTTGTTCAAAGGTCGCCTTGTATTCAGGCAATACATTCCTAGCAAGAGATCACGATATGGGATTAAAATGTACATGTTGTGTGAAAGTACCACTGGGTATGTCAGCAGCATGAGAGTCTACACCGGTAAAGACTCTACCCTAAACCCTCCGGGCTGCCCAGCCCATTTAGGGACAAGTGAGAAGATTGTTTGGGATCTTCTCACACCATGGCTCCACAAGGGACATCATTTGTATGTAGACAATTTCTACACCGGAATTCCACTGTTCAAGGAATTGTTCAATGTGGGCACACTCGCATGCGGTACAATCCGCAGTAACCGCAAACGCTTCCCCAGACAACTTGTGTGTAAGAAGTTGGCTAAGGGACAATGTATGGCATTGCGGCAGGATGAATTGTTAGCAGTGAAATTCTGCGACAAAAGGGATGTGTACATGCTAAGTACTATTCATGATGAAAGTACTTCAGCTGTCCCTCTGCGCAGGCAGACTCAGCAAGTGTTGAAACCCAATTGCATTCTGGATTACAACAAGTACATGGGTGGAGTAGACAAAAATGACCAAGTGCTTGAGTCATACCACGCTGAACGCAAGTCGCGTTTCTGGTACAAAAAGTTAGCCACACACATTGTGCATATGGCAACGTACAATGCTTATGTGGTGTACCGTGCAGCTACTCCACAAAACAAGCTCTCCTTTTTGGATTTTGAATTAGAAATTGTTCAATCTCTGGCTAATGTTCATGTACAAATTCCCTCCTTTCCAGAGGTCGAAGATGTAGCCAGATTGCAAGAGCGACACTTTGGTGATTATGTTCCTCCCACTGCCACGAAGGCACAACCGTACCGAAAATGTAAGGTGTGTACAAAACAAGGAAAGAGGAAGGATACTCGGGTGTACTGTCCCCAATGCCCTTCCCAGCCTGCCCTCTGCTTTCAGCCTTGTTTCCTTTTGTATCATACAAAGGAAAAATATTGGGAGATCGACTGATTTCCGAAAATGCCCATCATTCCTTGAAAGGGACCCTTAGCCCCTGAAATCGTGCATGTCTTGTAAAGGAATGGCACTCTTGCACCCTGCCCTGGAGGAGTACCTTCAATGAAAATGCAACAGGATGTCAACTCACTTCACTTGATTTAGCGTGCATTCACGAGCATCGCTAGTCCTGCTTCCTCCACTCGAGGCCTGCCTTGGAAAGGCAACCACAGCCGTAGCTTTCCCTTGAGGCCTGCCAAGAAAATGTACATCAGTCTAGATCCCTCAGCTCAAAGCGTGACTTGCAAAGGAACGCTAATCAGGCTCCTTCCATTGGAGGCGTGCCTACGAAATAGTAATCATTATGAGTCCCTGTACTTGAGTTGTGCCATGCGGGTCTTTCCCCTTTGGCGTGCTTTGGCAAGCAATGCTAGTCCTGCCCCCTCCACTTGAGGCCTGCCTGGGAAAGAGACATCACCCCCGGTACCTTTCCCTTCAGGTCTGCCTCCTAAGGAAAAGGCAGTCTAGCTCCCTCTGCGCGTGGTGTGCCTTGCAAAGTAACGCAATGCTTGTTACGTCCAAAGCAGGCGCATCTTTGAAAGAAATGCCACTCTAGCTCCCTCCACTTGAGGTGTGCCTTGGAGTAGGTGGGGACAGCACTCTGCTTTACTCCCCTTTGGCGTGCTTTGGCAAGCAATGCTAGTCCTGCCCCCTCCACTTGAGGCCTGCCTGGGAAAGAGACATCACCCCCGGTACCTTTCCCTTCAGGTCTGCCTCCTAAGGAAAAGGCAGTCTAGCTCCCTCTGCGCGTGGTGTGCCTTGCAAAGTAACGCAATGCTTGTTACGTCCAAAGCAGGCGCATCTTTGAAAGAAATGCCACTCTAGCTCCCTCCACTTGAGGTGTGCCTTGGAGTAGGTGGGGACAGCACTCTGCTTTACTCCCCTTTGGCGTGCTTTGGCAAGCAATGCTTGTCCTGCCCCCTCCACTTGAGGCCTGCCTGGGAAAGAGACATCACCCCCGGTACCTTTCCCTTCAGGTCTGCCTCCTAAGGAAAAGGCAGTCTAGCTCCCTCTGCGCGTGGTGTGCCTTGCAAAGTAACGCAATGCTTGTTACGTCCAAAGCAGGCGCATCTTTGAAAGAAATGCCACTCTAGCTCCCTCCACTTGAGGTGTGCCTTGGAGTAGGTGGGGACAGCACTCTGCTTTACTCCCCTTTGGCGTGCTTTGGCAAGCAATGCTTGTCCTGCCCCCTCCACTTGAGGCCTGCCTGGGAAAGAGACATCACCCCCGGTACCTTTCCCTTCAGGTCTGCCTCCTAAGGAAAAGGCAGTCTAGCTCCCTCTGCGCGTGGTGTGCCTTGCAAAGTAACGCAATGCTTGTTACGTCCAAAGCAGGCGCATCTTTGAAAGAAATGCCACTCTAGCTCCCTCCACTTGAGGTGTGCCTTGGAGTAGGTGGGGACAGCACTCTGCTTTACTCCCCTTTGGCGTGCTTTGGCAAGCAATGCTAGTCCTGCCCCCTCCACTTGAGGCCTGCCTGGGAAAGAGACATCACCCCCGGTACCTTTCCCTTCAGGTCTGCCTCCTAAGGAAAAGGCAGTCTAGCTCCCTCTGCGCGTGGTGTGCCTTGCAAAGTAACGCAATGCTTGTTACGTCCAAAGCAGGCGCATCTTTGAAAGAAATGCCACTCTAGCTCCCTCCACTTGAGGTGTGCCTTGGAGTAGGTGGGGACAGCACTCTGCTTTACTCCCCTTTGGCGTGCTTTGGCAAGCAATGCTAGTCCTGCCCCCTCCCCTTGAGGCCTGCCTGGGAAAGAGACATCACCCCCGGTACCTTTCCCTTCAGGTCTGCCTCCTAAGGAAAAGGCAGTCTAGCTCCCTCTGCGCGTGGTGTGCCTTGCAAAGTAACGCAATGCTTGTTACGTCCAAAGCAGGCGCATCTTTGAAAGAAATGCCACTCTAGCTCCCTCCACTTGAGGTGTGCCTTGGAGTAGGTGGGGACAGCACTCTGCTTTACTCCCCTTTGGCGTGCTTTGGCAAGCAATGCTAGTCCTGCCCCCTCCACTTGAGGCCTGCCTGGGAAAGAGACATCACCCCCGGTACCTTTCCCTTCAGGTCTGCCTCCTAAGGAAAAGGCAGTCTAGCTCCCTCTGCGCGTGGTGTGCCTTGCAAAGTAACGCAATGCTTGTTACGTCCAAAGAAGGCGCATCTTGGAAAGGAATGCCACTCCACCGCCTCTAGTTGAGGCGGGCCATGGAGAAGAAGGGTGGAGCACTGTGGGTCACTCCCCTATGGGAGTGCAGCTTGCTCCTGTTCGGGATTGCCTTACAAAAAAAAAACGTCTGGAAAACCCCATCCGCTTCTGGCGTACTTTGGACAGGAACCCAAATCTGGCTCCTTCCACTTAAGGTTTGGCAAGCAAAGAAAGGCCAGTCCCGCTCCCTCTACTCAAGCCGTGCGTTGTGGAAGACCAGAACGGCATTCAGGTTCCCTCCACTCAAGGGGTGTTTTTTCAAAATATTACACGCCACTTTGGCTCCTACCCTTGAGGTCTAAGTGTCATGAAAGTGGTACTTGGACACCAACTATATGGCAGCGGTGTCTTGCGTACCTCGTAAGATCCTGCCTTGTTTATTGTTTTACCTCGAGTAATGTTATGTGTGGTGTAAGTGACACGTCATCTGTAGGAATGCATTGGATATGATTGGTGTGTGAATTAGGTAAAGATACAAAGAACATGCAGTTGCAATTTCTGTGAATGGACTTTTCCAGCAGTGACGAAATGATTGTCATTTTGCAGGATGGCTGTTTTGTGTGGGTACGGTGGGACATAAGAATGTTTGGCCATAGTTGCTATGGGCATACTGAAAGCTGGTGTGGAAGATAGCGCCTGTAGGGCAGGGTAGTGAAGTCAGGCAGTATGCACTTGCTATCACTGTCCACATGTGATTGCCAGCACATAAAGTTTGCATGCAGACACAGTTGCTATGAAATTGATGCCAAATGATAGTTAAGATATTGCTAGAGACACAGTTGCATTGTACACAGATGTCCATGTGGTATAAGTGTGTAGATATGCTCATGTGTAGATACACTTGCTCTGGTGCTAGTGATTTCGTAGAAGTGCAACTGCTGAAATGGATGCCAACTGACTGCAGACACGAAAGGGATACGAATGGCCAGTGATCCGGTGGGTGCCTTGACGTGGCATCACTGCTCACAAGGACAAACCTTCTTGTGCAATACAAGGAGGTTGGTCCTTGTGCTAAATCCCACCTTGCGTGTCTAACTGCATTGCGTCTGCTATGTATGGGAAGTGTGAGGAAAGGTGCATGTGAAATGGCTTACTGGCAGTACTTTACTGTTTCCTAAGCGCACTACAGCGAAGTTACTATACTAAAGATGTGCCCATTGTCACTCAGGTACCACACCTGCACACAAAGAGGTCAGCCTCTCATTGGGACACGTGTGGCGATGCGGGAAGGTAGGCCACGTGTTGTTGGCGGTGTGTTTCGTTGAGTGGCCAGAGGGAAATGTCTGAGATTTGTCTTCATTTCCGGCCAATTTCAGAGACATTTCCCTGTGTCCACTCACCGAAACACGTCGCCAACAGCAGATGTCATACCTTCTCGTGTTCCCACAGGTGTTCCGACGAAAAAGGTACCTCGCATGTGTGGGTGCACCTACCGGGGTCGCAAAAGGAAAAGGGTAACCCGCTGGTAACCCCAAGCCTTTCGCCACAGCACAATTTGTTCATGTGGGCAACCTACAGATTTGGGCCTAGGGTGTCGAAGCCAGCAAGGAAAACAGGGAACCCCATGCATTTCCCAAAAGAGGACACCCGTGGGAAAGCACAGAGGTCTGATTTGCGCACATCGCCCCAGATTTTTTTACCCAGACAGCCCTGCAAAGTCGGAAATGTGGGGAAAAAACCGCATTTTCCGCACATTTCGCTCGCCGCACCCATCGAAACGCGCCCCCCACAACACATGGCCTACCGTCCAGCGTTCCCACAGGTGTCCCGATGAAAACGGTACCTCACATGTGTGGGTGCACCTACCTGGCCGCCAAGGGGAAAGCCTAAAACACAAGTAACCCCAAGTCTGTTGTCAGAGGGAAATCTCAGACATTCTGCCGACCGGCGCAACTTACAGATATGGGCCTCGGGTGTCCAAGCCACCGAGGAAAACAGGGAACCCCATGCATTTTCGAAAAGAGGACACCCGTGGGAATCCGCAGAGGTGTGATTTGCGCCCATCGCCCCAGATTTTTTTACCCAGACAGCCCTGCAAAGTCGGAAATGTGGGGAAAAAAACGCTTTTTCCGCACATTTCGCTCGCCGCACCCATCGAAACGCGCCCCCCACAACACATGGCCTACCGTCCCGCGTTCCCACAGGTGTCCCGATGAAAACGGTACCTCACATGTGTGGGTGCACCTACCTGGCCGCCAAGGGGAAAGCCTAAAACACAAGTAACCCCAAGTCTGTTGTCCATTCTGCCGACCGGCGCAACTTACAGATATGGGCCTCGGGTGTCCAAGCCACCGAGGAAAACAGGGAACCCCATGCATTTTCGAAAAGAGGACACCCGTGGGAATCCGCACAGGTGTGATTTGCGCCCATCGCCCCAGATTTTTTTACCCAGACACCCCCGCAAAGCGTGCCCCGGCCTTTGCGGGGGTGTCTGGGTAAAAAAATCTGGGGCGATGGGCGCAAATCACACCTCTGCGGATTCCCACGGGTGTCCTCTTTTCGAAAATGCATGGGGTTCCCTGTTTTCCTCGGTGGCTTGGACACCCGAGGCCCATATCTGTAAGTTGCGCCGGTCGGCAGAATGGACAACAGACTTGGGGTTACTTGTGTTTTAGGCTTTCCCCTTGGCGGCCAGGTAGGTGCACCCACACATGTGAGGTACCGTTTTCATCGGGACACCTGTGGGAACGCGGGACGGTAGGCCATGTGTTGTGGGGGGCGCGTTTCGATGGGTGCGGCGAGCGAAATGTGCGGAAAAAGCGTTTTTTTCCCCACATTTCCGACTTTGCAGGGCTGTCTGGGTAAAAAAATCTGGGGCGATGGGCGCAAATCACACCTCTGCGGATTCCCACGGGTGTCCTCTTTTCGAAAATGCATGGGGTTCCCTGTTTTCCTCGGTGGCTTGGACACCCGAGGCCCATATCTGTAAGTTGCGCCGGTCGGCAGAATGTCTGAGATTTCCCTCTGACAACAGACTTGGGGTTACTTGTGTTTTAGGCTTTCCCCTTGGCGGCCAGGTAGGTGCACCCACACATGTGAGGTACCGTTTTCATCGGGACACCTGTGGGAACGCGGGACGGTAGGCCACGTGTTGTGGGGGGCGTGTTTCGATGGGTGCGGCGAGTGAAATGTGCGGAAAAAGCGGTTTTTTCCCCACATTTCCGACTTTGCAGGGCTGTCTGGGTAAAAAAATCTGGGGCGATGGGCGCAAATCACACCTGTGCGGATTCCCACGGGTGTCCTCTTTTCGAAAATGCATGGGGTTCCCTGTTTTCCTCGGTGGCTTGGACACCCGAGGCCCATATCTGTAAGTTGCGCCGGTCGGCAGAATGGACAACAGACTTGGGGTTACTTGTGTTTTAGGCTTTCCCCTTGGCGGCCAGGTAGGTGCACCCACACATGTGAGGTACCGTTTTCATCGGGACACCTGTGGGAACGTGGGACGGTAGGCCATGTGTTGTGGGGGGCGCGTTTCGATGGGTGCGGCGAGCGAAATGTGCGGAAAAAGCGTTTTTTTCCCCACATTTCCGACTTTGCAGGGCTGTCTGGGTAAAAAAATCTGGGGCGATGGGCGCAAATCACACCTCTGCGGATTCCCACGGGTGTCCTCTTTTCGAAAATGCATGGGGTTCCCTGTTTTCCTCGGTGGCTTGGACACCCGAGGCCCATATCTGTAAGTTGCGCCGGTCGGCAGAATGGACAACAGACTTGGGGTTACTTGTGTTTTAGGCTTTCCCCTTGGCGGCCAGGTAGGTGCACCCACACATGTGAGGTACCGTTTTCATCGGGACACCTGTGGGAACGCGGGACGGTAGGCCATGTGTTGTGGGGGGCGCGTTTCGATGGGTGCGGCGAGCGAAATGTGCGGAAAAAGCGTTTTTTTCCCCACATTTCCGACTTTGCAGGGCTGTCTGGGTAAAAAAATCTGGGGCGATGGGCGCAAATCACACCTCTGCGGATTCCCACGGGTGTCCTCTTTTCGAAAATGCATGGGGTTCCCTGTTTTCCTCGGTGGCTTGGACACCCGAGGCCCATATCTGTAAGTTGCGCCGGTCGGCAGAATGTCTGAGATTTCCCTCTGACAACAGACTTGGGGTTACTTGTGTTTTAGGCTTTCCCCTTGGCGGCCAGGTAGGTGCACCCACACATGTGAGGTACCGTTTTCATCGGGACACCTGTGGGAACGCGGGACGGTAGGCCACGTGTTGTGGGGGGCGTGTTTCGATGGGTGCGGCGAGTGAAATGTGCGGAAAAAGCGGTTTTTTCCCCACATTTCCGACTTTGCAGGGCTGTCTGGGTAAAAAAATCTGGGGCGATGGGCGCAAATCACACCTGTGCGGATTCCCACGGGTGTCCTCTTTTCGAAAATGCATGGGGTTCCCTGTTTTCCTCGGTGGCTTGGACACCCGAGGCCCATATCTGTAAGTTGCGCCGGTCGGCAGAATGGACAACAGACTTGGGGTTACTTGTGTTTTAGGCTTTCCCCTTGGCGGCCAGGTAGGTGCACCCACACATGTGAGGTACCGTTTTCATCGGGACACCTGTGGGAACGCGGGACGGTAGGCCATGTGTTGTGGGGGGCGCGTTTCGATGGGTGCGGCGAGCGAAATGTGCGGAAAAAGCGTTTTTTTCCCCACATTTCCGACTTTGCAGGGCTGTCTGGGTAAAAAAATCTGGGGCGATGGGCGCAAATCACACCTCTGCGGATTCCCACGGGTGTCCTCTTTTCGAAAATGCATGGGGTTCCCTGTTTTCCTCGGTGGCTTGGACACCCGAGGCCCATATCTGTAAGTTGCGCCGGTCGGCAGAATGTCTGAGATTTCCCTCTGACAACAGACTTGGGGTTACTTGTGTTTTAGGCTTTCCCCTTGGCGGCCAGGTAGGTGCACCCACACATGTGAGGTACCGTTTTCATCGGGACACCTGTGGGAACGCGGGACGGTAGGCCACGTGTTGTGGGGGGCGTGTTTCGATGGGTGCGGCGAGTGAAATGTGCGGAAAAAGCGGTTTTTTCCCCACATTTCCGACTTTGCAGGGCTGTCTGGGTAAAAAAATCTGGGGCGATGGGCGCAAATCACACCTGTGCGGATTCCCACGGGTGTCCTCTTTTCGAAAATGCATGGGGTTCCCTGTTTTCCTCGGTGGCTTGGACACCCGAGGCCCATATCTGTAAGTTGCGCCGGTCGGCAGAATGGACAACAGACTTGGGGTTACTTGTGTTTTAGGCTTTCCCCTTGGCGGCCAGGTAGGTGCACCCACACATGTGAGGTACCGTTTTCATCGGGACACCTGTGGGAACGCGGGACGGTAGGCCATGTGTTGTGGGGGGCGCGTTTCGATGGGTGCGGCGAGCGAAATGTGCGGAAAAAGCGTTTTTTTCCCCACATTTCCGACTTTGCAGGGCTGTCTGGGTAAAAAAATCTGGGGCGATGGGCGCAAATCACACCTCTGCGGATTCCCACGGGTGTCCTCTTTTCGAAAATGCATGGGGTTCCCTGTTTTCCTCGGTGGCTTGGACACCCGAGGCCCATATCTGTAAGTTGCGCCGGTCGGCAGAATGTCTGAGATTTCCCTCTGACAACAGACTTGGGGTTACTTGTGTTTTAGGCTTTCCCCTTGGCGGCCAGGTAGGTGCACCCACACATGTGAGGTACCGTTTTCATCGGGACACCTGTGGGAACGCGGGACGGTAGGCCACGTGTTGTGGGGGGCGTGTTTCGATGGGTGCGGCGAGTGAAATGTGCGGAAAAAGCGGTTTTTTCCCCACATTTCCGACTTTGCAGGGCTGTCTGGGTAAAAAAATCTGGGGCGATGGGCGCAAATCACACCTGTGCGGATTCCCACGGGTGTCCTCTTTTCGAAAATGCATGGGGTTCCCTGTTTTCCTCGGTGGCTTGGACACCCGAGGCCCATATCTGTAAGTTGCGCCGGTCGGCAGAATGGACAACAGACTTGGGGTTACTTGTGTTTTAGGCTTTCCCCTTGGCGGCCAGGTAGGTGCACCCACACATGTGAGGTACCGTTTTCATCGGGACACCTGTGGGAACGCGGGACGGTAGGCCATGTGTTGTGGGGGGCGCGTTTCGATGGGTGCGGCGAGCGAAATGTGCGGAAAAAGCGTTTTTTTCCCCACATTTCCGACTTTGCAGGGCTGTCTGGGTAAAAAAATCTGGGGCGATGGGCGCAAATCACACCTCTGCGTATTCCCACGGGTGTCCTCTTTTCGAAAATGCATGGGGTTCCCTGTTTTCCTCGGTGGCTTGGACACCCGAGGCCCATATCTGTAAGTTGCGCCGGTCGGCAGAATGTCTGAGATTTCCCTCTGACAACAGACTTGGGGTTACTTGTGTTTTAGGCTTTCCCCTTGGCGGCCAGGTAGGTGCACCCACACATGTGAGGTACCGTTTTCATCGGGACACCTGTGGGAACGCGGGACGGTAGGCCACGTGTTGTGGGGGGCGTGTTTCGATGGGTGCGGCGAGTGAAATGTGCGGAAAAAGCGGTTTTTTCCCCACATTTCCGACTTTGCAGGGCTGTCTGGGTAAAAAAATCTGGGGCGATGGGCGCAAATCACACCTGTGCGGATTCCCACGGGTGTCCTCTTTTCGAAAATGCATGGGGTTCCCTGTTTTCCTCGGTGGCTTGGACACCCGAGGCCCATATCTGTAAGTTGCGCCGGTCGGCAGAATGGACAACAGACTTGGGGTTACTTGTGTTTTAGGCTTTCCCCTTGGCGGCCAGGTAGGTGCACCCACACATGTGAGGTACCGTTTTCATCGGGACACCTGTGGGAACGCGGGACGGTAGGCCATGTGTTGTGGGGGGCGCGTTTCGATGGGTGCGGCGAGCGAAATGTGCGGAAAAAGCGTTTTTTTCCCCACATTTCCGACTTTGCAGGGCTGTCTGGGTAAAAAAATCTGGGGCGATGGGCGCAAATCACACCTCTGCGGATTCCCACGGGTGTCCTCTTTTCGAAAATGCATGGGGTTCCCTGTTTTCCTCGGTGGCTTGGACACCCGAGGCCCATATCTGTAAGTTGCGCCGGTCGGCAGAATGTCTGAGATTTCCCTCTGACAACAGACTTGGGGTTACTTGTGTTTTAGGCTTTCCCCTTGGCGGCCAGGTAGGTGCACCCACACATGTGAGGTACCGTTTTCATCGGGACACCTGTGGGAACGCGGGACGGTAGGCCACGTGTTGTGGGGGGCGTGTTTCGATGGGTGCGGCGAGTGAAATGTGCGGAAAAAGCAGTTTTTTCCCCACATTTCCGACTTTGCAGGGCTGTCTGGGTAAAAAAATCTGGGGCGATGGGCGCAAATCACACCTGTGCGGATTCCCACGGGTGTCCTCTTTTCGAAAATGCATGGGGTTCCCTGTTTTCCTCGGTGGCTTGGACACCCGAGGCCCATATCTGTAAGTTGCGCCGGTCGGCAGAATGGACAACAGACTTGGGGTTACTTGTGTTTTAGGCTTTCCCCTTGGCGGCCAGGTAGGTGCACCCACACATGTGAGGTACCGTTTTCATCGGGACACCTGTGGGAACGCGGGACGGTAGGCCATGTGTTGTGGGGGGCGCGTTTCGATGGGTGCGGCGAGCGAAATGTGCGGAAAAAGCGTTTTTTTCCCCACATTTCCGACTTTGCAGGGCTGTCTGGGTAAAAAAATCTGGGGCGATGGGCGCAAATCACACCTCTGCGGATTCCCACGGGTGTCCTCTTTTCGAAAATGCATGGGGTTCCCTGTTTTCCTCGGTGGCTTGGACACCCGAGGCCCATATCTGTAAGTTGCGCCGGTCGGCAGAATGTCTGAGATTTCCCTCTGACAACAGACTTGGGGTTACTTGTGTTTTAGGCTTTCCCCTTGGCGGCCAGGTAGGTGCACCCACACATGTGAGGTACCGTTTTCATCGGGACACCTGTGGGAACGCAGGACGGTAGGCCACGTGTTGTGGGGGGCGTGTTTCGATGGGTGCGGCGAGTGAAATGTGCGGAAAAAGCGGTTTTTTCCCCACATTTCCGACTTTGCAGGGCTGTCTGGGTAAAAAAATCTGGGGCGATGGGCGCAAATCACACCTGTGCGGATTCCCACGGGTGTCCTCTTTTCGAAAATGCATGGGGTTCCCTGTTTTCCTCGGTGGCTTGGACACCCGAGGCCCATATCTGTAAGTTGCGCCGGTCGGCAGAATGGACAACAGACTTGGGGTTACTTGTGTTTTAGGCTTTCCCCTTGGCGGCCAGGTAGGTGCACCCACACATGTGAGGTACCGTTTTCATCGGGACACCTGTGGGAACGCGGGACGGTAGGCCATGTGTTGTGGGGGGCGCGTTTCGATGGGTGCGGCGAGCGAAATGTGCGGAAAAAGCGTTTTTTTCCCCACATTTCCGACTTTGCAGGGCTGTCTGGGTAAAAAAATCTGGGGCGATGGGCGCAAATCACACCTCTGCGGATTCCCACGGGTGTCCTCTTTTCGAAAATGCATGGGGTTCCCTGTTTTCCTCGGTGGCTTGGACACCCGAGGCCCATATCTGTAAGTTGCGCCGGTCGGCAGAATGTCTGAGATTTCCCTCTGACAACAGACTTGGGGTTACTTGTGTTTTAGGCTTTCCCCTTGGCGGCCAGGTAGGTGCACCCACACATGTGAGGTACCGTTTTCATCGGGACACCTGTGGGAACGCGGGACGGTAGGCCACGTGTTGTGGGGGGCGTGTTTCGATGGGTGCGGCGAGTGAAATGTGCGGAAAAAGCGGTTTTTTCCCCACATTTCCGACTTTGCAGGGCTGTCTGGGTAAAAAAATCTGGGGCGATGGGCGCAAATCACACCTGTGCGGATTCCCACGGGTGTCCTCTTTTCGAAAATGCATGGGGTTCCCTGTTTTCCTCGGTGGCTTGGACACCCGAGGCCCATATCTGTAAGTTGCGCCGGTCGGCAGAATGGACAACAGACTTGGGGTTACTTGTGTTTTAGGCTTTCCCCTTGGCGGCCAGGTAGGTGCACCCACACATGTGAGGTACCGTTTTCATCGGGACACCTGTGGGAACGCGGGACGGTAGGCCATGTGTTGTGGGGGGCGCGTTTCGATGGGTGCGGCGAGCGAAATGTGCGGAAAAAGCGTTTTTTTCCCCACATTTCCGACTTTGCAGGGCTGTCTGGGTAAAAAAATCTGGGGCGATGGGCGCAAATCACACCTCTGCGGATTCCCACGGGTGTCCTCTTTTCGAAAATGCATGGGGTTCCCTGTTTTCCTCGGTGGCTTGGACACCCGAGGCCCATATCTGTAAGTTGCGCCGGTCGGCAGAATGTCTGAGATTTCCCTCTGACAACAGACTTGGGGTTACTTGTGTTTTAGGCTTTCCCCTTGGCGGCCAGGTAGGTGCACCCACACATGTGAGGTACCGTTTTCATCGGGACACCTGTGGGAACGCGGGACGGTAGGCCACGTGTTGTGGGGGGCGTGTTTCGATGGGTGCGGCGAGTGAAATGTGCGGAAAAAGCGGTTTTTTCCCCACATTTCCGACTTTGCAGGGCTGTCTGGGTAAAAAAATCTGGGGCGATGGGCGCAAATCACACCTGTGCGGATTCCCACGGGTGTCCTCTTTTCGAAAATGCATGGGGTTCCCTGTTTTCCTCGGTGGCTTGGACACCCGAGGCCCATATCTGTAAGTTGCGCCGGTCGGCAGAATGGACAACAGACTTGGGGTTACTTGTGTTTTAGGCTTTCCCCTTGGCGGCCAGGTAGGTGCACCCACACATGTGAGGTACCGTTTTCATCGGGACACCTGTGGGAACGCGGGACGGTAGGCCATGTGTTGTGGGGGGCGCGTTTCGATGGGTGCGGCGAGCGAAATGTGCAGAAAAAGCGTTTTTTTCCCCACATTTCGGACTTTGCAGGGTGTCTGGGTAATAAATTCTGGGGCAATTTGGGCATATCATACCTCTGCGGATTCCCACGGGTGTCCTCTTTTCGGAAATGCATGGGGTTCCCTGTTTTCCTCGGTGGCTTGGACACCCGAGGCCCATATCTGTACATTGTGCCGGTCGGCAGAATGTCTGAGTTTTCCCTCTGAAAACAGACTTGGGGTTACTTGTGTTTTAGGCTTTCCCCTTGGCGGCCAGGTAGGTGCACCCACACATGTGAGGTACCGTTTTCATCGGGACACCTGTGGGAACGCGGGACGGTAGGCCATGTGTTGTTGGGGGCGTGTTTCGATGGGTGAGTCGAGCGAAATGTGAGGAAAATGCGTATTTTTTCCCACATTTCGGACTTTGCAGGGCTGTCTGGGTAATAAATTCTGGGGCGATTTGGGCATATCATACCTCTGCGGATTCCCACGGATGTCCTCTTTCCGGAAATGCATGGGGTTCCCTGTTTTCCTTGGTGGCTTGGACACCCGAGGCCCATATCTGTATGATGTGAGAGTGTGACATTTCCGGTGTGAAAACAGACTTGGGGTTACTTGTGTTTTAGGCTTTCCCCTTGGCGGCCAGGTAGGTGCACCCACACATGTGAGGTACCGTTTTCATCGGGACACCTGTGGGAACGCGTGACGGTAGGCCATGTGTTGTGGGGGGCGTGTTTCGATGGGTGCGTCGAGCGAAATGTGCGGAAAAAGCGTTTTTTTCCCCACATTTCGGACTTTGCAGGGGTGTCTGGGTAATAAATTCTGGGGCAATTTGGGCATATCATACCTCTGCGGATTCCCACGGGTGTCCTCTTTTCGGAAATGCATGGGGTTCCCTGTTTTCCTCGGTGGCTTGGACACCCGAGGCCCATATCTGTACCTTGTGCCGGTCGGCAGAATGTCTGAGTTTTCCCTCTGAAAACAGACTTGGGGTTACTTGTGTTTTAGGCTTTCCCCTTGGCGGCCAGGTAGGTGCACCCACACATGTGAGGTACCGTTTTCATCGGGACACCTGTGGGAACGCGGGACGGTAGGCCATGTGTTGTTGGGGGCGTGTTTCGATGGGTGAGTCGAGCGAAATGTGAGGAAAATGCGTATTTTTTCCCACATTTCGGACTTTGCGGGGGTGTCTGGGTAATAAATTCTGGGGCGATTTGGGCATATCATACCTCTGCGGATTCCCACGGGTGTCCTCTTTCCGGAAATGCATGGGGTTCCCTGTTTTCCTTGGTGGCTTGGACACCCGAGGCCCATATCTGTATGATGTGAGAGTGTGACATTTCCGGTGTGAAAACAGACTTGGGGTTACTTGTGTTTTAGGCTTTCCCCTTGGCGGCCAGGTAGGTGCACCCACACATGTGAGGTACCGTTTTCATCGGGACACCTGTGGTAACGCGTGACGGTAGGCCATGTGTTGTGGGGGGCGTGTTTCGATGGGTGCGTCGAGCGAAATGTGCGGAAAAAGCGTTTTTTTCCCCACATTTCGGACTTTGCAGGGGTGTCTGGGTAATAAATTCTGGGGCAATTTGGGCATATCATACCTCTGCGGATTCCCACGGGTGTCCTCTTTTCGGAAATGCATGGGTTTCCCTGTTTTCCTCGGTGGCTTGGACACCCGAGGCCCATATCTGTACATTGTGCCGGTCGGCAGAATGTCTGAGTTTTCCCTCTGAAAACAGACTTGGGGTTACTTGTGTTTTAGGCTTTCCCCTTGGCGGCCAGGTAGATGCACCCACACATGTGAGGTACCGTTTTCATCGGGACACCTGTGGGAACGCGGGACGGTAGGCCATGTGTTGTGGGGGGCGTGTTTCGATGGGTGAGTCGAGCGAAATGTGTGGAAAATGCATATTTTTTCCCACATTTCGGACTTTGCGGGGGTGTCTGGGTAATAAATTCTGGGGCGATTTGGGCATATCATACCTCTGCGGATTCCCACGGATGTCCTCTTTCCGGAAATGCATGGGGTTCCCTGTTTTCCTTGGTGGCTTGGACACCCGAGGCCCATATCTGTATGATGTGAGAGTGTGACATTTCCGGTGTGAAAACAGACTTGGGGTTACTTGTGTTTTAGGCTTTCCCCTTGGCGGCCAGGTAGGTGCACCCACACATGTGAGGTACCGTTTTCATCGGGACACCTGTGGGAACGCGGGACGGTAGGCCATGTGTTGTTGGGGGCGTGTTTCGATGGGTGCATCGAGCGAAATGTGCAGAAAAAGCGTTTTTTTCACCACATTTCGGACTTTGCAGGGGTGTCTGGGTAAAAAATTCTGGGGCAATTTGGGCATATCATACCTCTGCGGATTCCCACGGGTGTCCTCTTTTCGGAAATGCATGGGGTTCCCTGTTTTCCTCGGTGCCTTGGACACCCGAGGCCCATATCTGTACATTGTGCCGGTCGGCAGAATGTCTGAGTTTTCCCTCTGAAAACAGACTTGGAGTTACTTGTGTTTTAGGCTTTCCCCTTGGCGGCCAGGTAGGTGCACCCACACATGTGAGGTACCGTTTTCATCGGGACACCTGTGGGAACGCGGGACGGTAGGCCATGTGTTGTTGGGGGCGTGTTTCGATGGGTGAGTCGAGCGAAATGTGAGGAAAATGCGTATTTTTTCCCACATTTCGGACTTTGCGGGGGTGTCTGGGTAATAAATTCTGGGGCGATTTGGGCATATCATACCTCTGCGGATTCCCACGGGTGTCCTCTTTCCGGAAATGCATGGGGTTCCCTGCTTTCCTTGGTGGCTTGGACACCCGAGGCCCATATCTGTATGATGTGAGAGTGTGACATTTCCGGTGTGAAAACAGACTTGGGGTTACTTGTGTTTTAGGCTTTCCCCTTGGCGGCCAGGTAGGTGCACCCACACATGTGAGGTACCGTTTTCATCGGGACACCTGTGGGAATGCGTGACGGTAGGCCATGTGTTGTTGGGGGCGTGTTTCGATGGGTGCGTCGAGCGAAATGTGCAGAAAAAGCGTTTTTTTCCCCACATTTCGGACTTTGCAGGGGTGTCTGGGTAATAAATTCTGGGGCAATTTGGGCATATCATACCTCTGCGGATTCCCACGGGTGTCCTCTTTTCGGAAATGCATGGGGTTCCCTGTTTTCCTCGGTGGCTTGGACACCCGAGGCCCATATCTGTACCTTGTGCCGGTCGGCAGAATGTCTGAGTTTTCCCTCTGAAAACAGACTTGGGGTTACTTGTGTTTTAGGCTTTCCCCTTGGCGGCCAGGTAGGTGCACCCACACATGTGAGGTACCGTTTTCATCGGGACACCTGTGGGAACGCGGGACGGTAGGCCATGTGTTGTTGGGGGCGTGTTTCGATGGGTGAGTCGAGCGAAATGTGAGGAAAAAGCGTATTTTTTCCCACATTTCGGACTTTGCGGGGGTGTCTGGGTAATAAATTCTGGGGCGATTTGGGCATATCATACCTCTGCGGATTCCCACGGGTGTCCTCTTTCCGGAAATGCATGGGGTTCCCTGTTTTCCTTGGTGGCTTGGACACCCGAGGCCCATATCTGTATGATGTGAGAGTGTGACATTTCCGGTGTGAAAACAGACTTGGGGTTACTTGTGTTTTAGGCTTTCCCCTTGGCGGCCAGGTAGGTGCACCCACACATGTGAGGTACCGTTTTCATCGGGACACCTGTGGGAACGCGTGACGGTAGGCCATGTGTTGTGGGGGGCGTGTTTCGATGGGTGCGTCGAGCGAAATGTGCAGAAAAAGCGTTTTTTTCCCCACATTTCGGACTTTGCAGGGGTGTCTGGGTAATAAATTCTGGGGCAATTTGGGCATATCATACCTCTGCGGATTCCCACGGGTGTCCTCTTTTCGGAAATGCATGGGGTTCCCTGTTTTCCTCGGTGGCTTGGACACCAGAGGCCCATATCTGTACCTTGTGCCGGTCGGCAGAATGTCTGAGTTTTCCCTCTGAAAACAGACTTGGGGTTACTTGTGTTTTAGGCTTTCCCCTTGGCGGCCAGGTAGGTGCACCCACACATGTGAGGTACCGTTTTCATCGGGACACCTGTGGGAACGCGGGACGGTAGGCCATGTGTTGTTGGGGGCGTGTTTCGATGGGTGAGTCGAGCGAAATGTGAGGAAAATGCGTATTTTTTCCCACATTTCGGACTTTGCGGGGGTGTCTGGGTAATAAATTCTGGGGCGATTTGGGCATATCATACCTCTGCGGATTCCCACGGGTGTCCTCTTTCCGGAAATGCATGGGGTTCCCTGTTTTCCTTGGTGGCTTGGACACCCGAGGCCCATATCTGTATGATGTGAGAGTGTGACATTTCCGGTGTGAAAACAGACTTGGGGTTACTTGTGTTTTAGGCTTTCCCCTTGGCGGCCAGGTAGGTGCACCCACACATGTGAGGTACCGTTTTCATCGGGACACCTGTGGGAACGCGTGACGGTAGGCCATGTGTTGTGGGGGGCGTGTTTCGATGGGTGCGTCGAGCGAAATGTGCAGAAAAAGCGTTTTTTTTCCCCACATTTCGGACTTTGCAGGGGTGTCTGGGTAATAAATTCTGGGGCAATTTGGGCATATCATACCTCTGCGGATTCCCACGGGTGTCCTCTTTTCGGAAATGCATGGGGTTCCCTGTTTTCCTCGGTGGCTTGGACACCCGAGGCCCATATCTGTACCTTGTGCCGGTCGGCAGAATGTCTGAGTTTTCCCTCTGAAAACAGACTTGGGGTTACTTGTGTTTTAGGCTTTCCCCTTGGCGGCCAGGTAGGTGCACCCACACATGTGAGGTACCATTTTCATCGGGACACCTGTGGGAACGCGGGACGGTAGGCCATGTGTTGTTGGGGGCGTGTTTCGATGGGTGAGTCGAGCGAAATGTGAGGAAAATGCGTATTTTTTCCCACATTTCGGACTTTGCGGGGGTGTCTGGGTAATAAATTCTGGGGCGATTTGGGCATATCATACCTCTGCGGATTCCCACGGGTGTCCTCTTTCCGGAAATGCATGGGGTTCCCTGTTTTCCTTGGTGGCTTGGACACCCGAGGCCCATATCAGTATGATGTGAGAGTGTGACATTTCCGGTGTGAAAACAGACTTGGGGTTACTTGTGTTTTAGGCTTTCCCCTTGGCGGCCAGGTAGGTGCACCCACACATGTGAGGTACCGTTTTCATCGGGACACCTGTGGGAACGCGTGACGGTAGGCCATGTGTTGTGGGGGGCGTGTTTCGATGGGTGCGTCGAGCGAAATGTGCGGAAAAAGCGTTTTTTTCCCCACATTTCGGACTTTGCAGGGGTGTCTGGGTAATAAATTCTGGGGCAATTTGGGCATATCATACCTCTGCGGATTCCCACGGGTGTCCTCTTTTCGGAAATGCATGGGGTTCCCTGTTTTCCTCAGTGGCTTGGACACCCGAGGCCCATATCTGTACCTTGTGCCGGTCGGCAGAATGTCTGAGTTTTCCCTCTGAAAACAGACTTGGGGTTACTTGTGTTTTAGGCTTTCCCCTTGGCGGCCAGGTAGGTGCACCCACACATGTGAGGTACCGTTTTCATCGGGACACCTGTGGGAACGCGGGACGGTAGGCCATGTGTTGTTGGGGGCGTGTTTCGATGGGTGAGTCGAGCGAAATGTGAGGAAAATGCGTATTTTTTCCCACATTTCGGACTTTGCGGGGGTGTCTGGGTAATAAATTCTGGGGCGATTTGGGCATATCATACCTCTGCGGATTCCCACGGGTGTCCTCTTTCCGGAAATGCATGGGGTTCCCTGTTTTCCTTGGTGGCTTGGACACCCGAGGCCCATATCTGTATGATGTGAGAGTGTGACATTTCCGGTGTGAAAACAGACTTGGGGTTACTTGTGTTTTAGGCTTTCCCCTTGGCGGCCAGGTAGGTGCACCCACACATGTGAGGTACCGTTTTCATCGGGACACCTGTGGGAACGCGGGACGGTAGGCCATGTGTTGTTGGGGGCGTGTTTCGATGGGTGCGTCGAGCGAAATGTACGGAAAAAGCGTTTTTTTCCCCACATTTCCGACTTTGCAGGGGTGTCTGGGTAATAAATTCTGGGGCAATTTGGGCATATCATACCTCTGCGGATTCCCACGGGTGTCCTCTTTTCGGAAATGCATGGGGTTCCCTGTTTTCCTCGGTGGCTTGGACACCCGAGGCCCATATCTGTATGATGGGAGAGTGTGACATTTCCGGTGTGAAAACAGACTTGGGGTTACTTGTGTTTTGGGCTTTCCCCTTGGCGGCCAGGTAGGTGCACCCACACATGTGAGGTACCGTTTTCATCGGGACACCTGTGGGAACGCGGGACGGTAGGCCATGTGTTGTGTTTGTGTGGTTTTCATAACGTTTTGACCCATTTGCTGGAGCCCTTTGTCTCACAACCCTTTCTTTTCCCAAATGTGACCTACATTTAGTCGCTGCTTTAGCCACCATACACTTTTGTAACCTGCACAAGTCACCTACCCTTGAAAAGGTCTGCCTGTGCTCTTTCAAAAAATGTATGGCTGCCGTTCCTCACCACATTGGTTTTCCCAATTTACACATGCTAAGTGCGTCTGGTCAGACCGTGAGCGTAAAACTCCTGTGTACCATGGCTCAGTGTTTGGCTTGTGGTATTGCTTGTTTTGTACAAACACTACAAAAATGGTATGCTCTCCTAACTGCAAGAGTCGGGGGAATGTAGCGGAGCATTGCTTTTCTCAAAATTCATAGAAGCCATTGCCGTACCAAGCCAACCATGTCCAACACATACCTTTTTTTTCAGTCATTTTCCCGCTTTTCCCCCATTCGATGGCAGTTTCCCCTACCTAGTTGTTGCCTGACCTATACAAATCACCCCTTCCTAAACTTGGAATTTTGTCTACTTTTCAGAAATATATGCCTTTCTGTCCTCCAATTTGGCTTTCCTGCCCTTTTCTTCCATTCCGTCCATGCATGTCCAATTGGCAAAAATGGCAAAAATCGCCTACCTCTCACAAAACGGTTGATATCCCCATCAAAATAATTTTTTTCCATTTCCACTCAACCTGTTCCTGAAAGCCAACACATTGGGGAACTCAGCACAGCAAACCATTTGTTCCTAGCTCTTACAAGGAAAAAACCACTGGCTTCTTTGTGCATCATTTTATTGGCATTTTTTGAAAAAACCCAAAATTTTCGCACATTTTCCTTATTTTCTCTCACCCCCCTACAGCAACCTGGGATTCCTGGGTGGCGTTACGACCGCCTACATGTGGGAAGAAAAGGAGCCAAATTTGGCCGAGATATCTCATGTAACAAAAAAGTTACAAGCCATTGAATGGCCACATACCAAAATCACCAAAAAAGGCTCTGGCACTGGGGAGAAATACCCATGGCACTTAAAGGGTTAAGGGAACACCTGCATGGGATGACGCGGTAGTAGAGGAACAAGAGTGCAGAAGGTTGGAAGACCTGAAGAATTCGTTACTTTAGTAACGAAAGGGGGGAAATGTAGGGGAGGACAGGCCTTAAGGCCCCCCTCTCCTGCATTATTCTCCCCAGGTGAGGACCATGGCTCGCCGAGCGTCCCCTCATGCCACCCGGGCCCAGGTGGAGGAGGGCTTGCCCGCCGATGACATTGCCCCCACGTATCCATCATTCACACACACTAACGTTTAGACAGGCCTAGAAGCCTTCTTGCCCAGCAAAGATGGCGTGAGTTCAGCGCGCTGTAGCGCGGCCCCCACCTTTGGAGGGCTTTCCAAGCATCCCTGCCGCCGTAGCCCTGGTAGATCCGCTGCGAGCGCGTTCCCATGAGAAAGTCGGGTATGAGCTAACCCGAGATGCTAACACTGTAACATTTTATCGTTCACAATGTAATACTGCACCCCGCATGACCTGGTCCGCGAGGCCGGGGCGACGGGGAAAAAACTGAAGCATCACTATCTGAAGAAAGTAGAAAATAATTCAAGTATTGGTATTAATGAACTACCTCTGTTTAAACAGATTCTGTAAACTGTGAATCAACCATAAAGATGTAACGTTTATATGATGTCACCCCAGGTCTGGACTAATGCTGCTATAACCACAGAGAAAGATGTCGAC
This sequence comes from Ambystoma mexicanum, assembly GCF_040938575.1. Lineage (NCBI taxonomy): Eukaryota > Metazoa > Chordata > Amphibia > Caudata > Ambystomatidae > Ambystoma > Ambystoma mexicanum. Next base: position 62,634,547 of record NC_090937.1, read on the forward strand.
GAAACGTATAACCTTTATCTGTATAAGTGTTCTTTCAATTTTATGTAGAAACCTGAACTCGTATATGTTTTCTTAATCACCCATAGCGGCGAGTATCAATCTCTGTAGGCCATAACCTAGAACTACCTCATGTAACGTCTAATGTACATAAAATAATCAAACACTGTAGTGAATATAATGTTAGGTAACGAAAAGGTACTCAGACTGAATATATTAACGAAATGTTTAATGAACTCGAAGTATATATGTATGGTATAGTAGTTTAAAGAAGACAAATGATATAAAAGTTTTGTATTCAAAATTAGGCAACACACGAGGAAAATACCTTTTGTGAATATATGCAAGGCCATTCTCCCTCCCACCCTACGAAGCCTGCCAAGTAGAAAAAAGCTAAGGCCTGTGCCGTGCTCCCCCACCTCCCCCGACCAAGCTGGAACCGCTTCAGAGAGTCAGAGGCCCCAACACAGCATCCAAGGCCACCGGCCGCCACTTGTGTTATTTACAGCACGGTAATAAACTTACGTTTGAATCCACTGATCTACCAGCACCCTCTCGTAAATCCCATAATCCCCCAGACCACCCCAAGAAGTCTGCCCGACAATGGGACAAGACGCAGAGCCCCCCTTCATAGTAGCCTCTAACGTAGTAATAAAACATGTACCACCCGGCACAAGCCCCCAAAGCCCAGCCCCTCGACCTGAAATACCAGACGTCAGAACACCGGTAAATCCAATAGACGACCACCAGACCCCTCACAAGGTGCATTCCTCCTGTGTTGTATTGATTGAAAGATTTATTGTAGAAGTTAGATATTGGGTTTTAAGTAACTGCAATGTGCATGATTTAGAGCACCCAAGTCAGGGAAGGTATTCATCTTTGTCACAGGCTGCCCCAGCGTACCAACACCGCCCGGATGACCTCAAGCCGGCCTGCCAGGCCCAACCCAACCCACGAGGCTGACCAGTGACGTCCTCCCACCCGGACCAACCACGATGCAGCAACACCTATAGTTAGTCGACGCCACCCAATCCCAATTAACTTGTGCCCCCTATAGTGTGTAGGTTCTGATGACGTTTTTTGTATTAGAAATACGCCTGCCTTTGCGATTGTCAGGCAGAGCGCTCTCGGAGGTTGCAGAGTTCTTTGCATGCCATATTCTTTTGATAAACTCCCACTTACGCTCACCCGCACTCTGTCTTGGCCTTATTCCCATTGCGGGAGTGTCCATTATTGTCTCCCATTGCGGGGAGGATCGTGCTAACTTGGGGGCGCTTCCACTCAAACCGCAGACTGTAATACTAGTTACATCAGCAACTGATTGTATGCAAGAATAACAAAACTTGCCATGTACGTGGTGAGTGAGTGTGCACGCCACGTTGCTATGGTAACACTAAAACAAATAATCCCAAAATGGCATTGGCTGCATCTCCATTCTGAATGCAGCCGACGCGAGTGATTTTTCTGCATGAGGGTAAGTGCCTTCATTAAGGATTCTTACTTGAATCTCAATACCACACACACTTACGTTACAAACAGATGCGCTAAGATGTTAATGCAATCTTGCATGATGTTAATAAGGAATAGTGATCTCACGTACACATTGAGCAATTGACAATATGCCATTCTTTCCGTATCACGGCAAACAATTGCAGGCTCCGTATTCAAGGCAAACACTGCGCCTGAGCATTTTACTTAATCTAGCCATTACTAGTGCCCGCATCTTTAATAGATGAACTATGACGAAGAAGAATCTCTAAAACAAGACAATAAGGCTCATTAATTCAATGCAAAGTACGAGCAATGGTGAATATGCAAATCTTTGCCCTCATTAAGAGATGTATATGCGTACATCAAGCAAATGAAAAATTGTAGGCTATTTTTGTGCAAAGGACATGGTATTGACTCAAATATAACACGCACACAACAAGCCGAGTTTACATCACAATTTGAGAATGTAGTAAGCAGGGAGTGCATTTAAAATACTATGATGGATTAGTATCACAGTGAGTAATGGAAACACTCTGTTAATATGTCATCCATAGGAAAGAATTATGGGATCAATCCCAGGGATTAAGAATACTATTCTGGAAAAAATGTAACTTGAAATTGGGTAAATTACATGATTGTATTATTCAAAGAGCACAGAAGAGGATTAGTAGAGACATGAATAATTATTAACAGATTTTCCTATCCTTTTTCTCCTTCTCTTGTTGTTCTCTTGCCTCTCCCATTTTCTTACCCCTCCCTTTGTTGGATTTTTACATGATTCTTCATTCCCTACATACTCCTCCCCAATGCCAACCCCTAATCTCTGTTTTTACAATTACATGTTATGCCGATTAATAACAACTATATGTTTGCAACTGTTTTCAATAATGTGTTACAAATTGAATATGTTTTGGGCATTGGGTCTATGTTTATGACTTATTTAATTAACTGATATTCCTTATTGTTATGTTCAGTACTTTTGATCGTGATCATTAGCCCAGATTTGAGAAAGGCTCTGCCGAGCCGAAACACGTGTTATCACTTAAAGGGCAACTTGATGGAATAAAGCAGTCAAAATTTCCTTTCCATGTCATTAATTGGTGCAAATTCCTGGAGTTATACTCTCTCTCTTCACTTAAAATTGACGGGTTAGGCTTTATACCGTCCCTCCAGAGAACTATGACAATAGCTTGTATCTCGATGCACAATAATTATACACAAGTTCTTCCCTCATAACGGGAACATTACACTCATTAAGTCCAATTGATGCCTTAAGAGTTGCCGAGTAGACCAGCAGTAATAAAAAGCAACACTTTCTCCATTATATTAAGTTACGACGTCAGTGAAGACGAGTCTGTAGTACTTGAGCAATTGTTTTTGAAAAGTATGTTGAGAGGGACAAGATTTCAATGCTTGTATGCTGTACCGGCTTTTTTCGATGTGAATAAAGTTTGCTTTTGCCATGCACTTTGCCTGCTCCATCATGGAGTATGGTTTTGATCGACTGTTTCCTATAGGCCTATCTGGGATTTTTGGGCCACCTTAATAGTTCATTGAACTTTCACCCTTCTATGTACGCCTCAGTATGAGGTTCCTTTTGACCGCAAAGTTGTTTTTCCACTTTGGATTTTCTCCACTTTCTTATCTTTCTAAAGTGGAATTTTTCCATCTTTTCATAGTTGGAGTTTGGCGGCAAAGGAGTGGTAAGGTAGATTACTTATGGTAGCTCTCTACCCTGCTTTATCGGATAGGGAGGAGATGACCCATAGTTGTCGCAATATTCTAGCTTGATTCAATAAAAAGATCTTTTAAAAAGCAAATGACAATGCACTCTGATTAGTTATGAAGAGGCCATGACCCTCTTTGTTGTATGGATGAAATCTCTATGATGACATTTATTTTATCTATTTATTCACACACAATCTTCTCCTTTCGTGCGAGCGGATTTAGAAAATAAGAAATTAATGTGGAACACTCCCCTCTCTGTCTAACAGAATCGATACATCTTGTTTTATGGAGGGAGATTAGGTACTGTGTTTACAAATAAAAGTTGCTATTTAATACACTGAAATAAATGACTCATTGTAGAAACCCTGCAGTTATATCAAACTGTTCAGGGACAATATCAACTAATCATTAAGCAGTGTTTTGACATTGACTTCCCATTCATTCAGGTATCGGTCAATGAGTGTAATGTAACATGCCGCGGCCCCTGCCCCTGTAGGGCGACTCCCTTTCAGCCATCACTGCGACAGAGAAAAAGCATGCGATTGAACGGAGGACTGACGCAGCCTCTCTCCCTCATGTGCATTCTTGTGGATATGCTGACTCAGCTCTTCCCAGCACACATGCACAGTATACGTTTGTCTATGATCCTCAAGCAAGTGAATTAAAAAGGGGCATGTGGGTGCTAAAATTGAAAAGCCCGAATTACAGAGTACAGACGTAAAAAGGTAAATTTCAGTATTAATAGGATGTGGGGAAAGGAGGCGAGTCAGGGCCCAAAGGCACACTCAAAGCAAATGTTTGCTTTTTACAGAGCAATTACGTCATTTATTGTGGTCACAGGTAACATGAAATGTGCTACTTTATAAATGTAGGCGTATATTTGGCCAGACCGCAAAAATGGGCTTTTGAAAAGGTATTATGAACATATGCTTTCCAGTGGCAGTGATAGTATATTTTATGGGCACATGTGTCAAAAACGTGTACTTTAATATGATATATGATATATGGAATTTATAACGCACCTATAAAGAAGTGTTTCAAGGTGCGATGCTGCAAGGGGGGGCAGAGGGAAGACAGAGACAACGATCCTACTAGGCCAAGTGTCATTCAGATTGCGTAAGTGCAGGGGAAGGGGCAAAGTGCAGGGTGGGTGGGGGCAGAGGACAGTGCAGTACATGGGATAAATAGAATAAATCAACAATAAGAGAAGTACGGCCAGCTGGTGGCAAGTGCAAGGGTGAGTGCATACATCAGATGTCAAGGGATCTATGTGATCACTGTGTTTCCCATAATTCCATTGCTGGCATGTATTATGGGTTCAGCTATCATGAATTGTATGGCTTTTTACCCAGTTCTTTCACCCAAATATTGCTTTCAAATGCACCTTTTCAACCCATTACTTAAAAATGTCATGGGAGGAGAACCCCCTGAACTTCCCCCAGATGGGGTTTGCGCCCACATTCATTAATGGAATATTTAGGCCGCTCCATTGAACATGTTCATCAGCCCTACATGGAAGCTATTGCGAACAAGATTCGGGTCTTGTTTTGCAAAACATTTAAGAAAAATGTATGCAACACATGCAGACAATGCTGTGCATGAAGAGCGTTTAACAAGCATAATGGCGCTTAATTGTAAGATCAGTATGCAGTGTTTATTGCAGATACAAAATATCCTTCCAGGACCACGCCATGAACCCCGGGTGACATTAGCAGCGAGTCGGAAAAAACAGTGGCATTTGCCAACATCATTACACAACCCTTGCTTGCAATTATGTTGCTCTCACTGTAACCTCGGGTGATTTACAATTCAAGGAAACCAGCCACTGTTCAGAGATTAAGCGTTTCCAGGCAAGGTCGAGCTGTGGGCAGTGCCGCTTTTCTCTCAAGCTAAAACAAATTAAAAAAATACCTGACAGGACCAACCGCCCCCGTTGCAATCAGAAATCCTGGCATGGCAACTCAGTTTATGACACAACGAGGACTCCCCTCCATCACGCCACAAAACTGACGGCCTCGCGAACACAATAGCTTCTGATATGATGTCAGTCATCCCTCTGGAGTATACAGCATGTTCATAATTAACAAATTACACGCTACGAGCACCTTTGACGGCAGTAAACAGCCCAGACGCAACAACAGCCAGCTCGCCTTTCTGCACTACGCAGCAGAGCCCTGCTTAGCAATTGGGAGAGCACGCCGGCTCCCTTAGCTCTAGACATGATCATACAAAGGCTGCCCTGTCCATATAGATGCGCTCTTTAGGGAGTACATTTTCCTTTTGCGGCTCTGGAATTGGACACAACAGGTGTGCCGTTGTATACGCTGCTTGCAGGGCCAGCACCAGGATTTGCGGGGCACTGGGTGGCAAAACATGTGTGCCCTCCCCCTAATTTGCATAAATGGTGAATCAATATCATCACAGAATGAGCCTTATGTACGCAAAGGTATCATGGGAAGTTACATTAGAAACGCTTTGCCATGTGTAAGGTTTGATTGATTGATTGATATTTTATTTCTATCGCACTCGTCCACAAGCGTTTCAGAGCACAACAAGGCAAGGGAGGGGAACAGGGGAGAACAAAACAGCGATCTTACTAGGCCCAGTGACATTGAGAATGTGCAAGTGCATGGGAGAGGGGGGAGGGGGAAAGTGCATGGAAGGAGGGAGAAGTGGAAAGTGCGAAGCAGAGGAGAAACCTCTACATAAATAATAAAGGCAACAAACAGTGGTAGTGCAGCCAGCAATTTGCAAGTGCTAGGTTTAAGGCAGCAGACAGGGTAGGTCCGATAAGTGCAGGAAGAAAAAGGGGGGGCTGTATGGGTACAGATACAGACCCCAGTGCAAGGGGTGGCCTGGAGGCAGTGTGGAAGGGTGACAGGATGCGCAGGTACCTGGAGCCAAAAGAAAGAGGGTGGCCAGGTGCACGGTGCCAAGAGAGAACAGATCAGCAGGGAAGAGGGGGAGCGAAGGCAGAAGAAAAGAGGTTCTAGACAAATACGCTGACGTCCAGTATAGGAATTGTAAATGTTAATATTTACATATGTGGCAATATCAGGAGTGAGGCATTTTTTTTTTTTAAGTAGCATACAACTGACTACCTCGTACAGACTTCTAATTTTGGCAGATAAGGCATAGTGTGAAAAGGATTTGGCCGGGAGCACACTTTTTGGTTAAGCGGAGAAGCCGGTATTTGAGACCAGTCTGCAGTTCAGGAACTGAAACACATCTCTTCCCAGATATAATTGGTAGAAATACTTTTTGCAAAAGGTCTTTTTGAAACTTTGATTTTAAAACACTATCTGTGGAAGGCATTGCAAAATTATGGTGATTGTGTTTTGCTAACTGAAACAAACTTCTTTTTTTGTAGAAGTTTCACAATTGTTTTTCATCTTTATGTGTGTATGTTTGGGCAATACTAACACCTAGATGCTTACAGGCTTAGTGCGCTTTGCAAATATAAACATAAATAAATAATTAAAAAAATATTGTCCAAATTTGCAAAATGCTTTTATTTCAGAAGCTAAGATAAGGATTATTTTGACTGTAAAAAAGAATAATAGCAAATAATAACTAGGTTTACCAAGTGCTGCTCATTACAACATGAGAAAGGAGACTCATTAATGTACCCCCTTAGCCTTGATTGGAGGGGGTGAGCAGGCCAAAGCTGTGTGCCGGTGTAGAATAGTAGGGGATCCTATATCAGAAAGTTGCAAAGGCAACTGAGCATGTTAGGAGACTGTTGCTGAGATGTCATACATTTAGACCTTCCTTTAAATCATGTCTTTTTTCCTTTTCCTTCGACACAGGCATGAGTGTGGCTCCCTCGCTTCACTCAGTGTGGGAACTTTTGCCCCATAATGAAAATCAAAAGTTCGCACTCAAGAATACACGTACAGTAAGTGAACATATCTTAAAGTGAAAGATACAAATTTAGTTCAATTGACCTTTCTCCTTAGAAGAAAGTGCACTAGACAAAAGAGCATTGGCCTTTCAAAAAAAAGTAATTAACAGAAAAATGACCTGAGAGAGGAAATTCTCCAATACATATGCTGGCAAAGTATAAAATGTGCTCATCCTTTATCAAACCCAGCAATATGTAGTGAAATAGTCCCTGGAAACCAAAATCCCAATACAAGCAGGTGCTTTGATGATAATTTTGTGTCTGCACTGGAAACATGACAACTTGGGTGAAATCCTGGTAGCTAAATGCTTAAGCAAGCTTGCCGACCTTAAAAACACCCAAGGGGGACTGTCCACCCACACATATTCCTTACTTGTGCCCTGAATAGCAGCACATGGCCACAATCAGGGAAAAATAACTGCCCCCAGGATTGCAAACTCTCCTGCCACATCTTGGGCAATTATTCAGAAATCACTTGCCCTCTCATCATTTGCCCTCCTCAACCCTATATCTGGCTTTCAACAAAACTCTGCTTTATGAAGATAACTTGAAATGTACACATACTATAGTAAGGTACCAACTCAAATATATAAATCCTGACAGAAATATGTTAAGCAAAACGTGTATAAGCAAAACATGTAAAATGGTGGTATTATTCCCCCATCTTGACTGGGAGACTACAAATACCAGAATGCAATACCGCAAAAGGTAAGCTTTATTTTCAATACTTATAACATGTAATGTGTGAAAAGGTTACCTTTTTGTGTATAAGTGTTTGACAAATGCAGGCTTCATATATGATGTGATGAAAATAAATCCCATTCTACCAAAAATAAACACTTTCTGGAGCGTTAAGAACATCAGAAAATAATGTAGCTAATTTAAAACTGTTTTGTGTGATATATTGTAATTGACCTGGAAAAGAGTGTAGATTTAGACAGCTAACTGATACTTTGTGAGTGCTTTCAGAATGAAAATGCCTATTTGCATTTCTTAACACATAAAAGTTACAAACATCTCCAAAACAATGCTCTCTTAAATGGGCTATCACTTGTAAATCGCCCCAACTTTAATGCGCTGCTTGAAGAAAGAAAGTGATAAGTAGTCATTAAGGGGCCTGCAGTGTCTGATGGCCACCGGGAGTGGGTGTTAGGTCTCTAGAGAGCCACAGGGGGTTGGGAGGCGACACTGTGGCCTCACGTGAGTTTAGTATATGGAAGAAGCACAGCCCTCCTTAAAACAATATTCTTGGTATAGTTGAGGCAGGCACTGGTGCTTGCAGGGCCGCCTCTGACAGCAGGGCCCTAGGGCACCGCACAGACTGCCCATACATCGGGCTGGCTCTGGCTACGTGTGTTTTAGGACTACACCAAAATGCTTGGAAAGGAAGCTGCATATTTTATCGCCATTGAAGTAGTGTAAATTCCGCCCTGAGCGTGGCAGTGTTCCAAACAGCCCATGCTTCCTCTGTCACATATTGCGGAAAACACTGGAGTTTGAAAGTAAAATCAATGTGATTGGATATTAGTAGTCAGGAATTTTACATTGGGCTCCCCCCACCAGAGACAGAACCAATCCTACCGAACCTACTAGATACAGTTATAAATAACTCTGCCATCATCCGCCCGAAATACCTTTACGCTATAGGGCTAGTAGCCTATGTTTCCCGGCCATGCACCACAACTGATAGAAACTCTAAACTCTGTGCTAGACGAACTAAACTGCATGAGCCACCCAGAAGATCTCTCCCATCAATAAACTTGAAAACTAACCTCACCTATCGGCCCTCCTCGTTATCAGCCCCTAACACTAAGGCCCGCCGAAATCCTAGACATAAGTCCAAGCCCATTGCTACTAATATATCTACTACCGCCCAGATCAAAGTTGACACGGAGGCACATTCCTTAAAAGGAGAACTCCTTAACGCAAGATCGTTAGTTGCACATGCCCTAGACATAGCTGACCTCATCACTGAAGGCAATTTGGACTTCCTCGCAATAACAGAGACTTGGCTACATAATGCGGTAGGACCGTTGCTCATGTTCGCTATACAAGACGGTTACGCTATATCCAGGAAAGACCGAGAAGGCACCCGTGGCGGTGGAATTGCCATCATATCTAAAATTAGCTTATCGCTAAGACTAGCCCCCATTCAAACTCTGCAATCATGTGAAATCTTTTCTACCAAACTCCCGTTAAATAACTCCCAATCACTTACTATTCATCTAATTTACAGACCACCTGGTCCGCTTGGGACCTTTGAGGAGGATCTGCACAGTTTACTAACCAACAATGTCAAAACGACCTCACACCTATTGCTACTAGGCGACTTTAACCTAGGTTTCAATGATTCAGCGGATAAGCACGCCTTGGACATAGCCAATACCATCAACTCGCTAGGATTGTCTCAAAAAAGTCAGCAATCCTATCCATACAAAGGGGAGAATATTAGATTGGGTAGCCGAGTATAACTGTACAGCGGACATCTCCTCCATCTCCCCACAACTCTGGACTGACCATTCACTGGTGTCCTTTAATCTACTAACCACCAGACCATCTCCTACAGCCTCGCTAACGGCACCACCATGTCTAACTAGAAAAAGAAAGAATATGACAGTGGACAAAGTCATCCCGGCTATCATCCCAACCCTAAATGCACTGCCAGATAATATAGACCCTACTACTTTAGTCCATGAATACAACAAAATCATGCTCGCTACTATGGACAAAATAGACCCATTTAAACTTAGAACAAGCAAACCCAAAGTCCATCTAAATAAATGGCTCACGCCTGAACTAAAGGCCCTACGCCTTACAAAGACAAAATGTGAAACTGCCTGGAGAATATGCCCATCCAACGAAAATAAAGCAAACTTATCCTCTATCTCTGCAATATAAAAAGGAAGTCTGCCTGGCGAAACGAAATTCCTATGACGAACGCATTGCCAATTCTAACTCGAGTATAAAGGAACTCTTCTCCATACTGAAAGAACTAGAGTCGCCTATTGCCACACCGGATACATGTACTAAGGATCAGACTTTGTGCGCAGATATCCAGCATGCGTTAGCAAATAAAATAAATACACTCCAAAATAAAATACAGCTAAAAAAAGACTCTCGGAACTTTCAGCACTTGTCGTCCAACCTGCCGCATAATGATACAGCCAATACCCAGACAAACACATTTTATTTCAGTAAAACCTCTATCCTAGAGGTAGAGAAAATTATCCTATTGCTTAAACCTTCCAACTGCAAAGGTGATATCTGCCCAGCACAGATAATAAAAGACGCTGCCAGAGACTTATCACCTCCACTCCCTGTACCCCCACTCACACACCCTACCTACACTCTCTCTAACCCCACCCTCCCAACCCTAACTACCCCCACCCACCCAACCCTCTCTCTACCACCACCCACCCTCCACTCTCTTTACCCCCACTCACCCACCCTACCTCCACGCTCCCTACCTCCACGCTCCCTGCCTCCACTCATCCTACCCCCACTCATCCTACCCCATCCACCCAACCTCCACTGACTCCACCACCAACCACCCACAAACCTTCATTCTCTCTACCCCAACCTACCTCCACTCCCTCTACCCCATCCACCTAACCTCTGCTCAATGTACCCCCACCCATCCAACCCCAACTCTCGCTACCCCCAAAACTCCCACCCTACCCTAACTCCACCCAACCTCCGCGCTCTCTAACCCACTCACCAAACCCATCTCTACTCAACCTTCCCCCATCCACCCAACCCCAACTCTCCCTGCCCCTATCCACCCAACTTCCACTGGCTCTACCCGCAACCACCCACCCTCAACTCTCTATACCCCCCCAAATACTACCTCCACTCTCTCTACCCCACCCTACCTCCACTCTGTGGCATAGCACTGGCTCCCGAAGTGTGGGGGGCCTGGCTGCCATTTGTCCTGGGGGGTGGTAGGGATCATACTTTAAAAAAATGTATCTTTTTGAAGTCTCTCTCACTTCATAAAGAAACGATTTCTGTTACAGTAATGTAAATCAGTTCTTTATGAAGGCAGAGTGACAAAAAATTATTATTTTCTTTTTGAAGTCACAGGGCTTCCCTGCAAACCGTGAAATGGAGGCCTCCAGCTCCATGACGGGAACAAGCGTTCCTGCTGCATGGAGCTGCAGGTCTCATTCCCTGTCCTGGATCAACGGATTGTGTAAATGTGTGTGTGTGCATGTACGTGTATATATGGATATAAATCAATGAGTGCATGCTGTCTGGGTGTGTGTGCGAGTGTATGGTGAAATGATGCACATGCAAATGTATGGGTGACTGGGTGTGTGTGTGTGTGTGTGTGTGTATGGTGAACGCCCCGATTACTTACCGGTAATTTTTATTAATCTGAATCCCACTGTTCCTCGTCCCAGTGCTTACCTATGAGGCAAACTAGGGAAGAGGAACACGGAGGTAATGGTGTGTGCTTGATGCCTGGGTTACTTATTGGTAATCTTCATTACCAATAGCCATACTCTTCCTCATCGCCTCATACACAAGTAGTGGGATGAGGTAAAGGGATTTAGATGTAATGTCTGGTTTAGTTACCTGTAATCTTCCTTACTTCTAATCTCACACTTGCTCATCCCAGTACTTATCTATGAGGCAAAGAGCTTCATTGGTAAGTACTTGGAAGAGGAAGAGGGACGTGGAGGTAATTCTGGTCGGTGGAGCTGTTAGGGTGGTAGTCTAGGCCAGCCCTGAGTGTGGTCTGACCCATGATTTGTTGCCAGGGACATGGGGGTGGCCCCCTCAGCAAGGCTTGCAGGGGGCCCCCAAATATTGTGCTACGCCACTGCCTCCACTCCCTCTACTCCCACTCACACACCGTACCTACACTCTACTTCCATTCATCCACCCTCCACTCTCTCTACCCATCCCCCACCCTATCTACACTCTCTCTACCCCAACCCACCCTAACCCCACTGTCTACCCCACTCACCCAGCCTACACTCTCTGTAGGGCATGGGGTGATGTGCTGAATAAACATTTGAAAGGAATTCCCACTGATTCATATTAATGTAATAGATGACAAGCACCTAGCTGAAGCTCAAACCAAGAAAATTCTCCTAGGAAATCCCATCAAGCATGCCCAAGTCCAAAACTGGCTGACGGAAATTATATCCGATGGAGACATGTCTTAACTTTCACCCACTCAAAATCTGTCAACTTTAGCATTGACTGAGATCTGGTTCAAAACACGCATTGTCAAGAACGCCCCAAGAGCATGGTACTAGCTGTTGCTCCTTCACAATGTTAAGCTCTTCTCGCCGCCCAGAGTTTCAGAAGTCGTTTTAGCCATGGCTATGCTCCACATTGACAGTGGCAACTTCCTGGTTGCAGTAGTCCTAGATGCCACCTAGGTCATGAGCACGCTTCAGCATGCCACATTACAGGACTACAAAATTCAACCACATCACCCCATTCATAAAGAGCTTCACTGACTACCCTGCACTCATGCATCTTGTTTAACAAAGCCTGCATCACCTGAATAGCAGTCATACCCAAAAAACTCTACCTGGCAAAGAAACCTCCTCAGGAAATACAATGCATCACCAGAAGCAATATTGCCAGATTTGAACCAAAAGAACCGCGAGTGAGAAAGAAATATTAAAAGATTTTCATCCATCGTATTTTTTGCTTTCATTTACCCAGAATTATTTTGTGAGAAGGCGTTTCAGTGATATATTCAATGTGGGCCAGGGCAGCTTGCAAACATTAACAGAGAGCTGGATACATGGTGAAGCAACAGCATTTCAAATAATTAGCATTGGCTGCAGATCATTTACAACCATTTAATTTGCTAATGACGGTTGCTTTCGCAACGGGGGGGCAGTCAATTATAGTGTTTTGTACTTTTCTCCACATATTCAAATATCCAGTTCAGGATTGTAACGATTGCAGAGCTGCCAACAGACACCATACTATCAGATCAACATTATCCAGTCCTGCCCTGTGAATACTCAGCCTAATTAACCTGCATAAACCATGGTAGGCTATGCACGGATTGCCTATCATATTTACCAAGATATTGTTTAAAGTGTGACTTTAATTGTGTGCATCTGATGACTTGGGTTGAGTTAGCAACTCTTATGGACAACCATCCAATTGTGATTGCCGATATAATGTGTGATATTTTCTATCCTGCAGCTGCAACTTGGATTTATATTGGGCAATGCTGCACGCTCAGTGAACTGCCTGAGATCATCTGGTGTGTACGGGATGACTTTACACCAGTGGCGTTGCTAGGGGGGGGGATGAGGGGGCTATAGCCCCAGGTCTTTTGGTTGTAGTCCCGGATACAAGCTCAGGGGTTACAACCAAAAAGGCTAACTAGCCCCCAGCCGCGACAGTCCCAAAATTAACATAGCCCCGGATCTTTTCCAGATCTAGCAACGCCCCTGCTTTACACCTTAAGATGACAACTTCAGGAAATATTTCAGATACATTGCCCTCTCCTCTGAACAGCAAAAGAAATCCTCACATTTGCATGAATATACATTTACGACTATCTTTTGTTGTAGGTCTTGAGGACAAAAGCCCAAAACAGGCAGGATGGGTTTACCAATATAGAGAACTACCTGAAGTTCTTGCTTGTTTTTTTCCAATATAACTAAGTCAATGGGAAGATACCAGAGACCATAGATATCGTTCTTGTGATAGTGGTATTCCTTCTGGACACCTCTGGTGTCAGTGTGGCAAATTATTTCTCTTTTTATTGGTAGATTTGTAGGTCTAAGGGGAGGGATGAATATTAGCTAAACATGGATTGGTGAAAGGATCAAAGGGGGAGTGGGGTAATTGCTGGTGTCTGGATCTAATTCATACCAGACTTTTCGGAAAGGTGAGCATGCATGGCTTATTTCAAACGTATAGGCATTAATTCTGGACTTTCCCAGTAGAGCCATTAAAAGAATTCTTGTAATCCAGCCTCTAAGCCTCCCAAGTACACAAGCAGTATAGTCGGATGACATACTCCCCAAAGGATGAGGTGGCGAGAGAATCTGCCCTCATACCACCCATGCAACACCAAACCTAAAGTGATTCCGAGACATCCGTCTCTAGCTCATATGCCACCCCTTACACCAGTGGCGCTTAATGGCTGGATTACATTCAGGCTAGCATAGCCCATTAAGAATCTCACCTCCTTTCCCACTGAAGCCTTTATGCAAACCTAACACCATCTCATAAGAATTAAACTACTCCTCTTCTACCCATTTGGATCATGTCTAACTTCATCAACACAAAATCGTCTCTAAACAAGTCAGTAATATAAATTAACACTGGTCAGCCCCATCACATTCTGCCCCTCAAAGCAGTTGAGTTCAAGGAATCCACGTGGCCAGTCTTGCTATGGCCACACACTGGAATTCTTTTCAAAATAAGTTGGCACCCGGGCAATGGAGGTGGACTAGCAGTAACCTACTATGATCCTTTCATGTGTAGGGAATTAAACCGTTTCAATGGCGTATGGTACAAGAGATTGGTTTTGAACGTTTTTTAGTAACCTGGATGGCCCTGGAACTCTCTTGCACAGTTCGGCAACCATCTACAGTGGGTTGTTCAATTCTGTGTCAGCCATCCAGGGCCAATCCAGTGCTCTGGATACAGCCCTCAGCAAACTCCTGACAACTCTACCATATCTGGTCTTCACTAGCGCCTGGGGCTCCCTATTTGTGCTCTATCGGGCCTTAGTGGATCTATAATGTCACAATCCACCACTCTTGCCTTCTTCTGGACAAACTGTAGTCACTGCATGCCCTCGCACCATCTGGAACTGAGCTCTACCAGTGTCTGAACACCCAGCAGGCTCTGCTTTCCTTCTGTTTTAAAGCTGGCCCCTGCGCGCTCCCCCCTCTCTCCCACTCAATTCTGACTATTTCAGATTCCGATAAACACACATTTATCCCTAGAGCTCAGTTATCAACTGGCCACAGTCCCTAGTTCCCTTTGGTTCGCACATGACAATGAAGTGGACTGCATCAGGAATGCAAAACATGTGTACATTTAAATAGATCAATCTGAACGATTAACCAGAATTCACCAGTATCGCCCAAATGCTGCAGAGGTACAGCCCCAGTTGTACAATCACGCCCCGAAGCAGGGAATAATAGTTCCAACCAATTGTCTGCGTAATACCCCCGTCATCAAGCCAGGGAGAGACATTTACAGATGTGTCCAAAATATAAGGGAAGGGAATACTGTAATACTACCATCCTTCCCAGTAGTACCGAAGCCAGAGAGAGTGGGGGTTGATCACTGGCCCTCGTGATCTCCACACTCTCATCCTCTAGTATCCTGCATGGAACACTGTTACAGTACACAATGAAACTCAAATCCACCTCAAGCTACAGAAGGCTAATGGTGGCCGGTTGGTGCAATTGAACAGTGCCACCCGACCCTACCGTCCGTCAAATGAGCAGCTCAATGTTTCCTGGCATGCTGTCAGAAGAGAAGCAGTAGAATATTTCTTTGGAAAATTCTGGTTGGCTAGAGGTTGCCGCCAATCAGTGGGGGAAGGACACAAAAAGATTAATAAGGCTTATGCCAGTATGAGGTTAGCTGTTGGAGGAGAGGGGTGCTGCGGTCCTGGTGCAGCCTGCTGCCTCACCAAAGAAGATCAAAACAGATCTGAAGGCGAGTAGTATGGAAAAGGAGGCTCTTCCCCCGTTTCTGAACTATTTATTTGTTATGTGGTATTCGTATAGCACATCTTTGACATTTACACAAATTTGGTGATCCAATAGAAGAAACCCGTGTCACCTCATACAACAACCATTGCCCATGTACCTGCGTCATCAATCAAAGGAAAACGCTGTTCCTGGAAACTGGATAGGTTCGTTATTGTATTTATTATTTGGTCTAACAAATATAATCATGATCTTGCAAAATTTAAAACCATCCCTGCACAGTCAAAATATTAAAGCATTTAATTTTACACTCACACACATAGGAATTCCATGGACACTGTCAATTAAATCCCAAGAAATCCATCCTAAAACTGTGGTTTTAGACTTCACCATCCTGGCATACAAAATCCTCCCAAAAGAAAACATATGTTCACATGACAGATTCCCAGTTTAATGATTACAATTGGCCATTTTCTCTGCACTGTTTTCAAAATGTTCTTTGAAATATTTAAATTGCTAATTTTAACAAAATGCCAATGTTTAGATCGTCTCAGCCAAACACAAGTAATACATGAGTTGGCAACATGACGGTGATCTCCTTCCAATAGTGTGATCCAAGCATCACACACGTCAACATTATTTGGATGGCCAACACTCTGGTTTCATCCTAATGTTTTATACACATTCCCTTTCAAATATTTTAGTCTTCACATGCCAAGATAATCAGTTTAATGGTTTGACAACATGATCATTTTGGGTGTTTGCTCTCTTCTATTAGTGTGTTCCCCGCAATCCAAATAGCTGCATCAGTTGGGAGGCCAAAACTCTGAAAAGCAGGAACACAAGATTCAGCAAACAAAGGACTTTACACAGATATGGTATATAGTATCCTCCTTCTGAAAGCATTTCTAAAAGCGTTGGGTCTTCTTTGAACCCATACTACCTTCCCTGGACTACAATGGAGGCTAATGTTACCAGATAAAAACATTCCTTAATTTTAAGCTGGATAGCTCAGACAAATATCAGGCTCGTTTTTGATATCAAACATCAGGTTTTTTTCTCTGCTTTGTGATATCTCCTGCTTCACCCTGGTAGCGTGTGTGTGTGGGGGTGTCTCAAGGCACCACCTCCCGCTATGATGTGGGCCCCAGGGGATTGTATTGGGAGGACCCCTTAAACTCCATCACAATGTTATAGTCAGGAGGCAGGGGCTCGTCACAAACGGGCCCTAGATGACGCTGGCCATAGATTACGCTGGTCCCTTATGCAAGAAGCCTGACCAGAAGACCGGACTGCGGGGTACCTGAACCATTATAATGTAATATCAAAGGATGCTCAAGCAAATCTTATCTGCAGGTACCCAAAGCAAAGAGAAAGTAAGGGAAATAAGAAACTCAGCGCACAGCGAGCAGAGGTTTATGCTGCATGTCCACAAATGATGGATCCAAGATGGTGGACCAGTCTTTTGTGGGCTATATGTATGCCTCGTGGAGCCCATCAGTTTTTACAGCAGTTTTCATTAAGAATTAAGCGCACAGCCAATCCCGCAATGCCAGTAATAATACTACACAGATGGAAATAGTTGATTTTGGCCCAGCGCGAGGGGGTACGAATTGTCTGTGAAGATTCCTGCAGATCACTCACTGTAACTCTGCCTAAAGTCTCGCAGGTAGACAGGGGAAGGCAGACGCTTCTTGATCCCAGCGCTGGGGGTGGTACACGGCGGGAGCATCACTTGGGAGGAGATAGGGCCCATGGTGGTGAGAAGATTGCGTGAGATGAGACACAGTATTTTTCCTCTGACAGGAAGATTCTTTCCAATGTACCTAAAGAGGTTATGGCCTATTGACCTTTTAATATCTCTCAACCTCATATTAAATAAAAAGTTGTGAACTCTAAGGTTATAAAATCAAAGCACACTATACCAAAAGAAAGATCAGTTTTGGTATCCCAAACTAAATACTCTCCTCAATCCGAAGGGTGCAATGCAAAGGATTATGGAAATGTGGTCTTCTTTAAACCATCTTTCTCTGTAAAAGCTAAATCTCACAGGGTCTATGTTAAAAACCTTAAGGGAACTAAATCCACCCTTACAAGTAATTCATAAGTAGAAAAACCTAATGCCGCTGAAAAGAACTACATATCCTAGAATCCTAGGGGTACTGAGACGAGGACGAGGGCTGAAGTGGTATGCAGATGTAGTAGTCAGGCAATTAAGCCCAGTAAAGCCCAGTAGCCAATGTAGCAGTCAGGCAATTAAGGCTAACAGCCTGCACCTGAAGCCTATTGACAAACCTGTAAGGCATAAAAGGCCCCAGCAGGAAAGCAGGAGTAGAAGGAGCTGGAACAGAAGTTGGAAGGCTGACAGTAGTAGTAGGAGAGGAGAAGCACAAGGCTGGCAAGTCACGAGGAAGTGGGAGCACAGAAGGGATTCCGAAATGTGAAGACAGCAGATTTCCCCTTCAAGTTCTGGGAGGGTCCTGTTCTCCCAAAAGCTGAATTGCAAAGGCTGCACAGCAAAAGACGTGCTGCAACTCCCAATTGAAGTGGCCAGAACTACCTGTGTTGGAGAAGGGTGTGGATCCCAAGTGAGCCAGAAGTAATAGTGATCGAGGAAGTCAGGAAAGCAGAGCAACCCACAAAGTCAGTGTCCCTGAAGCCGGTGAGTGAGCCACAACATTCAGATACACTACACAAGCCTTGCTGGTAACTGTAGCCAGCTCATAATGGACTACATAGTGTTTAAAGCAAGCAAAAGCTGTTCTATGTACTTGAAGTTGGGTTAACAATGGAATAGTAACACCTGCGCTTGCAGTGAAAGCACTCAAAGGATTTTCTGTCTCTCTGTGATTGTCCAATTTATTTAAGTTTTTCACTCAGGAAGTATGGCTCCCTTCCCCTAGAGTTTGTACAATCCTAAGAGGTCACTCTCCCTCTTCCCAACTCTTACAGTACTTTCACTGTGCCTGGTGTACTCTCTTGCCAGGCTTTCACAACTTTCACTTTGTACTTATCACCTTTCTCCTGTGCCTGGTATACTCTCCTGCCAGGGCTTCTTTGTATATTTGCACCAAGCGGATATGAGTCTTCCCTCGTTTTCCCACACTTCTCCCGTTCCTGGTATGCTCTCCTGCCAGAGCTTTCACAGTAGGTTGCACCAAAAGGGTATAAGCCCTTTCCTGTGCATTTACAATGTTCACTTTGTATTTGGGTGCAGGTCCCAGACTTGCAATCTGGTTGCCTGGTATACTCTCCTGCCAGGGCTTTTACAACATACACTTTTTGGGTGCAGGTTGTGAGGAACCTAAGGGCATCCTCACTTCTTTTGCCCCTGTAGCCTCCTCTCGGTTGGCTAGGGAAAGGCCATCGCTTTTGGATCCCGACCCTGGGGGCAGATATGTGAGAGAGGATCGCCTGGGTGGAGGAGACTTGGGGAGAAGACGTCCTTAGGTGAGACATGGTATCCCCCATTTCACTTTCACAATGAACCCTCTATCCCTCAAGCCTTTATAGGCTTTTGTCAGCCCTTTCCTTGTTCTTTGTCTAAAATATTTGCCAAAACACACCAGTATGCTACTGGGATGAAGAAGAGGACGACTTGAACAACACATCCTCATTTTGTAATGCAGACACACATCGACCCCAGTAAGGTACTGAGCTGTGAGGAGGACAACAAGAATAAAGCAGGACTACCACTTCAGTGGTGAGCGATCTAGTGCTTTTCAGAATAAACATGAAGGCAGGATCTTTAAAAGCCAGAATCAAGATGGACTGGGGTCAGCTGTGGAGGCAGTGGCAGCAGCTGGGAAAGCAACTCAAGGTCAGAGGTGTGGCAAGCGGGAAGCGAAGCCTATGAGTGCTGGAGCGGTAGCAGTCCACGAGAGGGAGACCTGCGTGACCAAGCAAAGCAGTCGAAAGAATACTGACCTGCAGGTGGAGCATCGCCAGGGAACTACACTACGAAGAGCACCTGGGAGAGGAAGGCGAGGTACCGCACAGAAATACGAAGACCCGTGGTGGCAGAGACTTCGCAGCGCCGCAAGCTCCAACCGGTGAGTGTGGGAAACACTGGGCTGGCCGGCGAATATGCAATGTGCATTATTTTGAATGCCTAATGAAATTAGAATCTTTAAAAGTGCTTTTGAATATCGCACAGTGGAATTGCAAGTACTTTCGAATAACGAACAAACAAAGTAATTATTGAATAACGCACAGAACAATTACAAGTACTTAGGAATAATGAACAAACTGAACATCATCATAAATACTTTTGAATGCCAGGTAGAGCAAAAGCAACTTTTGAGCACTCGTGAGTGGAGTGGAAGAATGGTGGTGATACAACAAACTGTATTTTCTGAAACAGAATTATTGGCAAAGTCAAGATAATACCCCGAAGGATATGGTATAAGAAACCAGGTATTGGCCAAAGCCAAATGATTTCAAGGAACTGCATCTTATGAGGAGGCATTGGCAAGAGCCAGGGAGAAGCCAAGAAAGGGGACTCTGTTGCATGACCTGTAATGGGTTGACCTTGTGGTCCATCAACTGCACCTTGACCGAGTGGGCCCCCATGCCTGGAAGAAGTGTTTATGGAAAGCAGCCAAGGAAGGGGTATCGGTTGTGTGACCTGTGGTCCGACAACTGCGCCTAGACTGAGGGCCCTGTGTGGAGATTCCACTTAAAGTATCCATAAAGAAGCCAATGTTTTGTAACAACTGTGAGGCAGGCATGGTATCAAGAGAGACACAGACTCACAAGTATTCATTTAAAACCTTTATTTACTAAGGATCCTGGGTTGGTGGAATGCCTGATGGCACTAACCCTAAAGGGATGGTTCCCTTAACTGATGTTTCTAATGGCCATCATCTAATAGTCCAAAACAAAAGTCTGTCTGTCTCTAAATCTATGCTTGCCCTCACGCTTTACAAAAATGTGATGGGAAGTCTTTTTTAAAAGGAAAAATGGCAAAACCAGAGCTGATTTCAAGTGGTCTTCTCACCAGGTGCAATTTGGTCAATGTCACAAAGATGTGCTCACTGTACAAGGCTGTTCGAAAGACCTTCTCCACAGAGCCCTTAGAGTGAATTTCAGTACCTTCAATATCTCAGAGTTCCTTGAGGATCCCTTCCCGAAGCTTCAACTTGTTCACTTTACTTTCTTCAATGGGCCTCTCAGGGTTCCCTTCCCCAAGCTCAGGCCTCTTTCAGCTTTCAAAACACAAAGCAATATATATCACTATTCCTTCTTGATCTCTTGAGTGTGTCCTTCCTCAAGCTTAGGCCCCTCTAGTTCCAAACACCAATTTCCATATATATATATATATATATATATATATATATATATATATATATATATATATATATATATATATATCCTTTCTTACATGCCATTCTCATGGGGTAGAATCAGAGGCTTTCGAAAACGCCAGGCGCCTTGCTTTTCCTCAGTGCAACCACTCTGACCCTCTTGCCCCACTCTTTGTTTTCGTTTGCTCCATTCCCTTTGTCATGCACATGTGCACTGTCTTTTACTCCTTTTGTGTGTCGTGCATCTTGCATGCTTTTTCTACTTTACCACGCACCTCTGTGCTTGTTTATGTCTTTCCAGGACACTCGCACTGTGTTTAGCATTATTCTTTCCCTTCGTGCCTCTTGCACCCTTTTCAAGGGCTTCTAGCCCCCTTGCATTGACATTACTTCACTGTCCAATTTTACTTTATTTTTGCACACACACGCGTCTTCCCAGTTTCGTGCATATACTTTACACTGTTACTTGTATCAATGTCTTTGCACTCTTTGAAATCTTCCCATTCACTTCAATTGAACACTCCCACAAACATAGTCCTCTTTCTTATGCGTTTTCAGTGTTACTATGTATCCCGCTCTTCACAACCCGGCTCTGCAATGCATTTAGACTCACCCGGCTGACTTCTGCGCTTCGGCTCCATGGGGAGCTTCATTCCGAGGTCAGGGTCTCATTGTCTGCCCCTCAGACACTCCTGGACTGTCTCACCAGCCCAGGGGAATGAACACTCACATGCACTGGTTCTTCAGGGGACCAGCACGACCCTTCGTGGCTCCCTGGAGATATGGCTCCCTCGCCACGCTTCTGCTCTCTCACCCTGTTCCTCTGTGTCTCAGTATCCTGGTCTCTGGCCTCTGGTCCTGGGCAACTCTGGCATCTCTGTTCTCCTCTCAGCTCGCGCTCCTACTTGCTCTCCTACTCACTCATACCTCTGTGTGAGACCACACTTTTTATAGTGAAAAGACCAGTCAAGTAGAGTCAGGTGTGAATGGTTACTATCAAATGCCTGACTCTGCTTGACTCTATTAGTGGGATACTGAGTTGCTTCTATGATAGGTTTCCCTCATTTTCCCCATGTTATTCCTATGGGTAATCTTTAGTGATCTTAGTTGCTTCACCTCGTCTTAGTATTTGTTGGAAATGGGGAGGGAGAGTTAGGGTGAGATTGCAAATACCCCATAAAAGCTAAAGAGTAGGTTGGGGGTGTTGTTGGGACTGGGAGAATACCATGTCTCACACCTGGGTATCCCTTCTCTCAATCCCTCATGACACACCAATCAGGTGATCCTCCCTTGCTTGTCCACCCCCAGGGTAGGGATCCAAAAGCTATGGCCCTTCCCTGGCCACCTGAGTAGAGAATCACAGGGGATTAGGTGGGAGAACACGGTCAGGTTTCTCACACAACCTTTTATGTGATTTTGAAACCAAAATATTGAACTGTCTATGTGAATTAGTGAAAAGACTCAATCAATATCAAAAGGAGCTGAAAAGAGCCCCTACGAATTGTATTGTTTTGAGAAAGCTGGAAGACTAGAACTCTTGGGGAAGGGAACCCCAGTATTTTGTGAACTATTTTGAACTTGGGGAAGGGGAAGCGGATTACAAGGCAAGAGCTGCAAGAAGCTCTGAACTTTATTTTGTACACTACTCATTTTTATGCTGACATCCCTACACATTGTATACAGTTAGTGGGGAGGGCAAGTATAGGTTTTGGATACATACATTTGATTTGGACTTACTGACACAGACTATCCTTAGTTTTCTTTAGCTAGGGAAATCCCACCTTTGCATAGGGCAAGTTAGGCCTTACTCCATCCTGCTTTTTAAGCTAATAACTTTTTTTGTGAACAAACTTGAACTTGTTGTCTGTGTCTGACTCATGATGCGTCACAGGTTGCCTGGTATAGTCGCCTGCCAGGTCTTCTTCAACATATGTCCATTTTGCTCAATTACCCTTGGGGTCTTCAACCCCTCTTCACTGTGTTCCCTTGTTAATACCTTGAGCGTTCCCTTTCACTTACTTGGGTTTGCTTTCACAGTGCTTCTGTGTGCTATCGGTCTACGCTACGAAGCGCCTCGGTGTTCCACTTCCCTTGCTTGGGCTCACCAGTCTCTTGTGGCTGGCTCAGCGTTCTCTGTGGTCCTCGCTTGCTTCGCCTGGGATCCTTGTCTTACTGATGGCGTCCTGTCAGCTCTTCTGTACCCGCGTCAACGCAGCCTCCTTCTCGCAGAGTCTCCTGCTGCAGGCTCTTGCAGTGTACATTCCTTCCAGCCCCTTGCAATGGCGCCGACAACCTCTGGCCTACTCCCTTCTCTGGGTGTCAAATGCTCTGTTCCCAGACTCACAACGGTTAAAATGGATCTGCTTCCCCTCACTCTTGGCTTTTGAATCTCCTGGCACCCATCAAATACTTCCAACAACTAGAGCATGTCTCTAGTTAAGTGCTCTGCATTCCTTCAGCAATCTTTCTCGTCTCAGTGTTTCCATAAGGGGACGTACTGAGTGTAGGAAAGGGTTCTATGTCACAATATGCAATACAGGTTGAGGGATTTAAAGAGTGAGTGTCATAGCCTGAGTGGAAAGGGGTATATCAGGGTCCTGCCAGCGAGTCTCCTTCACTCCCATGAAAGTTGTCTCCCCCCATGTGATCCTCCGTCAGGCAGCCACCCCCAGGGTCGGGATCAGGTAGAGGCTGCCCTTCCCTGACCACATGGGGAGAGTGTATACCCAGAGAGGGAGTGGTGACATCACTAGATTCACCACACTTCCCAATGGGAAGCAAAGTCCTCAAAAGCCTATTTCCCAGTGGAAGGGCCACATGACATGACATTAAAGCACAATCCAACGATCTGAACATCTTTGTCCTCTTCATATAGAATTCCAGAGCCCTTTTCATATCATGATTATGTAGATTCCTTTCCACCTTGGAGGACAGATTTGGAAAGAACATTTCTTGACTGGTGGACGTCAAATTATTTGCTGCAAAGAGGTGGGGATAGGATTCTCAGAAACATTCTTTTATGACTCCCTGGGTGGCAAGGTCTGCAGATAATGCCCTCATCCTGTTGATCTAGTGGCACCTACCAATACAATCTCACAGGTGGGGAGCTTAATATCACATGGGCTAAAATAGCTTGTGCCCAGAGCCACTAGCTCTTACAATCTCTTTTAACACCTCGCCTTCTACTTATGCCAGGAATGGTACTCACGAATCTTCGGTTCTTATCCGGATGTTTGTAGAGAAGAGAGAGACTTCCCCCCAGGAGTCCAGAGACCGTGAGTAGTACTCTGTGCACCCAGGGGGCCACCCTCCTGGGAAACCCTCGTGGGGAAGAAAACCCAGAATCAGACAGGTTCCGATTGTGTAGAATGGTAGTCCACAGGATCAATGAAGAAGTAGAATTGCTTGTTGTTCAATAGAAGACTGGATGCGGAATACGAATAATCCAAGGTAAGGAGCTGGGAAAAACCCAACAGTACCAGGAGAAGCGAACTGACACTCGAGAGACGAGACTCCAGAGGTAAGAGAGGAGAAAGAAACAAAGTGACAGCAGGAGGAGAGGAGCCGCGGGTGAGAGAGGCCGACGGCGGAACGAAGCAGAGAGAGGTAAGCGCAACAGAAGCTGCGAGCACAGGAGTGGCAGGCGCCGAAGCGGAGAAGAAGATGCCGAGAAGGGCTAGCAGCAGCTAACACGGCAAGCCGTGTGGAAAAGGAAGCAGCGAATTGCCAAAGTTTGGTAGACGCCGAGCTGAGGAAAGGCGCTGCGAGCAGCTAATACGGCAAAAGCCGAGCAGGGAAAAAGCCGTAATGCCAGGGTCGGCAGATATGAACTGAAGAAAGGAAAATGAAAATGCGAGGGAAAGGAGTGCTGGAGAGCACAGAACCAAGGGTTAGGAAGCAATGCATACACGGGAGCGAGTAGCAACGCAGAGCGTGATAGATTTCCTGTGTATAAGTAGGAGTGGTCACGTGGAAACTGAATGCGAGAACTAGACCTGTACTGTTAGGTAGTGGAAACATGATCCAACAGGCGCCATCTTGGATTCCACTGGGTGCGCCGATGATGGTGAATCTTCCAGTGTTTCCAAAGACTTTTAGGGGTGTTCCTAACAGTATGCCCTTCCCGTGGGGTGGAAGGTCCAGGTTTCCACGGTTGAGACTTGTGGAATCGGCGCACCAATGCAGGTGCATGAACTGCAGAAGCTGGTTCCCAAGTTCTGTCGGACGGTCCATAACCTTTCCAATCTAGGAGATATTGAAGAATTCCCCGATGGTATCTGGAGTCCGCTATGGCCGATACTTCATATTCTTGTCCTTCGGAGGAGTCAATAGGCAAAGGTTTGTTTCTATCTTGCCTTTGGAACCTGTCTGAAACATTAGCCTTTAGCTGAGAGACGTGGAAAACATTATGTATCCTAGACCAAGAAGGAGGTAACTGAAGGCGATATGCCACTTTCCCTACTGCTCCAGAAATAGTAAATGGACCAAAATACTTGGGGGACAGTTTAGTAGGTATCAGTCTTTTTGGGAGGTATCGAGAGGACAACCATACCAAATCCCCTTGATGGTAAGTGGGTTCTTGGGACCTTCGCTTGTCTGCTTGTTTTTTAGTCCTTTCTTGTGTTTCCTTGAGAGCTCTACGGGCCAGGGCATGTCCAGACTGAATGTTGGCTACCAATTCTTCTACTGCAGGAGAGTTGGTAATTCTGGGAGGAGTGGTAGGGATTATTACAGGATGATATCCGTATGTACAGTAGAAAGGAGACATTTTGGTAGCAGAGTGTTGAGAATTATTGTATGCTATCTCCGCATAGGGAAGGAAGTCGTCCCAGTTGTCTTGGGTAGCCGAAATAAAGCATCTAAGGTATTGTTCTAAAGACTGGTTCAGCCTCTCTGTCTGACCGTTAGATTGTGGATGGTATCCAGAGGTCAGATCTCGTTGTATTCCTAGGGATTGGCATAGATCTTTCCAGAATGACGATATATATTGTGGTCCCCTATCGGAGATGATGTTTTTGGGGAGTCCATGCAGTCGGAATATTGTCTGCAAAAAACAGGAGGCCATCTGAGCTGCTGTTGGGAGTTTTTTCATGGGAATAAAGTGGGCCATTTTAGTCATCGAATCCACAGTTACCATTATAGTGGTATTATTATTTGAAGGTGGTAGTTCTACAATAAAATCTGTAGAAATCTTTTCCCAAGGTTGGTCGGGTAGAGTGGGTTGGACCAGTTTTCCTACTGGGAGTCTCCTTGGTGTCTTTTCTTGGAGACAGATGATACAAGAAGAAACGTAGTCTTTGACGTCTGCAGTTAAGGTGGGCCACCAAAAATGACGGCTGATCAGTTCCTGAGTGTTGGCTATTCCTCTGTGACCTGCTACTTTGTGATCGTGGCACATGTGTAATAATTGCTGTCTTAGGTCTTCTGTAGGCACAAACAGACTAGTGCCATAGTAGTATAGACCATGTTCTTCCTGAAGCTGGTAATTTTGGATATCACTATCTTTTATGTCTTTTATTTGACTGCGGACATCTTGGAGAAATGAAGAGACTACAAAAACAAAAGTGGTTTGCGGAAATATCTTCTCCTTAACTGCACCTTCTACTGTTTGTGTACTGCGAGACAAGGCATCAGCCATTTGGTTACAGGTGCCTGGAATGTGGGTGATATGAAAGTCAAAAGAAGAGAAAAAATAGGCCCATCGGGCTTGTCGGCTATTTTGGCACTCGAAATTCTGAAGGACTTTAAGGTTCCTGTGGTCGGTTCTGATAGTTATGGGATGTCTTGCTCCTACCAGAAGATGTCTCCATTTTTGGCATGCCTTTTTAATGGCGAGCAATTCCTTTTCCAGAACCGTGTAGTTTTGTTCCGAGGAAGTCAAGGTCTTCGACATATAGGCAATGGGATGCTCTTTGCCGCTAAGAGAAGTCTGTTTCAAGACCGCTCCTATAGCCGAATGAGAAGCATCAGTCTCTAGGAGGAACGGTTTGGTTTGGTCCGGCAGTCTAAGGATGGGAGCGGATGAAAAGGCAGACTTAAGTTCGTCGAAGGCTTGTTGTGTCTCCGTAGACCAAACGTATTTCCTTCCTTTCTGTAGAAGCGTTGTCAATGGTTTGATGACTTTGGAGAAGTTGGGTATAAATTTCCTGTAGAAATTCGCGAAGCCAACAAACCTTTGGATTTCTTTGACTCCTTGTGGAGCCTTACAATGCAAAATGGCTTGTACCTTGTGGAGGTCCATGGAAGCCCCTTCTTTGGAAAGAATAAAGCCCAAGTAAGGAATCTTTTCTTGATGAAACGAGCATTTCTCTAATTTGGCGAAAAGGTGATTGTCTTGAAGGCGACGTAGTACTTCTGAAACATGAGAAATGTGCTCTTGTATATTGGTGGAAAAGATCAATATATCGTCAAGATATACGATCAGTGAATGAAGTAATAAATCCGAGAACAAGTGGTCAACAAATCTTTGGAAAACTGATGGAGCATTGGCCAGGCCGAAAGGCATAACGTGATATTCGTAATGCCCAAAAGGGGTGCGGAATGCCGTCTTCCATTCGTCTCCGCTTTTGATCCGAATCAAATGATAAGCGCCTCTTAAGTCCAGTTTGGTGAAAATGGAGGCACCCCTTACCGCTTCTAAAATATCTTGAATCAAAGGCAAGGGATATCGATCCTTGTAGGTGACCCTATTTAACCCCCTATAATCGATGCAGGGTCTCAGCTCCTTGCAGTCTTTTTTCGGTATGAAAAACAAGGACGCTCCAGCTGGACTCTTTGATTCAGTGATAAGTCTGTTGCGTAGATTTGTCTGAAGATATTCCTTCAGGGCTTCCTTTTCGGGATTAGATAGGGTGTACATCCTTCCAAATGGGATCTGCGCGTCTGGCAGGAGATCTATACTGCAATCGTCTCTCCTGTGCGGAGGCAGTTCCTTGAATTCCTCGTTAGAGAATACACTACGGTACTCGTGGTAACATTCCGGTAACAATTTCAGATTTAGCACCACTGCGTTAGAGTTCTGAGAGATTACAGGTGCATTGGAGGCGGGTATACCAGTTGCACCGTTGTGTTGACATGTGGAGATACAGTATTCTGATCCCAGAAACATGGTTCCAGCTTTCCAATTGATATAGGGATTGTGTTTGGCCAACCAAGGTATGCCCAGGATTACCGGGTAGTGAGCTGCCTTAATGAGGTCAAAGATCACCTCCTCTTCATGGGAAGCTATCCTCATAGTGAGGACGGTGGTATTGGCTCGTATGGGTCCAGAGGATAAGGATTCTCCATCTACTCCTTCGACTGGGACAGGTAATTCCTTAGCCATATGGGGTATCTTGTTCTTGTAAGCCCAATCGGTATCCATAAAAAGACCCGCTGCCCCGCAATCTACAAGAGCTGGAACGTTTTCGATGGAAACGTCATTGAATCGGAGGGTTACCGGTAAAACCACCATTTGAGTTGAATTAGCCACTCCGTTGAGGGAACTCGAAGTTCCATGCCCGTTCATGGTTCCCTTTATGAACGGGTGAAGGCGTTTCCCGAGCGGCGGGGAGGGACTAGATTACAGTCCTTCAAAACATGCTTGTCCGAACCACAGTACATACAGACACCCAAAGAGCGTCTTCTGTTTCTCTCTTCTGAGGTAAGAGGACCTCTGGTGATTCCTATTTGCATAGGTTCTTCCTCATGGGTTCGTGAGGTCTTGGCAAATTCGCTTCGTACAGTTGGAGAAGGTCCTTTGGCTTTTCCTTTCTTCCTTTCTAAGTACCTTTCTTGGATACGATAATCCATCTGTAGAACGAGTGTTATCTCTGCGAGGTTATGTGGGCGAGGCACCCGAGACAGTTCGTCCTTCAAGTCTTCGTTTACATTTCTCCTAAAAATAGTAATGAGGGCGTCATCTGCCCAGGCCGTTTCATGTGCCAGTTGCTTGAACTGTGTTATGTACGCCAGAATCTCCATTGTTCCTTGTTTCAGGTCTAAGAGGTTTTCTTGTGCAGAGACCACTAATTCTCTGCGTCCAAACATGGCCTGTAGGCTATTGGAGAACCCGACTAGAGAGTCTAAGATTTGATTATTAGTAGTCACCAGGGGTGTGGCCCATGCCAGAGCACTCCCTGATAGGTTGGATATCATGAAGCTGACCTTGGATCTGTCGTTAGGAAAGAAGGCCGGTTTTAATGTATATTGTACCGTACAAGAGTCAATAAATTCTTTTAGCTTCTTGGGACTGCCGTCATATTTCCCCATTGGGAGGGGTCCTGGAGGCAGTTCGATTCTTGAATGTACTACTTGGCGAAGCATGGTGTTTTCATTGCGCAAGGTTTGCATTTCGGTATTGAGATTTTGTACAGCTGCTACGAGCTGCTGTATCTGCTGCTCCATGGCGTTGCTATCTCTTACAATCTCTTTTAACACCTCGCCTTCTACTTATGCCAGGAATGGTACTCACGAATCTTCGGTTCTTATCCGGATGTTTGTAGAGAAGAGAGAGACGTCCCCCCAGGAGTCCAGAGACCGTGAGTAGTACTCTGTGCACCCAAGGGGCCACCCTCCTGGGAAACCCTCGTGGGGAAGAAAACCCAGAATCAGACAGGTTCCGATTGTGTTGAATGGTAGTCCGCAGGATCAATGAAGAAGTAGAATTGCTTGTTGTTCAATAGAAGACTGGATGCGAATACGAATAATCCAAGGTAAGGAGCTGGGAAAAACCCAACAGTACCAGGAGAAGCGAACTGACACTCGAGAGACGAGACTCCAGAGGTAAGAGAGGAGAAAGAAACAAAGTGACAGCAGGAGGAGAGGAGCCGCGGGTGAGAGAGGCCGACGGCGGAACGAAGCAGAGAGAGGTAAGCGCAACAGAAGCTGCGAGCACAGGAGTGGCAGGCGCCGAAGCGGAGAAGAAGATGCCGAGAAGGGCTAGCAGCAGCTAACACGGCAAGCCGTGTGGAAAAGGAAGCAGCGAATTGCCAAAGTTTGGTAGACGCCGAGCTGAGGAAAGGCGCTGCGAGCAGCTAATACGGCAAAAGCCGAGCAGGGAAAAAGCCATAATGCCAGGGTCGGCAGATATGAACTGAAGAAAGGAAAATGAAAATGCGAGGGAAAGGAGTGCTGGAGAGCACAGAACCAAGGGTTAGGAAGCAATGCATACACGGGAGCGAGTAGCAACGCAGAGCGTGATAGATTTCCTGTGTATAAGTAGGAGTGGTCACGTGGAAACTGAATGCGAGAACTAGACCTGTACTGTTAGGTAGTGGAAACGTGATCCAACAGGCGCCATCTTGGATTCCACTGGGTGCGCCGATGATGGTGAATCTTCCAGTGTTTCCAAAGACTTTTAGGGGTGTTCCTAACACTAGCACATTAGTCAGATCCCACAAAGGAGGCAATGTACTCACCAAAGGGAACAGCCACAGCAGAACCACAAAATGTACCCAAACAACTAGATTCTGCGAAGAGAACATTTCTGTCTATGAATTTCCATACACAGCAGTGGTTGCAAAGTAGTAAATATGGCATTCGACTTGGATGCCCCCAAAAGAGAGGTGAGACATAACAGACTGCATACAGGCTTAAGAGAATAAAAGCACAGTCCATGCATTCTCCTGTGAACAATGGCAGAATCTAATCCACTTGCTCTTGTAGTAAGGTCCTCATGAGTTTCCTGGCCCCTTGCAACGTTTCCAGATTGTAGTCTGGCACTTGACAGTGTTTAAAAAGAAATTATTCAGGCACTATGCTGCCCGGTTATGTGAATGAAAACAGGATTGCTAAACTTGTGCCTTATGCTGCAACACCAGGTCCGGTCTCTGCAAAGGCAGGAAGGGCTTGTCAGTCAGTGGTGTAGGAGGTCAGAGTACTAGACCTTGTTCAAACAGTTTGGTACAACCAGTAGTGGTAAACATCCTGCACTTGCATGGAGTTTGCATGCGACTGTCGCAGAGGGAAGTTGAGAAGGGAGACGTGTTACAATAAACGCCCACAACCAGTTCAAAAGAAGGGAATCTACAATTGAGAGGGTGGACACTTTGCCATCCACAATCCAAAGTGGCAGCACTTTCTGTTCTGCAGAGTCACAAAACATCAACAGATGAATAACCCTTATCTTGAAGATGGAGTGCACAAACTCTGTGGGCAGCTCCATTTTGTGGGATGAGCAGGGTGCACCGACATGGTTAGGATGTCCTCTCTGTAGTCATCCCCAATTGTCCGTTATGTCGACAGGAGTGCCAGACCAGGGTGGGGACGCGCCCCCATTTTCAGAGCTACATTGTACGCAGTGGAGGGGAGGGGAATGGGTTCTCCCCGTCTTTTCCACATAAATCGCCACAGTAGTCTCTGTGTTTCTTTCCTCTCTTGGCTGAAAAAGATGAAAACGACACATTCTGCATCAAGAAGATTCCTGTGAGCTTGAGAACATTGATGTGGGTAACCCCGTTTTGACGGGCAAAGGGTCGTAAAAAAAAGTGGTAAAAGGTACAGCCCCAAATGAATTGAGGAGCCTATAGCTATTCAAAGGACAGGTTCAGAAGGCATGAACGAAACCCTCAACCATTATGTGGGATTATTAAATCCACCGCCGACGATCAACCAGCACTTCCCAGGTGATAGAAACCTGCTGCAATTGGAGACGTTGGTCTAGTCACACAATACCACCAGTTGCAACAGTGTCCATCTCATGTCCAGCCAGGCATGCAAAACGACCCGACGCAGTGCAACATGAGCCCCAACGCCGGAACCCTTGTCCAAACCCACCTTGCTCCAGCTGTTTGTCAAGATTTGTCAAAATGGTGCGCCATATTCCTCTAAACCCTATAGGAGGACACTGAACATAAGTAGGCTCACCCATCCACCTGCAAACCTGTGGCCCACTGCCTAAAGAATCCGCCCCAGATTGGCTGAGTAATGATAGCAGGATAGTGGAGAACACTCCGGGTATGTTATCAAGGTCACCAAAGAAGGAAGGTTTTCAAAGTTTTGAGATGATGCGGCCACAAGAACGCTATAGTCAAAAATAAAAAAACAGATGCGTGTTAGCGTGAGTAACAATTGGAGTCTAAGAGAGCCCACAAACTAGAGCAACCTAACCAATCCGAGTTCTAATATAATGATGGCACGCAGCAGAGTGCGGTTGGGCACACGTGATCCCCAGGGGCATGAACAACCCCCTATTTAGCCCAGGAGAAGGGGACAAAGGAATTTTGAAAGAGGGTGCATTGCTGGAGGGTTGGTAGTGGACAGAAGAGTAGGTGAATCCAAAAGGTAAAGGCTGGATGCAAGTGGTCAGAAAGAGGCAGAAGAGGAATGTAGTGGAGAACAGTGAGGAGGCGATTACAAGAAACATTGGAATGATCGCCAGAAGGAGTGAAGAGGAGACAAGGGAGGAGACGATGAAAAGGAGCACTGGTAGATGCGTGGTGGCAGGAGGAAGAGCCAGGGAGGAGTGTAGGAGGGCAATATGAGAGAGGTGGCCAGAGAGGTAGAATACTGGGGAGGAGGTGGGTGAAGAAAACATTAGGTGGAGAGCATGGAGGACAAACCTACTCAGGAGGAGGCTGTAGACAAAACAGGTAAAAAGGAAAAGAGAAAGAATTGTGTTGAGGGGCTTAGAAAGAAGTGAGGATAAGGAATGGCCATGATATCAGCCTGAGAAGGTACACCTAGCAAGGGTTTATGGTAACAGCATGTGGCAAAGCAACAAGGAGGGGTGGCACTGTAAGAATGAGGAAAAGACTTAATGATGCCCAGAAGGAAGTAAAGCAGAGATGCAGTGAAAAGCAAGGGAAAAGAGGTGCAGGAGAGATCCTTTATGTAAAAGTTGATTGTGACTTGTTGAAGAGGTAGCCGAGCAAAAAGTGAGGGAGGCCACAGCTAGGAACCAGAGTAAGGGAGGAGGAAAGGGCCACCCCACTCCACCGCCAAATGAGTTTTTCTGGCTAGCATATATAGGAAAATTTGGAGGCCGGTCACCATAGTACCTTGTCTTGACCCTGCCGTTGGGCAAGCTCAGTTGGCACACTTCCTAGCTGATGCACTAGAGCAAAGCCTGGTGGCACCCTGCCACAACTTCTGCTGTTATCCTGTTTTATGGTGTAATGCACTTATATGAGAAACAGAGGACCTGAGTTGACAGAAAGATAAATTAGGACACTTCAACCACTGAGACTGATTGCTTGACGGATTTTCCAGCAAAGGAATTTACACCCCTCTTAGATTGCGAGCTACCCAGGGAAGAACCATACATAGCTATTGGCATTGTGAACTATGCAATTAGGCTGGCCCATTGCTAGATATTCTCAATAAAACCGTATTTCACTTTTATATTGGAGCCCACATTCTACTGACCCTGCTTCACTTTGTGACAGGGGTCAACATGGATTAAGAGAGTGCCAATTGGAAGACTGCAAAATACTGAAGTAAAGCAGTTGCCAGCTCCTGCATTGAGTCTCAAACCTAATTGGGGATACATATGGAGTCCCTGTTAATGAAGATTAAATATAGCCACCACAATCACTATGATGAGGAAACTCTGGGCTGTTCAATGGCCAAACAAAAGCACTTTGATCCTAAATGCATCAACCCAATCCGAGAACCAGAGGACAGGCCTGTGTGGAAGCAACAATGGGAGATGCAGGAAGGAGTCTTAAATCTATGGTACATAGCCAGTCTCCGTGCTGCACCTTATATATCTTGAAGTGATCATCTATAAGAACAGGAGGAGGTTCAGTGTGGTACGTAATCCTCCTGTTTTTCTCCGCTGCAATGAAAAACAAATAGGAGTCTTGGGAACCTCTTCTATGGCACCAAAATCACCTACGGCTCAAGCTCCATTTCAGCTCTTTGCCACTTGAATAAGGCGTGAAAGAGGGTAGGGAAGACTGTTCCCAGACGCATTGATGTCCCTCTATGCATTTCTGCTCCTTGCTCAGGTACAAGGTCACCTTCCTCGTCCCACGGGGGTTTAGGTGGGTTCTTGTTGTTAGCCTCATGGAGAATCTACACAGACGGAAACCATGTTTGTCTCCACACTCATGCAAAAGCGCACATACCTCAGTGCCATGTACATGTTTTAGCAGGCTCCTCGCACAAAGTCAATGGAGACATGTTTTCGGCCAATGATCATGACTGCACAATCCTTCTGGCTGTCTGCTGGAAGGGCAATTTTAAAGACTGAAAGGGCCTTCGACAGGTGCTTACCAACCACTGGGATAGTGTGCAGTGGAAATCGAAGTTTGCTGGTTAAAGGATTTACCACATGTCCATCTGCTTGTTATTGCATTTTAAGAAAGCAGTAATGGGGCTTCCTTTTTATGAAGAGTCGCAACCACAACATGGGACTAAGTCGTAATCGTATTGCATGACCTAGGGCTTCATCCTTTATCACCCTGTACTTTGGAGGTCATATATTTATGTGTAATTTGAGAGCCACAATTGTGTGATCTTTAATTTGGTGTGTATAAAATGAATGAATCTTTTTCATTACCTGGAATAAAATATTGTTATAATGTCTTGATGTTGTAGTATCAGTGCAGTGGCAAATGCTTTTTTGTAAACTTTCTAATTTGTAGGTTCCATTACATGCTTACCATATGATGCATAGACATAGTATGATTTGGTGTCCACATTTATAGTAAGAACATGTGGAGGAGGTTCTGGCAAACCTAGTGTAAAACATAGGGCCTCATTACGACCCTGACGCTAAGGAGCTAACGGCGCCGTAAAAGGCTGCGGCGCCGTTATCCCCTTAGCGCCTAATTACAGGGTCCCTTTGTGGCTCCGGACCTTAACGGCTGGTCTGTACCAGCCGTTAAAGTAGGGACCCGCAAAGGGACCTTGAAGGAAATTACGGTACCGCAATTTGCGGTACCGTAATTACCGCCTTCCCCATTCCCATTGAGCCCTATGGGGAAAAAATGGGAATGGGGAAGGGCCAATGGTGCATGGGGAATTACCGCCCCGCCAACCTTGGAATGGGGTGGTAATTCCCCATTGCACCATGGCGGACTTGTTACAATACCGGCAGCAACCATGGTGCTAATAGCGCCATTGGTTACCTCTGGTGTTGTAATGAGGGCCATAGATTTAATATTCACCTTGTACTTAGTTTCCAACTTTTTGTTGGTAACTAGAGAAGAGGAAGGCATCTTCCAGATGTTGGCTGTGATGATCTGTAAATACCTTAGATTAGGAATGGCAACTTTCTTTGCCTTTAATGCCAAAGCGAGTGCCACAAACCTGAACCTGGAAATCTCAAGGTCTTCTGGTTTCACCCCATCTATTCCATGATCTCATCAAGGACGGAACGGAAACATGCATCCTAGGATAAGCATTCCTCATCCTTCTCTGGCAAAACATCAAGCTCTACGCCCTTATTTGTGTCCACTTGTTGCGGCTGGAAGTCTTACTCAAGCGGTTGGGTAGCCTAGACAGTTGGTGGTAGAGCAAGAGCTGGGTGAGTAACTGAGGTAGAGGGAGCAGCTGACAGTACAATTAGTAAGGAGACCAAAGTCATCAGTGAGGAGACAGTCAGGTACACACTCTCTGTGGTCTTCAGATAAAGTTCAGGAGATAAATACCTATTGCGCCTCAGAGCAATGTCTGGAAACAGCCTTGCAGGCCTTGGCCCCCCACCTAGACAATATCCCCAAACAGGGTCCACATAGAGGGACCTCTGCAACTTGATGAGAAATCTGATGGGAATGATTACAAGTGGTCTGCCTAGAAAGAACCCATCAATGGGTCTTGTTGGGTTCCATAAAGTAGGATTATTTGCATTCTTCCTCACAAGATAGTGCTTGAAGACTAGAGGACCTGCCACGTTGAAAACATCCAAATCATGATTACTCTTTAGGGTTTCACAAAGGGTGCTGTCGCCAGGCAAATGGTGCTGGAGGCAACAGCAATGGAGTCACAGTTCTGTGTAACAGAATTATACAGAGCATTCTGGTATCGCTTGAATGCAGTCTATTAATGCATAAATGCTTTCAAAAGACCTGAGAGAAAGTGAGCGGTATAGATGAAGAAATGTCCACAATAAAGAACTTAGAACCCCAGGTCACACATAAAAAAACAAAATGAAGGTCTGAACATAGCCACTAATTTGGTCCAGTGTACAATAGAGACTGCGTTATTGAAGCCACTGTGTGCATGAGAGGGACAGAGACTGCATGGGGTGGGTGGTGCCTGCTTACCGGTTTCCATTGGTTTTTTTAATGCTTTGAAAATAAATGCTTCTTTCTCTATATCAAGGCTCCAGAAATCCTACACGACTAAGAAAGTGAACATGACATGCCTGAACTCATGAGAAACTCGGAGCCCAAACGCAGGTAGAGGCTGTCATTCTGATTGGGCTTCTTTCAGAGGTCAAACATGAAAAGAAATGCTAACTTGGGAAAGCTCCATTCAAATATTCAACACTCATTTCTAATTGTACAAAATCTTTATCTCCCTGTTCAGGCTCGTAAACCAACACAGGAAAAATCAATTCCAGAGCCTAAATCTGGAAACAGAAGCTGAGCCAATCCAGGGATGCTGCATCTTCAACAGATCCTCTCATCTCGGTTTTCCTCTTAGAGGAAGGAGGAGGCCACTTAGTTCTTTGGGATTGTTCTTGGCCTGCTCTCTAGCTAGTTACCAACAACATCCAAGGTCAATCACTGAGCCATAAACGGTTACAACATCTAAGAAAACTGTTTTCAGGAATTATTTTCATTCCCCACTGTAAAATACTTAATTTACATTGGGCAATTCTTTAATGTGGACCTAGCTTGGGATGTATCGATTTGATTTTCCATGAGACGTTTTTAGAAATGTATCCCTATTATTTTTAGGCAGTCCGATTTGTGGCCATTACGTTCTTTATCATTAGCTAATTTGAACTATGATATACTGAACCTTAGATCTCCCATCAATGCAGGGCTAAAGGCTGCCACTTGGCTAAGCCACACAGGGGCAAGCAATCACACTGAGGATTGGTTCCTCCCTACGAAAAGGCTGTGACCAGATGCTGTGGAAATTATAGTCCTTAATCCCCTTCCCTCCCAGTAAGAGGGTAGTGAGTTGAATACATGTACCCATGTGCCTTTGTACCACTGATGATAGGATGTTATAAGAAGCTCCTTAAAGGAATTTGTGTGGGGACATCTTCCAAGGAGTCAATTGCCTCCTGCAACAGTATCAGTCAATACCCATGATGGTTGAAAACTCAGTCACGCAAAAACTCAGCGG
Organism: Ambystoma mexicanum; assembly: GCF_040938575.1. Lineage (NCBI taxonomy): Eukaryota > Metazoa > Chordata > Amphibia > Caudata > Ambystomatidae > Ambystoma > Ambystoma mexicanum. The sequence goes on from NC_090937.1 coordinate 62,671,860, forward strand.
TGATCTTCAGAACACAAATCAGATCAGCAAACGAGGGATCTTCTAGCCTAATGGCTAATTGAGGGCAAAAGCAGGTAAACAAAAGAGACAAATAACATTTTGGACAGTGCCTTTTTACCATAAATGGTGTTGCCTTCTATTAACCCTTTCCCTCGTTCTCCAACTACTACTCCATCAGAGTATCCACAGCAGATTAGGTTACTTCTCAGAACAGGGTCTCCTCCTCGTCGGATGTCGGCTCCACCCCACTGATTTTCACGAATTACATTTTCTAGGAAGAGAAGGAGATGCATCATTAAACTACTATGCAAACAAAAACTGTCCACATTCCAAGAAACTCCAGCAACATTCCTAAAAATATGATTGAACTATGGGTAGAAGGAAGCTGGCAAAATGTGGTTTTCCCAACTTGTTTGGTTTTTTCTTCATATACGGAAACTGGTGTGCCAGGGATTCATACGGTTTCACAGCAAAACATGTGTCTTTTCAAAAATCTTGTCACTCTTGCCATGTATCGTCTGCCAAACCGCAGCAAAATAACATACTTGTGACTGGAATTCAGGCATTGGTTCACCCCTTCAGATGCACCTACAGTATTTGATTTTTTAAATTATTTTTATTGCTTAAAGAGCGGACCTAGCTCGAGAGCAGGGGAGCGCTGTACAAAGTGTGGGTAGCCAGCATTTGGGCTGCCATCTTTTAACCGTAGCACAGTACTGTGAGGTCTATGCATTGGTATGTGCATCCTTGGAATTAATCCTTGGTCAGGTGCTGTTGAAAGAGCCATGTTTTGAGAGATTTGCGATCTCCAGTTCCACTGTTTACTCAGAGGCAAAAGGGTGAATGAACATGCTTTGTTTTACATTAAAGAGCCACAAAAAGGATGAGTGGAAGGATTATTGTGACTGCAATGGTGCTACCGTTCATAAATCTACACCTGTACATACATGCGGTCGTTGATATGTGTCAATATGTATATGTTAATTTCACGAAAATGCTAATAACTTTGGAGCAGTTTGACGCATCTGTACTACATTTTCTAAAGATTTTTTCTGGGAATGGTCTCCCAAAACGGCAAAGTATTGTGCACATTTGCTCAACTATTTAAAAGTAATTAAGTGAGATAAAAAGAGGATTTTTTTACTTTTTGCATTGGATTTCCTATTGTGCAGACACACCCCAAACTGCTTGATGGATTTACTTAAAATGTGTTTAAAAGGTGGCAGAAAGTAGTACAGAGGTGCGTTTTGTTAGTTTGGTGGAAATCTGCCCAGTAGTTTGAAAGAAATTTGCCAGATAGCATGCTGCCCCGGTATCAAAAACTTTTATATATTTCCCATGCTACATTGCAGCAACTGAGGCTTTTCAGAAATGAAATGTTGCCATTTTTGTATTACCAATTCAAGGAATTGCAACAGGTATTCTTCTGAGAATGGGAAACCATTGGGCATAAAACGATATGAGGAGGGGGTTAAGGGGTCTTTACCTTCAGCGTCGATGTGTGGAGGTTGAACCAGCATCAATGTAAAGTTTGAATCTAAGATCCGCTGGTAAATAAGATTTCTTTTAATTTGCTTTCTTCGTTTCTCAATAAAAGGGAGGTCCTTGTCAGGTTTTGTGTACGCCGCGTGACGAGGAACGGTATTCAGGAGCATGGCGGTTGAACGAGACTGCAGCCTTGTCTATATTAACTGCAGCGAACAGAGATGGACCCAGCGTTTCTTAGCAAGAGTCCCTACCTCGGAGTAGCGTTTGTTTGCTTGCTACGATTTTGCTTTTTGGTATTCTTAGGCCCTGCCTGTTAGAACTGCATTTGGATCATCCCTGGTTCTGTGTGCTGCTTGTTATTTTTTGATCCTGGCCTGTTATTTTTTTTACTGCATTTTGGATATGATTGGTTGTGTCAGCTATACAGCTCTTGCCTGCCATTAATTGCGTCCTTGTACTTTTCAGGGGTAGCTCCTTTCCAAACTGAAATAAACAGTCCTGTTTGGCGGGAACCCCATCGTCTATGGACACATCAACTCAATAGGTTCCTTTGTCTTTCAATAAGGACATTTTTGCTATTGTGAATATTTCCTGTCATTCCAGATACTCCCGCTCTTTCATTGTTGCAGCCTTTGAGAGGGTCAGGAGGGATTGCTCCCGCCTTTTCGTCCAAGCCCTCTGAAGGCTATGTATCTCTAGGACACAGGACCATAGCTTTCGGAAGTAAAGTAATCTCCTCTGCTGTGGGCATTCCACCCACCCCCAGCACAATATTCATCAGATCTTGACCGATTGATAAGCCCAAAACTAAATTTCCAGAGCAAAGGAAGCTGGGGGCAACTCAATCGCTGCCCTGTTACAAGCAGTTCATGATTTACAGCCCGAAATGGTGGCTACCCATGCATCGATCCATCAAAGCATAGATGGCATTCAGAGCAATATCCATTCTTTGCCCCAGGACGAGGAATTTGGGTCGCTGCAGCCCCATCACTTCGACTCCCCCTACACGGTCAGCCCCTAGACAGCCACAAGTGCTTTTGTCGACCCTCCTTTCCATTGACTCATCTTCAAACGTTCTTAGTGGATCCTAAGGCATACCACACATTACTCAATCAATGCAACTGCATTTTTTTTTCATCCTGTAGCATTTTCTGATGCCATTATCAAGGCAGCCTTTGTCCTGTTTTATTTGGGAGGAACAGTGGCTGACTGGACAAACCCTCTGTTGGAATCAAATGACGAAGTGTTACATGATTTGGACGCCTTGTTGGCCAATATGAACCAGGTCTTTGATACACAAATAGTGCCCAAGCAATGGATATTTAGTTTCTGAAGTTGTCACAGCGGAAGCAACCTATATCACCTGCTTTAATCAAATGAATGCCGAAACTACCTGGACTAAAAGAAAATAAAAGGCTGCAGCTTTGTATTGGGGCCTTTCAAATGAACTTAAAGATGCCCTTGTGGTTGTTTCTGCTATTCCTGCAGCATTTCCCGACTTATTGGACCTAGTATTACAGGTAGATGCAAGGAGAGCAGAGCAGAGCAGTTAGGTTAACTGAGATACCCGGAGATGTTATATCAACAAAACCTGAGGGACCGGCTTAAGCCTCTAGGTGAGAACCAAAAATACCTGCCAAGATGTCAGTTTTGCCCTGACTCATCCTTCGATCCAGCCCACAGGAGAGGTCGATCACATCAGGGCCCAGGAGCGAACAGTACCTCCTAACACACCCAGTAGAGCATTGAACTCCACTGCTGGTCCAAGTCGCCTAAAGCAACAATCACTATGGCGGATCCCAGAGCCATTGGCAATTATATGGCTATCATTTATACCAAGGACTAGTGGGTTTAAGTAATTCTAAAGGAACACCAGAGACAGTAAAAGCAGTAGATGGCACTGCAGTCCCCTTTGGTTCGGTGACTCAGTGGACAGATGATCAAATGATATATACAATGGGCATGGCCCTTGATGTGTTAAACTATACAGTGGACACAGCCAAAGGCTGTGGGCATTGGCCACAGCCGGTTAGTGTAATCTAAACAGAGATTCCACCAGTGATGTCATAGATGATGTAATTAGTAATGTCATCAGGGGTGTCATCATTGTGGTCATAGGCTGCACAACAGGGTGTACAAGGTTAAGGTGGCTTTAGCTGAATTTCAGGGGTTTTGTTCATTAAATTCTCACCTTAGCATCTCTGTAACTAAAGTTTTTTCCTTGAATTTCAACGGTTTTGTTATTCCACAGATTGTTCCTCCTCATCGGCTCACCCGCTCCCTCCTTCCCTAGACTCTCTGGCCGGCCTCTCTTGGCCCGCTTCCTGCTCCCACCTGCGAGGCTAAAAACATCGGGGTCATCTTGGACTCCACACTCTCATTCTCTCCTCACATCTCTGACGTCTCTAAGAAGTCACACTACCAACTGCACCTCCTCAAAGGTATTCTTCCTTTCCACTCCTTCCCCCAGAAGCTCACTGTCTCCACAGCTCTGGTTCTCTCTAGGCTTGACTATTGCAACAGCCTCTTCCTAAATCTGCCTGCTTCTAATTTCCGCCCTCTGCAACTTTTCCAGGCAGGACTGTAAGACTTGTTCTTGGCTTCAAGCCCAGGGATCGTATCTCCCCAGGACTGAAATCTCTGCACTGGCTCCCAGTGGCTGCGAGGATTAAGTTCAAATCCCTCTGCATCGTCCACAAGGTCTTCTGGGGCCTGGGGCTTCACTACCTTCAACTCTCTCTTCCTAAATATCTTCCTTCTCGAGCTCTTGGCTCATCCACCACCAACTCTCTCAGGGTCAGTCGCTTCTCCAAGCAACGAGTTGGTGGTAGATCTCTCTTCGGCTGGGTCCTCCCTCTGGAACAGCCTCCCTGCATCCCTTAAACTTGAGGAGAACCATCTCTGGTTCCGGAAGCACCTCAAATACATAGAATACATCCTTAATTTCTCCATTTGTGCACAATGCAAACTATCAACTGGTAAACTGGTAAGCCAATTGGTTTAGTACAACACCTGCTATGAGCTCCTTTGATTTTATTGTGCAGTTCCCCAAGGGAGCATGCTTAATATCATATGAGTGGTAGTAGACGCATTCCCCAAAATGGCCAGTTTCATTCCTTCTAACAGTATACCAAAAACTCAATACCTAGCAAGACTCTTCTTTAAACATGTCTTTTGCCTATCTGAACTTCTATCCCTTATTATATTTTACACAATAGGCCAATTTATGTCTTGCTTTTGGCGAGCCCTGACCACATTGTTAAAAATCAATGCCAGATAGTCCATTTTATATCAACTGCAAAATAAAGAATACATTCTCCCCTTGAACAATATCTTCTATGATTAAGCATGCAATACCTGGAATCCTTGTATTTGTCATTGAGGCCGCTGAGTTTGCGCGAAATAACTTTTCATGCATCTGTAGGGTTTTCTTTTTATGCAGTTTACGGACAACGCCCAGGGTCCATATCACACACACAAACAACCCCCCACAAACCCTTCAACTCCCAGGGTAGGCATCGTTTCCAACAAAGTGTCATGTCCTACTGCAGCACCGCACAGAGGAGATGAACATCCTGACAAGGTTCAGTTTAATTAAGGCACTGTTTTATTTATTTTGGCTAATCCTGCACATTCTTTGTGAGAAACCCCTTTGTTAACCAGAGTCCCTGCTCTGGACTGTTTGTCGATTGATGTCTGCTATGTGACAGTCAAATAATGACTAACCATTGGTAAAACGCTCAATAGATAAAACTAAAATTTAGCTGGGACAACTCTGCCTGGCACCTCTAGAAATACTGAAACAGGAAGAGCTTATAACTATGCCTGACCTTGAAAATGTTAATAGTGCCTTAAATACTTCACAATCCTAATGATCTAAACTCTACATTTGACAGTATGACTGCTCCACAGATATTGATAGGAAATCCCATCAAATTACTTTTATTTACAAGATTTTATAATGCCTGAACACCGCCCAAGGCCATCGGAGTGCAGCACAAAAGAATTTGATCAACAACCAGAAGTCTGTAAACCTAATAGTTCAACATAAAGGGTTTTAATTTTATTTTTAGGAAAAAATCAGTATGGAGGGGGCCTGCCGAATATCCAATGTCAAAGAATTCCAGAATCAATGGCCCACAACTGAATGCTTAGTTGGATATCTTTGGTTTAGAGACAGTGGTTTTTCAGGACTAAGTTATGATTTACTCCTGCGATAGCAAGCTCCACCAGTTATTTTCAATTAATTTGCTAAACATAAAGTTTAAAAAGGAACCTTGCTTCCACATGGAGTCAGTGTGATTAAGAAAGGACAGGAGAGATGTGACTGTATTTTTGTTTCCCAGCTACTAGGCAAACAGCACTATGTAAAGATGATCTTAAAGGTAGCCAATCACATTTAGCGACTCCGGTCAAAATAGCATTAAATCCATCAATGTGTGAAAAAACTAGGGTCTGTACTGGAAGAAGAAGAGGACCCTAGGACCTTGTAAGAGAAAATTAAAATGTGACGTTGGAAAAGGAAATGGATGCAGGACCGTGGAAAAGGAACAAACAACAATGTGAAATGATGCACATTGAGAAACTGTACTGTAAAATGAAACTGTTCAGGAGGGATATAAGATTGGAGCAGACTTAGCAAATAAAGGAAGTTGAAAATCAGTCAAATGGGCTCATTTTGCCATGTAGGTTTTAAAAGACACTTACTAGTCTACCAAGAAACTCAAAGATTTGACCATTACAACCAATGAAGGAGAAAACCTGGCTGAATCCAAACGAGGGTGCTAAACATGCACATTGTTAACTGGTGCAAGTAATATGAATTTAGTTTTCAGAGGATTTAATTTAAGAGTGACTGAGGCCATCCAATTAGTGATTTCTGATAGGCAGGTTGGAAGCATAGATACATCCGCAGCTGAGAAGATTTAAAGATACAGCAAAGTTTAATGAGCATACTGATGAATAGGCAGGTGACAATATTACCCAAAGGCTCCATATATAGACTGAACAGCTGTGGGAGTAGGAGGTGGGGGGGATAAAAATCTACCACTGTGGTACTCCACAGGAGATGGGTACATGTGATGGACCAAAACATTAACCATTGGCACGGCTTAAGTTCGGTCTGAAAGAAACTATTGAAACCATTTCAAAACTAAGTGACACCATCCCACAGAGGTGTTCAGAATATGAAAAAGAGCATTGCCACTCACTGTATCAAAAACTGCGGACAGGTCCTGAAGCACCAATAAACATGGCTCAAACGAATCAGTTAAATGGCGACGATCATCCACAATTTGAAGCATAGCGGTTTCTGTACTGCAGAATGTATGAAACCCAGATTGACAATCCTGAAATAGGGAATAAGCATCAATATGTGAACGAAATTGAATGGGAATTATTTTATCCAAAAGATTACCCCAAAAAGGGATGATAAACGACCAGGTGATAGTTATTCAAATTGTCAGGATCTAAGGACTGGATTCTTCAACAAAGGAGTGACTAGGCCTGTCTTTAGAAAAGAAAGGAAGGATCAATACGAAAAGGATACATTAATAAATGCACTCTTTATGGTCAATAGTGTCTTTTAGGGCCATGAGCAGTGTTCATACAAGAAAGATCCTCCCTTAAACACCAAGGAGAGTGCTCAGATCCACAATACTGCTAGAGCTGCATGATGCAAACAAAAAAATTCAGGAGGTAAGATTTCTCTAAAATCATGGCTAAACTCTGGAACTGCATACAATCATGGATCACTAAACCTTCACAAAAACCTTGAAAACCTAGCCTTTTAACTCACTGAGCTTCTCTTGTCACCACCCAGTAATCTGCCACCAACAGACGCAACATATGTGTCAAACAAACTACTGTGCCCTCTGCTGACTCATCCACTAACACTTTCAGTTGTCTGCACTCGTACGTTGCCTACGCACTATCTGCATGCCATTATTAACTGTAAGCTGTGTGCATGTGCGCTTAACCAGATTCCTGAGGGTGCCCTTTAGAAGAGAATTGGCCGCACGCAGAGATAGTTACCTCCTACTCAAGCATTGGTAGGACACAAGCCACTAGTGTTGATATTCTTGTCTAGGCATGTTTACATTGCCCCCACTGGATGAGGGTGACATCACAAACCTCATACTTTAGCAGTGCTAATATTACCTTTTAAGGAGATGGCAACATTGAAATATAATTTGCTTGGCCTGGAAAGGATTATGGGTATGTAAAGATTCCTAGCACTACTCATATATGCAACAACAGTTACTCAAAAATGTGCAATGCTTTCCAGGAAATATTCATACTTTCAGAGTTCAATATGGTTTCACCAAGCACTTTTATAAAGCTACCCAATAATATAAGGGAGAAGGGTTGTTGTAAAGGACTTTTTTTGTACAGCAGAATAACTGTGTAGCTGTATGATATTTTCTTAAAATGGCCATAATATGGCAAGGCTTTATGTGTTTTTTTTCATACAGAGTATTGTGGGTGTGCAAATTCCAAATTGAGTGTTTTACTTACTGTATTATTAATATTCAAGGTCAGCACATGAATGCGTATATTGTTGTGGATGAAGAACAAATGAGCCACTTCAATATTCAAGTCTGGTTGCTCGGCATTTCAGTACAAATAAGTAGACATGGTGTTTTTTTGCATTTAAGGGCCGCACACTCTAGCAACAGTTTAGGAAACTGCACCTTATGCTTATTTTCTGTGGTCAGCTGCTAGGGGACTTTCAATATAATAATATTGCATTATATCTGCTAGCTTTGTTATTCCAGCTGCCTCCCAGCTCGTCCATTTCAGGAGTTTGCCGAGCTCCGGTAGATGCCTGTTTCGCCATAGGGGCTGTGCCAGTGTGAGCTTCCTTCCCAGCCTAAATGCTCATGTGCGTCCTTCCATATTTGCGTTCTATGTGCTGTGGTTGTGTTGGGGCTCGGCCGTGTCATGCCTTGGTAGAGGCTCTCTAGTGGGGTGAGCCCTTGACTCGTCTGGCTATCTATTCTAATGTGTGGTAATTCAGGGTTGTTGTGCAGGATGTCATTTACTATTGGCATCTGGGCTGCCCAGTAGTATATTTGCAGGTGGGGAAGTCCTATACCTCCCTCCCATACGGAGCGTTGTAGGGTTTTTAACGCAATTCGGGGGTGCCCTCCTCAACACAGTAGTTTCCTAAGTATCTCATCCAGTTTATGGAATTCTATTTTGGGTATATACAGTGGTGCGTTCTGAAGGATGTATAGGAATCGTAGCAGGGCCAACATCTTAAACAGTGCCGCTCTTCCTAATAGGGTAAGAGGAAGGGTAATCCAATGTTTCACATGATTGGTCGAATCCATCTCTGATTGTGTGGAGATTTTTGGGTACGTATTGTGTGAGATCCATCGTAATTTGCACCCCAAGATACTTAAATTGATCAGTTACTTAAAGCTGTTGCGTCGATTCCTTTAATCGGGTATATAATGGATTTGTTATAGTTTACCCTTAGTCCGCTGAAGGCTCCATATCTGCTGAGTATATGGGTGAAGATAGGGTTTGATTCTGATGGATCTCTCAGGTAAATCAATAGATCGTCAGCATAGAGGGAGACTATCTTCCCAGCCCTGAGCCCATTGGAACCGCTTATACAGTTGGGATTCTCTCAGCATTATTGTGAGGGGTTCAATTGCCAGTGCGAATAGCATCGCAGAGAGGGGGCAGCCCTGTCTGGTCCCTTTGCCCAGATTAATACTGCGTGAGGTCCATCCATTCAACCTTATCTCAGCTGTCGGTGCCTTATATAATAGCTTGACCCATCCTATGAATTGTTCACCCAGCCCCATTCTGCCCATAATGTTCCACAGAGCCTCCCAGTGGACTGAATCAAAGGCTTTCTCAAAATCAATTGTGAGGAGTGCCAGTGAGTCTTGTATTGTTGTTGTCTTTTCTATAGCGGCGTGGAGCCTATGAATGTTCATCCGTGTGGATCTCTGTGGCATGAAGCCGCATTGGTCTGGGTGGATAAGAGTGTTTATTACTGTCTGGAGCCTGTTAGTCAATGCTTTTGCCAATATTTTGGCTTCTATGTTTATAAGTGAGATCGGCCTATAGGAGCTGCATGCGTCTGGTGGTTTGCCATCCTTGTGCATCACCACTATGGTGGCCTTTCTTAGGTCTGGGGGCAGAATTCCTCTTTCTTTGGAATACAGGAACATCTTACGCAGGTGAGTTATTATTTCTCCACTGCCGATCTTTTTCCATGTCTCCACTGAGAAGCCGTTGGGTCCTGGGGTTTTCCCATTTTGAAGTTGGGATAGAGCTGTTGTCAGTTCTTCTTCTGTGATTTCTGTTTCTAGACTCATTCTTTGCGCCTCATTTAGCTGTGGGATGTTGAGTGTGTCCAGTATGCTTGGCTCTATCGGAGTCGTCGGGGGGGCGTATAGCGTTTCATAATATGCTGCAAAGCTTTCGGTGATGCCTGGGTCAGTCGAGGTCCGTTCTGCGTTTCTGGTGGTTATGTATCGTACCTGGCGTTGCCCCTCTTCTCTCTTCTCCAGCCACGCTAGCATCTTGCTGGCTTTGTCTCCAGTCTCAGATAGTCTAGTGCGCATGGTTCTGTGTGCTAGTTTTGCACAGTTGAGTGTGATGTTATGCAATTTCTTTTGTGCTACTTGTAGGGTTCTGTTATCATCGGATGCACCAGTGTGTATGTATTGCGTTTCGACATTTCTCACCTCTGCTTCAGCGTCTTCAACCTCTTTCCTATGTGTTTTTTTGTGTGCTGCCGTCCAACTGAGTGTTTCACCTCTCAAGGTTGCCTTATATGCTTCCCATATGGTTCTGTCATCGTTTATAGAGTCTTGGTTTAACTCGAAAGTAAGAAGCGGTAGCTTCCTGGATCTTTTCTATGAGTTCTGGCAATCCTAGGTAGTATGTGTTTAGCCGCCAGTTCGGTGGGGGCAGGGGTCTTTCTGTTTCGAGGAGGATCAGTAACGGGGAGTGGTCCGATATCCCACAGGGTTGTAGAGTTGCATCCATTACCTTATGTATATTTTCACCGGGAAGGAAGAAATAGTCCAGTCTAGACAACGATGCATGTGCTCCTGAGTGGAACGAGTATTGTCTTTCTGTCGGATGCAGATCTCTCCATGCGTCCTTCAGCCCCACTGCCCTTGCTAAAGTGGCGAGTTTGGTCGGTATCGCTGGGTTTCTCCCCCTTATATGTGTGCGATCTTCATTGACATCCATTACCCCGTTGAAGTCCCCACCTATTACTAATATGTCTGCATTGTTGTTGGCTATGATCGGTGTGATGTTGTCGAATAGAGTTGCTATGAGCGCTGGGGGAGCGTAGACCGCCATTATGGCAATGGTTTGGTTCCATAGTGTTCCTTGTATGGATACAAATCTTCCTCCTGTGTCTTGGGTTATACTGGATATTTCGATCGGGGTTCTCTTGTTTATTAGTACTAACACGCCTCTCGAGCCCATGGAAAATCCTGCATGTATTGCTGTGCGGAATTTGGTTCTCTTAAAGAATTGGCATCTCGTGCCAGCCAGGTGTGTCTCTGTTAGTAGCACTATGTCTGGATTGTGACGATTCAGGTATTGTGTTACCAGTCTTCTCTTAATACTGTTTCCCAGGCCATTCACATTCCATGTTATGAGAGTGAGTTTTTTGGTGTTTTGGCCAGTTGCACTCATTCCTTATCGTGTACAGTTGAATGTGCCAGTAGTCTCAGTTCAGCTGAGGTTAGTCCTGTGCTGCTAGTGTTTCGGATTGCCCTGGTGTCCTTTCTGTTCAACGTGCATGCCCAAGCCGTGCTTTTCCTGATGCCAACAAATAACGTGATCAAATCCCAACTCTCCCCCTCCCCATACTCCATCCCCAACTGAAGCATCTGTCGCCCATACAACCAAACTTTAATCAAACCGTTTAACTTTGGAAATGTTGCGGACCCTCAAAAGGGAGGGTATCAGTTTCACAGTCCTTTGTTTGGACCAAAGACAAAAAGGGGGGGAAAGGTCTAAGAGAGAGACAAAAAAAGGAAAGAAGGGTGGGGGGGTGTTTGAGCTCCTTGGTCGAGGCCGCCGGCTCATTGCCATGTATGTGGGCGTTGGTGCCAGTTTGTGGCATGCGTTCTGATTGTTCGTTTCGCCTATCTGAGGATAGCCGTTACACTGTCATCCATGTCTGGTCGCCTCAGTCATTCCCCCTTAGGAGTGGTTCTTCTTGTGGTTGCGGTGGGCGTGGGTCTGGTGATCTATCTGGTCGTGGCCTGATTCGTCCTCGTTCCCTTCTGTTCGATGGGCCCCAGTCACCCTTCAGGTTCCGTTCCGCCCAGTTCCAAGCTTCATTGGGGTCCGTGAAATGCACGGTCTTGCCTTTGTGATATATTTTTAATTGCACCGGGAACAGGAGGCCATACTTTATGTTCTGCGCTTGTAGGCATCTTTTGAACTGGTCAAAGGATTGTCTTGCCTTTTGTACTTCCCTGGTGAAGTCTGGAAAGAAGGCAATTTTAGAGCCATTGTACGTTACGGATCCTTTGGTCCTCGCCATCTGTAACACCATGTCGCGGCCCCTGTAGTTTAAAATTATTGCTATGACTGTGTACGGTGGAGCGCCGGTAGTTGGTCTTCCTGTTGGCACCCGGTGGGCAATCTCAATCCAGAAGAACTTCGAGAAGGTGCTTGGGGCGTACAGGTCAGTTAACCATTGTTCGCGGAATAACTCCATAGAGGGGCCTTTGCTTTTCTCGGGCAGCCCTAGGATCCACACGTTATTGTGTCGTGAACGACCTTCACTCTCTTCGACTCTTTCTTCCAGCGTCTTCATTCGTTCCAGTACTCCAGTCATCTGTTGACTCACAGTTCGCAGACCATCCTCTGTTTCAGATATGCGGGTCTCCGCTTCCGCTGTGCGCGAGGTGAGTTTTTGGAGGTCATGGCGTAGGAGGGATACTTCGGCACTGATACCGTCCATTTTTTTCTCAATAGAGGATCTCGAACTGGCTGTTGCATTCATTACGTCCTTAAGTGAGAGGTTATCTTCATTGTCTTCAATGGGTACCGCTGGCCCTTGATCCAATACTGGGTTCTGTGATGGTGTTATGTATTGCTCCATCCCGCTTTGCGTTGCGGTTTTCCTGCCTTTGTCTTTACCCATGCCAGCTTCTTGATGGGAGTGCCCCTTGTGCTCAGATTCTTGTTGCATACAACAACTTGTTGTGGTCTTTCAGTGCCTCAGTCGGTTGGGCCTCAGATCTGCGATCCGTTCGTTCTTCGTTGCCCCCTGGAGTTCGATTTTGTAGCTTCCCAGCGTTGCTGCTCTAATCTGAGCGCCCCCAACAGTTCTGGTGGGTTCTTTCCTTCGCTTATTGCTTTTTACAGCTTTTGGCGCAGTGATTTCATTCTTTGTCGTGCCTCGTTTGGTTTGCCTTCTCTTACAGGCTTCTCTTCCCAGGTTCCAGCTGTGGGGGCTGCGATTATGGGCTTTAGCATTCGCACTCAGGTGGGATATAGTGGCGGTGAACGTCCTCAGTGGCTGTGTATTTCAGATCTATCAAGGTACTGCTGCTTCTATGATGGCGCATTTGGGTGTCAGCTGCGGCCTGGAGTGCTTTCTAGAGTTAATATAGTGCACTCTTTGGTGCCAGATATGCGGTGTTGTGTGACGTTTTGAAGGGCCAGGTCGTGATTCTGTCCTGCACTTCCTTCCTGCAGGTTACAGATTATGCATCTGTGTCAGCCCAACTGTAGTAGTTATGCAGCATTTGCAGAGTGATGCCCTTATTTGTCAAAAATCGTTAATTTCAAGTGGCCGAGTCTGTCCACCTCGGCGCCGGTTGTTTCACCCTGTTTCGCTTTCCCCTATTGTTAATCGGTTTGTTTTCAGGCGCTTGGTCTGTGTGAGGAGGGCCCGGGTGGGTTCTCGGGTGGGATCGGGGGGCAGACGGGCAGGCAGGCACGCAAACGGATCCCAGCAGCGCTGGGGATCTTATAGTTCGGGTATTGTTTTCCGCCCTCTCCTTACCGTAAGTGGCCGCTTGGCCGCTCCTTCCTCCAGGTCGGTGGGTCAGCAGGTGCTCTACGTGTTACGGAACGCCCGCGATCCTCTCACCGCCGGCGGCACCCGGGCCGGCTCTGCTAACGTTGTTGCTGGACCGTGAGGCGGCGCTGAGTGCAAGCGCTGGCAGTGTGTGTGTTGGGCTGCCCCAGTCCTTCGGGCCGCGGGCAAGTAGCCCACTGGATCCGCAAATCTTCGTTTGCCACGCTTCGAGTGTCTTGTCGGCGTGCTTCTGCAATGGTGGTATGTGCGCAGCAACGCGAAACGTTCTCGTTCTAGCTCCGTATGTTGCTGTCAGCCATCTTGGTTTTCTTTCGGCGCCGGGTGTACGTTTCTTCCACGGGGATAGCTCTGGTTTCCCGCAGCGGATTTGGTTGCGAGGTCAGCCAGTCACTGCCTCGGGTTTCCTCCACGGTTTTTTGTTATTTTCATGAGTTCAACCACTCATTTGGACAGGATTTGTGCAGGATAATGCCGGCGGCCCTGGGAGCACTAAGGGATCACGTCTCCATCGAGTGCCCGCTGGCCACGCCCCCTAAACTTGGCATTCTTGGTGTTCTTCTTTGCATATTAACAAGGGATGATTCATCTTTTGCACGTTTGCTCCTTTCCAGAATAGACAGCCGACCTTGGCTGCTTTAGTCTCAACTTCAGGCCAGACAACCGCACCATGAAGCTCCATGATTCAGCTTATTCTTGCTGTGACACAATTTTCCCTTTGTTTTTTCTGAGTCCTAGCTTACTAAATTCATGATATCGATGTCCAGCTTCTATACAATGGCAGCTTCGCCTGCATTCTATTCACTATGTGTAGCCAGCTTCTATGATGACTTAGTCTACTTGTGTTTCAGCATCTGTACAATTATTGAACAGTTGATTCTCTGCAGCACTTTGTGCACATGTAATCGTCTTTTTCGTATTTAAAGGTTTTCTTGATTCTTTACTTCGTCATTAGTTTCTGTAGGATTCATACATCCTCTTCAGTCAGTATCTCTGGACGTCGTACATGTCTCTTGTGACGTCACTAGCTTCTTTCTTTGCTCTTTTTCATATTCCTTTAGGGAGTTCCTCCTTTAGGTTGGCATCACTTTCGGGGATAATTTTGGTAGGGTTGTCTCAACGGGTATCTTCTTTTGAACACACGTTGCGGTATTGGCACAACTGCTGGTGTAAATATGGCACGATCTCAGGTCTCCAACATATGAGTTCGGGCGCAGAGTTCAGTCTGCAGCAGTCTTGGCGGAGAGTTGAGCTGCAGCTACTGGCTACTTGCTACCAGAACTCTTATCCTGTGATTTGGCTTGTGTACCTTTAAGGAAAAAAACAACCTCTACAGCCCTTAAAAACTCCTGGAGAGCGTGGAGCGCGTGCAGAGTTCGGGCATAGAGTTCAGTCTGCAGCAGAACGCAGAGGTAAGTCCAGTATATAGAAGAAAAGATTTGCAACCATTGATTAAGCTTGTCCCTGGCGACAATTGTGCAGTTTATTACTATACATTTGCCTTTTCTTTATGAGTTGTCTGCATGAGTGATACTCAGATCCATGTGCGGCTGCTGCACAGAAACACTATGCAAATTGAAATGATGTGAGAATTTTGATTTTCACTCTAATGCGACAACCTGGTTAGTTAAATAGGATTCGGTGAGCATGCTACATATAGTTCAATAAAGATCAAATTGACTGAATAATTTTTCCACAATCCAAAATTTCTGTTCCAATATACTTTAATCTTCAGTTTTCCTCATGTTATCACCACATGCTTTAAAACATAATCCAAATGTTCGTTCCACACCTGTTAGTCCGTTAAACAAATTAAATTCATAATTTTTCTTCAATGTCAACTATATTCACTCTCTACACGTGTTTCCCCATTATTGTGTAATGGTTCTTCAGGAGAGTAATTTAACTCAAGTTTACTGTTTACTCTGAAAATGTCTAGATTGATTCTTGGAAGAACCTATTTACTGGTTCTGATAATCTTAAATTCTAATGTTTGTTCTTGTTCATAACTTGTTTTGCTTTGATCAGCTCACTGTTGCTGACTCCTGTCTGATTCTTATTTACTTATTATTTCACTTCAAGGAAAACGTCATTTCCCGATCTGGTGGGTCATCAGGATGCTGCTGAATGCTATTCACTCAATTTGATCTTTATTGAACTATATGTAGCATGCTCACCGAATCCTATTTAACTAACCAGGTTGTCGCATTAGAGTGAAAATCAAAATTCTCACATCATTTCAATTTGCATAGTAAGTCCAGTATATGCTCAACACATGGCCGAATTTGGCCCACAGACTCGCTCTATGTTAAAACAATCCCTGCAATTGCGCGACAGTGCTCCAAATTTAACTATGCATCAACAACATGAAGACGGGATAGCACATAGAGGGGTGTTGGGAGCTTTGGGAGGTTATGATTGGCTAAGAGGGGGGATGGGGACGTAAGGCCGAGCGATTGTCAATCAAGGATTGTCACGCCCCCAAAGCCCAGCGCCCCCATGCCTCGCACCCCCAAATACATCCCTAATTATATGCCCAAATTCTTTGGTGCAACTTGCAACAGACCGCATACATCGCAATGGACAGCATGCGCTAGAAACTCATGCGGCAAAAATTGTTAATATGGCTCCCGACCTCCATGCTGACAACCGCGAGGCCGATGTTGCCACTATTGCAGCTGAAAGTGCTACACGAGCTGAGGCGGAGGTCTCGCTCACCGTATCAGCTGACGAAGCTGCTGCAGATGGAGAACTTTACAGGGAAGAAGACAATGATACAAAGAAAAATGCTGCGACCAAAGACGTTCCATTGAACGTAATTGAAGTGAACACTATTGCCTTCCAATCTCCATTTGATGTTACTGATACTGAGTTATTGGAGATGGAAGTACATACATGGGATTTGGACACGCGATTATTAAAATTTACATTTCCAGAGAAAATAATGGAGACCAACAAACATCTTGATCAAACCAAGGCAAAAGACACTACAGCTCCTCTGGCCATGTGGAAACAGACAGAATTGCCGTTAAGGGCAACTGCTACAAAAGAAAATAAACAAAATACTTTACCTCTTGACGAAAGCTCGAAAAGAGCGTCGGAACAATGTACGAGCTCCGCACAGAATAAGATAAGCAACACTGTGCTAGAGCTTCCCACGAAAACGGCATTAATTCAGTTAAGAGAGGATAAAAATAATTATCTCCATGGGCTCGATTTAGCTGGACGTGAAGCCCGGCTAACAGAACATCTGAGAGTCGACTGAAGCTATGAAGGAGCGTTTGTCCGAAAGTTTTATAACATCCAGTAAAAAAATACTGGGCAGAGATTTTGATTACACACAGATAGCAGGAGGAGGCAGCATGCTACAAAATTCACAATTGAATATGGTAAAACAACCTCAACAAGTACATTCGACACAGTTAAAAGACACAGGGGAGGAGCGTTCCGTGCAACAAGGTTCATTGTATAAAACAGTGCCTACTCGAAATAATGGGACTGACAAAAATAAGCAATAAAAACAAAAACTTACCGATCAGGCTCATGTCGCACTGCTTGACTCCAAAGTCGCGGGCTGAAGTGACCGAGACAGAGCAGCCTTCGCAAGGCATCATGGGACCCGAAGTGCAAAGCGGTCATGAACCGTTCAATGCAAGTAATGACATTGAACTTACACACGTTCTTAAAGACGCATCTGCAGCCATGAAATCAAATCTATCAGCAGCTGCGTCCATACAGATTCATAATAACGTTCTAGTAGCGTTCTCGCTGGCGTTAATCCCCTTCACCAAGTTGTATGAAAGTCTGCATGAAGTAGTCCAAAACAATGGGGCAATGCTAGGTCAGATAAACGAAAAACTGTTAAAAATGGAATGTCTCAACAACACACTACAAGGCCGTTTGGACAAGGAAGCTGCCACCCTAGCATCGTGGCTCAATAGATCGAATGAAACAGCCGCAAATTAAACACTGGAAAAGAAATCGTTGATGGACGCTATGATTGAGTGTCTAAAGCAATTGACTAAAACCATGACACATAAAATAGCTTCAGGCACGGAGACAAGTTGCAGCACTTCAAACGTGATGATACAGACATACACGTCTACTGATGTCCCTAAGTTGAACACACAGAAAACAGCTGCCCAATCTGCTGCCATCTCCCAGGAGCCTAGGAATTTAAGTCCGGATGTAAATGTTATGCCGCCAACAAATGGCGCAATTGTCACCCCAGCGACTCAGAATGCGAGTGTAAACTCGCTAGATGCTGGGCAAGTGCAAAACAGACAGTGGCCGTACACCTCCGGTGCTGCCTGACAAATCTACAAAGATGTTAAGTAAAAAAAAAGACAGACAAAGCGGCTCTTGATAAAACTATTGAACATCATTCTCCGGTCATAGCACACTGTTCAAAAATTTCTTTTGGGATTTTCACCAGAGCTGCCAAAACCTTAAGTACGGTAAAGGCAAAACAGAAACAGCAGGAAGCAAGAAATGACCAAACAACATATAAAAAAGGAGAAAAAGAAACACTGTCCGGTGAATAAACTGACCAGTAATTCAAGAAAGTTCATCCGAAATCTGACTACACCGATTACATCAAGTTAATTTGTACGTGAAAAAAAGGGTGAGATGGACAACTCATGGACGCTGATGAGATAAAATCCGGCGAGGCACCAAAGATCACAAGTTGCACACTGAATCCAAAAAAAGCGACAAAGCCTAGACTCGGAGGCATACTCAATCCATTCAGTAACGTCTTCTGAAGAATTATGCAATCTTTCCACCTACTCTAATGATTATGAGGTTGAAGACAGCGTTGAGGGCCCTGAGGAGAATCTAGCCAGCAGTAATGATCCAGTCAGGCACGTCAGCCGGGTGGAAAGGAATAATGTTAATCCTTGGATTCTGAAAACCAAAAATGACAATCAATTCGAGGATGAATCCTCCGGTACGGAAAGTCAAAGGAAAACCGGAATTAGACAAGGAAAGAGCACCTTAGCAGCTTCTTACAAAGCCACAGAAGAAAGCAACCGATCAACAGCTCAAGAAACGATCACAAAGATGACAGTTAAATTGAATCCCAAACTAACGACAGCACAGAGACAGAAAGAAGAAAGAAAAACTAACCAACAAAGTACGGCGGAACAGAAGCAATCAAGTGTGAAAATTCTTGTTGCAAATGTATTTGAAGATGAAAATGATGTGAATCTAAATAGAGGGAATGTAATTCGATTACTACACTCGGTACCGGCTTTAAGAACTGTGTCCTCACACGACATTGCTATTGTCGAATATATTTCGGAAGACCAAGCCGACCAAGTTTACTTGCACATAAACTCTCAAGCTGTGCGCAGGATCATACTGTCTGCAAAAGAAGAGCTGCTACTGTTAGGCTTCGAGGTGTCAGAAGTGTCAACTGAATTACAACAAAATCCCCCCAAAGACAGTCAGAATCAATCTAAGGGGCACTCCCAGGAGCAACGTAGAGATGAAATAAGGCAAAATCTGTCCACATTCCCAAAAGCACAACAACATTCCGGAAAAGGGAACCATGGTGGGAACAAACACTAGCTAGGCCAAATCCCTGAAGAATCATTGCTGACCTTGATATCTTGGAATACCCGAGGCTTCCGACATCTGTACGATAATCTTCCCATGGATCTGAGCAACAACCTTGCAATATGTCTTCAAGAAACATGGCTGAGGATTTCGCCAGTAAAAGACGGCTATGTGACCATGTTAAATCCTGCAGGGAAAAAGCCCAGGGCCGGCCATATTCACGTCTCATAACAATGATAAAACTAGGGACAAACTGGGAAGTGCTTGAATCTGAAAACCCGAACATCTTTGTGCAAAGCACGTCGATGCAACATCGCTCCAAAACAACTTTCAACGCGAGCCATCTGTTATTGATCAATGTGTACTGGAACCCGGCCCAGATAACCCCAGAAAAGTTTGTGGCATCATTGACAGTGATCATAGACAAACATCAACAAATCTATCGTGACCTCATCATCATAACATGTGGCGAGATGAACCTAACCTGGTTTAATGCAAATTGAGATCGCATAAAAGAAACCAAGAAGTGCGGTCCATCGCACCAGGTCAGAAGGGCCAAATGGGAAAGTGAAATGGAGGCACGTGATTGCGAAATGGCTAATGGTCAAGTAGTGGGCGACATACTGCCCAAAAAGACCTGGCACAACATGGGTTTTGAGAAGACCTTGAACTACATTTGGCTATCAAACCACTTCTGGCAAAAAATCATGAGATTGAGAATAATCTCGACAAAAAACAGCGACCACGATGCAGTGGTCATGGTGATGAAACTACCTAGAAAATCAGATATGGTAAGAATAGATCAAAAGTTGGACATAAATAATGGGCAAAATAGGCTCAGAATATCCAATACTCAAATAATCACGATGACCAATAAATTCCAAAAATTAGCCAAGGCCAAGGGAAGGACAGTAAATTATCTTCAATGCTCCCTCAGCAAAAAGTAAGATCTCTATGGCAAACACAAACAACTAAAGAACACACTCATGAGTGGAGCAAGAAAGTAATGGAAGAAAAAAAGAAGGTGAATAAAGAGATATGAAACCTAAAATCACAAGGAGGCACGGGGATCCTCGCTAAAATAAAAAAAACGGAGGCAAAAATATCGCAATTGGATGAAAGCGTTTGCCTTTCTGCGCGATCAAGAGCGAGGTGAGACAATGTTGGGCCTAATTAAATCAAACAATTGCAGAGAGATCTGGTGCACCTTGAACAAATGTACCACCAATCAAGCCGGCAGGATGGCCTGTGGAGTACCTGAAAACGAGTGGAAAAAACACTATAACAAAGTGTTCAAACATAATAATGCAACAGCACTCCGAGTAGATGAAGAAGCGTTGGCTAGATGGGACGGCATCGTGACCGCTGAAGACATCAGTGTCAAAATCGCAAAATTGAACAATTCGCGTGCAGCAGGGCCCGACGGCATCACTAACATGATGCTGATGTCACATACAGGAATGGTCAAATTTCATTGAAAAACTATTTGCAAAAATTGCCGAATATAGAAAAATACCACAATCTTGGACATCTGCCATAATAGTTCCAATTTTCAAGCAGGGCAGTCGGGCTGATCCAGCCAACTATCGACCGATTGCCCTACTTGACATAATTGGCAAGATATTTGCAAACTTTCTTCAGCAAAAACAAACAGCATGGGCAATCACGAAGGGAATAACTGATTGTCGTCAAACAGGTTTTACTAAAGGTGTTGGGACCGAAATTAATCTGACCTTGGTAAATATGCTTAAACTGGACGCCTTGGATAAAAGGTCAAATCTCTTCCTAGAGTTCATTGATATGCACCAAGCTTTTGATACAATCAACCGAGAATTGCTGTGGCAAAAACTAACAAACTTGGACTGTCCAGAGTGTCTTCTGCAACCAATAAAAGCTTTACATACAAAAACAACAATTCGAATAAAAATAAATGAAAAAGGTCAGCTATCGGAACCAATGGACACGCAAAAAGGAGTGAAACAGGGCTGTGCGATAGCCGCTTGTCTCTTCAAACTGTTCATCGCCGATGTGCCGGAGTTTTTGAGTGATGTGAGATGTTTCCCACCAAATATAAATGGACATCAGATCAATTGCATGACTTACGCAGACGATTTAGTCTTGGCTGATACCACACAAATAGGGCTTCAACGGCTGTTGATGAAGCTACAACTTTACATGAATGACAATGAGTTAAGAATAAATGTCACCAAAACAAAAATTATGCAAATTGGATCACAGAAAGGATCCAAAAACAAAAATTTCTGTTGGAAAATTGAAAATACCATCATAGAAGAGATTGCTGAAATCAGATATCTGGGTGTCCAGGTGGGTAAATCTATACGAGAATGGAGTTGGATACAAGACATCGTGCGACGTACTAAAACTTTGGCCCTACAAGGTACTCTAATCCATAACCTATATGGAAAATTCACCCTAAAACCAATACGAACATTCTATATGCAAAAGGTAATACCTGCTATAACCTTTGGCTCTGAAGCAGGGTGGAATCTGGATCACAGAATGTGGGCCAAACTGGAAGGGCTATTTTGGAAGCGAGTGCTAAAATTACCAAAATATATATCAATTATTGTCATCAGGCATGAACTCGCTCTTGACAAACTGTATGTAAATGTCATCTGGAAGTCACTGTCTCTCTATAGAAAGATGACAATTCCAAACCCAGAACCTGCGTATGCAATATTCGCTGTGAATAACAAACTACCATATGCGGGTATTCTGCTGCAATGGGTACAAAGACTAAAGGCGATCCTTCAAGCCGCCGACATAAACAGCGACATGTTAATGGAGCAACCACAAATTGCAAAAAGAAAATTGAAAGAATGGGCATGGATCCAAAATTTGACCAGGCTCGAAGGATTATCAACAGCCCCTAATTTAGGGCCAACAAAAAACAAACTGAATAAAATGCTGAGTTACTTGCTACAATTTCCATCACGTCATCATCGTGACAGCTTCTTGCGCTTACAATTGAACGCAATTAAAATGAAGGAAATGCTGCTGATGAGACGTGATCATGACACCAAGGACAATTTATACAGATATTGCCAGACGGAAACAGAAACAATAAGACACTTAATAGCAGAATGTACAAAATTGAGAGTTTTGAGAACTCTGCACCTCGGCAAATTTGCTCTGATAAACAGTAATTTGGACGATTGGTGGTAGCGTATACTAAGTGGGAGTTCTGTGCATCTGACATGTTCTGTGATTAATTATATACACAACATTTTGGGTTAAATGAAAGCACGATTAGTAATGAGAAATGCGTAGTCATCTGAGTGAAAGATTAAGGGATTAAGAGTAACTGGAATAAATGTAATGAATAGTGAGGATTTGTTTTTGTAATAAAAGTTTGTAATAAACTATATGTTACAATAAAAAAAAAAAAAAAATATGAGGTGTAGGGACTGCAGGGTTTCTGGCAAGAAGCATGCAGCTGCTCCTCTACAGGGTCACTGCTCAAAGAGTTGCACTTGTGGAACCCGCTGTTTTTTTTAAGACACCTGAACAAGAAAGCCAGCCACTTGAGAAACAAAGAGCCACATGGTGCTGGCCACAGCCAAGGAGCGTCAAATAAAAAAAAGAAAACACTTAATTTTTTTAAGGGTAGCAAGGGAGGCCACAGGGGTAGAAAGGGAGTCCTCAGGGTTGAAGCTGCGACACCAGGCAACCCCATAACGACGTCCCTGTCCTTATCTAAAAGACTGGTTATTTTAAGTGATGTCACTGCTCTGATCTCAGGGCAATGGAATGTTGATGGTAAGAAGTATTACAGGAATTCTGATTAGCACAGTCTGTGGTTCAGCAACTCTGGTGCAATTGTTTTTGTGACAAACTGTGAGAGGCATGCTCTCATGGCCTCTGAATTACTTAATTCTAATGGCAGGTGAACTTGGTATGTTATGGCACACTCCATTTGATCTGGCAAATAACGTATCATGTCTGCATTCTTTGCCTGCCATAGTGCTGATAAGCGATATCAGTTCTCTGTAAGTCACATGATGAAGCAGCTGTTTGCCACTTGAAAAATGAATAACCACAACTAAAACCACTGTTTGTACTGAGGATAGACTGCTTTCTTCAGGTACATACATTTATTTTTCTTTGCACAGGAGTACTTTTTCTAGGTACTGTGGCAGATCTTGAAGCCTTTGATTGGTCTATGAGCTCTTTTAGAACCACCTAGATTGTTTTAGCCTATCCACTCTCGAGTAGGACATTGATGTTCATATGTATAGCACACACTGCACCCATTGCCTCAGTTCTAGTTTTTCCCTCTCACATGCACAGATGTCTCTAAGGCCACAAGATGACCAAGAGGAAGAGAGGAAGGTGCAAAACACAGAAATTCTCCCGAAGGTAGAGTGGCAGTTTGGGTGGGCGATGTGGAATACTTGGGAAGAACATCCAGTCGAAAGAACATTACCAGGGGTAAGTAATTTGTTCTTCAAATGGATTGTGTATTCCTCCTCTTTGATAGACCATAGCATATGTTGAAGGTGGAAGGAACAGAGTTTACTTTCCATCAATGCTGTGCAAAACAGCTTTCCCAAACTTCGCCTCCTGACCCGATGGAGAATCAGGCAAAAATGCATTGTGAAGGTATAAAGAGACAACCAAGTTTCAACACTACAGATGTCCTTCCACTGGTAGCCCACGTTGCAAAGCCGACGAAGTAGCCACACCTCTGGTAGAATTAGCTCATAAGCCGGCAGGAACATCCTTGCCTGTCGATTCAGAAATGTATACAATAATCCAATCGGATAAAGTTTGCTTGGTTACAGCTTGACCCAGTTTGTGACCAGCATATCCCACAAAAAGCTGATCGTCTTGTCCGAGTTTTGTCAGCTTATTGATGTAAAAACTCAACACCATTTTAGGATCTAGGCGAAGAAGTGCCTCCTCCTCTTTGGAAGGATGTGGAGGCGGATAAAAAGTAGGAAGCACAATCTTCTGTGCCAAATGAAATTCAGAGACCAGCTTCGGTAGAAAAGAAAGGCCACCCTCAATACAACACTTTCCTTGTAAAAGGTTGTAAACAGAGGATTACAAGATAAGGCGTGCAACTCGCTGACTCTAGGAGTGAAGATATTAGCCGTTTAAATGACAGTCTTAGGGGTCAGCATCCTTAAAGTAAATGAATGGAGAAGCTCAAATGGAGCTCCCATGAGAAACTTTAGCACTAGATTTAGATCCCAGGCTGGTACAGTGAATGGGATGGGCGGCGGGGGTGATAGTTAACCCCTTTAGAAACTGGCTCATGATATCATGATGGGCACCTTAAAATACGATCCCTGCTCTGGCCAGCGCTTAAAAATAGACAACGCTGCCAAGTATGCTTTAGCAGTCACAACTTGCAACCCCTGATGGACTAACTGAAACAAGAAAGACAGCACCATGGGTGTGGCGCAACAGAAAGGATCAAAATACTTAGCTTTGTACCGGCTGCAAAACTTGTTCCAATGACAGCAGTGCAGAGTCTTTGTTGATGGCCTTCTGGCTGAAAGAAACACCTCCATTACGTCTTTCGGGAGGTCCCAATCCTTGTATTTTAACCTCTCAGATACCAGGAGTGAAGGTTCAGAGTCCTGATTTCTGGGTAAGGAAAACAACCTCCCTCTTGAGAGAGCAGACACTCTTTGGGGAAGACAAATTGGAGGACAGAAACACATGTCCAGGCGGTCCGGGTACCACATTCTCTTCGCCCAATGCAGGGCAATGAGGATCATGAATTCCCCAACTTCCTCAACCTCCTGATGACATGAGGAATGACAGGGACTGGAAGAAACACATACAGGAGTGGAAATTCCCAGTCCATACAAACGCATCTCCCAGAGCTCCTCTCTGAGGAAATTCCCTGAAGCAGAACATGTCGCACTTCCTGTTGACACTGGACGTGAACAGATCCACTTGAGGGGATCGTCAAAGGGCGAAGATCTCTTGAAGGACTTCCTGAGCAAGATCCTACTTGTGGTAGACTGTGCTCTGCCTGCTCAGAGTGTCTGCCGCCGTGTTCTCCTGTCCCTCTAGGTGAACAGTCACAAGAGATGCCTTCTGGCAGTGCCCAAAAACAGAGCTGCATTGACTCTCTGCAGAGTGGTAGCGACCCTACACCACCTCTCTTGTTGAGGTAATGTATGGCGACCGTGTTGTTTCATTATCAGGACATTCTTTCCCTGGTCAAGAGTGCAGAAAGTCCATCAGCGCTTGTCTGATTCCCTTCAACACCAAAAGGTTGATGTATAGTTTGGAGTCCAATGGAGATTGGGCGACCGCTGACTGCCAAATCGTTGCCATGAGCCCCCTCAACCTGTGACGGAGGCGTCCTTAACTACGGTTATCTCCGGCGATGGTTGCCAAAAGGGTTCCCCCATCAACACGTTCTCCTCACAGGCCCACCACAGAAGATCCTGAGCGACCTTGCTCAGGACCTGAAGTAGATCCGTCATTCTGCTAGAGAACTATGAATACTGGGATCTGAGGGCCCATTATTAAAAAGTCCTCATTCTCAGGCAGGCTTCCGGCACCAGAGAAATGCAGGGTGCCATGAGACCGAGCAACCTTAGAAAATCGAAGGCCGGTAAACGTTGGGCATTTTAAAACTTCATCACCATCTGCTGAAAATGTTGAGCACTCACCTCGGGTGGCGAGGCTTTCCCCGAGGAAGCATCCATGAATGCTCCAATGAATTGAAGCTTTTGAGAAGGTATCACATGGAACCTCTTGAAATTGAGGGAGAAGCTCAGTTTGTGGAGAGAGTGGCAGGTAATGCAGAGATGTTCCAGGACTTGTTCGGGAGAATGGGCCCTGATCAGTCAACGGTCCAGGTAGGGGTAGATGTGAATCCCCCCTTTCAGATTTGCTGCCACTACCACCATCAACTTGGTGAAAACCCTTGGGGCAGAGCTGAGCCCAAAAGGCACAACCCAAACTTGAAAATGAGACCTGCCAATGGTGAACCTCGGGTACTTCCTGTGTTTTTGATGAATAGGCACATGAAAGTAAGCATCCTGAAGGTCCAATGATACCATCCAATCTTGGAGCTGGACACCTGGAGGACCTGAGAAAGAGTGATCATCCGGAACTTGTCCTTTCTGAGGAACTTGTTCAAGGGTCTCAAGACCGAGATGGGCCGCAGTCCTCACACCTTCTTAAGTATTACAAAGGGGAGTACCATCCCTAGTTCCTCTCCACTATAGGCACTGGCTCTATTGCACCCTTCTCCAGCAGGATGTGAATCACCTGCAAATGGAGCGGATGCAGATCTTTGAAGGACTAACAGCCTGGTGGACAATCTGGAGGTTTTTTCTAGAATCGGAGGCAGTAACCTTGGGCTACGCTTTGCAAGGCCCAAGCATTAGAAGTAATGCATCACCATTCTTCCAGATGCTGAGTCAGACTGCCCCCCAGCACGATCCTGTCGACCAAGATCTCAGAGAGGTGTTGGTGCAGCGGTAGCGTCTGCTGATGGCCAGTAGTTTGCAGCTGCTTGGGTGGATTTACCACCTTCATCCTCATCCACCACAAGGAAATCTCCTCTGGTCCCTCTGTGTGCTCCGACCTCTTGTCCTTCCAACCGATGAATAGCAGAAGGAATGGCCCCTACACCTTTGAAAAGCAGTGTGTGTGTTGTGGCTGTCGAATTGCTGCGCCCAGTGAGTTTGCCGTTGCTTTTGAGGACTGAAGCTTTCCAAGCTTTCATCAGCCTTGGAGCCAAGCAAATGGGAGCCATCGAAAGGCACGTTTAATAGCTTTACTCGGATATCTGGTGCAAACCCAGATTTACGCAGCCAGGTAAATCTACGTGAGACATTACTGGCTGCCATCGCTCGGCTGACATGGTCAGCTGAATCCAATATGAACTGAAGTGACTGGCACATAGCATGCTTGCCATCCTTTATAATATTTAAACATCTTTCCCTTTCTTCACCATCCAGGATTTTTCCAGCAGCCATAGCCAACACTTTACACAATCAAAGTAAATTTGGACAATGCACATGTAGCATTGATGGATTTTAATGCCATAATGCTGGCTGAGCAACCTCTCTTTGCTAGGGTATCAAATGTTTTATCATCCCTATCAGGGGGAATTGTAGGATAGGCGGCTGCTCTTGATGAAGTAGCAGCCTGCACTACCAGACTCTCCGGAGACTGATGTTTTTATAGAAACTCTGGATCTACACTCGCAGGTGTTTATTTCCTAGAGAAATCCTTATTAACCGCAGGATTTGTATCAGGACTTTCCCAATTTGCAATGACTCTGCTCTTCAGAGCAGAATGGAAAGGGAGAACAGGGGCCTTAGGAGGGCCCTTGTCTAGAATATCTGTGAGGTCATCCTGTTCGTAAACCACAACTGGCTTTCTCCAGCCTAGATACTCTGTCACTTTGCCCACGACTGCCTTATAGGAAGCATCTGCACATACAGAAGGCTCTAAGCTACCAAATTCTACCTCTGGGGAGTTATCTTGCCCACTAGCATCTCTTGATAAGTCCACTAGATGCTGCATCCTGGACTGTTCAGAAATTAAGGCCTCAGGAACATTGGAAGTTCCGAATTCCAGGCCAAAAGGAAGAGTTTTCTGATCAGTGCCCTCCTCCTCTTCAAAAATTGAAGTCATAATTTAAAATGTCTGTTCTAGGCAGAGGTTTGAAAACCTTAGACACCTCCACCGAAGACGTCAATGGCTTTGACTTCGATGGTCTCAACATAGAGGAATTTGATGCAAGTCCCATCAAAGGCATGCAGGCTTGAGGCTTAATCTTCGGCTTATCTTGAGACTTTGAGGTCTCTAAAGCTTCTCGAAGGAGCTTCAAAGGTTTCATGCTCAGGCTCGAGGGCAGCAACCTTCATGGTCTCCTTATTCGCTCTACGAGGCTTAATAGAGTCGGAAGCGTTCTTTAACTTTTTCTGAGGGACAGGCGAAGCCACCATTTCAAAAACCTTCATCATTTGGAGACGAAAGTCCTACAATTCAGCTTTGGTAGCTGACTGACCTGGGAAACTCACTTGTCTGAGGTCAGGCGAGCAGCCCGAAGATGAAGAGCACGAACAATGTCGTACTTGATTTTTTGCGAGAGGCTGAAGACAGAGTGGTGGGAACTATTCTAGGTGGAGAGTGCTTTGAGTGTTTCAAGCATTTACAAAGAGGCAAATGCTCGTCCAGTTCCTCTCATCCGATGACCTCCTCTTGGAAGGAGTGGTTGAAGGTAATTTCGAAGGGGGCCTATGCGGGGCATGTTTCCCCTTCCTTTATTTCAAGGCCTTCCCGTCAGACTGACAGGAACCACAGTCATCAACCTTTTGATTGATTCCAAGGCGTCAAAGGCAGATACATCATGGGTCGGTGATAAACATTTTCGACCCTCAATCTGCACACCTTTTGAAGCCAGTTTTAGGAGTAGACATTTTCGAATAAAACCGCTACTACGCTGTAGAAATTTACCGGCTGAAGCGTGCTGTGCATGCAGAAAAATAGAACTGCAGCAACAGGCGCACTGCATGCTATATACACCAACATCGACATCATAATCAAGAGCGGATGGAGGTCACTGAAGGACTCGAGATTGACGATGCACGGTGCCCTCTGCTGTTTTTTTTTGCCGAAGCAGCTGACGCTGGATGGGAATATGTCAAAGATGAAGAATACGTGGGAGGACACAATCCGTTCAAATTTTCATTTTTTATTTTTACTGAAATCTAGCAGGAAGTATTTTAAAATAATAATTTATCTAGAACTTAAAAGAAAGAAAAAAAAAGTCTGCCTTCGAATTGTGTCTTCCAATTTTTGCTCAGTTAGAGTGCCCAGAGGCCATGCAAAACCCTTTTTTCAGGGTCACTTTTAGCTTCACAATACATTCCTTGAGGGGGCTGTTGAGGTGCTCACAAATCCTGTTTGCCTGCAGGTGATAAGCGGAAGAGACTTTGTGCTTAATACCCAATAGGATTGTGATGTGCTCAAAGACTTTGTTTACAAAATGTGGGCCATTATCAGACCAAAAGGCTTTGCACACCCCCACCTCAGGAAGCCTTCATGTATGAGGAACTTCGCAGCACATGTGGCATCAGGATGTGTGCATGGACTGGCATCGATCCATCGAGAGAAAGGACATATGACTACTAGCATAGATCTGTAGCCATTACAAACTTGGAGCATATCTACATAATCGATAACCAAATGCTGAATGGTTCCAGTAGGACAGGGTGTTGCCCCTCATTGTTCACTTGTGCCCTGCAGTGATCTTCTGACAAATTAAACAATTTGTGAAGAAAGCAGCAACATGCGCCATCAAGTTGGGCACAAAACACTCTTCCGATATTAGATCTGCAAGACTTTCTCGTGTTGTATGTGCTGAGTAATGGAGTTGGTCTAATGCCATGTTCTGTAATCCAAGGAGCAGAACTGGTTTTCCAGTTCTGTCTTGCAGCCACATTGTCTGTGGGGACAATGAGCACCCCACTTCCATAAATCCTGCTCTTCTGATGGGGCCCGTCCCTGTAATTCAATAATTTGTGATTTGGGTAAGCCATTAAAGCCTTCTTTCATTACCATGCTTCATGCACTTGTGTATTTATTAGGTGCTGTGTCAAATTCAGATACTTTGGGAAAATACGCTGCTTTTTTGGCCTCCAAGTCAGCGGCTTGGTTGCCACAGGAAATTAAATCTGCCCCTTTAGTGTGAGTTGCGAACTTCACCACGGCAATGGCTGCTGGGAGCTGTAGTCCGTTGTAACGCTCACCTGATTCCCGTAGAGGCGCCGGTCTTGACTGGGCGTATACCGTATCTTCAAAGGTGATGTGTAACACACGGCTGGCTCTTTGGGCTGGACCTCTGTGCACTGTATGTCTGACTCGAAGGGTAAGATGTCTGCAGATAGAAAATATGGGATTAAGGAACTGGGTTATTGAATGTCTCTCTCTTCTTCCCTTTCTCTTCTCCTGTAGAACCCCAAAGGTTAACGCTCTCACCTTAGGTAAGTGAAGGCCTTGCTCTCCATCTGCCTCGGGGCAGGGTGCTGTAACCAGTTTCTTCTCTGGATAAGGGGAGCAGGCCTCTTGACTTCAGAGGACTGCTGTCCGTCGTTTACTGCACGAACGGTAAGTTTCGAGTAATTCTAGTGTCTTTAAAGTCTTTAGTAATGATGTTTCTTGTTTTGCAGGGTTCCGGCGATGGCGGATGAATGGCTGAAGTGAGTTGAAGATGGAGCCCGTGTGATGAATAGAAGCGCCTGGAAGCACGTAAGTAAGCGCTTGTTGCCTGCTTCACGATGCGCTCTAACTGTCTTTTTATTTTGCAGGTACAAGTTCGGAGCGGCTCCAGGGTGCCGGAATACCCACTGGGTTAGATGTGGAAAGGAGTAATGGCACGTGAGTATTAAAGTTCCCCAATGTCTTTAAACGTACCTTGTTTTGTCTTTCAGATGCGGGATGCAGCGCCGAAGGCCTCCGGAGCGTACGAAGAGTAGGTAAGCCTTTGTCTTTCAGATGCCGGAATGCAGCGCGAGGCGTTGGTGACAGCCGATGGACCAGGTAAGTGAAGAGCTGTCACTGAAGACCGTAATGCTAACCTGTTCTTTCTTGTCTTTATAGGTGTTGCTGAAGACTGGATTCAGGATGGTAAGCCTTTTTCCTTAGGCCCAGGATCAGATGCAGAAGACACGATGAGCGTTCTGCTGCAGAGGATGCAGAATAACGCAAAGCAAGATTCATCCATCGGGTGTGGTTTAAATAGCCTCCTGTAGTGCTTAGGTGTCTCCTTCCACAGCCACGCCTAGGTAAGAAAAGAGTTCCTGCTTTCCAGAAGAGTTCCAGTGTTCTGAATCTAGGGAGTGGCTCCTGCCCCACCCAACAGGAAAAGTAGTTCCAAACAGAAGAGGATCAGAGGCTCAACTGGCAGGCAAGTAAGCAGCATGGTCTGCGGCAGGTAAGTCCACCCAAGCATTATGAGCCCGGCGCTTCCAGCGCTGGGACTGGGCATATTTATGAGCCTGGTGCCACTGGCGCCAGGACTGGGTCCAAAAGGTCCCAATTGGGACTGGTTGGCACTCGGAACCTGGGGAGTTGGGAAAACCCTGACCTTTTGGAAGCAGAGATCATGACATCCGTTTATGAGCCTGCCCAATAATGGCGCATGTTGCACTGGTGTGCCGTATGCGCATAAAAGCCCGCCCTCTTCCAACGTGACAGTCCTCATAGGCGGAGTCAGAATGCCCCGTTATCTCGCACTTGCCACGTCTCAAAACTGGCATTCTGTTTTGCTTTTACCACTGTCAATGAAGAGGACTTCCCCCCCCCCTTCCTCTTAGGGCGTTTTCTTTAACATGGGGTATATCGTTATGATATTCAGTGTTTTTTGCGCAATCGTGGTGCACGTAATCTCCTTCTTCTACTAGCTCTGTTATGAAAGTCACTCGATTCACTACTGTGCACTTAACAATTTTAATCATTGGTTTTGAGATGATTAACTCATATCCAGATGCTATCTGTGTGATCAATGTGCTTTTAGGTTTTTCAAGAATGAACAGGGCATGCTCCACATACAGCGTTACTGTACAGCCCATCATAATACTAGCAGACTTTTCAATAGCACAGGCTGCTGCCGCCATTAATTGTTGACAGGTATAATGGCCTCTCATCACTGGATCTAAAATAGCACTGTAATATGGTAGTGGCCTGTGTCTTAGGGCAGTATTTTTATGGGGACTGCTGTCATTACCACTCCATTTGAATGAGAGAATAGGAACAATTCTGCACTGTAATCAGGAATCCCTAGAATGGGTGCTGTACATATTGCCATTTTTAACTCATCGAAAGCTTCTGTCATTTCACCTGTCCAGGTTATGTCACTGTCATCCTTCTGAGCTTCCTGAAGTTCTTTTAGGAGGGTACTGTAATCAAAAACCCATGCCCAACAGCAATTACATATCACCAGAAACTTTTGCATCTCCCTCACAGTCTTTGATTTGTCTGTTTTCATGATCGCCTCTGATCTCTCAGGGGTCACTTTTCTTCCTCCTTGAGATATCAACTGTCCTATGTACAAAACGCCTTCCGGGCAATATTGTAATTTCTCCTGGTCTACTTTGTACCCTTTCTCTCCCAAAATTGTCATTCACTGTATTGAGTCCTTTCTGCACTGTTCTACTGTCTCACTGCACACCAAAAAGTCATCTATATACTGTATCACTATACTGTCAAGGTGTACGTTTCCCAAGTCCATCTGGAAGACTCTTGAATATTGAAGGGGACTCACAGCACCCTTGAGGTAACCCTGTAGGTTTCCACTTTTTTCCCCTATACGAAAATAAAGTCAAGTCTTGTGACTCCTCATGAAGGGGGATAGAAAATAAGGCATTCTATAAATCAATCACTGTAAAATATTTGGCTGTAGCTGGAATATTACACAATATCGTGGCTGGATTCAGGACCAATGGGAATTCTGCTTCAAGAATATTGTTTAGCGGGTGTAAATCATGAATAAATCTCCACAACGCTGTCCCCCCCGCCCCCGCTGATGCACCAGGGCAAACATTGTGTCATACATGTCTTCATCTGCTTCTCTTGACATTGGGTACTGTCTTACTCATGGAAAAATTGCTCCAGACATCAATTTGATTTTATCTGCACCTACTCCTTTCAATAGGCCTACGTCATATGGCCTGCTGGTCCACAGTATGCTCAGTACCTGTGCAAAATCGTCTCAGAATAAAATTGTGTCTTTTTTTATCAATGACATTCTCTGTGGCACTTCTCCGCTCTCAACTTTCAACCAATAAGTGAGGCTAATGAAGACCACTACCTCATCATCTGAATCATCATCTCCAAACAATTGCTCATCTGTCAAATCAATCAGTCTGTGTCCTTCATCAAGAGTTATCACTGTTCTCCATGCTTTCCCCTCACCATCAGACCCATTAAAAATCACCCTGTCTTCTCTCACTATGACTGCTTCTAGTACTATTGGAATCACCTGCCCTTCCTCCTCACCCATAGGTTCTTCTGGTGTATACAAAAATTCAGCAGGAAGTCGCAATGTTTCGCCCCTTATTCCCGGGAAACCATGCCACCAATATTTTCTGGCGACAAAGTGCTGATATGAATTCTCGTGTGTTTATATAGTGAATCCCTGTAGATGCTATCCCCTGGTCAGTGAAGGATATGGTCATGTTATGTCTGTGCATTAAATCCCTCCCCAATATGTAACACGTGTCTTGCAGGAGTACAATAGTGGCATAGAAAGATCATGTTCTCCTATAGTAATAGGTAAAGTTGTCAGTAAAAGTAACCATAGTTGTAGCCCCAGAATAATCCTGTACATTCATGGCAATGACTGACATTGGGTACATCCCCTCCCTAACACAGGACCTAGTTGCCCCTGTATCTACAAGGAAAGAAAATGGCTTTTAGCCTATGGTCAAACCAAGCCTTGGTTCCTCTTGTGGGTCCGGTGTAGCAGATACGATTGACCACATCAAGTCACTCTGTGTGCTGCCCTAATGTGGATATAGATTCATTCCTGTACCAGCAAAAGGGTTTCCCTCCCACCACTGTCACACTCCCTATTCTGGGTGTAGGTGTCTGCGACCCTGCACTTGCTTCCCATGTTGCCATGGTATTCTGTTGTATGGGTGCATGTGGTTGCATCTGCATTTGCTGTGTCTGCATCAGTGCTTGTTGTGCTTGCATAGGTGCTTGTTGCATTTGCACTGGCCTTCCTTGCTGTGTAGGTTGGATTGGTGGTGCATATGGCGGGTACTGCATGTGATCCTGGGCATAATATTCAGGTGGCTTTGCAGTGTATGGTGGATGAGATGCTGTCCTCCCTCTTCGTCCTGCCAATTTTGCTGCATCCTTCCCCTGCTTCTACATGCTCAGGAAATGTGCCCAATTTTTGCACACGTCCATCTTGTTAGGGCTGTCCTCCGAACCTAGGCTGTCCCCATTAAACCCCCTCCTTGTGGAGCCTGAAATCCGAATACTCTACATCTGGGTGCACCCCTTCTTCCTCATGGCTAGTAGTTGTGTTCTCATCTTTCTGTAAAGCTTCCTCCAGCCATTGGCTGTGCCTGCTGTGCGTCTTGTGTAACAACTTCCCCTCCACTTGTTAACACTGCTCCTTGCACTGAATACTTTAATAACTTTTTCTGAACGAACTTTGCTTCCTCCTCCAGCTTCTTTTCTCTTGCCTTAATCAACAATGATGAACTATAGTCAAATACATCTCTGGCCATAGTTTTGCTTCCACTCCCACATATTTGTTTTAATTTATAGTTTTATGCCACAGTTCCCTCGTTTCAACCGCCATCTTTCTTGATTCTGTTCAATGTAAGCGACTGGTTCTTTGTCATCACACAGTTTGTGCATCATGATTGTCTGACGTATCAGGATATTGCACTCCGAGTGCTCTCCATACATCTGCCCAAGAATTGTTAAATGGTGCTCCATCGTGAGTCGTATTCTGAGCTGTCATCCCAGGATACCACGCTTGCTTCCAAATGTAATCAGCTCGCTCCCGATCGTGGCAGCAAACTTTTTATGTCACTCACCGCTAGCGTCATCACTGCTGTCATTCTTTCTAATTCATACATTTACTTGTCCGCTCCCGATGTCAAAGTTGGAAACTTACACCTTAAATTATCCTTGTCCATTTGTGGCCATGTTATATACTGCAGCCGCCCTCCTGCCTTTTTTTAACAATGGGAATTGCGTGAACTCAGTGGTTCGCCTAATCGCAGTCAGTTCCTGTTTTTTGGGTATGGAACCTTTAATGACAGCTTTTTTTCACCCTGGTACATTTATCAACCTATTCACATATGGTGTTCCTTCCGCCAAACTTTTATTGCATTTTTTCAGAGCCCCAGAGCTTTTAGCAGGCTCCGGCATTCTATGTGCACCTTCCAAGCCCAATCAAGTTCTCTCTTCCCCTGCTGTTAAGACGGTCGAAGGGGCTTGTGCGCCCTCTTCCTCTTGTTCACCTTCCTCTTGTTCCTCATCCAAAAGCATTGTCTCCTAACTTCCATCACTTCCTTCCTCTTATCTATCCTCAAAATCTAGTTGTTTCAGGGGGCTCATCCCATGCAATCCCCTCATTGCTTTTCCCAATAAACTCTTCTCCTCTCCGTGGAGACCCCTACTACGCTCCTCTTTATCTTGCGGACACCAGCGTCCTGCCTGCTTCTATACAAATTACCAATTCTCCTTCACATTGCTTCTTCCTCAGCTTCATGTGGAAGGGTGCAGTTTCCTAATATCTCCTCCACAATCCATTACGTCTTTCTACACCCCTCTCTCTTTCTTGCTTCCGTTCCTTATTTCTCTCCTTTTCCTAGAGCATGCGTTCCCTGACAATTCATCAACAACTTCTCACCGTTTTCTCTGCTTATTTCCGTCTCTCGTTCAATCTCCCAGTCTCTTTCTTCCTCCATTTCCTTTATTCTTTCTATTCCTCCCTTTGCCTTTCTTCTTTGTTTTCTCGCTCTCTTCCTTTCGCTTCCTCTCCTACTCGCTATCTACCTTCCTTTCCCTTTTCTTTCTCAATTATTCTGTCCTATTCTCTTTCTTCCTTCTCCTGCTCCCTTCTCTGTCGTCTTTTCTTCATCTTCTCTCCTCTTCCTTCTCCTGTCTTTCTCTAACCTACTTTTCTCTCTTTTGAATCGTCCATGTTTCTTCCATCCAATTTAAGCAATATTTGTCCTCCCACCCACTTGTTCAGAGTGAAAGCTATGTCTACCTTATTGCTCTGACTTCCTCTCTGTTGCTGTATTTCTTTCTCAGCATCTGTCAGATTTGCCTGCACCTTGAACCGTTCGTTATACTCATTGCGCATAGACACTTGTTTTTGTTTATTTAATTTAGCTACATTTATAGCAACTTCACTACTGTAAGTGGGTGGTGGGGCGCATATACAGTGTTGGTGTACCCTGGCTGCTGCTTTCACTCTTTCAATGGATATAATCCCTGCACTTCATCAGACAGATCAATGCTCTGAGACGGAGGTGGACCCGAGGGTGCTGTGCCCTTTCCTTAATGCTGATTAAGCATCGACTCTCCCATGGGCAGATCCTCCGTCTCCTCCCCTTACATCTTCCACAATTCTACAATGGCTAATCGCTTCTGCAATTTTTTCCCTTTGTATGCAGCATGTAAATATGTTGTCATGTGTTACAACACTGATCTCGAAAGGATACGCCCTTGGGGCCAAAGCATAAATATTTTGCCCGCTGTGCCAATAACCCATTCCAAATGGCATTTATGGATCTTATCTTTAGATCTAGGCAATGCATTACATAAATGCATAAGTGGAGTGTCTCCCATGATGGCATGTCACACTCTTCACTGTCAATACTTATCGGTCCTTAGTACACCTTCAAACCTATTACCTCTTCACACTCGCATTTCAACAATATTCCCTCTAGTTCTAACACTTCTACGTCTCTTCCCAACACATGCTCTGCTACATCAACTACCCGGGCAAGCACCATAAACGCTCCCCACTCTCAGGACGACACCCTTTGGGTCCAAACCACAGCTACACATGCTTTACGCTCTATGTTAATGTTAAAGGACATTTGTACCGCACACTATCACCACCGGAGTGGTCCTCTGGCACTCTGGCGGCTCTGAAAGAGGAAGGGAGGGTGAGTTAGTGGGAGGAAGCTGTAAAAGTGCAAGAGTGCAGTGATGTGCTGGTGGCGGGCTCAGACCAGTGGGTCTGTTGGCTGAGCCTGGGGTGTTTGCGGCCGGTAGTCGTCGTGTACTGTTGTGCAAGTCTATGTGTGTTTTTTGTTTTGTTGTTGCAGTGTAGTGAAGTTTGTGCAGTTTGTTGTGCTGTAGGTTTGTGGTTGTGTTTGGTTTGGAGTTTGAGAGGTGTATGCAGAGGAGGAAATTGTTAGTGGAATTGGTTAGTTGGCATCTCTATCCTGAATTGAAGAGTTGTGCTAGCGTAATCTCTCCAAACTGGGTGCAGGGGCACCCTGTGCCTCTGGTTTGGTCTGGGCATGTTCTGCATTCAAGGTCCCTTTCACATCTCGCTCCCACCCCCACCAGCCTCCCTAACAACCCCATCTGTCCTTCCTTCCCACTTATATGGCCAGTGCACCTGCCAGTGTCCACAACTCAGTTAGTGTGGTGATTGGTAATATTTTGACAATTCCACAACACGGTGGCACCTACTAGCAGCTAAGGGGCGGGTGAAGATGTTGGATGGGGTTGTTCACTCCGTCTCCATGGGTGTCGCCTGTGTTCCATTCTGACAAGCATCACCCGTCCAGGTGCCGTGGGTGCTTCTCAGTCAGTTCTGGGAGCTTGTCAGTGTCTTTTCCGGTTTAGTCATTCTTTTTCCTTTCTGTTGTTTCGATTTTCAGTTTGAGTCTGTGGTGTTGAAGAGCCAGGTTTTTAGTAATTTTCAGAATTTTAGGTGATCTTTGGTGTTTCTTATTTCTTTTGGGATGTTGTTCCAGGTTTTTGCGGCTAAGTAGTAGAAGGCGGTGCTTCAGAGTTTTTTCTTAATGTATGGTTTTAGTTCCAGCCGGATTTTGTTGCTTGATCTGAGGAGTCACGTTGGCTTGTAGATTGTTATTTTCTTTTGTAGGAACTCTGCTCCTTGTCCACATATTGCCCTGTGCGTTATGCACATTGTTTGGAAGGTGATGCAATGTTTTACTGGGAGCCAGTGTAGCGTTTTTAGGACAGGGGTGATGTGGTCTCTTCTGGATGGTTTGAGGAGTAGTCTCGCTGCTGTATTTTTGATCCGTTGTAGTTTCTTCAGGAGGTATTCTGGTATTCTGAGGTAGAGGCTGTTTGCATAGTTGATTCTTGACATGATGAGGGCGACGAAAGTGAGTGTTTTGTGCGTGAAGGAGAGTAAAGGTAGGATTCTTCTTGCCATGTGGAGGAGGAAGAAACATTTCTTGACTGTTGCATTTATTTGTGGTTCTAAGGCTAGGGTATTGTCCATCAGGACTCCCAGATTTTTTTACTACATTAGAGGGTGATGGTGCGGTTCCCATTTCTGTTGGCCACGGGATGGCGGTTTTGTTCTCTTGGTCTTTGGATATGATCATGATTTCTGTTTTTCCTGGGTTGATTTTCAGGTTGTTGGCATTCATCCAGTTGAAGGCTTCTTTTAGACAGTCGGTTACGTTTGAATGATCGGCTTGGGTGTCTTTGATTTTGTAGATGGTTTGAGTATCATCTGCGTAGTTGCAGCATGTAATGTTGTATTTCTTGAAGATTTTGATAACTGGGGTCTGGTAGATGTTGAAGTACAGTGGCACTAAGGGTTCAATCCATACAGTTTCTGTTCTGTCTGCTAGGAATGATTTAGCCCAGAGTAGTGCTGTGTCTGTTATGCCTATGTCTTCTAGTCTTTCGGTTAGGGTGTCATGGCTAGCTGTGTTGAAGGCTGCGGAGAGGTCGAGCAGAATAAGGGCTGAGGTTGTGTTTGAGTCTGCGTTCATTTTTAGGTCGTCCCAGATGGATAGCACTGCTGTTTCCATTCTTATTGTGGGTCTGAAGCCGACTTGAGCTTGGTCTAGCAGGTGGTGTTTTTCAACGCGTTCTCGTGTTAGTTTGTATACGTAGGTTTCCAGGAGTTTTGCCGGGTAGGAGATGTTTGAGATGAGTCTGTAGTTGGAGAGATCATCTACATCGCTGCTTGTATTTTTCAGAAGTGGTTTGATGTATGCAGATTTCAAGGTCCTCGTTACAGTTCCTGTTGCTAGTCATAGATTTAGAAGGTTTCTGTAATATTCTGCTGGCGTTCCTTGTGCAGGGATTGATTTGTAGATGTCCGGGGGACAAGGATCCATGGTTTCTTGGTGAGTTTTACCAGCATTGCGAATGCCTCTGCTGATATTTCAGGAAAGTTTTTTGAATTTGTGCTGCGGTTCTGAGTTAGGTTCGTTTGGTTGTATGTTGTGGTTGGTTGGCCTCTGTTGAATGGTTTGTCTGATGTCATTGATTTTATTCTTGAAGTGGTCTGCCAGGTCGTTGCATA
Organism: Ambystoma mexicanum; assembly: GCF_040938575.1. Taxonomy (NCBI): domain Eukaryota; kingdom Metazoa; phylum Chordata; class Amphibia; order Caudata; family Ambystomatidae; genus Ambystoma; species Ambystoma mexicanum. Next base: position 62,710,967 of record NC_090937.1, read on the forward strand.
GCTTCTCCGAGGGGTTTGGGGTATCACAGCCTGGTGGGTTTCTCATTTCTTTAATGATGTTAAACATTTATTTTTGTGTGTTGGTGATTGGCGATTCCGTCTTCATAATGCCTTCTCTTCTCCTTTTGAATTTCCTTCTTGTATGTGCGCATTTGTTTCTGGAACAGTGTTCTTTTGTCTGGGTTGTATTCTTTCCTCCATTCCAGTTCCATCTTATTGCTTTCCTTTTTCATGGTGCTTAATAGTGGGGTGAACCAATATGCCATTGCTCTCTTTTTCTGATGGTATGAATGGTTTTTCAGGGTGATCTTGTCAATTGTATCTGCAATCCATTTGTATAATAGCTCTGCTTTCCCGTCTAGGTCAGCTAGCTCTAGTTCTGTAGTTGAGGGTTTGGTTAACTCCAGTTGTTCGAATAGGTTGCTTTCTTTGACGTCTTTCCAGTTTCTTTTTGTGGTGGTTGTGAGTTTAGGAGGTTGGATGCAGACTTGAGTAGGCAGAGTGATCACGAATGGGATGATGAGATGGTTGCTACACAGTTTTTCCTTGGCGAAAATTGCATCCAGGGTGTGACCTGCCTAGTGTGGTGCCCCTTTTACTAGTTGTCGCAGTTTCATGGTAGTGAGTTGTTCAATCAGTGAGTTTTGGGAGTTGGTGTGAATGTCTTCGAACCAGATGTTGAAGTCCCCCAGGATGATTAGGTGTTCGTGGTTGATGGCTATGTTGGTGATGGCTTCTATGAAGTTGTCGATGAAGGATGCATCATAGGTTGGTGGTCTGTACACCAAGATGAATGTGATGTTGGTTTTTGGGCTCGCTGGTAGGTGTATAACCATGGTTTCACAGTGAGTGGTTTGTCTATTTTTATTTTTAGGTGTTCTTTGAATGCTGTTGCGATGCCTCCTCCTTTTTTGTTTTTTCTGTTTATTTGAAGGCATTTGAAGTTTGCTGGAAGGCAGCTTTGGAGTGTGATTTTGTAGTTGTCGTCCAGCCACGTTTCTGTGATGAATAGGTTGTCAATGCCGTTGTCATCAAGTAGGTTGAAGATCTCTGTATAGTGTTTTGACATGGATCTTGCGTTTATTAGATTGCAGTGGAGATTGGAGGTGTAGTTTGGTTTGGCTTTTCTTGTTAGGGTCGTCATCTGATGTTGTTGAGGTATAGGTTTTGGGGTGTCGGCGTCATCAAAAAGTTCTAGGTTTTGTCTTGGGTTTTTGTTTTCATCGGGTTCGTCTTCCAGGAGTTGTGGTTGTCGATTGGAAGTTCTTCTAGCTTTGGTGATGTAAGGTGTTATCGCTTTGGTCGTGTGTTTGTTGTTTCTGGTGTTGTTCATCCTTCTTCTGCGTGATTTTGTTAGGTTGTTTAATGTTGCCGCTTCTAGCGTTGGGTTGGTTTGATCTGGTGAACAGTTGTCAGCGAGGTATGGAGTAGAGGGATTTGTCTCTTCTCTCAGTGTTGGTTCGATTTTTGTTCCTGTCTGTGGGGGTGTGTTCTGTAGTTTTAGTTCTTTGTTGCAGTTCCGGAGTGTTTGTTCTTTCTTCTCGTTTTCTTTCCCTCGGGGTGGATTGTTTGCGCTGCATTCTAGGATTCAGAGTTGTTTAGTCTTCGTTTCTTTGCTGATGTCCAGTTGGTTCTGCTTTGATCTGGTTGTCTTGGGCGTAGTACTGGGTGTGGAGGCTGTCCGCTACTGGTTTTGGTCTTTGTCTGTAGGTGGTGTTTCGGGCTGATGTTGCTTATTAGTTCAGTCGCTGTCTTGGTGGAGGTATGGGAGGAGGTTATGGGTTATATAGTTATATAGTTGGGTGTTATCAGTGGCTCTCTTTAGTCTCTGTCTCCCTGAATGCGGTTCACTGCGGTGAGTTAGCTATGTACGTTCAAGAAGGATATGTACTAGTTGAGGAGTGACTGAGGGGCGCAGCTAGGACTTACGTCTTATGAGGCGTGAGCCCCTAATCGGAGTGTCCCTCCATAGTAGTTCAGTGGTGGGTTCTGTCTCACTTTAGAGTGAGCTGGTAAATGAATTTGAAAGACCTGATAGTGGGAGCGAGGTCTATCAATGCATTCTAAGTATCATACAATGCAATCTGGACACAAAAACCCTACTAGATTTGAGAGACCTGTATAGTGGGAGAGAGGCCTAACAATGCCATCTAAATATCATGCAATGCAGTGTGGGCACAGGAACCCTACTAGATTTGAGAGACCTGTATAGTGGGAGACAGGCCTATCAATGCAATCTAAATATCATACAATGCAATCTGGACACAAAAACCCTACTAGATTTCAGAGACCTGTATAGTGGGAGAGAGGCCTATCAATGCAATCTAAATATCATACAATCCAATCCGGAAACAAAAACACTATTGGGGGGTTCAGTATTAATTTGAGAGACCTGTATAGTGGGAGAGAGGCCTAATAATGCAGTCTAAAAATCATACAGTGCAATTTGGGAATAGAACCCCTGGTAAATTTGGGAGGGCCTGTATAGAGGGTAGGGTGGGGTTCTATGTCTAGCGGGTCAGATGAGTACATTATTAAATACTGCTTGAATTTGTCTAAGTTGAGGGTGAGGGAGAGAGATGCAGTGGGGAGTAATCACATTGTTTAATGTGGGTTTGCTAAGTCGCTCGGACTCTAGGGTATGGTGGTTGTTCTACTCCTAACCCCAGGCCACTCCTACCTTACTGATCCTTATAGTTGATGGTTGATGGCTGGCCACTGGCTTCCTCTGCGGACACCTGCTGACACTCCTTGGAGCCACCTCTGTTGGAGACACCCTTTGCCTTGGGGCCCTTAGCCAAAGGGCTGCTGGGCAGAGGGCTGGCCTGGGGGGCCGCTTACGACTTAGATGTAAGCACCAATCAGGGCCGGTACGGACAAGCAAATAGAGCCAATTAGGGAGGCAGGGACGCGGGAGGAGGAGAAAAAACACGCAAGGGAGGCGAGTTGAGGGCGAGGGACTGCACGGGGCACTAGCGGGCCTTGGCCACCACCAGTCGCTTTGAAATTAGGCAATATAGAGGCCCAAAGAGTTTACAAAATAGACAGCACTCACCCAAATCAGATGTTAAAAAACATATCAATCTACACAAATTCTTACTTTTCACAATTCAAACAACTTTTCAACCCCCACCCTCCAGCCCCCGCTGGCACCAGCAATCACTACACATATAGGTGCACCTCCAATATAATACAACACAACAAAACCACAGCTGACTTCCTGCCCCTCTGACAAGGAATCCTCATCTCTTAATCATAAGCCATCTCAGTTCAAGTGTGATTCACCGTTCTCCAGAGGTCACTCTGCAGTCCTCAGGCTTATGGCGGGGAATTTCGACAATCTAAGTGCACTGTCCATGACCCTCTGCATCGTCCACAGGGATTTATCTTCCAAAACATCTTCCTTCTCGAGCTCTCCGTTCATCCACCTCCAACTCTCCGAGGTTCAGATGCTTCTCCAAGCAGAGAGTTGGGGGCAGAACCATCTCCTCGGCTGGGGCCTTCCTCTGGAACAGCCTCCCTGCCTCTCTCAAACTTGAGCAGAACCACCTGCAGTTCCGGAAGCAAGCTTCCTTTTCACTTCCGCTTTCTCTCTTCCTCTCCCCTGCTAATTATATGATATGATATATGATATGATATGGCATTTATAACACGCCTACACAAGTGTTTCAAGTCGCGATGAGTTAAGGGAGGAGCAACAAAGGGAGGACAGACAACGATCCTACCAGGCCAGGTGTCATTCAAATCACGCAAGTGCATGGGATGGGGGAAGGTACAGTGCAGCACATGAGAATAGAAAATAACAATAAGTAAAAGTAACGGCCAGCAGGTGGCAAGTGCAAGGGTAAGTGCAGACATCTGGTGTCAAGTGCTGGTAGTAGGACTGTAGGGTTACAGAAACAGTCCCCAAGTGCGGGGGTTGCCAGGCAGGCAGTGCAGGTGTGTGTGACTGGCAGGGGAGGGACCAGGGCCCGAGATCAGAGGGTGTCCAGGTTAACCAGTGCAGTTACAGTTACAGCCAGGAGGTCAGCAGGGGAGAGGAGGAGAAAAAGCAGAAGCAATGAGAAAGGTTTTGTGGTGCTTCCGGAGATGGTTCTCCTCAAGTTTAAGGGAGGCAGGGAGGCTGTTCCAGAGGGAGGCCCCAGCTGAAGAAAGATCTACCACCAACTTGTTGCTTGGAGAAGCGACTGACCCTGAGGGAGTTGGAGGCGGATGAGCGAAGAGCTTGAGAAGGAAGATATTTAGGAAGAGAGAGTTGAAGGTATTGAGTATTGCACCCGACTGCTCCACGCAATGGTCACCTGGTCACCCTCTGAACTCGGGCACAGGCTTCTCCATGTCCAGTTGCCCTTGCACTGCCTCTGGGCTCCCCAGCACTTACGGGTCTGTATCTGCAACTCTACAGTCTGTTCTCTCTGCACTTATGAGTCACCTGCTGGCTGCACTTGTGAGTTAACTGCACTTCCCCCTTCCCGTCCCCCCTGGCACTTCTCCCCTTCCCTCTTCCGCACACTTGCGCAATCTGAATGACATAAGGCCTAGTAAGATTGTTATTTTGTCCTCCCTTTGATTCTCCCTCTTTGTCTTGTCGCGCCTAGAAACATGTGTGTTCTGGCGTGTTATAAATGCCACATCATATCATACAATATCAAAAACATCAGAACCGCTTCCATATGTACAGGGTCGCCAGAAAACTCTAGCGCAAGACAGACAGGCTGAGAAATCCTGCACCCAATAACGGAAATAGTCAAAGTAAATGGCAAAGCCAGCTTTATTAACAATCCACATAAAGCAGGGACAGCAATAAGCCTCAAGAGCTCAGTCTCAAGTCTCAAGAGCTCTCAAACGTTTCAATACAGAACAATGAAGTATAAATGGAAAACGCATCATAGCTGATGTAATATCACAATCTTAGTTGCAAAAATCTACGGGGTTGAGGGATTGGTTAAGGTAATTGTCTACATATACAATTTATAGGGATTAGTCTTTTCATTGGACATAACTATCTGATGGCCCCACCTTGGACCACCCCTAAATTGATAAAGTTAAGAAAGACATCTTAGAACTAGGTAATTGGCTAATGCACCAGTTACAGGGTGGCATCACATTGAGAGTTTCCATTGGTTGGCATCTGTCTTTCCAACCTTGAGCACTTGGCAGGTCATCAGCACATGATCAAAAATAGGGGGAGCGATACCCATGAATTGTCTCTTCGAATTAAATAAGACACAATAGCTTATTTCCTAGGCCACGGGCCAGAGCATCTAGCTTTGTACTTGGCCTTGTTCTGGGAATTTGTAGGGAGTCGAGGCAGGTGCTATCTGTGTCTGGAGCTAATGAATGGACATTGTCTTTCAATTATAGGTCACGTGTGAGAAGACCCTGTTTTGAATTAGTTTACTCAGCTTTTACTGTGATTTTAGCTCATATTAATATGGGTGTTGTTTGTTACCCTCTTGGGCCACTGGAGACTTGGTTGATCCATTCCTCGTGCAGCATTAAGCCTTTAATTAGTTGGCAGCTGGAATTAAAAAAGACTGTCAGTTCTTTACTTAATGTAAGAGAAATGTGTCTTATTACGCTTGGGAATTATTTTCTTATGTTCTCTTCGGAGCTATCCAGATAACCCTTATTTCACAGTAACCCTGGAAGGGGTCTGTGTCTGCCCTGCACAGGTCTGTATTTCAGCAAGTCGAATCTGCCTGGTGCTTCAAGGTGTCTTGTTCACTCTAATGCAGCTCTGCCGTCCATTTTATACAAGATGGCCACTCATTACTGTTGCGTCTCTACGTTACGCAAGCTATACATGTATATCGTTCATGTTGCATTTCAGCATGTACATTAGTTATGTTCTATATTTCCATATGGTACAAGCAATATTCTTCATGTCTAAATGCACGTTTGACCTAATGTTTGTTTCTTCATGGTGAGTGCATATCTGCCTCATGTCTCTCGTAGGTCAGTCAGCAGTGAGGTCATGCGCTCTCGCCATCTTCGATAACATCAGGTCCATGGGCCTCATTACAAGTTTACCGGTCCAGTAACTATGGTACCGGTAAGCTTGCCGGTACCGTAGTTACCGGACTGGCAAACTACAAGGTCTGTCCGCGGGTGCCCGTCAGCCCGGCAGGTCCGACCTGCGGGGAGGAATGGCACCAGCGAGCAGACCTACCTGGTAGCACCGGAGCCATTATTAACGGTGCCGGCACTACCGACCTCCCCATTCCTATTAAGCCCTATTGGGCTCAAATGGGAATGAGGAGTAATAAATACCGGCACCCAGCAATGGGCAGTTACCGGGTCTGGCGGGGACGGAATGCCCTGGTAATTGCCCATTGCCGGTAAAAAAATGACTCTGGCACGGCTACCGCCAAAGTCGTAATGAGGCCCCATCTCTTCTTGTATTGATCCGGGGTAAGGCCGATATGGTTACGGTATAGAGGCCGGGGAGGGGCAGTCACCATGAATGACATTTATCTGCCTCTTGACAAAGGCTAAGCGCAGGAGGAGTGATTCACTGTTTGTGATGTTTAGTGGTGGTGCTGTTACATTTAGCTGGTCCTTGTATGCAAGGCGAGATCTCCTCCTCCTTCACGATTGGCCTGTTTAAGTTTGAAGTTGTTGGGTAGGAAATCTTATGCTGTTAACTTGAAGTTTTGATTTAGCCAGGCTTTGGTGAGTAATAACATGTCTGTCCCTCCATTGCTTAACAGTTTGTATATTTCAGTTGTGTATTTTGACATTGATCTGGCATTGACTAGGTTGCAGTGTATCTTTTTGTTTTCTGCAGTTTATTTGTTCTTTGGTAGTGGCGTCCAGTGGCTTTATAGTGGAATCATAGTACGAAGCAGACAGTCCCAGTTGCTCAGTGTGGGTTGTACGTGATAGAGGGTTGTGTTGGGAGAAGACTGGAGAGCAGCAGAAGAAAGAGGGGCTGGACAGGAGGAGAGTGGAGAGGTGACAGCAGGAGGAAGCAGTAAGAGCTAAGAAGGTCAATGAGGAGGTGGTGACATCAGAGGAGGAGCGTGAGTAGAAGGTGGTAGGAAGGTGAAAGCAGACAGGAAGAGGTAGTAACCAAAGAGAAGGTGGAATTATCAAAAGGAGAACAAGAGAATGAGAAGATGAAATTAAGGAAGTAAGAGAGGAGATGATAACACAGGGGGAGGACAGCGGCAGGAGGAGAAGATAACACTGTTATACACTCTTGGCATCCTTTTTGATCCCAGTCAGAACCCTAGGACAGAGGGTATTGAAGAAGTTGGTGGTGACATCAGGGGACACGAGACTGGGATAGACTGGAGGTTGAGGATGACTTTAGGGGAGAGATGGAGCAACACAGAGGAGGCACTGATGAGGCAGGGGGATTGGTGCAGAAGAGTGGAGGAGCACCAGAGCGCCCGGTAGTGGAGAACACAAAGTAAGAAAGTAAGTAAGAACAGGCAAGCATGAGCCAGTGAAGGGGTGGAAGTGAAGGTATGAGCATGCTGTCATGAACTACAGAACACGTCCCTTTTGGACTTCCTGGTCCTTGTCACAACGGGACGTGCACTCCATAATACTCCCAACATGGTCGTCCAGCGTGAAACTCCTTTCTCGCTCCACGCGCTGGACGTAACGTATTCTATTAATAGACCACGCCTTCCGCGGCTCCGCGCGTCTCAATGCTATTGCAAAGTAGCGATCCGACTTGTGTCCCGTAGCTCGCGGTATTGTTTCCTTGTACCTGTCTATCTACCCGTTCCTTGCCCCTTCCTTTCCTCCTATTTCCTGTACTCGTGTGTTAGTTGCACCTTTCCTAGTTCTTCGGATTCCTGGATCCGCGTCCCGGAAACTGAACGCACCCTGGAGTGGGAAGAGACTCGGGCAGCCTTGTCCAAAACCAGGTCCGTCCGCAAGAAGGCAGCGACCAAGGACTCCAGCAAAGAACGGACCCAGGTGAGAAGGGGGGGGGACTCCTTGACACATGTGGCAATGCATTGTGGAGGTACAGGTAGAGGTGGGGAGCGGCAGGGTGAAGGAGATAGAGAGAACCATTAAGGCATGAGACTGTTGCAAATCTCTTTTCTGTGGTAGAGATGATCAAGGTGATGGGAAAGAGAGCCAGGCCTTGGAGTAGAGGGAAGTGCCCAGAGTATTACAGCCAAGCCTACTACAAAGATGTGTTTGGTAGGCCACGCCCAACCGTGGAGGTTAATCTGGGGATTGCACTAAGTACCATGTACTCCAGAGTCAGCTTGTTCACAAGCCCTGCGTGTGGGTGCACTCCAGCTGCAGACCAAGACAGGGGATGTGAAGCAGACACACCATAACCACCAACAACCTGAGAAAACAAAGAAGCAAAGGGCACACTCTAAAACAGCGAAACAGAGGGACTGGGAATCCTTGAGCTATCACAGGACAGGGCCTTGGAGAGTAATCTGCTACTGGACACAAAGACTGAAAGTCGAAATATCAAGGTGAAACCATCTTGTTGTTACATAGAATTTTCCAAGTGGTACCACTGGCTTAAGACGCGGAGAGAGCCAATTGAACCGCCAACCAATCTCCAAGATTGTGTGGGACTGAGAAACACCAAGTTAGACCATGTAGGAAATTGGCATTTAAACTTCAAAGCCCCACGAAAAGAGTTATAGTCACAAAGAAGATAATCTATTAGTACATTGTTTGCAACCCCTATCTGAAGACACCGTTGTGGACCACTTTACTAGATTATCATTGCCATTGTGGTGAGATTTTTTTAAATGGTCCTTGTTATTTTAAGATTTTTGAACATTGTAAATAAACTCATCCCTTGCCCTAATAAAGTCTGGAATGTAAATATATTAGTCTGGCATAGATCTTTCTTAGTTTTGTGATAGATTGCAAATTGAGATCTCATCAGCATCTAATCTCAATGCACTAAATAACAAGCATCAGACCTAATGATAATTATAATCATTGGCTTCAGAAAAAAAAGAAGATTGGCGTTTTTAAATATAACAGATGATTCCCTTGTTAGGGGAAAGGTGCACTTGGCAGGTTTCCTTTTCACCAAATGTATTATTCTTTAATACATATTAAATCAGTTCTATTCATAGACAATATTGGAAAATCAAAGGGACGTTCAAGTCGATATTACTTCAGAATAGAATAACTTCTCTCTCAACTAAATGTTCACAAGTAAGCAAATCGCTTTAGAACCCTCTATTTGAATCTAGTACAACAATACAAACAATCCAAGCAAAGGACATTGTACCTGTTATGTGGCCTCTTCCATTTTCATTTACAGCGATTCCTGCTGCAAGACCTTGAAATATGTGGTTCCCGCTGAAAGGAACAAGCAAAAACATCCACTGTTACATTCTCAGACGCTTACTAAAAAATATAAAGAAGCAAAAAAGTACAATTCAGATTGCTTCATAAGAAATGGCTGCCAGAATGAAAAAGATGCAGGGATAAAGTGGGTGTTTCTCTTTTTTAACCTCGAACAAAGAGTTTGCAACCACGTACAACCATCAATGAAAATCGGCAATATCAAACATTGTGTGTCAAGAGATAATTACACATATTAACAATGCATAATGCATGTATTAAGGAAGGCAGATGATTGATGTAATTGAACAGTGATTTTTATCAGTTAAAAAACCCTAGAAAATAGGACATTGGAAATTGTATAGATAGATCATGTTGTTATTGGCAACTGCAGAGATGTCAGACAATTGTAATATCTCTTAATGCTAATCTAAGGACATATAACTATACACCAATAAGAATGCAGTCACTATTTTCTATTGTTGACTTGATTCCAAACATCTTGACTTCAACAGACGACATTGCATATTTCAAGTTAGCACGAAGTGCTAATAGTCTTATACATTTCAGGTGAGGTCAGTTTCGTTTGGGATAATGCCTAGCTGGAATTTATTAACTTGGGACAGGATTTATTCAGCGATAATAAACCCTGATTCAGTTTAAAAGGCTTCATTACTACATTTCAGCATTCGAGAATGTCAGGGCCCATTACTTTGGTGCAATGTTATTTCTAGTCAAGCATAAAAGCAAAGGATTATAAACAAAAACAGAACATTTTTTGAAATTACTATGTTCTGATGCAATTATAGTTAGATTTGAAGTAGACTGAGCGGAAATTCAGACCTCATTCCTAAAATGTTCTGCATTTAATATGCATGTTTTGCTAGTGAAATCAATACACTGAATATTTCCATGTGTTTATTGAGTTTCATAAAGTATAGATCGTCCCAACAGGTGTTCATGCTGTGAGGCGCTTTGTTAAGCTAATACAGTCTCTGAAATGAAATCCAAACATTTTTCAAAAAGATTATACTTGTGTGAGTATGTGTGTGTGACTTTACATATAAAACATTCTTCTTAGGGTCTTAAGTTTCCTGTACTGGGAGTCCTAATGTGCAAGACAAATCAAACAAATGGGAGGGCGTTTTGATGGCAATTTACGTTGACATTCATGTGACAGCTGTAAGGGAATAAGTGGAGCAAAAATAAAATGTTACCCTGACACGGGCTTTAGGCAGTGGCAGCTGGTGAAACTTTTAATCGGTGGGGCGTAAATGTTTTGCACAAATACGCGGGAGCAACTGAGATTTATTTTTCTACAATGATGGGCTAAAATGGTGAATTGTGCAGCACACTTTCTATGAGAAATTGAGGGTGAACCTTTGTAATCAATTTCACAGGGCAACTCTTGAAAATAATCTAATAGATGAAAGTCAGAGGAGCATTTTCCAATGCATTTTTATGATGGCTGCAACCATAAATTTCGATGCTAGCTTTACTAATATATCCTAGTATTCTATTCATATCTAAGAACATACTTCTGTTTCCTTCGCACAAAATGACTATAATGATACCATGCGAAAATATGTATATGCTAGCTCTGGCAATATAGTCCAGTCTCCCATGTAAGAAAATACTTCTGTTGGATTTGCCCATAAAAATGCATCCAGACTAGTTGCACCACTGTAGGCCAGTCTAGCCACATTGCATCACATAAGGTTTGTCCTCCCCCCGATTCCCAGTACAGTAAGAAATGCCATGACAAAACCAGTCTGGACATATGTTGTTACTTACTATGAACACATGTCCAGACTGGTTGCACATTGCACCAATGTGAAGACACCCGTCCTCTCACATCGGATCAGTCACAATGTCTTTGCCAATTATTCCAGTGGTATTGTTAATACTACTTGAACAACGGCAAAGACAACTTTGTGACTTTGCCTATTATGACAGTAATAATAATAGGAGGAGGTTATCAATCCCGATATTAATATTACTGGAATAATGAACAAAGACAATGTGAATGTTCTGTAATGCCCCTCCACAGTCTCTCACTCAGTGATACCTGATGAGTGAAGAGAATCTGCTCACTCATCACACATACACACCATGACACTCACACACAAACATTCTCTAACACGCTGTCTCTTTCCCTTGAAGAGGAAGACATGAATGTGGCCCTTGTTGCACCAGTCCCGCCCTCATCTCGACATCAAAGAAATCAAAGGTGTACATCGTTGCTGGCCCCTCCTCCCCATCGCTGATGTACCGCAGATGTGAGAAACACTATTCACCCCATCCTGATGACGTCATTGAAGAGATACGTTTGCAGTCAATGAAGCAAGTAGATTGACTGTGACCATGCAAAGAGCTGATGATGTCACGACTCAGACTACAACATAGATGCGTTAGACATGAAGCACATGTGCATTCCTGCACGAAGCTACACAGACACTTAGATTAAATTGCTCTTGGACACTAAGAACATGCTTATGACCCACTTTGATAAGAGGAGGTATACACCTTTGCTATGCAGTAACCGCAAGTCGCACAAGAATGCATATAAACTGCTTGCTGACACTGAATGCAACAAACATGAGTGGCCATGTAAATCATTATGGAAGCCACATCTGCATTGAAATGAACGGAATGCACTGAGAAGACTTGAGAACACAGAGAGAGAGAGAGAGAGGCCTGGGGTACTGATTTCACAGAGAAGCCCAGACCAGGCTGTCAGTGCAGCCATTGTGCGTATTCTTGCCAAGGACACAGAAGGAGGGGAAGCTTCACATTAGCAGAAGAGATAGGACACCTGCATGTCTAAAAGCTGAAAATCCTCATAAATGTGTACAGGAAAAATAAGCGTGTAGTCCCTGCGTGATCTGAACCTGGAAGACAAAGCCTATTCAGTCGAGCCAGAGAGAGGCCGTTGTTCCCATCCAACTGAAGACAGATGATACAAAAGTAAAACCAAGTTGAAAGCTTAATATTCGGTCTCAAGGACTAGAGGATGGGAGATGGTAACCTTGTTGGCTACAGTCAACACCTTTCGGCTGTTCCCACCACCTTGGCTAGTTGCTCATCGGCTGGTAACTTTCCAAAGTGCCAAGGCTGAGAAGGACCTCTCTGACCAAGCCCTATCCACTGTCCATGATAGTTCATACTTAGTAGCAAGGCCCAATGGTAGTGCGCTAACCTGACATGCCTGTAGTTTCAACATTTAGGTCGTCGTCACAGGAGGAGTCACCAGGCCCTTTTTAGCCAATAAAAGTATGATCCTCATATATCTTCTATATATACCATTCTAACTTAGGTTTTTGCAATGTATCATTTATTTTGTGACTTCACTTCACATTAAAACTCCATGACAAGCCTGTAACCAGTGAGACAGTATTGGAAATCATGTGATGTCCATTTCTTGATCACTGCTTCGAAAATGTTCAATACACTGAGTTTTGCCAAATTTTTTGACTCTTTCATTTTTGAGTGCAGGGGATTTCCGCTGGACCAGTTCCTCTTGCTTGTATTTGGGAAAACGAACAGACCCTGCCTTACTTCAGGTGGTAGCAGAGGACAGTCGCAGAGAACCCCGGCGAATACCATTTTTTCCTGCTGCATGCCAGAAGAGTTTCATCTCGAGGACTGGGCCTTTGACCACATGTGCAAACTGAGACAATCGTCAGGAGCCCCCTTGGTAAAAATCCTGCTTGCTCCCCATGGGATGCTGAGCAGACCAGAAGGCAGAGTGGCAGATTGTGGGAGTGACGGAGTCCAAGGGCTTCAGTGGATCCACAGAGTGTAAATCCAACAATCTGACAAATATTGGGGCAGGGTATTGACGTGTTGGCATTTGTTTTTTGTTTATTTATGAGAGAATCCCTGTTTCCAGGTGTAGTAAAGCAATGTCCATGCTTGAGATAGGTTGCTTATATGTAAGTTTACTTCCAGTTCTTAAGTTACATGTTTCAGGACAAGACATCAAGTATAAGGCAATAGATCACCGGCACCCATCACCCACGGAGGGAGGGACCAACTGACCCGTTACAGAACACTTACCACATCATTCTCACACTCATACATCAACATACCAATTGATCCTTGCATGACATCACTGAGCACATGACCAGACTAGGCAGACTCAATTACAAACACACTCAGGCACGATATAACACATCTCCCTCCTTACCGAAACATATACACAAACAATAAGCACTTTACATACAGGCAAGTCACATCACCATCCACCATACACCATACAACTTCACGAGTACTCCCACAGCTATGCAATTCCAAACTTCACCTACACATTCAGGTCACTCTCAATACTAACACAAATCACCTTCAGTCTATCCCTGCCACGGATAGACTCTCACTCTAGACACAGCCAGCCCGTACACAAGGATAAAACTACCCTACAAACCAAATGCCCACCAAAATAACATATATCCTTCTGCCCGCCCCCGCCACAGGCGAGCCTCCAGGCTGCCACCCTGGAGCACATCTTGTCATCCCGGCGCAATACTAGACATCCAAGAAGACAACAAAATCACCATACCTAGTAGGAAAACTCATAAAACCGCTAACTAGTGTTGAAATATCGCCAACTATGCCTGCATCACGAACATACACAGATCATCAATGGACTAGGCCATGGAGCCCACTCAACCACACCAAGGTATACAGATCCTGCAACACTTGAAGATGCTGGCCAGCCATCTCCAAGACCACCAACAAAACATGGAGTTAGCCTAAACACTCATCTCAATGGCAGTACTACAAGTCCCATGATCCTGACCTCAGAGTACCGTGGCCAGGATTGACATATAACACACAAAGAAAACAACTCATCAGACAACTCTTAATCTTGGACATCCTATTTCCCTTTAGCCAATATGGTTGCCGAAGGTCGTCCCCAACCAGCACAACAACTTTTTCGAAGAGAACCACTACCACAACTTCATCAAACAAAACCATCTGTCCATTACAGATAAGAGTCGACTTCTTCTAACCGTGCACTACTACAGCTCCTAAAATCACCAGACCAGAACTCCCACTCACCTTAGTGCACTTCTCCACTTACCACTCACTCCTGCAACTGGAAGGGCGCTACCCCCAGGATTTACCACACACGTCCCCATAACCAAAAGAGGAGCTAACTCACCGTGCTTAATTCATACAAAGGCGCTACCTCCGTATACAAAATACCAAAATCCAAAATTACTATGAGTGCCACCACCCAGCAACACTTAATCATATTCACGTAAGTGTCCATTTCCAAGCACTTGACACCCAATGAGGCGCTACCTCAATACAGTCAATTTAAACAAAAGCGCTACCTCCATCTCAATACACATAGACAGTAATAAAAAATACTACTTCCTAACCTCCCCATCAGTTTCTTGCAAGCAAATTCATTCGAACATGAACTCTGCACACATCACTCAAATCAAGATACTCATTATGTCACATCCATCAGGTTTCAGATTCACTGCCAACCTTAGGTACAGTGGGTGTACAACAAATGACATTTCTTTAGACTTTACAGATGTAAAAAGAAACATTTCCTGTATAGTTCTTTTCCTTGTCCATGGCTTGCATTAATCCTAAATCCCTAAAAGTCCAAAAGTCTTAAAACTAAACTTTCAACCTAAAAATCCTCAATAGGTAATACTAGCTCATTCACACACACTACTGAACTCCTCCCCATATCACAATGCATTTAATTATGCACTTTTCGCTATAATGTCTAAGAAGTCCATTGACCTGCAAATGCTTAAGAATGTTAATTTCCTAACACATTGCATTGCATCTTTACTCGCATATACGAAGTCCATTAACCTGCAAATGCCTAAAAATGTTAATTTCCTAACACATTGTATTGCATCCTTACTAGCATATAGCCACAAAACTTAAAATGTCTCGAACGCAGTATACACTTTGTCATTGGGGAGGGAGGGACCGACTGACCAGTTACAGAACACTCACCACATCATTCTCACACTCATACATCAAAATTCCAATTGATGCTTGCATGACATCACTGAGCACATGACCAGACTAGGCAGACTCAATTACAAACACACTCAGGCACGATATAACACCAAGTGTTAGCTAGATTACGGATGATGAGATGAAACCCTATGTCTAGGCGCTAGCTTAGGTTGCAGAAGGTGGTACCTTATTGAACTTAACAGAAAATACAAAAACAATAAAAAAAACAGATTAAAGGATATCCTATGCTATGGTGAAGGACCACGCCCATGAGTGGGCACTTTTAAGAGATGATTCCCTGTGAATAAAAAGCAGGATGACAGCCGTGGGGTATTTGTGTTGTGGTGCTTTTGTGTATTGTGGGGGTTGAGAAGTGTACTTATTTGAATTGCTTTACATGCCTAATGATTGGTGATTTCACAAGAAGGTTGCAAATAGGACTTAGCACATTGGTGGAAGGCTGAACCGTAGCCCACTACGCCCCAGCATGCAATTGGTGGTGAAGAAAGATGGAAAGGGCGTTCCTTTTATAGCAGAGTGAAGTGGTGTGGAGCTTTAAAAAACAAGAAGATTGCTGTACAATTTTGGTTGTGCTCAAAGAGCACCTGGAGAGTTGTGGCTTGGCCTTCAGAGGTAGAGATGAGAGCATGGGCGTTAATGTTGATGAGCCGGAGAGGCTCATAGAACAGAGTGGAGGTTGTTTTTAAGAAGTTAGTTAATTGTTGACAATTGTAAAATTGAAATTGGCATTGGCATTTTTTGAAGTGTACAAAGAATCCCAATTTGAGGTCAAGTAAGTATCAACAGTCAGAGAGTGATATGTCATCATGGGGGATACTCCCCTTAAGCACTTGTGCAAATCCCTTCCCCAATGTCATGACAAAATATGCAGGAATAGCGCGAAATGGACTTGTGATACAGAGGGCAAAATGGCGAGGCCATGGTCCTGGAAAGGCAGTTTTTTTTTTTAAATCTGTGCTGCAACACATGACCACATATTTGCATACTGCATATAAAGGAAAGAAATTAAAACAGCAGATAGCAATACAGGAGTTATGGAAGATGTTTGAGGACAAGGAAGAGGACCCACCCAAGAAGGAATTGGTGCTCAGCCAGCATGATGCAGGGGGTGAAGCCCCCATGGCTCCTCTGCCTCTTCCTCATCCTCAAACAGCTGACCCACTGACAGGAGGCCAGGGAGTTCACCCCTTGAAAGAGTTAAAAGCAGTGGAGGGTACACTTACCATGTGCACCTCTTTCATATAGTAGCAAAGACGCGCTTAGTGGTGATAAGCCGGCGAATAGGAAAACAGGGACTATGATTGATGAGCGCAAGGAGTGGAGTGACCTACAAGCGAAGTTGATGGGGGTGACGAAGCAACTCACGGACGTAAAGGGAACGATGAGATGACAGTTCCACTTACAAGGGTGGGGGGGGCAGATATTGCTTAAACTAGACGGAACTAATGTAACAGAGCCCAGAGAAGGAACCTAAGAAACGAAGACAAAGGGAGAAGGAGGAAGAAGACAGAGAATCGGTAGAGCTAATGGAGGAAAGGGAGGAGAGGAAGGAACAAGAACAGTTGAAGAAGTAATTAGACAAAGTAGAAGAGAAGGAGAAGAGAGGGAAGAGAGATGAAGGCAATGAGAAAGGTTGAAGAAGAAAAGCAGAGGCATGTGCAAATGCGAAGGGTTAAGAGTAAACTGGAGGTTGAGACAACCGGTAAAGAACGTCATTGCAGAGAGGAGGAAGAGAGGCACAAAAGGCAGTAGAGAGAAGTAGCGAGAGACGCCTTAAGGAAGTGGAAGATATAATGACAATTCCTAGACTTCAAGATGACGCTGAGGAGGCAGGAATATGGAGGAGCATTGGTACACTATACAGAAGCAGAAGGGATAGCGCTGCTGTCCCTAAGGCAAGCAGGAGCATAGCCCTCACCAAGGGAGAGGGGAGGTGACTCGCTGGACAGAGCATTGAGGAGACAGCAGGGGAAAAACATGTTGAGGCAATTTAACATTGAGGACAAAGGAGATGAAGACAGTGATGACAGTTTAGGGACAATGGGCCGCATGGCAGGCCGTGAGAGTGCAGTACCCAGACACACCTGCCATAGGCTCAATTATGGCACACAAAATGCGTGGTGATGAATTCCCACTGCAATATATTCAGGTGAAACAAGAACGTTGGTGTCTCGAAACGTGTGAACCGTGAGACAAAACAGTGAGTTTATTTGACCGCATATTAAGCCAGGGATTGCCACAGCATGTGCAGAAGCAATTGAGAAATGTAGTGGGGATGGAGGCAAAGCCGTGGTCAGAAATTATGTTGACTATAGTACATTATTGTCGCCTGATGCAGGAGAACGCGAGAAAGAAATGCAAACAAAGAAAATAGGAAGAATGGGAATAAGTTCAGAAAAATTGTCACAGTATACAGTGGAAAGGGCCATGTTGAGGAGCGGAGAGGGAGTGGTTACCCAGAACACACTATCAGCTGCAAATGGCAGAGGGATGTTTCCCAGGAAGGGGGGGGGACTAAATATTGACCAGGTGGAAGAGGAGCAGGGTACCCAGCGCAGAAGGGCGGAGACGGGCTTAACAGGGGACAGGCCAGACCCAGAGGACTTCCACCACAATATTGGACATGCAGAAAGATTAGCGACATATCCTGAATGTGTAAAAGCAGAGGGGGAATGCAACAGAATGGGGGGGACAACATACGTGCCCACATACAATACTGTGCAACCCAACTATTATGCCCAAGATCACATGCAGATGCAGACACCGCAAATGGCGCCAGCTCAACACGAATAGACTCGGTCACAACAGCCCATGACGTATGCACTGCAGGCACTGGTGTACACACAGCCACCGCAAACAGCATAACAAGCACCGGCGCAGTAGAACGCTGTAGCCACAAGACACACGGATACCACAATGCAGACTCCTGTGCCGAGACTAAGGGGTGCAACCGTAGAGGGAGAGAATCCCTTCATGGGGTCAGGCACTTAACAGCTGCTTGCAACTTACATCCTAGCAATTCCCTTCCCTTTGCGGCACTCCAAGCACTTAGCCCACCCTCCCTCAGCCCATCTTATCTCTCTGCACTTGCACATTCTGAATGCTCACAATGCCTAGTAGAACCATCTCTCTCTTTCTTCTTTGTTATTAGAATTGCCTTTCAATCCCATGTCCCCTCCGCGCTGCCGTGTGGGCGCTTTGAAACAATGTACTTGATATATAAGCGCCTTACAAATGCACAATAAATAAAATAAATGACTTTATACCCACAATAGGACAGCCCACAGACTGACTTGATTTGTTCAATCCCATCTGTTACACCAACCTGATTAAGGAACCACGTGTAAGGGTAACCATAGATGACAACATGTTTTCATTGGGGTGACTTGATCCTGTATTAGGGAGGGAGATAACCCATGTCAGGTGTTGCCATGAATACTCAAGGTTTCTCTGGGGCTACAGATTTAGTTTTATTTACTGATGAATTGCCAATTTCCATTGGAGAGCATCACCTTACTATGACACTGTTATATTCCTGTCAGGTGCCAGTTTAGATAATGGGAAGGAACATGAGTAAACTTAAACATGACCATTTAATTTATGGAGTAAGGGATAGTGTGTTCTACCACCGGAATTCACTATATGAATGCAAAAGAATATATTCATGTATGTTGCGGTCAGACTCTAAAGAGGGGGGTGCCCCTAAATCCCGAGGTATTCCAGTATGGGGTAGAAGTGCTGCTAGCATGGCTTCCAGGGATACAGGGCAAACGCTCAGCTTGACCAACAAGGTTTTGTTCAGACCAGAAATTCCCTTAGATGAGGACAGGTGTTTCCATTAGAATCGGAAACAGTTATAGTAAGGGACGAGAGAATAGTATTAGAAGGGACATACGATACAGGGCAAGCATGGAGAGCCATAATTACAGTAGGAGTAGGGCACAGACTGACTGACTTGACAAAGAAATGTTTCAGGACCACTATTCAGATATTGAGACAGTGTTCTTTATGAGCTTCACTTACTGGATGAGAATTCATTACAGGGAAGTCCCACAGAGGATGGCCCTGATGAAAAAGGCACCACCGCCATTTCTTGAGGAAGACGTAGCACAAATATCAAGCATGTTATGTACCAACAGCCCATATGACGTTGGCCTGTTGAAGGGAGTAGGAGCTGTCAAAATTAAGCTCAAGACAGGGGCGATCCTGCCGAGGGCAAAGCAATACCCTCTATCTAGGGAAGCAGATAAAAGCATTTTTTAGATGATCTCCACGCTAGTGCAGCAGGGAATTTTAGTACCCTCAGAAACTCAATGTAACGTGGCTACGTATCCGGCGAAGACGACGACAGGGGGACCGTGGCATTTTATTTAGGATTTGCGCCCTTTGAACAATATTGTTGATGCAGAGTTTCCTTTAGTTCCCAACTCAGTGACAATATTATGCAATGTTCCATCAGAAGCCACTAATTTCACTGTGATAGACTTGAAGAACGCTTTCTTCTCTATTCCCGTTTACAAAGAATCACATGACTTGACTTTGTTT
This sequence comes from Ambystoma mexicanum, assembly GCF_040938575.1. Lineage (NCBI taxonomy): Eukaryota > Metazoa > Chordata > Amphibia > Caudata > Ambystomatidae > Ambystoma > Ambystoma mexicanum. The sequence continues at coordinate 62,730,818 of NC_090937.1, forward strand.
CTATATAGAAATAAAAAGTGGAACCATACGAGATTGCCTCGGGATTACTGCAAATCCCTTTCTACATTCAACAGGGTCCTATAAATTGACCTAGAGAATGTACATTTAGACGGCACAGTGATTCAATACGTGGACATCTTGATATGCAGCAGGTTAGAAGATTGGTGTTGACAAGACTCAGTGCAGCTGTTAACAGTTTTGGCAGAAAAAGGTTACAAGGTGGACAGGGCAAAATGACAGTACTACCAGAGGGAGGTCTTATAAATTGGACAGTTAATATCTCAAGAGGGTAGAAAGGTTACTCCTGAAAGAGCAGAGGTGATTTTCAGAATGCCACTGTGTAAAATGGTGAGGGAGATGCAGCAATTTTTAGGTCTGTGCAATTATTGCACAGCCTGGGTATTCGACTACAGCACATACACTAGATCTCTTTTAAAGTGGCTCAAGGTGGCTCAGAGGGGGGATGGAAAACATACGTGGACAGGTGAGATGACAGAAGCATTTGGTGAACTAAAACGGGCAATGTGCACGGCCCCAGTCCTGGGAATCCATGACCACAATGCACAATTATATTTGTTTTCGCACACAGATGGAGTAGTGATGACGGCAGTGCTCACACAGAAGATTACCTGAGGGCAGAAACCGATAGCTTACTACAGTGGGTATTTAGATCCAGTGATGAGAGGCCATTATCCTTGTGAACAAGCATTGGCTGCTGCTGGCTTTGCAGTAGAGAATTCATCAAGTGTCACATTGGGCTACAGTACCTCTCTGTACATGAAGCATGTCCTTTTTACCATTCCCGAGAAGCCAAAGAGCACATTTCCCACACAGAGAGCATCCGGATAAGAGGTGATTATCTCAAATCCAGCAGTAAAGGTAGTGAGGTGTAAAGTTGTAAACCCAGTGACATTCATAGCAGAACCAGTAGACGAGGGAAACTATGTACATGACTGTACCACGTACACAATATTCCAACATTCCAAGAGACAGAGAAAATGCCCTTGTGGGTGGGGACGTATTTTTTGATGACGGGTCCTCAACAATTGACCAAACAGGAGAACGACATACTGGGATGGCAGTTGTAAAATTAAGCAGAGCGGGACATTTGAAGTAGTGGCAAACACGAGAGTACCCTCACATTTTTCAGCGCAAGCAACAGAACTAGTTGCAATCATAATGGCTTTAGAAGCACATGCAGATGAGGAGATCACGGTGTAATCCGAGTCTGCCTACATGACATCAACAGTACATGCAGGACTATCACGTTGGAAGAGGCAGGGCTTTCGACGTGCTGACGGCACCCAACTGCAGCACGTGTCCCTGTTGGACAGGCTCATAGATGTGCTGCAACTCCCATCAGCAATTGCGGTAGTGACGTGCCAAGCCCACATGAGGAGGGGGCGTGGTTTCCTCTGGCATTGAAGTAGCAGATGCAGAAGCAAAGCAAGCAGCTTACTTTTTAGAAATAAATTAGTTTGATACTCCACTGAATGGACGCACGCGAGCGCTTAGCATGATATTGCAAGAAGGTCATTGGTCAAAACAAAAAATAATAGAAATACAGTGACGAGCACCAGCAGAAGAGAATGAGGTGTTCCCACAGTGGGGGGTGTGCAAGGTCCTGCGGTCTGACAGTGGACTTCACTTAGTAAATGAGGCATTTGTGCAGATCACAGCCCTGCTGGGGATTAACCATACGTTTTCCTGTGCTTATCACCCACAGGCAAATGGGGTTTGTGAACACCTCCATGGCTTGCTCAAAGAAAATTGCAAAAGTGAAAATGACATTGAAAAGGGGGTGGCTTCATTGCTTAACCATGCTAACCATAGCATTGTTCGCATTGACCAATCAGCCTGCATCTGACCACCATTTAACCTCCCTGAGGTGTGACAGGATGGCGCATGTACTTCCCACTTGCTCCTCCCACTAGAGTACTGACGGACACCCATAATGCTGCTACTGTTCTTGGTATGAAATGTACGAGTATCTCTCTTCGATGATGGCTAGTGTTTCTTTTATCTTTCAACAGCAGAAATCACGCTGGGGAGGTCTAAGAAGGATGAAGATGACACACCATTAGAACCACAAACTGCTCATAGCCCCTCTTCTTTATCCAGGGGACAGAGTTCTGTTGAGGAGTTTTAATAGAACGTAGCACAATAGATGTTAAATTGGTAGGGAAGAAAGCTTGCAATTATCTGGGAGACATCAAGCCCAGCCGAGGTGAGAACCCCCTGGCCAAACACATAGACGGTGTACCGCAAGAAGGAGGAATAGTGACAGATTCAGACACGTTCAAGGGCCAGAGCTAGGCAGGAGCACACAGAAAGCTAGATCAGGCACACTGTCTTTTCTTACGCTGGGTAATACTCGCACATATGTGAACAGATTTTAGATGAGTAATTTTACACTTGCACGATAAAAGAAAAGCACTTCTTGGCATTTGCCTGTGATTTTACCAATGTACAGAAAAGGCGGAAGAGATTTTCTGGGCAATTATTGCTGATTTCCCTCCTGAACAGCGCTGGACATTTATTTGGGAAAATTATATTAAAATACATTCAGGAATGGGTGGATAGGGAAGGCATAATTAGTGATTTACCAGCGGCTTCAGGGAAAACCGGGGTACAATAGACCAGTGCTTTATGTTTATGTTAATTCAAAAATCTACAGTTCAAAAATGTTACTTATATGTGGTGTTTTTAGATTTAAGGACTGCGTTTGACTAAGTTTCAAGAGAGATTCTTTGGCAGATACTTTCAACCCATAAAGCAGCAACCAATTTCACCACAATAATATGTCAATTATACTCAAAAACAAAGCCAGTGTACACTGCAGGCTGCCAGGGGAGCAGACACGATCCTTTGATGTCAATATGGGTGTTAGACAAGGTTGCGTCTTGGCCCCTCTCTTTATGTTCAAAAGATTTTACACAGACAACGTGGTCTTGATATCTACAACACCACAAGGTTTGAGAAAGTCTTTCTATTTTTTTTTTGTATTTTTTGTATTTTATTTTTTTACACAAATGCAATGATTTGCAATTAAACTTGACCGTTGGCAAATCCAAGGCAATGGTATTTAAACCACAACTATCGAAACTCAAGCTTGTGCAGTAAGAAGTGAAGTGTCTCTCAATCGAGCAGGATGACCGTTTCAATTGTTCTGGCTGAGATTTCATCAGTCTGGTGGCTGGGTAGAGCAGATACATACATCTGCCATTACTCTGGAGTATGTGGAGTGATATTGCCTTTTTACATAAAATATGGTATTGGTGCTGTCTCCCCAGCACTGAATTTAGATTTTAAACAAGGCCTGCCTGTCGCATTGTATGGTTCAGAACTGTGGGGCTACGGTGGTGTTACCAAGCTGAGCACTTCTGAACATACATTTTTTTTAAACTGTTGTTGCTCCCTGCCAGTGCCCCCATGGCCCTGGATCATCGGGAGCATGATAGCATCTCGGTTGCCTCAGATTATTGCCAAACCGGCCCTTATTTGGGCCAGACTGTGGAAACAGCATGGCCTTGAAAGGTACTGGTATGCTCTGCTTCACCTCATGGCTCTCGAGGGTGACAAGAGTTTGAAAAGCATGGCACATGTCAAGACTACCCTTCAAGCCTTGGCTGCGACTAATTTGTGGGAAACCCCCTGAATATCGACCCCCTTAGTGATTATGAGTTTGAAAAACATTGTACAGCTGAGAGCTACTAAATCACTTATAGCTGCCGCTGTTGCCCTGAAGTAGGGGCATGAATACCACAAATCTAGGATGCAACCAGGATTTAAAACTTATCTGGACGTAATTTTTCCTCCACTTGAAAAATCCTTATATTAGCGATTTACACTAGGTATAATTCTTGTGGCCTCCTTTAACCAAAATTGGAGGGAATCAACACAAGTCTGTGTCCATTGTATGGGGCTGGTAATGAGAGAATTTTACATTTTTTATTGATTTCCAACAAGACTATGCGCCGGAGAAGAATGTACCTCAAACCCATTCTGAGGGAGTCAGAGATTCATCATTCTGTTATAGCTGTGAGATTTCTGAGTCAGTGTCTAAACCCCTATGTAGATTTCACTACTGCCCTTTACATCTATAGGGCATGGTTGCTAAGAGTAAAGATTCCGAAACAGATAAGTCCCAACTCTGAAGACTGTTGATGTTTAGACTAGGCTGCGAGTTTCTCTCCTTGCTTTTTATCTTCATGTGCTTCTACTTTCATCTTGGTCATTATGGGCTTTAGCATAGATATCTTGTACAAAAGTGCTACTGAATTGTTTAGCAACCCAGCGCTTTTGAGCACCTGCACTTTAGAATGAATCATTTTGGCATAGACATCTTGTACAAAAGGGCTGGTGAAATGTTTTGTTACACAGCACTTTCGAGTTTCAGCACTATGGAATTATATGATGGTCTCCATCTTACTGACATCTTTGTCTTGGCATGGGAGGTACTCTTGGCATCCTTCCTCTTCTCTAGGTTCATCATTAATGTCTACCTAAATGGCACTGTAATGGTCCAGGGCTCTCAGCCCAACCTCCTCCTTCACGATAGGCGTCTTCCGTCTCTCATCAAATTCATCCCCTCTCCTTCCTCGTCTCCTTCTGCCACCTCTTTGCCACCTACGATGGGTGTAGCACACGCCTGTACCACTCGTCAGAAAACCTTCAAAAGTGACATCCTACTCCATTCAGCTACCCTTACCTCTCGCTATACCGTCAAACACTCGTCTGACATCCTCGCTTTCACAGAGATGTGGTTCACAGACAGCTCTGTCACGAGTTTTGGCACTCTCCTCCCAGAGGGCTACAATTCCTCTCTAAGCCCAGGCCTAGTTGCTCTGATTTTCCCTGAGTGTATCCCTGCTACCATCATACTCACTCAGGCCTACTCCTCTTTCGAATTCCTTGTCTGCAGGCTTGGTGTCTCTCCTGACCTCTTTTGGACTTTGGCCACCATCTGCAGGCCCTCTGGCAAGGTCTCCCATTTCCTCTCTAAATGGACTGACCTCGCTTCTCTTCTTGCCTCCTCCTCCAAGCTTCTTCTCTGAGACTTCCATATTCACCTTAACTTCTGTGTTGCGGCCTCTGGGCTCTTCCGCAACCTCTGTGACTCTTTCCTTCTCCATTCTTCCCTCTTGTCCGACGCATTCAGCCGTACACTCCTTGTATGCTCTCATCTCTTCAGACATCCCCATCTCCAACCCTCTCATTACCCCTATCTCCTGGTCTGATCATGCTCTCCTTTCCCCTCACCTGGACCTCCTGGGTCCCCTGGCTAAGCCCCTGCCAGCACTGCCAGTCTCCTTCTCTGTCATTCAACCTATGAAACAAGTGTCAGTTGCCACTTTTGCTGCCACCTTCACTCCCCCGACTACTCCTACCACTGACTCTCACTCTGGCATAGCCCTTACTAATCTTCAAGTATCCATCTCCAACACTCTGGATATCCTTGCCCGGGTCATCAAGATCTGCATGAAACCTGCCTTCAAGTGCAATTTCTGGTTTGACTTCGATCTGGCCACTATGAAACGCAAGTGCAGAGCAGAAGTGGCAGGCCTCGAGCACATCCTCGGACAAACTGGCCTGCCACCTGCTCCAAAGGCAACACTGACTCTCCATCTGCTGAAAGAAGAGGGCCTATACCAAGCCCGCATCTCTGCAGCCACTAACAACATGGCTGAACTTTTCAAAATCTATGCAACTCGCCAACCAGACTGCAGTCTCATCTTCTCCTCTGCCTTCCTTGGCACTCTGCACTTCTCTGGCTTCTCACTTCATCTCAAACTAAGGACATCTTATCCTCACTCTCCTCTACTCCTCACCCTTCTCCCTCACCCCTGTCCCCTCCCCTCCTACTCTGCTCTTTTTCACCCAGAACACCCAATGACGTTTCTAGACAAGTACGCTCTATAAAGGTCTCATTCAAACAGGTGCTCCCCTGCTCCACCACAACTATCAAGGACAAAATGGTCTCCTTTCCCCCAGCCTTGCCCGATTTCTGCAATCACGTCTTTGCCACTGGATCCTTCCAATAGGCCTTGTGAATTTCAGGGGTTTTTTTGCGCTAAATTCTCACCTTAACGTCCCTGCAATTAACATTTCCATGGAAAATTCTGAAGTCTGATAACTTGCCACAGTAAATTAATTATAGAGGCATCTGCCCTTGCAGAGAAGAAAATATCCGAATTGGACGACTTCATACCATTAAAAAAGTAATGTTTTTAATTGTCTTAACAATTAACATGGGATTTTCCAATAGGAAAAAAAATACATTTCGGCACAAATATCTCAAAACTGGTCACTACATTCATCCTCACAATCCTGATTCCCCCCCAAACCCCTCTTCCCTTGCTTGAATGATCACCCTGATTTTGTGGGTATCACAGGAGGTTCATGGGTAAGCTATCCCCCTTTATATCGCAAGGGATTAAACGGGTGGCTAACATTCTAAAAAAGAGGGGTGATTTTTAGAAGACTGTCTGAGGGTAGGTTGACTGCTTTCGCATGTCAAGGACTATGACAAGGGAGAGATTGACTGCAATGAAGGTTAGCGCTAACAATCAAAGCATTCACGTGCACACCGCAAGCTCGCGGTATGCACCTTGTAACACATCCTACTCAAGCAATCTAGTGCATCAACAGCATATTTACACCACATTTTATCATTAAATAAGAACCGAAGTCCAAGAACATAACTAGCTCACTCATATTTTAGATCCCATTTGCATGTATGGCATGCAATGTTAGGAGGCAATCTAATAATGAAATAATGACAAAGGGTATTATTACAATTATTGATGGAAAATAGAACAAAGTATCTATAATTGGTCAGCGCAGTGGGACAAATCTGATGGCCTCATCACCGATTCCCTGGAGGGAAGCTTATACTATGTGGCCAGGGAAAATCACCTGACTCTGACCCTGGAGGTGGCTATCTGTGGGAGGACCAGGTAGAGGAGGACAAAATCCAGGGAGGCAGAGATATATTGAATAAAAATAACCCGTCCGATCTACCTCTTAGTTACAGCCATGTAACTAAGCCAATTATTGCTTATTGTAGTGTGGATGGTGAATTCCTGCGTTCTTTTAAACAACAACACGGTTTGCCTCTTCTCCACTTTTCAAGTACTGAGACGGGGAAGAGGGATTGAGTAATGTGGATGACCAGGCCAGGTAAATCAATGGGCCTCATTACGACCCTGGCGCTAAGGGATTACCGGTACCGGTAAGGGTACCCGTACCGGTAATCCCTTAGCGCCTGATTACGAGGTCCCTTTGCGGGTTGGAGACTTTAACGCCTGCTTTTTGGAGGCGTTAAAAACCAACCCGCAAAGGGACCTTGATGCTAAGTACGGTGCCGCAATTTGCGCCCCCGTACTTAGCGCCTTCCCCATTTCCATTGAGCCCTATGGGGCAAAAATGGGAATGGGGAAGGGCCATGGCGACATGGGGAATTACCACCCTGCCAACCTCGGAATGGGGCGGTAATTCCCCATTCCGCCATGGTGGAGTCGGTAAGTTACAGGCATGGACCATGGTTCTATTAGCACCATGGTCCAACGCCAGGGTCGTAATGAGGGCCAATGCCTTGTTTTAGTCGCGGGAGAATGCAAAATAAGACCAGGACATTCAAAATGGACACAGGTGAACAGCAAGAACGAGAAAAGCAGGAAGAATAGCAGTGAGACTGGCAGACACTGCAGCTGCGGCTTACTTGTTCTGATGCTGTTCGGAAGGCCGGAAGGAGCGGTCTGTGGAACTCTGTGCTGACGACAGACAGCGCGTAGAGAAACAAAACCGGGAGAAGTTTGCTGAGCCTCTGTCAACGGTAGCTGGAGCTGCTGCATGCTGACGGAGGTATGGCAGAAGCAGAGCGGCTTGCAGAACTCACCGTTAGCGCGCAGGCCGAAAGCAAAGCTTTGAGTGAAATGCGAGTAACATCGAAGCAGCCACAGAAGACCGATAAGACCGGGGAGAGTGAATGGGTTACCGGGGCACTTAAGGGAGAATGCCGCGTATGATACACTGTGCGTGAGAGCCCAATGAAGGACAGTGAAACTGATATGAACATTAAGAGCCACATTATTAAGAGCAAAAGCAAGAGAAGTAAAACAGAAATGGACATTGTTTAGAAAGGGTTGGTGACATAGCATATGAAAAGGATTGTTTTCTGGATACAAAGGAGAGAGAATGAAAGGTGGAAAAGCCCTGCCAGGAAAGCGAAGCAGTCAATGTGCGAGTCTGGGACCCGCACCAAAGAACATTTTCACACCCTAGCACAAAGGTAAACCAGGGGTAAGAAGAAGAGCAAAAGAAACAGGGACTTGAAATAACAATCTGAAATTGTCGAACTTTGGAAAAGGGAGCACCCATACCCCTTTCTAAAGCAAAGTTACAAAACTGCAATAGAGTAAATAGGCAGGAGAGTAAATTAGGGAAAAGGAAACTACTGATAATGTCCAGGGGTCAATACCCCCTGTGAAGTTGTGAAAACAGTAACAAGAGAGTTGCATGTACTTCAATTAGGTTGAAGGGAAAGGCATTCATGCTTGAACAAACCATTTAAGAGAACTGGGTGTATTTATGAGAATTGTGTACTTTAAGGAAATTCAAGGGAAGAGCATTTCCCCCTCGAATAAAATTGGAACTAACAATTGAGACAATTGAAGTAAGTAGGTAAAGGAGAAAGACTGATAGCAAACTAAGGGCTGAGAGCACTCCCCTTTGAAAATGAGTTATATAATGACAAAAGGGGAAGTGATAGTCCTTATAATATAAGGACGAGAACCAGAGAGAGAGAACTCCAAAAACTGAGTAATTGAAGAGTAGGCAAAGACGATCTAAACTTCTATCTTCGGAGCGAGAGAAACGGGAAACCTGTCCAAAAGGTGGAGTCGTCTCCTTTCCCCCTTTTTTTGGAACTGTGAAATAAAACAGTAGACAAGTAGAAGGACTTAGGGAGAGAGTGGTCTCCTTATGAAAACAATGGAATATTATTGACTTTTACCTTCTGGAAGTTTTTGGAAGACCAGAGGAAATCTAGGGGAAGGGAAGACCTCTTTCCTAGTGGAACTCTATTCTTTTGTTTTTGCTGCACTTTAGCACTGAAAGTTACAAGTGTTAAGTTTACAGAAAACCCCATGTACACATTATATTAAGTTTAGCATGTAAAGGTCAGTTTAGGGATTTTGGACCATGGCTGGAAAATGCTTAATGATTAACAGCCTAACACAGACGTTCCTTCGTTTTGTTAAGTCAGGGAAACCCCTCTTAGAATTAGGCACAGGTAGGATTTCTCCAATTCGTTTTCTATTATGCCGAATAAAAGTCTGTAACCCACACTCAAGATGCCTCTGTGACCAGGTTTTACTCTTGATCCCTTACAGCGGTTAGTTTTCAACTCTGCAGCATTACAGAGGGAGGTACATCAATTAATCCAGCGAGCCTGTGCCCACTTCAACCTCCCCGCCCGCCGCTCCTTCACCCATGCAGACACTTCAATATAATTGAATGGCTTAGCGTCAATGGTTCTATACTAATCCAGTGCATAACGACTGGGCTTTACATATTAATTCTTCTTCCAAATACTGTGTTGCAAGCGCAATTTATTAATGTCTTTCACGTGGAGCACACTCTGACTAAAGAGGAACGTACCCAAAGTTGAGTTTTGTGTTTTGCATATGTAACGCATTAATCTAAGCTTTTGAGCATTTTTATTTTAATGGTATTTTCTACTTTTGTATTTATGTACAGAGGGAGCGCGCTTACTTCTGTCTGGCTATTGGAAAGTAGCTGCATGCACACTTTATCATGCATTGATGGTCCTGTAATGATTAGGAAAAAGTAATTGCGTGCCAAAATGTCAAATATCATTTGTGAAGAATTTGGCAAATGTTTTCCCTTTTTGATTATTTGGTTTTGTTGCCTTTTTTGTCTTCATTTTTAAAATTGGTGGTGGAGGGTGAATTTCACTGCAATATTGCCTTATCCATTCAGCAGCACTTCTCTTTCTAAACCCATTTCCTCTTTTTCCTACTCACCCACTTTCCCCCACGTTTTTATCCACTTTTCCCAAAGCTATCTCTATTCAACATTCCTTTCTGTCCAGGAAGTGGGGAAACCCAGACATCACCTCACTGCTCGCTAGAGAGCACCTCACTACCCCCTAAAATAACCCAGGCAGCACCTCACTGCCCGCTAGACAGCACCTCACTGCCCCCTTAAAATGACCCTGACAGCACCTCACTGCCCGCTAGACAGCACCTCATTGCCCGCTAGACAGCACCTCACTGCCCCCTTAAAATGAGCCCGACAGCACCTCACTGCCCACTATACAGCACCTCACTACTCCCCTAAAATGACCCAGACAGCACCTCACTGCCCTCTAGACAGCACCTCACTGCCCCCCTAAAATGACCCAGACAGAACCCCGCTGCCCGCTAGACAGCACCTCACTGCCCCCCAAAAATGACCCATACAGCAGCTCACTGCCCCCTAGACAGCACCTCACTGCCCCCTTAAAATGACCCAGACAGCACCTCACTTTCCACTAGACAGCACCTCACTGCCCACTAGACAGCACCTCACTGCCCACTAGACAGCACCTCACTGCCTCCCTTAAAATGAACCCAGACAGCACCTCACTGCCCTCTGGACAGCACCTCACTGCCCCCCTAAAATGACCCAGACAGAACCCCACTGCCCACTAGACAGCACCTCACTGCCCCCCCAAAAATGACCCATACAGCAGCTCACTGCCCACTAGACAGCACCTCACTGCCCCCTTAAAATGACACAGACAGCACCTCACTTTCCACTAGACAGCACCTCACTGCCCACTAGACAGCACCTCATTGCCCCCTTAAAATGACCCAGACAGCACCTCACTGCCCGCTAGACAGCACCGCACTGCCCTTAAAAACACCAAATAGCACCTCACTGCCCCCCTTAAAATGAACCCAGACAGCACCTCACTGCCCCCTCAAAATGACCCAGACAGCGCCTCACTGCCCGCTAGACAGCACCTCACTGCCCCCAAAAATGACCCAGACAGCAGCTCACTGCCCCCTTAAAATGACCCAGACAGCACCTCACTGCCCCCTCAAAATGACCCAGACAGCGCCTCACTGCCCGCTAGACAGCACCTCACTGCCCCCAAAAATGACCCAGACAGCCCCTCACTGCCCCCTTAAAATGACCCAGACAGCACCTCACTGCCCGCTAGACAACACTCATAGCCTGATTATGGCTATGAGTGTTGTGTTGGTTGAAGGGAGGGACATATGTCATAATCTGTGCTGGGATTGATTATGGCTATGAGTGCTGTGATGGTGGTGATGTCACTAACATTCTAGGTGGAGTGTTGGTGTGGTGATGTCATTGGGACGCTAGGTGGAATGTTGATGTATGTTTGATGTGCAGGGTTCTACTGGTGTCAGTTGGACCTAAGGTGCTGGGCTAGATGGATGTCCGCCCGGCTTGCAGGATGTCACAGCCGCCAGTGACCAGACCTGCAGGACGCCCGACTTGGACCCTGGATTGGACCATTGCTGCACCGCCCGGCCTGCAGCCTCTTCCTGCTTGATGGATGTCTCCCTGGAAGGCAGTGCTTCTCACCAGCTGCCCCTTCCCAGCAGCACAGGAACCATCCTCGTCGCAAGTGATATGAACTAAACCTCCTCCACAGAACCTGAACACCTGAAGGTAAGTAGTTTACATGTAGGTTTATTTCTCTTAGTTCTTAAGTAGAGAAAGCACTGGGACATCCATCTAGCCCAGCACCTTAGGTCCAACTGACACCAGTAGAACCCTGCACCCCAAACATACATCAACATTCCACCTAGAGTCCCAGTGACATCACCACACCAACACTCCACCTAGAATGTTAGTGACATCACCACCATCACAACACTCATAGCCATAATCAATCCCAGCACAGATTATGACAGCAGGCTGTTTTACCCAGATACAAGCCTGTCACTACTCACCTGTAATAATGAAAGGACATCACAGCTGCATCACAGTTACTATGTTTCCGGTGTGACGTTACAATCAATGCCTGTGCTTCAGCCAGCACGGACCAGAATTCCAGCTGTCACTGCAGCACTTCAAACCGTGGCAAGCTTTACAAATTGCATCATTGTAAAATAGATTTCTGTGACACTTTACACCCTCTATTACTGATCAGAAAGCGTCCATGGTAAAATGTTTACTTTGTGCACTGCAACGCAAGAGCTAGAGTCTGCATGTCGTTACTTATTTTAAAGCACAAAATGAAAACTTCTTTAGATGCATTTTGTCACCAGTTCAGAGTGGAACTATAATTAAAGCAGCAGGTTGCACTGGAGCAAAAATACTACGTGAAAGTACATACAAAAAATAAAAACTTGGTTTATTCAGCTCAACGTAATCGATTGGGTGGATCAAAAGAGGGTCTGTGCGCCTGTGGGAGTCCTAACTGTACTTTTGTTCACACTAGAAAACAGTGGTTTTAGACTCTGAAGCCACTACGGGCAGAATGCTTTCGCTGAATGCTTTCGCTGTAGGAAAGGGCGCGCGCCTTGAAGAACATAACACACTACAGATGCATTCCTGCTTGTTAACAGTACACACAAGGTCAAGGGCACATAAAACCGCCGCAGCCTGCCAGGAGACTGTTCATTAAGTTTAAAAATAGAAGAAAGGAGAGAGAGAGGGAGAGCGAAAGGCAGTAGCAGGGCAAAGCAACATACCTCACAACTGGATTTCCATTGTATAAAATATAAATGCCAGCTTCCTTATTTCCGTAGATCTGATTGCTACGGATGACGCCTTTGCCGTTGCCAAGGACGACTATGCCAGAGCGAAGGCCGCTGTGTATCTTATTGCACTGAAGGTTACACATGCACACACCAGGGAAGGAAAGAAAAAACACAAATTAAGTAAGGGATACATTTTTGGAACGCTTTCAAATGACAAAACTGAATTTTCACTACATTTCTAGTTTTTAGAGCCCGGAAACAAAGCAGACGCTAAATACACAAGAATGGGTATACGTCTGACTTCCAACAGTTTCCGATACGTTTTCAGAAAGTTTTTTTTCCCCAGAGAAAAGCACTAGACGCCAAGACTGAAATGATTCACTCCTAACCAGCACCCTGCACTTACCACTCACAAAAATGTCCTCAGTCACGAAGACATGCTTCAACATTCCCGTTTCCACAGAGCGGGGTTATGCCCCCCACACACATCTCCTAATACTGCAATCCTGGACAAAATCATCCAGTGTGCATTGTTCTTTACCTTCGAGACGAACCTTCCAACATCATCATCCTCAGGAAAAAGCTTAAAACTCACCTCTTCAAATGGCACTCCCCCACTCCTTTTGTCTGCCACTGTTTCTTGTTTCCTCTTTCTGCTTTATTGTAACTAGCGCCTAGAGGCCCATGGGCTTGGTGCGCTTATATACTTCCAAATAAAATGAATAAATAAAATAAAAAATAAACAGTGGGGCATCGTATCCCTGTGGGTTATCCCACATTAGCAGAGACTACTTTACGGAAGGGCAAAAGGGGCGCGTGCCCTGGGCCCCCATCATAGGAGGTGCCCAAACATGGCTGCCAGTTTCAAATAAATCGGGTCCCATTTTTTTACAAAAAATAAAGAACACATATCATGATCTTGTTTAGTGGGCTGCTGAGACTCGAAGCATGCTGCCTGGGTTTTGCTGACAAGTACTTTCCCATCTGTTCCATTCAACCTGAAATGTGTTCTGCGCTCACTGCAGTACATACCGTTTCTAGGACAAGGCATGCAGCATGTTCACCTTTCTGTGAGCATTATCTGAATCACTTGTAATAACCAAAGTAGAAATGCATATGAATATATCTGAATGATACCGTGGTGCAGATACCAACTCAGCGTGTCAAGCACTTGTTGCAGAGATCTGTGTTCCCAGCACCAAATTCTGGCTATGCAAACTCAGTTCTTTCTCTGTCTGAGGTTCATAAACGGAAGAGTACATATATTTTCTTTACAGAAACTACCATGCTACAGAAATACAAACTGGCGCCAGATAGCACAGTTGATATAAACTATCATGGTATTAGCCCATTTGACCAAAAACAATTGACCTAATGACCAATTTGATCGAATTTTGCAGGGATGATTTGGCCTTCTGGGCAATTTGGTCGCATATATTTCAAAATACCAATCCTGGAGAGCAGGAGTTGCGGGGGTGTCCCCCGCTCCCATGTTTGATATTTTGCAATTTTGGGACTGCAGGGGTGTCCCCCGCTTCCTTAAAATTGGAAGCAGGGGACAAAAAAATAAATAAATAATGAAGGTGCGTTTAAATTGGGCCCGAGCAGATATACTGCGGTCAGTTTCCTGCGATAAAAAAAAAATTCAAACACACCCAAACCACTATCATAGCAAGTGGATGTTGTATGTCTAGAGCCCTAGCCCTCCAAACGAAGGTGTAAAATCGTGTAGGCATTTCAAATGAGGAGCATACAATGTTCGTTGATTGAGGCCATTGGTTGAACAGTGTGGCATTTGGTTAATTTAAGTGGTGAGGTGTTGGGCCCCCTGATGGGGCTGCTTCAAGTACGCCCAATGACCACACAGGAGCCATTGTGTACTCCAACCTTCTCTTTATTCCTCCATGGCCTTACTGCCGTTTCCCTTTCCTTGCTCCTCCCCTTCCTCCTGCCTCCCGCTCTTTCCCATTAGTCCTGGGCTTCCCTCTTAAAGGGGCTCTGTCCTTTTCCCACTTACAACACCTCCCCCTTGCTTAACATGAGACTTCCCGGGTCACATTTGTTCGATGAGACGTTGGGGTCTCTTTGTGGCCCGGTGGGGCCTGCTTGATTGCTCGTGGGTCTCTTCCACGCTCTCTTGTTGCAGTGTTTCATAGGTCTTTGCTCTCTCCTCTTCCTTTCTCTCAATCTCTTCTCCCTTCATTGGTTCCTGCTCTTCAAAGTATAGCTCGTGGAGGAGGGAGTCCTTTGGCGTCATTTTGCCGTGGTTCTCTGTCATAGTTGTCACCTGCTCTTTGGGCACGTAGTCCTTCTTGTGGGTTACTTTGAATGACCTGCAGTGGACGCTGATGAGTGCGTGCTGTAGTGCTGCCCGGTGACTGAGACGGCTGTGTCCTCTGGCGGGACTCGGTATCATGCAGATGGTGTCCGGCACTCTGCGGTCTCCTTGGTTCGGGCCACGTCGTGATTGTCCTTTGGGCTGTTCTGTCTGTGCTGTCCTCCATTGGGCAGAATGGTCTTGGGGTTTGTCTAGGGGGTATTCTCCCACCCTTGTCTGGTACAGTTGCTTTGCACTGCAGTTTTCTGTGACTTCTATTCCCCCCCTCCATACGATTTTTGCAAGGGCGCTGTGCGGTTGCAAAGCTCATGGTCCTCTCGTAGAACGGGTGGGGTTCGTGTGCCAAATGCTGGTCCGTAAGGGTCGAGGGGGTGTGCATTCCTGAGACTTCTGGGTGGGCTGGTGTTCACAACCGTGATGTCTTTTCTGATGTCTAACCGTGCTCTAGGTGTACTCGGGACTCTTGCCTGGGGTGTGGGTTGGCATGTCGAGCTTGTGGGTGGTCTTGTCCTACACATTCTCTGAAGGTGACCTTCCTGGCCGCAGCGCCAGCATGTTCGTCCAAAGGCTGGGTATGGTTGTCTGTGGGTGTGTTTCCACCCTCGCCCGTGGTATTGTTCTGTGTCTGGGCTCTCTGGCCAGTGTCTTCTCGGTTTCCTCCTTCTCCAGGGTCGAGTGGGCTCAGAGTATTGCGGTCGCTCTTCCGTGAGGGCTGCGATAGCGTCGTGTTCCACTTTCCTTTCAATGGTGTCTGCCTGTGCCTCAACTCTCTCGTATGTTTTTGCCATATTCAGTATTTTCGCTAGGGGTAGGGGCTTTATGAGAAGGTGTTTCCTGAACGTTGACGAGGTGCACCCTTCTATGATCCTTAGTCTTATGGCTTCTTCATCATTGAAGTTGGCGAAGTCGCAGTCTCCTATCTTCTGCTGGAGACGTATGACGAACTCCCCAATCGATTCGTGTGGACGCTGCCTGTGTTGGTTGAATGCAAGGCGTTCGTAGTCTTTGTTGGATCCTGTTATGAGTTTGTCGTTTAGTGCACCTAGGAGACGTTGGTACGTGGATTTGTCTGTAGCTGGGATTGTCTTGATGATGTCCTTTACCTCTTTTCCTACCAGGTTCCTAAATATGCTAAGTTTGTTTGGCGGGTCTTTGTTCCCAATTGCACCTAAACGGTCCTCAAATTCTTCCATCCACTCTTCCCATCGTTGGCCCTGGTCGTGACGTGGGTTTAATGTGAATGGGGCGGGTCTCCTCATTAGGCTTGCGTGAGAGGAGGGTGCACCTGGTACTGGTGGTTGGGCATTGGGGTCCGCTGCATCCGGGGCCGACATGATGGTGTCGCTTGGTCTGCTTTCGTTAGTCAGGTGGCACGTGGGCGTTGGTCACAGTTGACTCTTGGTGTTATGGCTTCCTGAGTGGGTCTCACGCGGGAAGCACAGGCTTTCTTTCTTTTGTTGTGGTTTGGTTTAACTGTATGGTCTCTTTAAATGTTACGTGTGGGGAGACACGGGGTTTCCTTCTCCCTCGTAGCGTGGCTCACTCCTTTATTTTTGAATGTCAATTGGGGAGACACAGGGTTTCCCTCCTTCTCTGGCTTTGGGAGTCCCTTCTTTGTTTTGGTTTATCTTTGTTGTCTGTAGGGGTGTCACTCATGGGAGACACAGGGTTCCTCTCTCTGCTGTGGCGGTCTCTGTCGCACACTTGCTTTAATGTCACACGGGGAGACACAGGGATTTCCTTTTCCCGTGGTGTTTCTTATCATTTTGTCCCTTTGGATGTCACGTGGGGAGACATAGGGATTCCCTTCTGCCGTAGCGTTCTTAGCTTATTATCCCCTTGGGTGTCACGTGGGGAAACACGGGGGTTCCCTTTTGTCGTATCTTTCTTACTTAATTGTCCCTTGGGATGTCACATGGGGAGACACGGGGATTTTCCTTTTCCGTATTGTAGTTCCCCCGTATTATTTTATGTGTCACGTGCGGGGGACACAGGGATTCCCTTTTGGTCGGACTGTGGTTTTCCCGTATGTGTTTGAATGTCAAATGGGGAGACGCGAGGTTCCCTTTCCCCTTTTTTTTTTCCGACCCCCGACAGAACACCTTACTTGTTGGGGTTGCAGTTGCTGCGGTCCGTTTATTCTCCTACTCTTGTTGCCGTCGACGGATGAAGCGGGCAAACAGCCGGGCCTGCTGCGCTGTCACGGTGGCTGCAGGCGTGGTCTTCTCCTCGCTGTTCGGCGGCTCCGTAGTCCTGGTGGCAGTTCCTCTTCCTGCTGGGGTCCCCTTGTGCGTTGGCCTCCACCTGCCGTTGGATTCGTTCCGACGGCTCTGCTGGACGACCCTTGGTGGCTCCTCCTTCAGCTGGTCTTCGGTCGACGGTCCTCTCCGCTGTCGGGGTGGGCTCCCGCGACGTCTTCTCTCTGCTGGGCTGCGTCCGGCGGTCCTCTCTGCTGTCGGGGTGGGCTCCCGCGACGTCTTCCCTCTGCTGGGCTGCGTCCGGCGGTCCTCTCTGCTGTCGGGGTGGGCTCCCGCGACGTCTTCCCTCTGCTGGGCTGCGTCCGGCGGTCCTCTCTGCTGTCGGGGTGGGCTCCCGCGACGTCTTCCCTCTGCTGGGCTGCGTCCGGCGGTCCTCTCTGCTGTCGGGGTGGGCTCCCGCGACGTCTTCCCTCTGCTGGGCTCACGGACCCCTGTTCATAGCGGGCACACGGGCCCCAGGTGCTGCTGGGCGCACCGGCCTCCACCTCCTCTGCTGCTGGGCGCGCAGGCCCTCCCACACTTTGGGCGCGCAGGCCCGATGATGCTGGGCACGCAGGCCCACTGCGGGCACTCAGGCCCCCCTTGTAATTGCAGGGCGCTCTGGCCCACCTCTGTTCCTGGGCGCGCAGGCCCGCTGCAGGACACACGGGTCCACCACGAGGGCACACAGGCCCGTTACTCTGAGCGCACAGGCCCGCTGCAGGGCTCACGGGCCCACCTCCTACTGCCGGGCACACAGGCCCCGTTGCCGCTGGGCACACGGGCCCCTCACTGCTGGGCACACGGGCCCCCGTCACTGCTGGGCACACGGGCCCCCCCACTGCTGGGCACACGGGCCCCCCCACTGCTGGGCACACGGGCCCCCGTTACTGCTGGGCACACGGGCCCCCGTTACTGCTGGGCACACGGGCCCTTCACCATTTCCTCCACGGCGCGGGACGTTTCCCTTCGTCGCCAGTTGTTGGGCCCCCTGATGGGGCTGCTTCAAGTACGCCCAATGACCACACAGGAGCCATTGTGTACTCCAACCTTCTCTTTATTCCTCCATGGCCTTACTGCCGTTTCCCTTTCCTTGCTCCTCCCCTTCCTCCTGCCTCCCGCTCTTTCCCATTAGTCCTGGGCTTCCCTCTTAAAGGGGCTCTGTCCTTTTCCCACTTACAACATGAGGCACGTATTCCAGGATTGTCAACAGACGATACTGCAATCCTGGACAATCAGCTTATCTCACTCTTACCGGGCGGTCTCCTTTGCCTTCTCGTATTATGGTGTCACTGTTTAGTCCATTACCTGCTCTGTCCATGGTGGCCATTCGAGTTGAAGGTGTTGTAGACAGAAGAGAAATGGCTACAGATCACACGCCTCTGGAAAACGTATTTTAGGTCTGCTTCTTCATTACAAAAACCACCTGCTTTTTGCGCAATGTTTCATGTTCTTCTGCACATCATGAACGAGTCTGCGCATGGTGGTTTGCTTAAAGCTTTGACCTACAACACAGCATTCAGATGCTTTTCGAGTTCCTTTGATGATGGAGAAAATTAAGCTACAATCATCCTCTTTTTGTAGAACATCTTTCTGTAAATATTGTCAGACTGGGTTAATATGTAATTTGTATACATTCTAAATCATGTGTACAAAGCAGTATTATTTGACAAATAATTGCAACTTGCTGTAATAAAAACTGTGAGACAGTGTGGTCAAGTGCACGTGTTGCAGATGGAGCTCAAATGTCAGTTGTCTTGTCTCGGGAGGATAGCTCAGGGGTAACGCGCTCACCTTGGGAGCAAGATGAGACGGAGCAACACAGTTTCGATCCCCAGGTCTGTGCTTAGAAACCTCTGGGTATTAAGCGTGTTGTAAAAAACCAATCATAATCATAGGAAACTTCTGCCCCTTTTGATGGCTTTGCTGCACGTGGCTCTTTAAGAACAAAGTGGTTTGTCATTAGTGGAACAGTGGGAGAGGCAGATTCGAAATCTGCAGTGTTGATCGATGCAGATCGGAAGTAATAGGCCACTGTGTGCCAATCTGCTTTCTATGGATTTGGCTGAGAGGCTTGGGAGTAGGTTATCCATAGGGAAGAGAGCATGTTGGGTCTTGTTAGCTACTGATGTGGGAGAGAGCGAAGGGACTAAAGAGGATAGCATAGGCATTGCTTGATAAATGTTCATGTGCTCGCTGCTAGATCTGTAGGGGCTTTTTGCACAGTGTGAGGTTGTAGGAGATGTCAGGGCAGGGGGTGGTTAGTTGGAAGAAGAGAGGAGTTGGGGTTACAAGGCTAAACAACCTGCAACACACCCTTTTACCACTGAGCTAACCTCTGAACCATTGTGGCACACAATATATCAATATGCATTTCAACTTTGGATATTGCACATAATCAGCATAATTCCCTCAGGAAGGAAATAATGCTACAGGAGTTGTGCCATAAGGAACCACATACTATGTATACCACAGTGAACACAGAAAGCATCAGATGATGAATTGATCAAGCAGAATGTACTTGCCAAAACAGAGAGGCAATAGGTTTAGAGCTTCAGCCGCAAACCATAAAATATCCTGATGTGTGATATTTAAGTTTGGTGAACAATGGTATCTTATTTCTTTGGATCAGGCAGTCTTGTGGGGCACCTTCCAATGTGGGGGCCTTGGGCAAGTGCCTCTTTTGCCCTCTCATAAAAACGTCTCTGATTGCACAGCCTGCTTTCTTCGGCTTCCAGGTGCTGCTGCAAGCGGCGGTTTTGTTCACGTTCATGTGCTGCGTGTGTCACGTTCTCTGGACGGCATCACTGCATCAGGTAAGGAGGGCCTGGGAGAAGCCTGCCCGCACTCGCTCCGACACTGTCAAGCTCCCGGACAGGTCCTGGAGACAAACTATCTACTTGCTACATATTAGGGAGGCAAGAACTTTTGACTCAGATAAAGTGGGGCTTGATGTGTGAGGACTGCCAGGGCCGACGACAAAAGCCCAGCAAAATGGAGGAGGCACCCCCGATAACCCAGGCAGTGTCCCCCTGGTGGATCCCTCGCCCTCCCCCCCCCATTCGCTGGCGAAGGAGGGGGAGGCGCCGGGATATGGCGGCAAAACGGGCAGAAGCCCACGAAATAGGAGCACAGCAGGAAATGGAAAGCCCGTGAAGCCGAAAGCACGGCAGGCGCAAGGAAAAGCCCGCGAAGGGCAAACAAAGGAAAGGGGAGGGGTTCCCCCCTTTATAGCGAGCGGGACCCGCACCAAAGGCAGCATCCAGCTGCACCCGCGGACCCCCGCTCGTGGATGTCAGGAGAGGTTACGTTTTTCGTTTTCTTGAGGATTTCGTCTTGGAAGACTTATCGACGGGACCGTGGACTTCGTTTCGGTCGATCCAGCAGGCTCAAGCAACCAGCCGCGGCGCCGGTTCAGCCAAGTGGCAGCGTTATCCAGGAGCCGTGCTGAGAAGTTGAATCGTGGGACACTCACCGAGCTGACGAGCAGGAAGAACGTCCAGGCAAGTGCGGGAGGAAGCTGCGGGAGCCGGAGACGCGTCAATTTCACCGGGCTGACCTTGAAGAGCCGACGGCGAGGGAGCGGCTGCAAGAGGGCGGCGCTTCAATTCATTGCGGTCGCAGCTGTGAGCAGGCGGCGCCTTCACCAGCTGGGCCCATATCAGCAGCAGCTCAGCCCCGAGGGGGCGAGAACGGGGCACGCCGGCGAGGGGATCAGCGTGGGGGCCTAGACCAGGAAGCAGCAACGCGGCGAGATGGTCAGCTGTGCACGCCGCGGAAACACAGCAGCATTTTTTCGAACAGCGGGGGGCATAGTTCACGAGCAGCGCTGTGAACTTCAAGAGACTTCCTTTTGGGGCAGCCAAGTTCTCTAGCAGCACTGTGAATTTCAGAGACTTCCTTTTGATTCAGCCAAGTCTTTTGAGCAGCGTGAAGGACTAAAAGTCTTCGCAGGACAGGAAACTCGCTGCAAGAGGGAAGCCAGGGCAACCATGGACATGGAGGCATTCCTTGCTATGGCCAAAGTGGTCGTGGCGAAGCACGGCAGCGATTGGATGCAATCCCTGGTGAGCCAGCCAGGGGGAAATCGTCCTGGCACCAGCGACAGGCCGGAATCTCCCTTAATGTTTGCAGAGGATGAGGATTTACAGGATCAAGAGGAGGAAAGATTGCTGGGAGAGGAAGAAGAGCCTACAGGGAAGAGAAAGAGAGTAATGACACAGAGGGCTAAGGCAAGCAAAGAACAAGCAACGGGCAACATAAAGGGGAAGGCTGGGCCCTCCAGAAATAAAGTGCGGGCACAAGAGGTTGAAGCCGTACCGGCACCTGCAAATATGCCTGCCTTGGCGACCCAGGTAGCACCCAGCAAGCCTGGGGGAGTGGGGGCAATGGGCCACTCTTGAGTGGGAATGTTAATGCATTTAATCAAATGGGCAATTGGGCAAATGTATTATAACAGAATGAAGTGACACCTGTCCCGGCGGTGGGTGCCACTGGGAGTGGTCAAATGGGGGGAGGCCTCTCGGGTGGTGTGTTGCCAGGTTCAGGAGTCCAATGGCCTGGAGGTTGGCCTAATACGCTGATATTGAGTGGGGGGAGTCAACAAGCAACGAGTCAAAGTACAGGCATGACGGGTAATGGGGTCATGGCGAATCCCTCCACAATGCAGGTCCCTCTAGGTCAGCCCCCCTTACCTGCAAGTACCGGGATTCCAGTGGCAGGGAACAGCACAGGGAATCAGTGGGATGCAGCAGTAGGCGGTGTGACACAGCCAGCCGCTTGGTGGGGCCAAGGGGTAGCTAACATGGGTGTACCGCAAGTCAGCATCGCTGGACAAGGGGGAATAGGCGGTACTATGACACAATATGGGAGAACTATGCCTGGTTTTGCACCAGTCAGGGTGTCAGTGAACTCCCTGTCATGGCACATACCAATGTCAGTAAAAGAACGGGTATGGAGGAAAGAATTTGTTGAGATCCTGGAGTTTGTGGGGATGGAGCCTCTGGATAACGGACTAAAAGAATTATCCGAGAAGGAGAAGGAGAAAAGGGAGAAGGAGACACCCAAAACCGAGGCATCCATTAATAGTTGGATAAAATCCTTTTTGATTTATACCTCTATAATGATTGAAAAACACCCGCAGGATGCTTCGGCAATGTTAGCATACTGTCACTACATCCAGGATATTTATTTGAAGAGGGGAGGCGAAGGCTGGCTTAAGTATGATCGGGCATTTCGGTTAAAAATGCAAGTGTGGCCGGCCTTGGCTTGGGATGAAATGGATGTGGGGGGTGTGGTAGACAAACTAGTACTCACAAATGAATGGGGTGAGAAGCCAGCAGTTGAGAAAACCCAGGTATGGAGAGGCAGAAGTGGTTACGCCAGGCGAGGAAGGGCATCCTTTCGCGGGCACTCCTCCTGGAACAACAGGACCAGCTACCAGGGGGAGCAGGCTGAATGCTGGAGGGTCAACTCAGAGGAAGGTTGTCCATTTGGCAAAACTTGCCGATTCAAACATCCAAAGGGAAACAGCAGCCAGGAGCACGGCTCCTCAAATCTAGAGGGAAGACGCAAGGGCAGCCCTAAGGGTAAAGGCAAGGTCAAGAATGA
Source organism: Ambystoma mexicanum (assembly GCF_040938575.1). Classification (NCBI taxonomy): domain Eukaryota; kingdom Metazoa; phylum Chordata; class Amphibia; order Caudata; family Ambystomatidae; genus Ambystoma; species Ambystoma mexicanum. The sequence goes on from NC_090937.1 coordinate 62,753,752, forward strand.
ATAAAGTCAATGTCATACGGTCAGGAACGGCTCCATGTAAAATGTGTAATGAATTGATTAAAGGCGGGCTACCTACCCCAGTTAATTTGCAAGCTATGACTCCATGGTTGAATACGTATCATAACATTGAAGATGCAAGGTTGTTGTGGGAGGGCTTCAGGTGGGGTTTCAAGATCCCATGTGCAGAAAGGATGGGTGGGGCCAATGCTAGGAACCTGAAGTCAGCCGTAGCAATGCCGGAAGTAGTGTTGCGGAAAGTATCCAAGGAGGTGGACTTGGGCCGGATGGCAGGTCCCTTTAAGCATCCCCCTCTACCCAACTTGGTAATATCACCTCTGGGGCTGGTACCTAAACAGGAGAAGGGTCAGTACTGCCTAATACATCACTTGTCATTTCCAGAGGGTGATTCAGTGAATGATGGGATAGGGGAGGAGAAATGCAGGGTGCACTATGCCTCCCTGGAAGATGCTGTAGAATTGGTCAGGGCAGCAGGGAAAGGTGCCCTCATGGGGAAGTCAGACATCGAATCAGCATTCAGGTTGTTACACATACATCAAGAAAGCCACCACTTGTTGGGTTTTAAGGTTCAAGGGCTGTACTATTTTGACAAGTGTCTACCAATGGGGTGTGCCATTTCATGTGCTTACTTTGAAGACTTTAGCTCCTTCCTAGAGTTCACGGTGAAACAGGAATGCAAGTCTGGGGCAGTACTGCAATACCTAGATGATTTTTTATTCATTGGGAAAGAAGGAACGGCGGAATGCCGAGAGATCATACGGGTGTTTCAAAACTTGATGGGAGCGATGGGGTACCACTAGCTGAAGGGAAAACTGTGGGCCCGGTGACTTGTTTAACCTTCCTGGGGATTGAGTTTGACTCAGTGGAGGGTGTTTGCAGGCTGCCACAGGATAAGGTAACTAAGCTGAAGGCAGGCATCAAGGAATTAAGGTCTAAAAGGAAGGCTACTCTGAAAGAGCTGCAAGTCATGGCAGGTAATCTTAATTTTGCGGCCAAAGTCATCCCGGTGGGTAAAACATTCGCAAGGAGTATAGAGCTGAAAATGGTGGGCCTTAAGCATGCAGGGCAACATGTCAGGTTGGGGGCTGAAGTAAGGGAGGACTTGGCTATGTGGGATAATTTCCTGCACAGTTTTAATGGGGTCCGCGTGTGGAGAACTATGTGCAACAGCGAGGGGAGGCGCAAGTTATTTACTGATGCATCCGGGGCCCTAGGGTTTGGGGCAATCTTGGATAACCAGTGGTGCGGCACAGCATGGCCAGAGGAGTGACATGTCTTAGGGGTCACCAAGGACATTACACTGTTAGATCTCTTCCCCATTGTGGTTGCATTTAAGCTATGGGGGGAACAGTTGAAGGAAAGAAAAGTCATGTTATGGTCGGACAATTTAGCAGAGGTCCAAATAATTAATCAGGGATCTGCCAGTAGCTCTAGGGTTCTGCGGTTACTGAGAGAGCTCAACAAATGCATGCTAAAAAGGAACATTGAAGTGCGAGCTACGCATATTCCTGGGGTGCAGAACACAGCAGCTGATGCTCTCTCTCGTTTACAGTGGGAGAAATTACGAGAGTGTTGCCCCGGGAGCAGAAAAAGGGATGACGCCATTCAAAGCAAAGTGGTGGGACATGATTGGGGGAATCTGAGTTCCCTGATTCAGACAGCGCTATCACCGGGTACTAACAAAAGGTATCTGGCTTGCTGGGAACGGTACTTGAAATTCAAGCAGGAAAAGCTGGGGGTAAACAGTCAAGATATGCCAGTAAGGGCCTTTGTGGGCTGGGGATGGCAAGAAGGGAAAACCAGGTCATGGATGGCACATCACTTGGCAGCCATCGCCCATTTTTCTAAATTGCAAGGATTGACCGATCCCACCAAAGAGCACTATATCTGTATGGCCATGAAAGGTTGGGCCAAGCAAGCAAAACCCAAAGCGGAAGAAAGGCGGCCCATAGATTATGTCAAATTACAGAAGGTCGTGGCCAGTTTAGATGAAATCTGTCATGGGAGTTTTGAAGTTGCGCTGTTCAGAGCAGCATTTTCATTCTTTCTTTGGCGCATTTAGGGTAAGCGAACTAATCGCTGAGAACAGGAAAGCAAAAGGCTCAGGGTATTTGCAGTTTCAGGACGTACAATGTTTGGAAGGACAAGTAACGCTATGGTTAAAGAGGTCAAAAACAGATCACGAGGGCAAAAGATGTACAGTCTCCTTACAGCCCATTACAGGAAGTGCGGTCTGCCCAGTTACAGCTGTAGCAAGGTTCCTCAGGGTAAGACCGGCATCGGGGAACGAGGCGCCTTTGCTTATTCATGAAGACGGTTCCTCGCTAAGTCGCTTTCAATTCAGGAGGGTGATGGAACTGGCACTAGAAAGAATTGGGGAAACTGAAGGGGTTTTTGGGACGCATTCATTCCGGATCGGGCCGCGACATCGGCTGTGGCCATGGGAATGGGGGAAGTCGCAATCAAGCAGACTGGCAGATGGAAATCTGGTTGCTTTAAGAGATACATTAGGCCTGTAGGACACTCCTTTGTGTCTAGGGCTGGGGCGTGCTGGACAGCAGAGCAAGAAAAGCTGACTGCAGGCGAGTTCAGGATTGGGTGGCACGGGGTGCCTGGCATGAAATGGGCACAGCTGCAAGGGCACGTGCGCAAGCTCCTAGCCAACAGAGTTAAGCCTGAAATCCTGATCATTCACCTGGGGGGGAACGATTTGACTAGCTTAGGGAGAGGGGCTCTCATGCGTGAGATGATGTTCTCGTTGCAGGAGTTGGCGGGTCAGTTAGGGGAAACAGAGGTCGTGTGGTCTGAGATCATCCCTAGGTTGGAGTGGAGGGGTGCGGATAACCATGCTGCGGTGGAGAAATCCAGGCGCAAGCTTAATTGTGCAACGGCAAAATTCTGCAGGGGCAGGGGTTTTGGCCAGGTCAGACACGGCCTGATTAATTTGAAATCGCCAGAATATTTTTTGAAGGTTGGGGTACACTTATCACCGTGAGGAATGGACTTGTTTTTTGGAATATCTGCACAAAAATTTTAGAAATGTAAAGAAGGGAGCAAAGGGGGGAGCCACAGTGGGCGGAAACCCACTCGTGGCGTGGCGGTGTTTGGCCAGACAAACACAGGAGACAGACTCCGGAGGAGCCAGGAGAAAGCAGGAAGGGTCTTCGCTCTTCTTGGACCCAGCGCCCCTTGGGAGCCTAAGCGGCAGGGGCGTCAGGGAGGAACATTTACGGCTCAGCTTCCCCCAAAGAAACGGCACTCTCCCCGCCCAGGGGCACCTGCAGGGGCAGGTGAGGCTCGGACAACAAGGTGGGGAGAGTTGGGCCTACTTATGGACTCTTAGGAAAGAAAGGGGGAAGCAGGTTCTGTGGACACGGAGCAGTCGCCGCATCTTGCGAACACATTTTTCCACAAATGTGTGCAGTGTGGTTTTTGTTATTGTGGAATAAATTCTGCGGCCTTTTGATGCCAACAAACTATCAGGTCTCATTCTACACTTTTCTTGGGGAAAGGGGAATGAGGTATGTGTTGGTTACGGTTATGAATGGACAGATGCCGGGGTTATGCCAGGGCCGACGACAAAAGCCCAGCAAAATGGAGGAGGCACCCCCGATAACCCGGGCAGTGTCCTCCTGGTGGATCCCTCACCCTCTCCCCCCCCCCTTCGTTGGTGAAGGAGGGGGAGGCGCCGGGATATGGCGGGAAAACAGGCAGAAGCCCGCGAAATAGGAGCGCGGCAGGAAATGGAAAGCCTGCGAAGCCCAAAGCGCGGCAGGCGCAAGGAAAAGCCCGCGAAGGGCAAACAAAGGAAAGGGGAGGGGTTCCCCCCTTTATAGCGAGCGGGACCCGCACCAAAGGCAGCATCCACCTGCACCCGCGGACCCCCGCTCCTGGACGTCAGGAGAAGGTTTTGTTTTCCCACCCACCAACCCTACGGACAGGACAAGCAAAGCACCTGGTCGTCAGCGTCGCAGGACGACTAGGCGGTGTGGCGGTGTTTGGCCAGACAAACACAGGAGACAGACTCCGGAGGAGCCAGGAGAAAGCAGGAAGGGTCTTTGCTCTTCTTGGACCCAGCGCCCCTTGGGAGCCTAAGCGGCAGGGGCGTCAGGGAGGAACATTTACGGCTCAGCTTCCCCCAAAGAAACAACACTCTCCCCGCCCAGGGGCACCTGCAGGGGCAGGTGAGGCTCGGACAACAAGGTGGGGAGAGTTGGGCCTACTTATGGACTCTTAGGAAAGAAAGGGGGAAGCAGGTTCTGTGGACACGGAGCAGTCGCCGCATCTTGCGAACACATTTTTCCACAAATGTGTGCAGTGTGGTTTTTGTTATTGTGGAATAAATTCTGCGGCCTTTTGATGCCAACAAACTATCAGGTCTCATTCTACACTTTTCTTGGGGAAAGGGGAATGAGGTATGTGTTGGTTACGGTTATGAATGGACAGATGCCGGGGTTATGCCAGGGCCGACGACAAAAGCCCAGCAAAATGGAGGAGGCACCCCCGATAACCCGGGCAGTGTCCTCCTGGTGGATCCCTCACCCTCTCCCCCCCCCCTTCGTTGGTGAAGGAGGGGGAGGCGCCGGGATATGGCGGGAAAACAGGCAGAAGCCCGCGAAATAGGAGCGCGGCAGGAAATGGAAAGCCTGCGAAGCCCAAAGCGCGGCAGGCGCAAGGAAAAGCCCGCGAAGGGCAAACAAAGGAAAGGGGAGGGGTTCCCCCCTTTATAGCGAGCGGGACCCGCACCAAAGGCAGCATCCACCTGCACCCGCGGACCCCCGCTCCTGGACGTCAGGAGAAGGTTTTGTTTTCCCACCCACCAACCCTACGGACAGGACAAGCAAAGCACCTGGTCGTCAGCGTCGCAGGACGACTAGGCGGTGTGGCGGTGTTTGGCCAGACAAACACAGGAGACAGACTCCGGAGGAGCCAGGAGAAAGCAGGAAGGGTCTTTGCTCTTCTTGGACCCAGCGCCCCTTGGGAGCCTAAGCGGCAGGGGCGTCAGGGAGGAACATTTACGGCTCAGCTTCCCCCAAAGAAACAACACTCTCCCCGCCCAGGGGCACCTGCAGGGGCAGGTGAGGCTCGGACAACAAGGTGGGGAGAGTTGGGCCTACTTATGGACTCTTAGGAAAGAAAGGGGGAAGCAGGTTCTGTGGACACGGAGCAGTCGCCGCATCTTGCGAACACATTTTTCCACAAATGTGTGCAGTGTGGTTTTTGTTATTGTGGAATAAATTCTGCGGCCTTTTGATGCCAACAAACTATCAGGTCTCATTCTACACTTTTCTTGGGGAAAGGGGAATGAGTTATGGGTATGTGTTGGTTACGGTTATGAATGAACAGATGCTGGGGTTATGCAGGCACCCATTTCTTTTAATCTTAGTGCATTTCCCGATAAGTGCCCCTTCATGGTGGCTTTTAATCCATCTATACTATATATGCAATTGTATGTGACCCTTTCTCGGTGCTTCAAATTTGTCTCCTATGACCATGCTGCTATAGTCTGTTAGGTTGCTAATCAGAGTTATACTGCTACGGCTCGGGTACATACACGTATTGATGTGTGTCCTGCATTAATACTACAGCTGTGTACTTTGCTTGTAGAAGCTCTTGTTAAAACGTGGCCTGAACCTATGCTATGGAACAAGAACCCTCTTCATGGACTGCTAATGTTGCCCTGGAATTGCCACTGGTTTATCATTCTGATTGCAGCGAGAACGAAGGGGGTATGGAGACGTCAAGGGAGCACCGATTACATAGATTGCTCACGAGGCAGCGTATCATCGTGATGGCGGAAGTAGGGGAGAGTCAGTGATTATGCATGCCCAACATTTTTTGGTCCGATTGGGGCCCCAAATGTGTGTGCATCCTGGACCCCTAAAATCCCTTAAAATGGCCCCACACATGAGTGTGCTAATGCTATGAATATAGGCGTGATGTCAGCGTGCCACCACCCAATTTTAGCAGTAGGGAATATTGTTGTATCCTAACTCTACCTTGTATTACGCCCATCTGAAACAGGGCATTCACCTTACATTTACTACCAACACGATTAAATGACCATCGCCGGAAAGTGTGGGTGCAGTAAACAAATCAGATTGCAGATGACTTTGTGAGAGTGCATAACTGCTAAATAAGGACGCATACACTCCTGTATCAGGATTTAACACATTCGTTTTAACGTGCGTTCAGGTGGCTGTGGTACAAAACTATTTAATGAATCAGAGGTGTAGATGATTAAAAAGCCACCAATGCCTGTTGCAACGTTGTGTTCCAGCAGTTGTTCAATAATGCACATGTCACCTTAGAACATACCCTCTTGCCACTGCAGGGCAGGTGCTGTCAAGGTCAGCAGACTGTTGCAGTAAGGCACATGGTTGCAAAATGCGTTTTGGCATGGAGAACTATTAAAGTGGGATCTGATTGGTAGGTCTCACTTTCAGAAACAGAACCACCCGCATCCATTTTATGCCTAAAAATAATACATCATTCTGGCTGTTCCACCGTCTCAAGATGGCATTCTGTTACAGTGCACCTGTAACTGATAGGGCGAAGGCAATTTTTACTGGTAAGAGTCACATAGGGCAAACCAAAATAGCAAAAAGATAGACACTGGTTTGAAATCACCAAGGAATTGGGTTCATCTCACTAACTGCAACACCAAACAAGATGACTTGGTCATGTAGATTGGAATATATAAGAATGACTATGAGAAAGAGAAAGAGAAAAAATGCATTGGCAAACATCAGTTGTATCAGAAACAAAGTTCTGACAGCTCCTTAAATTTCTTTGAAATGTGGACATGGTGATACAGATGTCCACTGCCCTCTGGACATTTGAAGGAGAATAAAAAGTGGAACAGATTGCTCAAATTGGAATAACGCTCTATTTTGAAAACAAAATCTAATACTGTTGGAATGATTTAAGACGTCCTTTGTATGTAGAAGACAAAGGGCCTCATCAGGAAGTTGGGTGGTATCCCGGTGGAAATTCTGCAGGATGGAATTAGCGTTACCGCTGGGACCTGCGGCGCAATTAGCGCTGCATCACAACACAGCGTGAACGTGCGCCAAACTTTGGCATTAACACTAAATCCGCCTGGCGGAATTCGCGCCGAAACATGGCATTGCGCCGACATCCCAGCACAAATAGTGCTACCTCTTTTCTCTGGCGGCACCAATAGAGCCAGCGCAATTAGTGCCAGAGGAAATAGCATTGCTGGAACTGGAAGCATGGCGGTGGCCATCTTTAAAAACTGAATCCAACCTGAATCACCCACTTGCTGCAGCCATCTGACAATAATAGTCTCAGGAGCAGACCCCAGAGAAGATACCAGAAAACCAGCTGCGTAAGCCAGAATTTAGTGAGGGAGAGCTAGTAGTCCTCATAGATTCAGTCATAGTCCACTGTGAGGAGCTCTATGGGAGCAGACAGCGCAAAACCGCCATCTGGCTGACAAGAAGCCTAAAGGTAAGCCCCTAGTCCTCACACCATGGGAGAAGTGCAGCAGTACCCTCGAAATGGAGGGTATTGAGGGAGGCGGGTGCCAGTAGCCAGGAGGTGAGTCACCCCCGCCCCTCAATCCACACAGCAAATGACCATCCATGAAATTTAGCCTTACCACAAAATGATGTAGTGAACAGGGACAGGGACACATGCCAGTAGCTTGTCCCGCCAATCAGGTTGAAGTCATAGGGTGCCGTATCAGACCCCCCTCCACAGCAGTCTGGGGGGAGTGCACCCCTGAGTGGTTGTGCAATGTGAAAGTGTGGCAAGCAGCTAATCCAAGTGCAATTGAAACACTTGTGTATAGGCGTGTTATAAATCTCATATCATGTCAACGCTCCCCACACCCCTGTTGGCACCTTCCGTTCCAGCAGGATTGTTGCATGTGAGTAACCACGACACTGCAGAGTTGCCACACCAACATGTTGTGGGCCCAGTTGGCCATGGCAGACTAGTCCCATGGCAGTGCAGGATTCCCATGATGCCATGGAAGTGCCATAGAGGAAGCCAACATACCCACACCCACAAAAGGTGTGTCACCAGTGGAGGGGATGCAGGGGCATGAATACATATAACCGTCCCATGTGCTGCAATTACAAAGGCCATGCCTGTATGCCAGCACTTGGCCACGAGAGCATGCCACAATATGCATGACTCTGAAGAACCACATGCATGCATGTTATACCCAATCAGCTGCCACAGCATGGACATCCCGCCTTGAGCACACACACGCCAAAGGCCACAGGTCACAAACACATAGCTGCGACCATTCCCACATGCTGTGGGCACATGCAATGGCTCCTGAACCACCATGCCCATCTGGCCGCATGGGTGGGATGTCACACTGTCAATAGCATATATGATTTGAATGCCAACCCACATGTATGCATCATACCGGTAACATGTATTTTGTCCCCTAGCGGCACTCAGGCAGCCCCGGAAGAGTCTGAGGAGGAGGAGGAGGAGGGAGCAGGCTCGTCAGCAACTGGTGCTTCCAGGCCCTCAAAGTCCACTGCCACCCCTGAAGGACGGTCAGATGCAAACCCGAAGCGCAAGTCCCATCATGCCACACCAGGCCCGAGCAAGACCAAGCCTGCTGGTGCAGCGCAGGCCCTGCCCAACCCCACATGCCACCATGAGCACCTCTAGACCAACTGTACCCACACAGCCAGCTGCAGTAGCCATCACTGAGGACACACCTGCTGGCAGGAGGTCCGAAGGTACCCAGGAGGAAATCCGCCAAGTGCCACAGGGTGACAAGGGGAGACACAATTCTGACAGCATTCCTTGCCACTAGCGTGCCCAGATACCCGAGCCTGACGTGGAAACCCCCTCATATGGCTCACCATGCTTCAGCCCAGACTTTCTGCGGAGCCCCCGACCCATTCACCGACCTACACCGAGCCACTCCATCCTCCAGAGGCATGGAGAGGTGGCAACTGCAGATGGAGGCCATTGCCAACACACACTCACTGCACCTCCAGGCCACAAGTGACTGTATGCAGGGAGCCACCCACAGGATCGTCTGGTCAATTGAGGGCAAGCGGACACAGGTGGCTGCAAGTACTGCAGCACTGATGGTCTATGGCCAGCGAGTCAGGGGTCTGACAGAGAGAATATCTGCTTTTGCATAGTCCATGCAACAGAGTCTTGAACTCACTCTGCAACACATTTGGGGGCCAGGGTCCATACTCTCAAGTTCAGCCACACCCACTGAGGGGTCATTGCCCAGCACACCAAGGCGCCGGTCTGAGCGTCATCTGGACTTAAAGTCACTTAGGGTATTCCAGAGGGAGAAGAGGCCAAAGAACTGACAGTATTCCACTTTTTGCACACAGTGGGTGTGTTGGGGTGCTGGTGGCGGGTGGGTTGAGGGGGGATACTGTTGTGGGGTGGTGGGGGGAGGCAGGATAGTGTGCTAGGGTGGGCGGTGGAGGGATAGTGTGTTGGGGCGGGGGTGCGGGTGTGGGGAGGGGGGAAGAGTTAGTGACATGAAAACATTAAACATAGTTAAACTTGATCAATGCAAGGACATTCCCTCATTGTGTCATTGTTGTGAGAAACCCAAGGGTATTCTCCCAAACAGACCTCGACAATCCCTTATTCAGGTGACCAGGGAAATGGTGGCGCTATCAGCACAAACCCTGGGGACAGACGAGCGAGGGAGGATCACCTGGGTTGGGGAACCCAGGGTTATGCTAGGGGAAATACCCCAGGTGAGATGCAGTATTACACAAGGGAAGAAGACAAAGTCCTTGAGGCCTTTATAGGCTATTCCAAATGAACCCCCCACCACCACAGTCATTCTCCCTTATCAAAATCCAACAATGCCTCCTTGTCTGTGAAACCATTTACAAACCTGAACAACGATACCGTGGGTAACTACATCTCCCAGAGTCCATATTTCCGGTTTCCTACCCTTGTATTCCCAGCCATTCTTCTCCCCGTCCCTCTGATTATCATGTTCTGAACTCGCAGTCGACTGTGACCAAAAACTTTAGTTCCCACAATCCCCCTTACTCATTTCACAAACCCTACAAAACCCACACATCCAAGCTCACCACAAACCCTAGGAGGAGGGGTACAATTTCTTATGAAACTTTTTCCCCATCCGACCCTGCAGGATTTTTGGCAACTTTACCCCCCTCCTCTTCTAACACCAACACTTTCCCATACCGTGAAAAGCAACAGACTAACAGAGCTGTTTACCTGACATGCCCCAACACAAGGGTCAGGCAAAGTCAGGCAAGTGAGCAGAACCACACACATCTGACAACCCTTTCCTTTCCCCGCAGGAACAAAACAGTGGAGCACGAGAGCACATGACAAGCAGGGAAAACTGCAGGACGAGACAGCTATCCAAGCACGGCAGCTCAAAAGGAGGAGAAAGGCGGCGAGAACCAAAAGGGTTACAAGGAGAGAAGCGACCTTGCCCTTTCTGACCCAGACCTGCAAAGCCTCAGTGGAAGGAATCGTAAGACCGCGACAATAGCCAGCGTGTGTTGCAGCAGATGTCACTAATAAACAGAGCACGGCATACTGATAATCAGAATAGGGAGACGCTTGCTACCGTGGTACCGGACTCCAGAGACAAGAAAAGCCAAACGGTTCATCACAGACAGTGAGTCGAGGGTAGAGCCAATAAGAAACTGAACTGTATTGAACGAAAGTCGGAAATGGCAAATCAAGGCAAATTCAAAGAACTGTTAATATTAAAGGGAAAATCGGCTGCAGAGGGGTCCGGCACCACGATGGTGCTCATTCGAGACACTCTGGTTGATCCAAAGTTTGTTGAAACTACTGGTACCAGAAGGCCCTAGGACAGCCGCAAGGAAAAGGTCAAAGTGGTCATACAGGTGTCTAGCAAAACCCCCTGTACAGTTGAAAGTCTTTGACCTGCACATAATTGGAAAGCTAAAGGAGATGAATCACGCATAGTGAGAAAAGAAAAAGCTGTGTGATTAGCAAAAGTTGGAAGAGTGAACCCAACTGAGGAATGCCGATGGAAAGGGGCGAAGCCTGAAGTCCCTATGAACAGTGTGTTGACCAGAGGGATCCCGACAGAGGGATGTCCACAGTGAATGGTTTAAAAAGACATTAAGACTTGTGAATGCCACAGGTGACATTTTTTGAGGAAAAGCTGCAGTGAACCCGACGGAGGAAGGCAAACATTCGAGAAGGGTCTGAGCCCGGAAGAGGGGGATCTAGGGGTTAAAGGCCATCACCCACCGACAAAAGCCGTAGTGAACCAAACGGAGGGAGGCAAAGTAATCACCCAATGTACATGCAGAAAGGAACCTTTGTTATTTTTATTACATCAGGTCCTCGGAAGCAAGAGACTTTTTGTATAAAAGAGACTTAACCACGGGAGGTCCTGATACCTGAGAACGGAACTGTAGTCTTGTGCTGGGAAAGCTCGAGCGTGTGCTGTGCTCCGGAGTCCCGCCTTGTCCCGTGCTCAAAATGTGAAGGGAGACCCCCGGCTATCACATCCTGATGTATCATTTGTGAAAACTTCTTTCTTTCTTGTGAATCTTATCCCACACTCTTTGTATATTTAGTTGTAAGGATTGGCAATCTTTTTTTTTTTAGTATAGCCCCTTTTATTTGACAAGACGCCACTATGACTGCCTTGCTATTATTTGATGGTCATAGCTTGCTAACATCTTAGATTTAGATTAGGCCTTTTTCCAACCTGCATATACAGTTTAATAAACACCCTTGAACTGTGATCACTTATGTCTGTCTTTACTGCTGCCACCATGAGTTCCTTGCATTGTTGTGTTTATTCATTAATGTTAGTGGGACACCGTGGTGTATGGTATGTTCCATGTGAATGTCTTAGAAAAAATTGTCCATCAGTCCCTGACGTCGTCTCTGGCAATGCGTGCAGACGCCTCTGCCACAGGCACTGTGTCCTCATTCTCTGGGGATGGCATGTCCACATCAGGGAGTAGAGGGACATTCCTCTGGAGGCAGATTTTGGGCAGCATGGCACACACAAGCATGATTTAACCCACATTTTCAGGTATATACATTAGGGCACCTCCGGTATGATCCAGGCAGCTGAAATGGACCTTCAGGAGGCCAAAGGTACACTCTATGCTGATACGGGTCCTGCTGTGAGCGTGATTGTAGGATAACCCCTGCGGTGTTTGTGGATCCATCACAGGTGTCATGAGCCAGGGCACCTGCAGGTATCCGGAATCACCTGCATGGAGAAAGGCACAGTGTATTGTGTGGGAGTGGCCTTTCACAGCATCAGGTCAAAGGGCATCATGTGCGTGTATATGGGGCTTCATTGCGTGGCATGTGTCTTATTCATTGCTAGTGCAGTTGTATCAGTCACCTCATGCATTGTATTTACTTAACATGCACCCTGTTCCCTTGCAGCTGTTACATCATGTGTCTGTCGTTGCCACGTCAAGCTGTCATGGTGGTTGTCTTGTGGAAGTGTATTGCTCTTGTGCATGTGGCTAGATGTTTCAATATTGGTCCTCCATAGGCTTCTGGGGGGCAGTGGGTCTGCATTGCAGGCTGTGTACATGGATGCTTGGCTGAGGTACTGGCAGGGTTGTTGTGATGCGACACTTTGTGAGACATTCATTTGGGATGATACATGTTGCATTGTGATACCTATATTCATGTGTTTGCTAGGAGTCGCTACTGTTTGTGTGCATCAGCATATCCATTCAGGTATTTCCAACATGTAAGTGTTCTGTGGGCTGTACTGTGACATTGGTGCGGCGGTGGGCAGGTCCGACTTGAACATTGACTCGACATGCCATGCATTGTGCAGTTTTGCACATGACCCCCCACCCCCATGTGGTCGGATGCTTCGTGTCTGTGTGCTGACACTTTTATTCACCCTCTATACACGTCCATTGTCCTCTGTCCATTGTCCAGGCATTGTACTGTTCCATAGGACCATAGCATTGTGCGTGGAACCAGGGTAGCAGGCACAACAGTGGGTGATGTACAGGTTGGGATTGCAGGTCACCTGCACGTTCAATGATTGGTATTTCTTCCTGTTGCGGTACACCACTCTATGGGTTTGGGCCGGCCACCAACGCCGCAATGACCTTTGGCATTTGTGCAATAGCATAGAACTGTGCCTTCATGGCGTGCACCTGTGATGGGATGGTGGGCAGTGACATGTGCCGTGAGACAAGCCGTAGTAGGGCATCCAGCACCTGGCCTAATACTGCACTAAAGGTTGGCTGTGCCATGCAGTGCAGCATGGCCACATAGTGCTGGAAGGTGCCAGTTCCTAGGAGTTGTAGCTTTAGCAGTGGGGGCCCAGTTGAACCGAATTTGATCCTGCTCTCTATGTCGCTCTGGATTGTGGTGAGCAGCTCACCTATGTTCTCCCTGTTGAGACGGTACAGGGTGACCAACTGACTGTCCGTGAGGATCCAGGGTGAGGGCCTGACCCTGGTCATTGGTGCATTCCTTGCTTGGCCTCTCCTCCTCTGTGCACCCTGTGCCCTGGGCTGACTGTCCTGCCTCTGTACTTCCAGGCGCAGCATGAGCAGCTGCAGGTCCCATCTTGCAATGCATACTGGCAGCATGGTGTTGGAACTGTGTTTGGCGTAGGCGTGTGCCTTATGTAGTCCTCTTGAGTGGATTGTGTTCACCTGTGGCTTCATTTCGGCCACCTGTATGCATTTATCTCCACCTGGAGGCAATTGTGCAGCGTTCTCGGCGGTATTAGCACCGTAGTTTGGCGCTTATAGCGCCATGTTGGGACTTGTGATGCAGCAGTAATTGCGATTCTTTTTATCGGCACAAATACCGCCGGATGCAATACCTCCGGCCGTAATAGCGCCAGCTGTTTTACAGTTAGCTGTATTTGCATCGGCTCTTGATCCAGCAGAGTGGTATTTGCAGCAGTAAATCTGTTAAAGCTACTTTTAAGGCTTACCGCCGGGGTCGTGATGAGGACCAAGGTAATGGAAATCTGTTCACATTAATAAAATGTACTTTTTGTAATGAACATTTCCCTTTGCCAAAACCTTTAATCGTATGGTGATCGATATGTTAGTTGGACACTATGACTGCAGAAATCATCAAATAATGACTATGCTTTTAATTTGATTATTTTCCAAGTTCCCTACACTGTACTGCCATTTTCCCCATGTTTTCACTTATCGTATTTAATTGATGACATGCATCAGTATTCAGTATATTGTAGATGCATGTGGCTGGTTATATACACCTCTTGCCCCGTGTATACATCACAGAAGATTGGTTTACCAGCAGTGGCTCAAAGCAGGCAGTCGCTTCTTGTGGGAGCTCTGTGATCCTCTTGACTGCTGAGCTTTTCGAAGCTGCCGTATGGGGTGAAAAATGAAAACAGCCCTCATCAGAGCAACGATGACCCAATAGGGATCTTCCTGATCCTAAAATTCATGCGAGAAGCACACTGGAAGTGGTTACACGAGCGAGGGGAAATCTGCGAGGAACAGAGCTAAAATGGCGATACCCAGAGACAGGGTGGCAGAAAATGAGCATCGAGCAGTTGTCCGCCTCGTTGTTGTGACTGCTCGGGCAGAGGGGCACAACACATGTATGGCTGAGGAGAGCAGGCTGACTCCCACCACCTTCATGATAGGAGACAACCATCAGAACAGCCTCTGTCTCGAACTGAAGTGATATACAGTGCTGGGACGCGCTGAAAGGGAGGACTTGTCTGCAGGGCCCTCGCCTCGAGGCAGGAGCATAGAGCTATGTACGCGGACTGGAGTAGCAAGACCAGAGTGAGATGTTACTTCCTGATGGACCTTCGGTGTGGAGAGTAGGCCTGAGGTGATCCGGTTCACCTGCCTCTCGGGGACTCGGCTGAGCACTTCATCGCCCCACTCTCGCCTTAGTGAGTTGTGCAGCCCTATCAAATTCAGTTGGAAGCATGCACTAAACCTGGAGGTGGAAGCAATCTGATACAAAAAAGGAAGGAGCGAGAGATGGTGGTTGAGTGTGCCCACCAGAAGAGGCAGTAGGCAGACAGGCCTGCAGCCGATTTACCCATCTGTCGATCCAGAAAAACAGACACCCCTCGATCATGGGGAAATGTAATATGTTGGCCGAAGAGCAACCGTCTCATGCTCTTAGTGTTAGTTATACATAATCATAAGCTTGACCAAAGTGTGGCCATTTTAAGGTGACTGAAATCGCCATCTTGTTTTCTCTAACGTTTGCTTATTGCTTTCTGTTCTAAATGCTTTGCTGACATGATATTCTGCTTTACCAGTGTGCAATGCAAGGCCAAGGGAAATATGCTGAAACATAATGTAGCAACCCTGATAGAAATACCCGGTCTCCTCCCGGGCGCTATCCTTGAAAGAGGGCAGTGAGGCATCCTAATCAGCCCACAGGTGCCAGTGTGTCTCGGAAACACAGTGGAAATACTCAGAATGAACATTAAATTGCTTGAATTATGTTCTTCTTTGCGGGCCCCCTTCTCAAGCCATGTAGACTCTTGGAGAGCGAGTTGACCCCCAGGACCCAAATAGAAACTAGGAGATAGGAAGGCCTGGAATGTGGCTCTCCCCCCCACATGCAGCTTGCTAGCGAGAACAGAAGCATTCTGTTCTTTTCAACAAAGACCTATGTCTGCAGCCTTGCAGAATTGCAAACTGTTGCTAAAACAAATGTTTGAGGTGTCATACTCGTCACGATTGTCAATCATCGTGCTCAGTTCAAAGGAGATGTGCAAGGGGCGGTGTTTGATGTGACACGACTGATTGTAAGATGTTAGTTTTGTATATATGTAACTGATGTTTGTGTCTCGCTCTCTTGCATCTCCCGAGGTCTGTTAGACACACGTTGAGGGGCGTGAGACCAGTTGGTCAACTGAGACTATTTACTTTGCAATAAACCCTAGCTTTTGGGAATACAATCTCGTGTCTGGCGTATCAGTTCGTGTGTGGTGACTGTGCCTTGTTTCCACATTCGAGGGTCCCTCAGGGGCCCCTTCAAGATGGCGCCCGAATAGGGACCCTCCCCCACTTGTTCCATCGTGTACATTGCAAAATAAGGAAGGCGGTAAGAACGGCGAGGACGGGAACGATCGAGCTGGGATCAGGAGGTGTTCGGGGCGCCCCTGCATAAGCGATGAGACTCCTTTCTGCAGATCTGCACACAGCTGATCCCTGATCGACGTGCCCGGTGTAACGCTCACCTGATTCCCACGGAGGCGCCGACCCGTTCTGGACTGCTACAACTTCTTCCACGGTAAAGCGTAGTGCTTGGAAGATGGACTGGACTGGACCCCCAAACCTCGTCTGTCTGGCCCGTAGAATAATCCTTCTGTAGATGGGAAAAGGGAGTTAACTGTCTGCTAGATTGTGTGTGAGATTCCCCCCTTTTTCCCCTTCTCACCCTCCTCGAACCCTAGCTGTGCCTTCCGCAGACTCTCACCTTAATTTCTGTATGGACAAGCTCTCCATCCTGCTTCTGACGCAGGGGCGCATAGATTTCCAGTTACTTCACTGGATCTCGGATTTGGCGAGGGTTCGATGTCTGCTTGCCTTTACCAAAATGCTGCCCTAAGTATATAGTTCAAAAGATCAAGTCTTATTTGTCCCTTGGCCTTTGTTTAATTTTCAGGGACTAGGTGAGGAATCCGTGTGGAGGAATGGATTCGCCGAGGTAAGCTCAGGTGAGTACTTTTAATGAAGGTGTGCCGTAGTGGTTTGCTCCGACACCTTAATGAGTGTGTCTTATTTCCCCATAGGGGCGGGGGTATGGAAAAGCCAGAAAAGCCGCTCCGACCCGAAAAGGGAACTGAGATCCCAATAAAATTCAGGTAAGACTTAAGGTGAGTAATCTGTCCTTTTGCAATTAGTTCGTTGCTCACCTTGTTTTGTCCTTTTTCTCCGTAGGTCTTGAAGGCGACCGATGTCGCCTATGGGCGCTGAAAAGGTTGCCGGCGCCACGTGAAGGTAAGTGGAAGCGGCGCGGCAGCGTGAGAAGCGGAGCGCTTCTAACTATTGTCTTTCTTTTCCGTAGGTGCTGGGATGCGGCCGATGTCGCCTATGACCACTGAAGAGCTAGACAGCGCCACTTGAAGGTAAGTGGAAGTGGCGCTGCAGTGAGCGATGAGATGCGTTTCTAACCCTTGACTTTCTTTTGCAGGATCGACGGAGTGAAGAATCCGGATGCTGGATGAAGGTAAGTAATGTCCTAATGCTTGCCTTTCTCTCCTTGCAGGTGTTCCAGGTGCTGGCGGGCGTGGCAGGAGCCAGGATGCAGGAGCCGACTCGGTGAGCGTCCTGCTGCAGATGCAGAATAACGCGAAGCACGTGTGGCCATCCGGGCGTGGTTTAAATAGCCTTGTAAGAGCTTCAGGTGAGTGTTCTTCCACTGGCCCCACCCGAGTAAGAAAAGAGTTACTGAAAGAAAATAGTTCCTCCCCAGCCTTAGTTGGCTTGGAGCTTCAGACAGCATGGTCTGCCTCTGGTGAGTATGCAGCATGGTCTGCCTCAGGTGAGTTCACCCAAGCATTACCATATGTTCTGCCATGATGAGCCTGGCGCCTATGGCGCCAGGACAGATGCCTTTTATGAGCCTGGCGCCAAAGGCGCCAGGACAAGGTCCAAAGAGCCCCTATAGGGGTTTGCTGGGTCCTGCTTGGTGAGTATGAAGTCTGCTTCTGGGGACGCTGGGCCTGACCTGGCTCCTCGGGAGCAGGCATCATGACAGCACTCCCCCCCCCCCCCCCAAGGCCCCTCCCAAGGTTGTTTTCCCCAGGGGTTTTGGTTTGTCTGGGAAGGTCCGGTGAAATTTTTTAATTAACCGAGGAGCATGTACATGGTCATGGGGTTCCCATGACCTCTCTTGAGGCCCGTAACCCTTCCAATCGATTAGATAGAAAAGCCTTGATCTGATCATTTTAGAATCTAAAATGTTCTTCACCTCGAACTCAGGTTCTCCCTCCACTTGAATGGGTTCTGGAGGCTTGATTAGTGTGGTTCCAGGTTGCACAGGTTTCAAAAGTGACACATGAAAAACAGGATGTATTCGCATATGAGATGGTAAATCCAGTTTAACGGCCACAGGATTGATTATGGCCGTAATGGAATATGGTCCCAGGTATTTGGGATTAAAAGTTCGAGGTCCTTTAAATGATAAGTATCTGGTAGTCAGCCGGACTTGGTCCCCAATCTGGTACTTAGGTGCCTCACTTCGATGCCGATCAGCACTTTTCTTGTATCTTTTCTTGGCTTGTTGTAAATGTTCAGTTGCTTCTTTGAAGGCTTTGGTAATTGCGGTATGCAGCTGGTCCACTGCGGGTGTTCCGAGATCATGATGTGGATCCAGGTCAGAGGTTCGAGGGTGAAGCCCATATAAAGTGTAAAAAGGACTTTGCCCAGTTCCAGAGTGCACAGAATTATTATATGCATATTCAGCTATCCAAAGAATGTCTTTCCAGTTACTTTCAGATTGTTGCAGCATACAACGTAAATATTGTTCGAGAGTCTGGTTCGTTCTTTCTGTTTGACCATCGGTCTGGGGGTGATGACTGGTTGATAGTCTTACATCGATTTGTGCCAATTGACAACATCTACGCCAAAAGTGGGAAATAAATTGGCTTCCTCGATCTGAAATCAGCACAGACGGAAATCCGTGTAACCGGACAACATTTTCAAGGAATTCTTTAGCTAGAACCGAAGCTGAAGGTAAACCTTTTAATGGAATGAAGTGTGCCATCTTGGAGAATAAATCCACAATAACAAGAATAGTGTTATATCCTGAAAAGGGGGGTAAGTCCGTAATAAAATCCAATGACAGGGTGTGCCAGGGCAATGGTGGAATGTCTAACGGTTGAAGAAGACCGGCTGGTCTTTTCTTTTGGCCTTTATTTTGGGCGCACACACCACAGGACATCACAAATGATTTTACATCTTTTCGCCAAGAAGGCCACCAGAATTTTCTTTTCACCTTTTCCTCAGTTTTGGCAATGCCGGGGTGTCCCTCTATTAATATATCGTGATAACAAGAAACAACTAGCTTTTGTAAATCCGTGTGTGGAAGAAATAATCGTCCTCAGAAATAAGGTAAATCGTTATCTATAGTAAAATCAGATCCCTTTTGAACCCAGTCCTGCAAGTCTGTTGGGTCCAGGAGTTGTTTAACTCTAGTTTGGATATTTTCTAGCGGTTGTGAAGAAGTCATACCTAAGATCCTCTGTTCGGGAATTATCGGCACAGGCTCTGAGTTAGTGACTGTGTCCCCCATTCCAATTCGGGATAGAGCATCCGCTTTGCCATTCTTACAGCAAGGACGGTAGGTGATTATGAAATCAAATTCAGCAAAAAACAAAGCCCAACGGAGCTGTCGAGATGACTGAGCCTTGGCGGTTTTCAAGTACTGTAAATTCCGATGGTCGGTGATCACCGTGATGGTATGTCTTGCGCCAAGGAGATAATGTCGCCAGGCCTTAAAAGCAGATTTAATCGCTAACAGTTCTTTGTCCGTGATGGCGTAGTTAATCTCGGGAGCCGAGAATTTTCTGGACCAGAACGCAACGGGATGCAGTTGGTTAGTCTCTGGGTCCCTTTGAGAAAGGACAGCTCCCATAGCTAGACTGGATGCGTCGGTTTCGACAATATAAGGGAGATCCGGGCACGGGTGTTTCAATACGGGTGCAGAAGTAAATTTAGCTTTTAGTTCTTGAAAGGCTTGCTCAGCTTCTTTAGACCATTCAAAACGTTTATTTTTTCTTAAGAGTGCAGTGATGGGTTGAACCACCCGTGAAAACTCTGGAATGAACCTGCGATAAAAATTGGCAAAGCCAAGCATGCTTTGAACACCTTTTACAGAACTGGGTGATGGCCATTTGAGGATAGCATCCACTTTTCATGAGTCCATGTGGACTCCTTTAGGTGTCAGGATAAAACCTAGAAATTCGACTTCCGTGACATGGAAAACACATTTTTCAAGTTTAGCAAATAGTTTGTGTTGGCCCAATTTCTCGAGGACTGCCCTAACATGGTTTCGATGATCTGATTCTGAAGAGGAGTATACAAGAAGGTCATCGATGTATACGATAACACAAACATCGATGAGTTCCCTGAGGACATCGTTCATGAAATATTGGAAGGCAGCCGGTGCATTGCACAGTCCAAAAGGCATAACTTGGTACTCGAACAACCCATATTTAGTGCGGAAGGCAGTTTTCCATTCATCGCCTTCTTTGATTCGCACTAGATGGTAAGCCCCCCGGAGATCTAGCTTGGTGTATATGCAGGCATCTTTCACTTGGTCAAGGAGTTTAGGGATCAAAGGCAAAGGGTATCTGTTTTTGACAGTTATCGGGTTCAGTGCCCGGTAGTCTATACAAGTTCTGAGATCGCCTTCTTCTTTTGGTACGAAGAATAAAGCCGAGGATGCAGGAGACTTAGACGGGCGAATAAAACCATTGGCTAAGTATTGGTCCAGATATTGTCGTAAATGAAGATTCTCGGGCTCGGTAAGGGCATAGATCCTGCTGCAAGAGGGTGTTGCACCAGGTAGTAGATCTATCTGGCAATCGTATGACCTGTGGGGCGGTAGAGTATTGGCCTGTTCCTTTTGGAAGACGTCTTGAAACTCTTGGTACTCTGGCGGTATTTGCAAACTGACAGGAGTTACGGTAGCTAGGCCAGTGCTTGTATTTCGTGGATAGCAGGTTTGTACACACTCTGGAAAGGTTATCCTCTTTGCTCGCCAATCAATTTGAGGATTGTGTGTTTCCAACCAAAGGATTCCTAGAATTACTTGAAATTACGGAGCCTTGATTACGTCAAACACCATTGCCTCCCGATGCCCGTCTTGACCCAGCAATGTCACTTCCGTGGTGGAGTGAGTTACCGGCCGAGAGGCGATTTCGATTCCATCCACAGTGGTGATGACATCTTTATTGGTTTTAGGGCAAAGAGGGAGGTTCATCCTAGAAGCCAATTCACGATCCACGTAGTTTCCTATAGCCCCAATATCGATGTATGCCTTAATTGCATGCAACCGTTCAGGCTGCTTTGGATTTCCGAGGACCATTGGCATGGTGAAGTGCGAGGTCAAAGAGTTGGTTTTTAAGCTCGGCAAGCGGACCTCTACGCTTGTCGGGCGTGGTCGTTTCCCGGCTCAGATTCTGCAAGATCTTTATCCGTGGCTCATACCGCCTTTTTGGGCGGTTTTACAGGGCAGTCTCGTAAGAAGTGTCCTGCAGTTCCACAGTAGAGGCACAATTGCATTTGCCGTCTTCTTTCACGCTCCCTTTGGGTCAAAGGTCCCTCGACTACTCCAATCTGCATAGGTTCAGTAGCATCGACACCCTTGGGGTGAACCTGGGCTTTGGCAAAAACCCGGGTTTCAAACCTGGACCGATCTGCTTTTCTGTTTTGAAGCCTGTGATCCAGTTGGACCACTAAGTCAATATAGTCCGAGCAGTCCTGGGGTGGATTTACGACCTGGGCCAAGACATCTTTAAGTTCTCCACGTAGACCTCGATGGAATAGCGTAATTCTCTTATCCTCGGGCCATCTTGTTTCCACAACTAACCTATTGAAGGTCGCAATGTAAGCTAAGAGGTCCAGATTACCCTGTCATAGAGATAGGAGTTCGTTGTCCAGGGCCTGTCCCTGAGAATGCCTCGCAAAAAGTCTTCCCATACTTGTCTGGAAGGCTTGAAAGTTCTGAAGGATCGGGTCGTCTTGAGTAACCAATGGGATTGACCAATCAGCTGCGCTGCCGCTGAGATAAGAAAGTACAAAGGCTACCTTGGTTTGGTCATTCGGGAAGGCCCCAGGTCTGCAGAGGAAATGCAATCGGCATTGATTCATAAATACTGCAAATCTTTTGGGATCTGCAGCAAAACGTTCAGGCGAGGCCAGTGGCACGTTTCCAGGTAGATTGATTTGCACTGGATTAGTTGACGCCACGGGGGTGAAACTACCCCCTGAACTTGGTAGAGGAGTTTGACCAGCTTGACTCTGCAACAGCTGGCGGGCAAGATCATCAGTTCGTTCCTTTGACACAATTAACTCCCTCCTGAGGGCATTCGTCTCCTGGCGAGCGGAATGAACTTCGGCCCGTAATTCCCCTAATAGCTGGGCCAGCTGGTCTGTCTCGGAAGTTTCCATGGCGCCTGGGTAGGAAGTTATTGGTAGGCTTCGCGTTCTGTAACGCTCACCTGATTCCCACGGAGGCGCCGACCGGTTCTGGACTGCTACAACTTCTTCCACGGTAAAGCGTAGTGCTTGGAAGATGGACTGGACTGGACCCCCAAACCTCGTCTGTCTGGCCCGTAGAATAATCCTTCTGTAGATGGGAAAAGGGAGTTAACTGTCTGCTAGATTGTGTGTGAGATTCCCCCCTTTTTCCCCTTCTCACCCTCCTCGAACCCTAGCTGTGCCTTCCGCAGACTCTCACCTTAATTTCTGTATGGACGAGCTCTCCATCCTGCTTCTGACGCAGGGGCGCGTAGATTTCCAGTTACTTCACTGGATCTCGGATTTGGCGAGGGTTCGATGTCTGCTTGCCTTTACCAAAATGCTGCCGTAAGTATATAGTTCAAAAGATCAAGTCTTATTTGTCCCTTGGCCTTTGTTTAATTTTCAGGGACTAGGTGAGGAATCCGTGTGGAGGAATGGATTCGCTGAGGTAAGCTCAGGTGAGTACTTTAAATGAAGGTGTGCCGTAGTGGTTTGCTCCGACACCTTAATGAGTGTGTCTTATTTCCCCATAGGAAAAGCCAGAAAAGCTGCTCCGAGCCGAAAAGGGAACTGAGGTCCCAACAAAATTCAGGTAAGACTTAAGGTGAGTAATCTGTCCTTTTGCAATTAGTTTGTTGCTCACCTTGTTTTGTCCTTTTTCTCCGTAGGTCTTGAATGCGACCGATGTCGCCTATGGGCGCTGAAAAGGTTCCCGGCGCCATGTGAAGGTAAGTGGAAGCGGCGCGGCAGCGTGAGAAGCGGAGCGCTTCTAACTATTGTCTTTCTTTTCCGTAGGTGCTGGGATGCAGCCGATGTCGCCTATGACCGCTGAAGAGCTAGACAGCGCCACGTGAAGGTAAGTGGAAGCGGCGCTGCAGCGAGCGATGGGATGCGTTTCTAACCCTTGACTTTCTTTTGCAGGATCGATGGAGTGAAGAATCCGGATGCTGGATGAAGTTAAGTAATGTCCTAATGCTTGCCTTTCTCTCCTTGCAGGTGTTCCAGGTGTTCCAGGTGCTGGCGGGCGTGGCAGGAGCCAGGATGCAGGAGCCGACTCGGTGAGCGTCCTGCTGCAGATGCAGAATAACGCGAAGCACGTGTGGCCATCCGGGCGTGGTTTAAATAGCCTTGGAAGAGCTTCAGGTAAGTGTTCTTCCACTGGCCCCACCCGAGTAAGAAAAGAGTTCCTGAAAGAAAATAGTTCCTCCCCAGCCTTAGTTGGCTTGGAGCTTCAGACAGCATGGTCTGCCTCTGGTGAGTATGCAGCATGGTCTGCCTCAGGTGAGTTCACCCAAGCATTACCATATGTTCTGCCATGATGAGCCTGGCGCCTATGGCGCCAGGACAGATGCCTTTTAAGAGCCTGGCGCCAAAGGCGCCAGGACAAGGTCCAAAGAGCCCCTATAGGTTTTGCTGGGTCCTGCTTGGTGAGTATGAAGTCTGCTTCCGGGGACGCTGGGCCTGACCTGGTTCCTCGGGAGCAGGCATCATGACACCCGGCCAGTGAACAAGGAGGCGAGGGTCCCGAAACGAGGCAAAGCCGAGATACGCAGACACGACGTCATTGGTTGCCTCAGTATACGGACGAATTGTGTCTTGAAAAGACAAATTGACTAATCAGGTGAGTCGTGCCCCGATTCGTAAGTAATCCTGATATTGGTTTAGAGTTGATTTTGCAAAATCAAACACCCAGAGTAAGTTTGATTAACCAAGGGTAAGGTTAAAACATGCCTGGGGTATTGTCCACCCTAGCGGGGTTTTTCCACTGCGGCGGACAATCTTTGGAAACTGGCCATGTTGCACCTCCGGGGGGAACGCCGGCTTATGATATGTATGTGAAGTATGGTGTGGGAGCGATAATGTTTTGTGAAATTTGGCATAAGCAAACCAGAAAGCAGGAAGATCTTCAGTGGCCGAGGACCACTCCAGCTCAGGTAACTCCAGCACATTACACAGCCCAATATGTGCACGTCCCTTTCTCTAGACAGGAAGTAAATAACAAAGCAAACAATCCCTGATATACGAAAGAACCCAGCGGGCTTCTATAAAGAAGTAGAGTCTTTATTGCAATCATCAGTGTTCACTATGAGTGATATAGATCTAATATTCCCAGTAATCCTGCCAGCGGACATATGGAAACGAATAAGGAAGGTAGATGATGAGACGGCCTACGGCGCCACTTGGGCAAATTTAATGCAGGAGGATAGAAATAAAGAAGTAGGTGCGAAACCGGGGCCGAATATGACGGCGTTACCGGCACGAATAGTACAAAAATTGAAAGAATTTGTCCCAGAGAAAAGAATTCAATGGGACAAATTGACTGCGTGTGTTCAAGGTAAGGAGGAGTTGGCTACAGATTATTTTAATAGATTTGAGGAAGTATTTACAGACTTCAGTGGGCAGGATGTAAGCACGGAAGCGGGACAAAGGTTATTTGTTGACAAATATGTGAGAGGATTAATACTCCCGATTCAAAATTTAATAATGACATCAGAAAGTGCATGGCAAGCGAAAACGTTAGAAGTATTACACATTGCCCAATATTATGAAAATCGAGTGAATACAGAGGAAGAGAAGGAAAGAACAAATTTGAAAACAGGGGTGTTACTCCAGCAAGTATCAGGACACAACAGGGGAAGGGGAAATGCAGTAATTTGTAATTTGAACATGCATGGAGGGTCCTTGGGATTAAATCAATGTGCGTATTGCAGAGAGGAAGGACAGTGGCGAGCGCAATGTCCACACTTACAAAATAGAGGTGGGTACGGTCAGAGAAGACAGCACAGAGGGCACCCAGGAACAAATGGCCACAACAGAAATCATATGCAGCAGTACCAGAATAGTCAAGGGAATGGAGCACAGAATCAAGGCCATGATCTGAATCAAACTACTTTTACCCAGAATCAAAATCATCAGGGTATGCAAAATGGAAATAGAGGAAGAGGGGGAACATTTTTGATACTCAAACGGGTGCATACTACAATAATAACAGTGACTACACTTCGAAGGATGTGTTGTTACCCCAATAGGACAGCCCAAGACAGGGGTCGGAACAAGTATCTATTCCCATGAATCAGAAAGGACCCTACGTAGAAATGAAAGTCGGGAATGAAGAGCATAGATTCCTCGTAGATACGGGGGCACAAAAGTGCTCGATAGACCATCACTTAGTTCCAGAGATACCACTGTCAGGGCATAAAAATATTTCAGTAGGGTTCGCAGGTACCCCAGTGATTAATCCAGTGTCCCAACCAGTAGCCGTAACATTAGGCCCATTCACTGAATACTATCCATTCCTGTTAACAGAGAATTGTGGGGAGAATCTTTTGGGATTACGTTTATTGAAAAAATTGAGTGCAGTTATTCACTGTACACCAGATGGAGTGTTTTTAACTATTGCACCACAGAAAGTACCAGTGTCAGAATTTTTGTCCAAACCTTTGCCAGGAGAATTGAGTGACGTGCCAACTTGTATATGGGCAATAGTTGATAATTATGTGGGATGCTTGAAGATAGAGCCAGTGAACATTACATTGAAAGAGGGAGTAACGTTGCCACGTATTCCACAGTATAAAATTTCAGCAGACAGAGAGAAAGGATTGAAAAGTATTGTGTCTAATTTGGTAAAATTGGGAGTGATTGAAGAAATTACAGGCAGCATATGTAACAGCCCCATTCTTCCGGTGTTTAAGAAAGGAGGTAATGAGGTACCATATTGTTTCATAATTGAGTTGCGCGCACTAAACAAGGTAGTAGATCCCCAATTCCCATTGGTTCCGGATGTTACCACAATTTTGACAATGATCCCAGCTTCCGCAAAGTATTTTAGTGTTATTGATTTGAAAAATGCTTTCTTCAGTATTCCAGTACACAACGAAAGTAGATATCTGTTTGCTTTCATACTAGGAGGGCGTTCGTTTACTTTCACGCGCATTCCTCAAGGCTACACAGAAAGCCCTAGCATCTATAGCAGAGCATTAAAAGAACTAGATATGCTAGAGCTACCGACAGGTTGTGTATTGCTACAATAAATAGGCGATCTGTTGATCGCAGCAGACACAGAGGAGATTTGTAAAGAAAATACCATTTTACTATTAACACACTTAGCAGCACATGGCCACAGAGCCAGCTTAAAACAGTTTCAGTATTGTCGAAAGGAAGTGGCTTATTTGGGTTACTTACTTTCGAAAGAAGGGAGAAGAATAACGCCGGAGAGAAAAGAGAGCATTTCTGGTATTCCTATTCCAAAAACACAAAAAGGAGTCAGAGCTATAATAGGCATGGCTTCTTATTGTCAGCAATGGATAGTGAATTTTGCCTTAATTGTGAAGCCGATGGTGGAGTTGACAAAGAAAGATGTTGTGATGCCCTTGCAGTGGAATGAAGAATGTCAGAGAGCATTTGACTTACTAAAAACTGCATTGTGTTCTGCTCCAGTTTTGGGGACACCAAATTATGAAAAGATTTTTAAATAGTTTGTGCATGAGAATGACGGCTGCGCGTTGGCAGCTCTAACACAAGAGCAAGGTGGAAGAAATAGGCCATGCGGCTATTTTTCTTCTGCGCTGGACACTGTAGCGCGCGCACTAGCACGATGTTTGCAAGCTGTTGCAGCAGCTGCTGCGTCAGTGAAACAAACACAAGGGATGGTATTGGGGCACACCTTAATTTTGATGGTCCCACATGCCATAGATGTTCTACTCAATAGAACGCAGACGCAACACCTCACCTCTGCTAGATTGACTAGATATGAAACTGTGTTGTTTGCACCCCACATCCAAATTATGAGGTGTAGCGCTTTGAATCCAACAAAATTAATGCCAATGCCCGGGGAAAACCTTTGTGGAAAGGAATCACCCCCCCCCCCCGTGATTGTTTAATGGTTACTGAGGAAAAAACAAAAGGGAGAATTGATTTAAGTGATACCCCACTAAAAGAACCAGATGGAGAACTGTTTTGTGACGGTTCCTGCTTTAAATTACCTGAGGGCACTTCAACTGCCGCATATGCCATCACCAGATTAAAGAGTATTGTGGAGAGCAAAAGAATCCCTTACAACTCTGCACAAGCAGCAGAAATAATAGCATTAACCAGAGCTTGTTAGATAGCTGAGAATCTGAGCATGAATATATATACTGACAGTCAGTACGCCTTTGGCGTGGTTCATAACTTTGGCCGACTCTGAGCTGAGAGAGGTTTCCTAACATCACACGTACGATTGCTGTCTGCACTCACGTGTCAAAAGCACCTAGCAATAATGAAATGCGAGGCGCACAAAAAGGTAACATGGTAAGTGGCAGAGGGAAACGCGTTTGCAGACAGAATTGTGAAACATACGGCCAACGATATGAGTACAAAGATGTTTACAGTACAGTCTGAAGAGGTGCCCTGCATGATAGAGAATGGAATTGTTACTGTCAAAGAGATGCAGGCGGAAGCCACTGTTGATGAAATCCAAGGGTGGGCTGAGGGCTCTGCAGAATTAGATCTGGAGGGTTGTTGGGTGGACAAGAAGAGCGGGAATTGGATGTTGCCAAATGGATATGTAAATGCAATGGTCACAATGGCTCACAGCCCCACTCATATCTGTGCAAAGAAAATAATTCAATATCTAGCCACAGTTTGGGAAAATCCACTCATAAAAAAGAATGCCGAGAGGTTGGTACAGAACTGTATCACGTGCCTACAACACAATGTGGGGAAGGGAACGGTGACTCCAACAGGCAGTTTTGGCCCTCCCTCTATGCCATTTGAGGTGATCCATTTTGATTTCATAGAAATGGAGAGATGCCAAAACTTGAAGTATGTCCAAGTGGTTATATGTGCATTCAGCAAATGGGTGGAAGCATAGCCATTGAAAGACTGCACTGCTATGAGCACGTCGAAAGTGATGTTAAAGGAATATTTCTCCCGTTTTGGCCTGCCCCGTGTCATATGGTCAGATAATGGTCCGCATTTGTAGGTGCAGTAGTACTACAGATTTGTGCAGGTCTCCAGATCGATAAGCGATTCCATTGTTCGAGACATCCGATGTCGGCCAGTCTTATTGAACGCCACAACGGAATCCTGAAATCTAAGATTAGCAAGATATGTGCAGGAAGCAAGTTAAGTTGGGTAGATGCGTTACCAATAGCACTATTATGAATGCGAACATCTGTGCAGGCGAGAACTGGGCTCTCCCCATATGAGATAGTCATGGGGAGACCGGTGAATGTTTGGTGTGCACCTCAGCCGAAGAAACTGAACGAAGTTGAATACCCAGTGCTCAGCATTTATTGTAATCTCTTGATTCAAAAAATGCGTTTGATTCATCAGCAAGTGCAGGAGGCGCTACCGATCAGATATACTGGCCCGAGACACGCACTGGAGCCAGGTGACTGGGTGCTGCTTAAAAGTTTTGAACGAAAAACATCGTTGGCACCCAGGTGGCGTGGTCCCTATTTGATACTCCTGACAACGCAGTCGGCCATTGGTGTGGATGGGCGTAAAGCGTGGATTCACGTCACCCATGCAAAAAAGGTGCCGTCACCATCTGAAAAACTGACTGATCGAGGCGACCGGGAAGAAACAGCGGTTCCAGAAACGAAAGAAACAATTGCCAGTTCTTTGCCACAGAAACTGCCTGATTCTGAAACAAAGCCTGATGAGACTGCCATAAAAGAGGAAGGGCAAAGAATGCCCCAGTGTTGTCCAGCAAATTCTGCATCACTGCTGGCTGACACCAAGCAAATACCTCTGTGGCGCCCACCATCCTCTGTTGCGCCACAGCCTGCATCGTCGCCTGGGCGCCCATCATCATCTGTCATTGCGCCCTAGGCTGACTCCAAGCTTGAGTCCGGAAGTGCACCCGCACTATTCATTGATCACACGGTACCAGGAGCAAGGCGGTACAATCTAAGAAGTCGGAAAAAGGAGTGATCAAGTCTTCGTTTCATCAATCTTTTGTTGCCTCTGTTTCCTATTCTCGAATGAAGTAGGAACCAGAGGCCTAGAGGAGAGCAACGTGAGGGTTGTGCAAGTCAGACAGCCCAAAAGTGAGACTCCTCGGTGCTAACATCAAATCCATGTGTCCTGAACCCGAGCAGACAAGCGGGGCGCACATGGTACAGAAGGCAATTGATAACTGCTCTGAAGTTCTTTAAGCACTATAGTAACGCATAAGAGATCTTGCCCAACGTGTAAGCAATACAGGCTGCTGAGAACTGGCAGAATAGACAGTCGACATTTATCGAACTCATTGACATTCGGACGAGTGCCGCGAGGAGATATATCCATGACGAGAATCGCTGAGGAAGAAGGACCGTGAGAGAAGATTACAGAACTAGCTTTTGCCCCCTCCTGCACCATTGCTGACAATGCTGATAATGAATCAAACATAGAAACAAAGATTTCATAAAACAAGTTACCGAAAGAATTGCATGCTGACCGTGACGATAATCATGTGCATAATGAGCATAATGGTCCCAGTAATAACAGCACTGGTACTGTGGTATTTAGAGGAGATGCACCCTTTAGAAATTCTCTTACCAATTAGGAACATCTCCACCACCGAAAACCCTGTTTATGTAATTACTTACACTCTGTCCCCAATGGAAGAGAGACATAGAGAGGGTTATGCAAATAATACATTACTGCAAATTATGAACATGACACATTAAATTTTGAAAAAGAACAACTGTTGGGTGTGTGCTCATTTGCCACAGCATGGTGGCAAAGGAATAGGTTGGTACGTGGAACCACTGACATTAAGTTCTGCATGCAGTGCATCTCCGAGTACATTGTATTATGGAAAATGGAATAAAAGTGAAACGGGTCAATTAGATAGCACAAACATGAATGAATTTGAAGAAATTATTATGAGACCCATAGGTTGCTAAATATTTCATAATGCACGGATGATAACACCAAAAGCTACACCCAAACCAATGCCACAAGATAGACTGTCTCCACCAGAAAAGTAATCTGTGATCGTATTTCGCATAAGATCAGAAGGAAATAAAGATGCAGTGCCCCCCTCTTACACAGTAAACTACAGCCCACATTCTGTTCATTTTTGTTTAAAAAAGAAGGGCTCCTATTTTGTAGAGACATTCACTAGATGTATAAATACAGCGATTATTAATAGGGAAGTAGAGCCAGTGTATGTAGGTGACCCGGTGTATTTCATATGTGGACATAAAGCGTATCCTTGGTAGGGATGTAACGGTATAACGGGTATACCGTTAAAGATACCGTGAACCACTTAATTGAACAATAATAACCGGCACATTGTTTAT